>NC_135177.1:20630559-21230559 GCF_041146795.1 Maylandia zebra
CAGTCTTTATCTTCCCAGTCGTTTTTTAGACTGGCCCAGTTCAGTCCAGTTCTGTCCAGTTCGACTGAAAACTGAACAGGTGGTATGTGACAGCAGGTATGAGCTGACATCAAAGGATCCAAGGAGAGAAAGCATGAGAGAGGGAAGGAGAGAAAGGCGAGAAAAGCAGATCTGTAGATAAAAAGAAGGATAAAGAGAAGAAAACAATGAAAAGTATCGTGCACTAAACTGATGTGATGTGTGCTACGTGTAAAATAGCCGGTACTGTCTCCCTGCGGATACGTTTGGTGGTGTTAGGCAGGTGCGGATAACACGGGTCTGGATGTTTGTCTCTAGACCAACAGCTTGCGTGCTTAACTCTTGTGAATACCAATTGTTCTGCGGTGATAAAACTCGACTGCAAAATACCAAAAACAAGAAGAGAAAGTATCTCCATCTTTCCCTTTTCTTCATCTCTCGCTTACTTTCAGAAGTTTTGCTTGAAATCACCAACTTTTTATGTATGCGTTAAAACAAACTTTGCCCGTGCTTTCCTTGGATCTCTGCATGTACTTTCTTTTTTAAAAGTCAATGAATGCAAACTTACATTTGCTTTTAAATTCACAGCATACATATTTCGCTTTCACATACACACTGTCGCCCATATAGGAGGCACTCTGTGGTTGATGTCAGGTGAATGTGGACATTGTTTAACGAGCCCTGGGACACGGAGAGATCCAGGCAAGGGAGGGGACAATAGAGAGGAGGAGGGTGGAGGACAGCAGCAGCAGGGAAAGGAGTAGGAGGGAGGAAGGGAATGAAAGAGAGCAGGGGTGGGGGGGCTCAAGAGAGGACATAATAAATGGAGAAAGGCAGAAAACCACAGGCTGGATGAGGAGAAAGGGAAGTGATGCAGGATGGAAATCTTTCACAGAGAAGAATAGCAAGATGGGGATAATGAAAAGACAAAAAGTGGAGAGGAAAGTGGAGGACGCCCGGTCATGGGAGGGAGGTGGAAGAGGGGGAGAAAGTCACAAGGGAAGGAATAGGAAGAGTATATAGAGGTGAAACATAGGGGGGATGTATGTGATACGTAGCCTGAGGAAAAGAGGAAGGGATGAAAAGAGAGGAGAGGAAGGATGAGTGAGTGAAGGAGACAAAGGAGAAAGAGACTAAACACTGAGTACATAAAAACCTTCGAACAAGGTGAGAATCAGATGTGCAGGAGGTGAAGGGTGGAGGATGTGATCCCTCCTCTCTCCGACCTCTTCTTCCACTCTTCTTCTCCCACTTTTCTGTTTTACAACCTCCCTCTCTTCCCCCTTCGCTGTGTAACATTAGACTACTGGAAGGGAAAAACACCAAAGTCAGCTCTTCTCGTGGCTTTTGCTGTTCTTTCTCTTTTTGCATTATGTCATGTTATTCCTTATTCATTCTAATTAAACATACAATCAGGTCTATAGGGTGTTTTTTTTGTATTGTTTTGCCTCTGTACACCAACACAGTGGTCAAACAATCAAGGTGTGACTGAATTTCAGACCTTTTCTTGGGAATTATAGCTCTGTAGTTCTTTCATTTTCAAATGCTTAAATGTTATTGGACAAATTAACTTAATTTTAAATATAAGAATTGTTCTTAATATTTGGATGAAAATCCTTTTCAGTCAGTCACTGAACTTTAAAACCCACGGACATCACCAGATGCTGTGTTTCCTCTCTTGAGATGCTCTGCCAGGTCTTTAATGCTGCCATCACCTGTTTATGCTTTTTTGTGTTCTCTCTGTCTTTAGCTTTGCATTTAATAAATAAAAGCGACTGTACTGGGTTTAGACTATATATATTAAAAATACCTTGTGAAATTCTTGGTTTCCATTTACAGTTTGCTTTAGGTCATTATCTGTTTGCGACATGAGGACCTGCCCAAACAGTTTTGCAGCGTTTTGCTAAATCTGAGCCATGAGTACAGCTCTGTATACTTCAGAGTTCATCCTGCTACAGTCACATCATCAATAAACACAAGCAACACAGTTCCACATATTTCACAGATGATGTGGGACGTGTCAGATCATGAGTTGTTTATCATCTCCAGACTTTTCTCTTCCCATCATTCTTGTACAAGTTCATCTTGGTTTCATCTGCCCAAAGATTTTTTATCTGGAACCTTGTAGGCTCTTTTTGATATTCTATGTGTCAGAGTCTTATGTGGTCTACTTGTTATAAGCAATGGTTTGCACCTTGTTGCAAACGTTTTATATTTCTGGATTGTAAGTTGGTTTTCTTGATCATGGAAATAATTCTGTGCTCATGCAGTTGCCTTTTGTGGTGGATTGTTGATTTGGCGTCTCCTAAAGCGCTTGCTTTCTCTCTGATAGATTTTTTTTTTCAGACTAATGATTGCCTCCTTCCCTTGCATCAGCATCTCTTCATGCTGAGAGTATAAAACTTTTATCTCATCTCTTTCATCTACTTAATTTGCCATGGAATAATAAGGAGAACCTCACATGTCTAGAAAAAAAGGGTTGCTAGTCAACTGTCCAATTACTTTTGAACCTCTAAAAATGGGTGACTGTGTATAAAAATGTCTGTCACTCCTAAACAGCTGATGCAACACTTTTGTTAAAACCCCTTGAAATGAAAAGCTGAAAGTCTGTACCGTAGTGACGTACAGAGGCAATCTGCTAGAGCAAATGTCTATTCTCTTCAAACTGTCTAAAACTAGTGCCATAATCACAGTCACTCTTTTTTTTCTCTTGTCCTGTTGATCCACGCTCAGTGGTGATTTGTGAAACATTTGCATTTTTTTTTTTTTTTTTGCCTTTTCACATTTCAATTCAGGAAGGGTCTGACATCCAATTCTGTGAGAGAAAGGTCTTTTTAATACAATAGATCCAATTATCCACTGTTACAGTGTGGCTTTCAAGATGAATCCTCTGCAAAAGCTGTCGCAAATCTTCTACAGCGGTGAAGTCAAAAAGATGTGTGGGATGACCACCATATCTGCGTATCTATATCCTCCCTTTGTTCAGTTGCTCTGCATGCCTCTCTCAGCTACTCTGTCAGAAATGGTCATTGAGTCCAATATGTAGAGACAGTTGCATGGCAGGGACAACGGCCCCTGTGTTTGTGTGTGTGTGTGTAGGTGTGTGTGTAGTCTAATTTCGAAATCTATCCACCCTCGGGCAGTAATAGCGGTTCATATTCTTCTGCTTACGCTGCTCTCCTTTGCCTCAGAGCATCAGGTCTGTCCCCCTGTTCATTTAAGTCCTGAAAATAAACTGTCACTCAGTCCATCTATGACAGGCTCTGTTTCTGTCTGTATACATATATATATGTTTATGTGTGTGTGTGTGTGTGGGGGGGGGGGCATGTGTGTGTCTGAGTGGGCATTTGTGCGTATTTGTGTGAAGCTGTCAATTTGTCTTCTCCAGCTCCATCCAAAAAGACAGACAGCCCATTGAGGCGTATGCTGCAGAGAAAAATAACAACTCCAGCTGACAAACATACTTTAGTCAGCGTGCAAACACAGACCCTGAGACAGAAGGACGCGCTTTTGCATTTAAATCGAAACTATAGTCTACTCTTTACACTTACTGTAATGTGTGAAATTGTTACTTTATGTTTCTTTTCTATTGCTGTTAACTGAAAGTATTGATTACTGCTGCACTGGATGGCAAACAGGGTCTCCCTGAGGGGGAGAGTGTGGTTGCACTAGCATGAGTGAATGTGGAGTGGACCACATTCAGCTGCAGAAGGCAGTATTTAGTACCCATAAATACTGCCTTGTCTGCTTATCACGCTGCTGTAAAGGGGGCTGGGGAGTCAATCAGAGAAGTTAAAGTCATGCAAAGTCATGCAGTGTGACAGCATGTTGCTGCGTGTACGTGTGTGTGCATGTCAATATTTTAACAGAAGGGTAAAATCTATATTTAAGGAGGTCACTGTGCTCCTTCACCGTGGTCACCGTGGATAACGTGCAATGACGTTCCTTGGTTATACGTTGGCTTAATTATTTAAGGAGTCTGATATGAGATTTTGTTTTTGTTGTTAATTCATCAAGTTCTCCTTAGTATCTATAGACCCTGACTATTTTCCCAAAGGTTTCACAAAACTAATTCTGAAAAAAAAAATCCCACATAAATTACAATTGTAATATAGCCATACATAAAACTGACTTTTGACATTTTAATGCATGGCTAATCTTTTCCTTTAGTTGAATGTAAAACAGTCAAGGAGTGGAACGTGAAGGCCAAAGATCATTAAGTTACGATGCATTTCCTTCACAGCATCAAAGAAAGCATAGCCTAGAGTGGTGCGGTTTGTTCTGCAGTAGCAGCGTGGGAATGTTTCAAGAGCACAAAGATGACTGCATGTAGGCAATATCAAAGGCCTAATGCACAGTTGTATTATGTATGCGAAGCAGCACACTGCATATTGTGCTCTGAGAAAGGAAAAGTGAGAAATGTAACCTTAGGTCGTGGTCAATATGTGTTTCCAGTCACCTGAAACATGAACATATTAAATCACATAATTTAGCGTAGTGCTACTGTGACTTCATTCATCTTTATTTATTGCGTTTGGCATTTCCTAGAAGCTAATATGTGCGTATATAATACTGTATTTTATGTTGCATGTATGCATTTTTTTAAATTACCGCACTTCCTTGGAAAAATAGTCGCTACTACTATGAAAAAACGTTTTCTTTTTGTATGCATATGTGTGTCTTTGCCTATAATCTTAATCAACATCTTCCTTTTCTCACTTCTTTCAATTATTTTTTTTACATCACGTCGTCCCGCTCGCCCTCTCTGCTTTCTTTTCTCCCATTGCTACTCTCCACCTTATCTGCTGCAACAGGGAAAAAATAAAATAAGCTGCAAACATGAAATAAATTATGAATCATTTCTATAGGCAGCTACACCTGTAGTGAACTACACTGCAGAGAATGATGAAAACAAAAGCAATAAATCAAGGCAGATCCACAAGTCAGAGGCAATAGTCCTGCAGAAATATTCTATAGTCATCTCTCTAGAGAGCAGTGAAACAACCGTAATCCCTCATGTTTTTGATAGGTTTAACAATCTAATGTTAGCAGCTAGAAAGGATAATTTGGCATATATTGTTTGGAGGAAGCTAAATGCTGAAGACACTGTAGTTGCAGAACTCCCACTATTCGAATATTAAATGCAACACATTGTGAAATGTTCCACCTGCTTCTTCTTTTATGTCTTATAGAAGTTTGTGATGATGATTTTCTTTTTTTTTGGGGGGGGGGGGGGGGGGGGGGGGGTACAATCTATATGGCAAAAAAGGAAAGAAATGTGCAACCTGCACTTTTATTTCACTCCATTAAGGTCATTCTCCCCACCAGCAGTCTAAAAATATCTGAAGGTTTTCATTTCTTGTCTTAAAAGTTTTATTTTACAAAATCAGTGTTGTCGACATTGATCAGACTCAGCATTTTTATTTCTACATCAATAATTTTTATATTATGTAAAATATATACGGGCACTCTGTGGATTGAATTGGGTGTACTTAGTAAGTGTATGCTTCATGATGTTTTTATGTCATTATGCAAATGTACTGTTTATAAGGTCGTGGAAACCTGCAGCCAGCTAAGACTAGGATTTACTTACCTGGATGATTGAGCATGCATCAAGAGGATGTTGTGTTGCTCTTTTAAGTGTTAAAATTCTGTTTTTAAGCATTCTAAATGCATTTCTCTCCCTTGTGTCTGAGGTTTTTTTGGGAGAGCTCAGGTATAAATATTAAAATCATCAGAGGCTGGCTGTGTTTGTGGATTGTAAACACATCTGTCACTACTGTTTAATAGGTAAACAAGTCTGACCGCTTTCTGTTTGTTTGTAAACAACCATGTCCCTGTGTGATATGAAAGGTCATTAAAACAACCTGATTGCCACTTTCTACTCTAGCTGAACTGTCTGCACCTCTGTGTGCTGATTCGGGGGCACATTTCATTTACATTTAAATTACTGGGCCATAGATGATGGTCTACACATTGCAATTTGCAGTGAATCAAAACTTATTTTGTTAACTCATCAGCACTGTGAGCGTAAAGCTCAGTCAGTTGACCTCAGAAACAAGTGCTGAGGAAAAGGGATGGAAGTCAAGGGAGCGGAGGAGGACGGTATACGACATGCAGATGTGCTTCCACTTTAGTAAAACCTTTTCTGAATGCCTTTCAATTAACCCACACAAAAGGAGTCAACCTTCTGCTTTTTAAGGTAATAAGACGGGTCTAAATATCAGTAATGTTTATTTTAGTCAGACTTTTTCTGCTGTTGTAGCTTTGCTAATAGAATTTCAAAATCAGACATCAAGTTGTTTGGAGTGAGAAAAACCTATTAATCCAGGTCTCTTATAAAATAATTGCTCTTCTGATACATGGGAAGCCGAGCAGGAAATTTTAGTTTGTTATTGCAGGGCTCAGGCCAATTCAAAGCATACATTTTTTATATGGGCATCCAAACTGAGACAATAATATAAAGACTAGTAAAAGTTTCCTGAAAGAAACATTTTTATGAAGCATTTATGAAGCAGTGAAATTTGTTTTATTCCTAGCAGTTGTCTTTAGTCTTGGAATACTTTTTGTATCCTTACAGTAAATATGCTCAACCTTGAACTGCTGTTATTTAAATCCAGTGTCAGTTATAATCCAGTTCAGTGGATGCAAAGAAGTACTTTAAATGTGTTTGTATTTGTGTTTGCATATCAATCCCCTGGGAAGACTCAATAATGAAGAACAGAATAGAAGCAGCACGGGACTCTGTCAACATTGAACCATTGTGTGTGTTTGAGTTTTACTGTGTGTGCACAGGCAAAATGGCAGCATATTTGATAAGCTGATGTATTGTCTCAGTGTGTGTGTGTGTGTGTGTGTGTGTGTGTGTGTGTGTGTGTGTGTGTGTGTCAGAGTGGCAGTGATCCATTGACCTGACAGCTCTTCCTGAGGGAGTGCACACATCCCTGTCATTACTGCAGTACCGACTGCTGATTGACTGCTTTCAGCACTGCTCAGGAGATGTCTGTCAGTCAGGCAGTCACACTGTTGATTTCAAACCAAAGTCAACACACTTGAGCGCCGCTGACAGAATAGACTGGTCATTGATGAATTTCAAAGTACATTTGATAAACAGTTTTATTTCTCAAAGTTGGTCAGCAAATGCACTGATTTAGCTGACGAAGAAGAACAGCACTGTTATCTTGGCATCGGTATTTTTTGTGCTTTTGTAGAAAAAAAACCCTATAACAGTTATCTAGAAACTGTGTGGCTTGTTGTATTGTAGTTGTTCTAGTAGTAAATGTGAAACTCGTTTATCAGCACAAGCAGATTCTTTTTTTGCCATGTGGAGATGACACAGCACAGAAGTAGTTTAATTAATAATAATAATAATAATAATAATAATAATAATAATAATAATAATAATAATGAATTACTAAAGTTATAACTTACTGGTTGCTTATGTATTTGTTCATCAGCTATAAATAAAAGAGTGAAAAGTAACCAGTTAGAAATCACCCTATGGAGTACTTTGTTAAAGTGTGTCTTTCTTGTACCACATGACACCATCTCTTATATACATGTGTAGCTGTTATGTTTAGCAATATAGACAAAGCAGTGTGAAGGAAAGAACTTCATACACACATTTATATGTTTGTTTAGTTGTTTTGTGTTTGTCAACCCTCTATGAAAAAAAACTCCAGGATTTTGTTTATTTCCAACTAATCATTTGTTATTATTGATTAAACAATTAAACTTGTTAAAGGGATGGACTCGAGATTTTGTGTTTATTTTGTGTTTAAGGCCACACACACACACACACACACACACACACACATATATATGTATATATATATATGTATGTATGTATGTATGTTGACTGGCATCTTGATGGTTAGTATAGTAGGATGCTACAAAAAACAAATAGCTAGCATATCAGCCATGCTGTGGCATTCTGTTAGAGCAGCGGTCCCCAACCTTTTTTGCGCCACGGACCGGGAAAACCGAGTAAACAATAAAAACGATAACAAAATAATGCTGAAAACCGATAAAACCCTGAAAACTATACATTTCACACATGAGCCTCAACTGTCGCGGCCCGATACCAAATGACTCACGGACCAGTACCGGTCCGAGGCCCGGGGGTTGGGGACCGCTGTGTTAGAGCATGCAAGGCGCAAGGCAGGCAGTGCTTGCCCTATGAAACATAAAAATAGACATCATCAATTAAAACCTACCCAGGTGAAAACAAACTCTTTCCTTACATCTTAGACAATATTCAGTTGCTTAAAGGATCTCTTATTGCCATCCAGTAGATGATGCCATCTTGAGGCCACAAATGGCAATTGTCTCTGGAAGCTAGATTGACTCTGCTTGCCACTGGAATCTATAAGATTTTCTCTTACTAACCACCTCGGCCAACATGTATTGTAGAAGAGTTAGTGTGGTAAGAAGAAACATCCAATAACTCCTTTTGCACATAAGCAAGGAAGCCCTAATAAACAAGAGGGGGCATCCAATCCTAGCATGTCCAGTTTATTAAAACAGGTGCCGGCTGTTTTATTGAACAGGTGGAGGCTCAGATTTACATCTGTGAGAAATCATTAATTGACTGAATGTACTAAGTTTAACCAGCTGTTTTGCTAATAAACCACCTTAATTTTTCATTAGCATTTTAAATCCCCCTGTAGATATTGTCAGTAAACATCATCATCATCTAACTAAACAACTAATAATACCTTAAATTGCTTTAGACAGGACGGAGCCCAGAAAAGGGAAAAGAGTCCAGAAAGACTGTAGCTATGTGGTCATCATCTCTGCTTGTAAAAGTCACTACATGTCACTCCAGATAAGCTCAATTTTTTTGTCTTTAGGACTTCAGCAGCTACCATTATACCATTTGAGGGCAACAAGGGCTGCCGTTCATCTGCTTTGCTTTGTTTTCTTTCTCAACAGTTTAGTAAAATAGGTAGAAAAGGCTGGCAATGAAACTATTTGATAAAGGATTTCTATTTTTCAGTATAACACATATACTGTATCTAAGCTATCTCTATTCACCATGATCACCAGTATACTGTAAGTGAAGGAACATGGAGGTCACGGAAGGTTGCAGAAGGCAACTTTAAACAGATGTAATTTAGCTTATGTATGTATGTAGCCCAAGTCTCAAAATACCACAAAGCTAAGGAAATAATGTTAACACAGATACTCTGAGGAAAAATGAAAAATGAAAGCATGATATAGCCTTGAAACATACGAAGCACCCATGCAGTGTTTTGGTATATAAAACCTGTAAGTAATCTATTAACCTTTAAAGACCTGCTTCAAGTATTTTAATTCAAACTTACTTGTTTGTTTTTTGGGCTTTATTTGTTGTTGTTGTTGTTGTTTTTTAATGAATGGATGTTGGTAGTCACATTTAAATCATATGCATACTTTTGCCATGATTGCATGTATATATAAAATGTAGTTTAGCCTGAGGGGAGCGTAGGTTTATTCAACAAGGAAAAATTAAAACACACATACATGTGCAAAGTACTTAATAAAACATTTTAACTGTTTTTTGTGGGTGTATGGAGTCTATATTTTTACATTATACACCGACATGGTGAATTAAATATGTGATTTCTTTCATCATACTAAAGGAAAATAAACAGGAACAAAACCAGAGAGAATGATAAGTCGAAAATAGTGCAGCTCCCATTTGACACACGCACAAAGAAAGAGAAAAAACAATTTAGCAGTTTCAATTTATTTCTTCAAAATGTTCTGATCAACAGCTTATGACACAGGTTATTAAGCACAGAAACTGCACACACACACACACACACACACACACACACACACACACACACACACACACACACACACACACACACACACAGTGTTTTTGAACTCCAGCCTTGTAAAGGATTGTTCTGCTCAGCACCTTCACATCTGATTAATTGACTTGTCAGCACAGTATTTTTATCCTGCTCCCCTGTGTAAGTGTGTGTGTGTGTGTGTGTGTGTGTGAGAGAGAGAGAGAGAGAGAGAGAGAGCGAATTGGTATGTGTGTCTGTGTCTGCAGTCCTTCCCAGTGTCCTCTGTACTGGTGTTACTCCCTAGGCACTATGGCAAACAAACCTATAGGAGTGTGTGTGTGTGTGTGTGTGTGTGTGTGTGTGTGTGTGTGTGTGTGTGTGTGTGTGTGTGTGTGTGTGTGTGTGTGTGTGTGTACAATTGTGCTGGGCAGGCCTGGGGGGTATTTTCCTGCTGTGTGCTGCCCTCTGATAGGCTGAAGCCTGTGGGCACTTCCTGGTCTCTTCCTGTCCCAAAGCTTTTTGTGTGTACTTGTATTTCAGATGTTGTGGGGACATAAATATGTTTACAAATTCAGGGTTTGTTTTTAATTTATTTATTTATTTTGGTGCTAAAAGTAAACCTCCACAATTAAATCTTATGTTGAAGTTATAAAATGCAGTAAATGAATCTAGATGGAATGCTGATCTTAACCTGTTACTACAGTTAATCTGGCTAAACAAATATGAGGCTTGAGAGCTCACAGAATTGAAAAAGGCTTCACAGACAGATAGACACAGAGGTTTAAAGAAAATGACAGTATATCAGAGGAAAAATTGCTGAACTTGAGAATATATTGTAAAATTGAAAATATTGTACATGCTGCAATGTTGCACCTGCGTATACAAAAAGATTGTATTTCTCTCATTTGCTGTGGTTCCTGTTGCTTTTTTCAAAAATTATTTAAAGGCAAAAATATATCACAATTTTAAGAATTATGTTCAGTATCATAGACGACCCCCGTTTGGGCAACCATTTGGTGACAGGAAGAAACCTCCAGCAGAACCACGCTCAGCGACGGGAAAACAGTTGGACATGAGGGAAAGAAGACAGGGCAAAAGACACGCTGTGGAAGAGAGATTAATAATAATTAATGTTTAGATACAGAGTGGTGTATAATCACATAGTGAGTGAAAAAAGGTGAGTGAAGAAGAAACACTCGTCATGGGAAGTGCTCAACAACCTAGGCTTATTGCAGCGTAACAAAAGGAGGATTCAGAGGCACCCGATTCAGCTCTAACTAAAAGCCTCATCAAACTGGAAAGTTAAGAGGGTGTCTGTCTCCCAAATTCAAACTGGAAGCTAGTTTCACAGAAGAGCGATCTGAAAGCTGAAGGTTCTGCCTCTGATTCTACTTTTAAATATCTAGAAACAATAAGTAAACTAGCAGTTTGAGAGCAAAGTATTCTGTTGAGGTGGATATGGTACTGTGAATGTCCTTAGGATAAGATGGGTCCTGATTATTTAAGACCTTGTATGTGAGGAGAAAGGTCATAAATTCAGTTTGGGATTTTGTAGGGAACCAATGAAGAGAAGCCAATGTGGGAGAAATATGCTCTCTCTTTCTTGTCCCTTCAGTACTCTCGCTACAGCATTCTGGATCAACTGAAAGTAATGAATTACAATAGCCTAGCCTAAAAGTAATAAATGCAATGAACTAGTTCTTCATCGTCACTCTGAGACACAGCATATCAGCACAAACACCTCAAATCAACTGTCAAGCATGGTGATGGAGAGGTGATAATTATGCTTTTTCTTGCAACCACAGGAGTTGGGCACTTTGCAATCATTGACTCGATGATGAACTCCTCTGCATACAAAAGTATTCTAGAGTCAAATGTGAGGACATCCATCTGACATCTAAAGCATGGACGAAATTAGGTCATACAACTCTAGGACAATGATTTGGGATCCAAATCCAACAAATGATACAAACACAACAGCAAATCTACAACAGAATGACTGAAAAAGAAACGGATCAAGCTGACTGACTGAAAAGCTGTGGTGGGACCTAAAGAGATTTGCATAAATGAATGCCCACAAACCTCAATGATCTGAAGCAATAAAGTATTCTTCCAGAAAAGAAGTAATTCAACTTATTGTTGCTGAAGGAAATTCTACAAGCTGTTTAATCCTGTGTACTTAGTTTTTCCACATATTTCTTCTGGAGTTTGGCTTAGCTTTTTTTTTTTAAAAACAAAAAACTAATAGCTGTATCAATTTTTATAACACCCTGATATGTAAAACATTGTAATCGACCAAAGGTGTACTTTCTTAGTTTGCCAAAGCCATGATGAATTTATTTCTTTTAATAACACGTATCGTTATTGACTAGCAGTTGCGGTTTACCCAATCTGAAACCTAATTATGAGAGTGATGACAACCGACAACAGCTATTTCATGAGGTGAGAACGTTTGACAACACGTACAATAGATAGAAGAATTGACTCTTCTGTTGTGATTTATAATTGTATCTCCATCTGCCTGGTAGAAATTGTTTTGCTTTATTTGCAGCTCCAGTGTAGAGTTTAAATTACTTCCTCGCTAAGAAAAGAACTGTATTGTTAGTCCTTCAAACCTGCTGCCTATTTGCTTTGTTGGCCTTTTGTTTCTCATCCAGTTCTGTAATTATTTCTATGCAGTAACTGTTGTTCCCACCTCAAAAGATTCACCTCAAATGTGTAATAGTTAATTGAAAATCCTTTCTAAGGCAAAGTAGAGGCACACATCAATTTTCTAGTCATTTATTAGGTATTATCAGGATATATGGAGCATGGCTGTGCTGATCAGCACTAATCATTTCTGATTTGACTCATAAGTTTGTGGCATTTCAAGTTTCATATGTTGTAAGGATAATATAAACCAGGAAAAACTTTTTCCGTTGCCTCTTGCTAAACAATATCCTGCAGTTTAGGTGATTTAAATCAGTGAAATTTGCCATCTTGCACCACATGGATAAGGAGGAAAATGTGTTTGCCCTTCATCTTGTTTAGTTACTCTCAGTGGGATCATTATGGATATCTGTCTCTTTGCCTTTATCCTCACAGTGGAATTCAAAAATTGGGAGCTGCTTCTTTCTTCAGGCTTTGGCTACAGACACCGTAGCTACTCAACACTGACAGAGATCACAGTCATTAATCTGTTAAAAACAATAAACATCTGGCTTTCTGTCTTCCACATATTGCACCAATATGGTGCAACATGAGCCAATTAAAAACTTTTATACACACAGACACAAGCTTTTGTTCAAACACTCTTGATTACACTCTGTAATTCAGAGGACTGCATACACACTTACTGGAATCGGCATGCGCATACACACACACACACATGTTCACGCATTAAAAATAGACAAACATTAAAGAGTTTGAGGAAATTAAGAGAAACACATAAAGAACTTCAGAACTCCAATTCCCAACCTCCCACTGGGGCAATCCCAGTGCTTTTCTTGCCTTTAGAACCAATCGGGAAAGAGCTAAATGAGCCTCAGTCATCAGAGGACTGAGTGATTGGTTTGGGGCTTTGAGGACGAGATAGGGACTCTCAGAGAAACACATTCATTCCAAAATCCCAAGCAAGACTTAGTCAGGCACCACATGTTGAAGACAAATTTGTTTACAGAGGCTGATTTTCACAGTGACGTGGCTAAATCTCAGATGAGTCACATGAGTGAATATTACAGATAATGTTAGAAAATGTGGGATTAAACCTAACAGTGCAGCCTCAGATTGTTATTTTTACAGCACTGACATTAGCTGTTGCAGTTTGTGTCCCTCAGGATGCTGCAACGTCGTCATAGGTTAGTTGGGTGTCACATGCTTCTTTTCTTGAGATCACAGCTTCATTTAAAGATTTCATTATGCTGTGCTGTAAAATGGCCTTCATAAATTGCCAAGTTAGTGCGATGAAGGGGTTTGTGTGATCCCAGGAGCTATGTTGTCCAGGGCAATTTGCGCATGGTAGGATCTCCACAGGAGGGAGATAGGCCTGTGATTGACAGACAGATTGGTGCTGAGCTGAGCAGGAAAGCAAAACTGTAACTATATCAGTCAGTCTACATTGTCACTGTCACCTACGGCCACAAGCTGTGGGAAGTGACCGAAAGAAAAAAGTTGTGAATACAAGCTGCAGAAATGAGCTTCCACAGAAATGGGGAGAAGAGCTTGGTCATTCAGAAGAAGGAGCTCAAAGAAGAGATGCTCTTCCTCCACACTGAAAGGAAAGAGTGGAGAAGGTCCAGGTTCTGACTAGGATGGCCTTTTAGGTGAGGTGTTTAAGGAATGTTTAACTGGTAGAGACCTCAGGGGTAAACCCAGGATGCACTGAATGGATTAGCTCTTGGCTGGTTTGGTAAAACATCTTGATGATCCCTAAGACTTTGGAGGAAATATTCTGTGGACTGATGATACAAAAGCTGAACTTTTTGCAAGGTTTGAGTCCCGTTACATCTGCATAAACTTAATACAGCATTTTATAAACAGAACATGATACCAAGAGCCAAACATGGTGGTCTTTGGCTGCTTTGCTACCACAGGATCTGGTGAACTTGTTGTTATTAACTCAAACTTACTTGGTTTCTGCAGCAGGACCCAAAACACACCAGCAAGTGTGTTTAATGGCTCTGAAAGGCACAAGGAAATAAAATATAGGTTTTTGTGTGCCCTAGTCAAACTCCAGACTTAAATCCAATTAAGATAGTGGACCTTAACTGTTCATGCTTGAAACCCTCCAATGTGAATTAAATTCTGGAACAAAGTGTGGGCCACAATTCTTCCACAGCATTGTGAAAGACTCCAGTTACCTGTTATTGCAAACTCTTTACTGCATTTCTTGGTGCCAAGGGTGGCACAACAAGTTATTAGGTTTGGGGGCAATTACTTTTTTACACAGGTAGGTTTGGATAGCTTTCTTCACTTATTAAAGGAATTCATCTTTTAAAAACTGCTTTTGTATTTATTAGAGTTGTCTTTGTTTAGTCTTAGAAATTGTTCAGTGATCTGAAACATGTAAATGTTATACATGAAAAAACAAAATAACAAGAAGAAATCAAACAGGAGGCAAATACTTTTCAAATCAAATCAAATCAAATCACTTTTATTGTCACATCACATGTGCAGGTACATTGGTACAGCACATGCGAGTGAAATTCTTGTGTGCGAGCTTCACAAGCAACAGAGTTGTACAAAATACAATAATGTAAACAAGCAAAATACAAGAATGGCTACATCTGAAACTAATAAATGTATGTACAATATATAATAGTATATGCAAAAAAAAAAAAAAATTCTGGATGTGTATACTAAATGTTTTTCTACGTGTGTGTGTGTGTACACATATTTTACAAATTAAATAGAGTCAATAAATAAAATATATAAAAATATACAGAGTTGAGACATGTGCAAAACAGTGGCATTACTGTACAGTATGGAGTGCATAATGTTGAAGTTCCAGTAGTGAAGCTGAGGTGTCTATGAAGTGTTCAGCAGTCTGATGGCCTGATGGAAAAAGCTGTCTCTCAGTCTGCTGGTACGGGACCGGATGCTGCAGAACCTCCTTCCTGATGGAAGCAGTCTGAACAGTTTATGGCTGGGGTGACTGGAGTCCTTGATGATCCTCCCCGCTTTCCTCAGGCAGCGCTTCCTGTAGATGTCTTGGAGGGAGGGAAGCTCACCTCCAATTATCCGTTCAGAGCACCGCACTACTCGCTGGAGAGCTTTGCAGTTGTAGGCGGTGCTGTTGCCATACCAGGTGGTGATGCATCCAGTGAGGATGCTCTCAATGGCACAGTGATAGAAGGTCCTGAGGATGTGGGGGCTCATGCCGAATCTTTTCAGTCTCCTGAGAAAGAAGAGGCGCTGCTGCGCCTTCTTCACTGTGTTGTTTGTGTGTACTGACCACGTAAGATCCTCAGCCAGATGTACACCAAGGAACCGGAAGCTGCTCACTCTCTCCACAGCAGCGCCGTTGATGGTGATGGGGGTGTGTACTTCTCTGCACCTCCGGAAGTCCACTATCAACTCCTTTGTCTTTGCGACGTTGAGGGTGAGATGGTTGTCTTGACACCAGTGGGTCAGGGCGCTGACCTCCTCCCTGTAAGCCGTCTCATCACCATTGGTGATAAGACCCACCACTGTAGTGTCGTCACAATGATGTTGGAGTTGTTAGTGGCCGTGCAGTCGTGGGTGTAGAGTGAGTATAGGAGAGGGCTCAGTACACACCCCTGTGGAGCACCAGTGTTCAGTGTGATGGGGGATGAGGTGATGCTGCCCAGTCTGACCACTTGGCGTCTGTCAGACAGGAAGCTAAGGATCCAGCTGCAGAGGGAGCTGCTCAGTCCTAGATCCTGCAGTTTCCTGTCCAGCTTCGAGGGAACGATGGTATTGAATGCTGAGCTGTAATCTACAAACAGCATTCTCACATACGTGTCTCTCTTCTCCAGGTGTGACAGGGCAGTGTGTAGTGTCAGGGCTATGGCATCATCAGTGGACCTGTTGTGGCGGTATGCGAACTGTAGAGGGTCCAGTGAGTCGGGTAGTGCAGAGCGGATGAAGTCCCTGACCAGCTTCTCGAAGCATTTGCTCACGATGGGGGTCAGGGCTACAGGTCGCCAGTCGTTCAATGAGGAGATGGTGGAGGATTTGGGTACAGGGACGATGGTGGCCATTTTGAAGCAGGCTGGGACTACAGACAGAGAGAGGGAAAGGTTGAAGATGTGCGTGAACACTCCAGCCAGCTGAGCCGCGCATGACTTGAGGACGCGGCCGGGAATCCCGTCCAGACCTGTAGCTTTGCGTGCATTCACCTTCCTGAAGCACTTCTGCACATCCTCCTCAGACACAGTGTGCGCACTGATGTCATCCGCGGTGCGCACACTGTCTCACTCTCTCATGGTGTTCGCTGTGTCGAATCTAGCGTAGAATACGTTTAGATCCTCACACAGACAGATGCTTTTTCATAGCATTATAATATTAACAAATTTAATAAGAAGAAACTGATATAGATATCAACAAGGAAACAACCTAAAGCAAGCATACTGAACATGGAGACAATAAGACTCGCAGTAAACATAAAGATAGATACAAGGGAACATGTGAGGACAAAAACATGGACAGGATGAGAAAGATGAGCCAGAGGTCGGAGCAGATAAGAAAACACAGAAGAAACTTAAACTACTACTGATACAAATCAGAAGTCAAAGATGTCAGAGGAAATAAAGCTTCCAATATACTAGAATTAAAAACATCAAACCAAGAACCCAAAAATCTAACAAGCACAGGAATCAAAACTTCGAATACCTGGAATTTAAAAAATAAATAAATAAATAAAAACATCATAAACAGAGAAAAATTCTCCCAAACTCCCAAATGACAAAAACCCTTCTGATAATAACAACAGATGTTTAGTACATGGACTCCAAATAAAAGAGTGTTTTGTTTAGTGTGCGTACACTGAGCATTGGGCTAGTAGGGTTCTTACTCTGAGCTGTTAGCTAACAGAATCAGTGCATGGACTCCTGTCATATTATTACATTTGAGGCGTTAGCTGGCGAAGTTAGAATGGATATTTTCCCTCCCTGGGTGCTCCTGGGAGGATAAACAGGCCATCCATAATTAACAGCCGCTCCGCCTGCATTCTGATCCACTCTGCTTTAAAAAGAACAACTGTCACCATCAGTTAGAGAGGGGGAGAGGGGGATGAGTAGCAGTAGAGTGGGTGAAACACAGACACACACACACAGAGAGATGGGGAGATCATGCTCAGGAAAAGATTTGCTTCCTGTATATTAAAAGCACCGTTACACATTCTCTCTCCTAGTTTGATGTGCTTTGCATTTCTTGGAAAAAGCTGATCCAGTCAACATCACTGCTGTTTGGTTTACAGCTGGAGAACCTAGGAAGAGTAGTGTGAGTTAAGTGCAGTTGTTTGGGTGATCTTCATACTGTGTTGTGAGTATGATATGTGTTGTGCTTAGCCTGCAGTGTGACTTTAATAACTGGATGATCGTAGGCTCTCTAAGGACAGTGTCTCCACAGCAGCTCACGAACTCCATCTCATTCTAAACTCAAACTGTAGGAAACCTGCCACAGCTTAGTGAGGTCGTGTTTTGGATGTTTTCTTTAGTTAATATCTGCTGCCTCACTGTCACCGCAGTGGTTTTGTCACAGCTAATAACGGCTGCGTTTCCTCTTTGATTTACCAGTGGCTGGCTCTGTTACTATAGTTCCTTTCATTAGAGCCTACTTGGATCGACTCGCCACGGCTCACCACAGCCTGACTCCAGTCAACTGGTTTTCCATTGGAATCGAGTACCACCTAATGTGCGTAGTTGTTGTTATAACAATGCATTCCAGCATCCGTGACGCAATAAGTATGCGCCACAAACGGCACAACAAAGGTGGATGTCGAGGCGACGATATACCTGCTGCTCAGTCTGTGGCTTTTCATCAGACTCAGTGGAACATGGCGTTGTTTTTGTAGCCATTTCCCTCGTTGCCAGGTTTCAAAAATGGTAGTTTTGATTTTTGTGAACAAGACGCTCTCATGACTCATCGAGTGACACCACTAACTGCTCAGATTTTTTTTAATTAAAGCAACACACAGAGAGCATATTGCACTAACTGTAAACTTCCATGGACCTGGATTACAGTACAAGACTAACACTGAATCACTGCAGCTAAATTTTGGCAATAGGTGACTTGCAGTTCTTGATTTTTATATCCTTTTTGTTGTTGTTGTATTGTGATAACGGTGTTTCCTCTCATTTAACATGGCAAAACACCACCAAAGCCTCTGGCATAAATAAAGTTAAAGATGTGTTTGTCTTATATTATGACAGCATTAGTAGGCAACTAAAATCAGCTGTTTGCTCTAGTCATTATTTCTTGGATTGACGAACGACTTCAGCCACAAACCCATGCCAACCTTCCATACAGACATATTTTAAACAGATTAGAGATGATGTCACTGATCAAGTTCTTACAATGACTCACTGATGACGATGACTCCTCTGGGTCCTCAGAATGATGTCATCAGTTTAAATAACATGCCGGTGATAACCTACAGCGTTACTAATTTAAAAAAAGACACATGTTTAATTCAAAACATGCACACATCAGGCTCACATATGTGGGAAAGGTACACATAGTTCCATGTAAGTGCTTGCATATGACACACACATTCACACGCACGAGCCCAAACACAGGGAGAAACATGTATATTCTTACTCACCCAGAACACATTTTGCCTCTGGCTCTCAAATGAACAATCTGTGACTTTATAATGTATTTAGTCAGAACATATTCAACATGAAAGCAGGAAGCTTCTACTGTGCTTCTCCGAATGAAAGGATGCAATTATCCAGAGCTTTTACAAAACAGAATATTTCCACCTGCTGAACCTGCCAGCTAATTCAAACCGTAAACAACAACAATGCAATATTTTATACCTCCACCAAGGCTGACAAGTTCCCTCAACACTATACATGGACTGAGTTTGAAGATCCAGAAGTATTTCTGAATCTGTATTAGTTTGTGATATTACCTTAAGAAGATCGAGACAATATATGCCAGTTTTGGATATTTCAATTTGACAAGCATATAAAGATATGATATGAAATCTACAATTTCAGTGTGAATTGCAATGTAAACTGAATCCTTCCAGTCCTTACTAGATCCAGATCTGAAGTCAGATTGATGTTCAAATAAGGCAAAGCCCCACCTTCGGTAAAGTTTTAATCCAAATCAGTGGTTAACACCAAATCGTGTTTATAGTTAAGGTAAACCCCCCAAAAAATAGTTAAAAAAAGAAAAAGGTACAGGCAAATCTAGATATTGTACTAAAGATATTGTTCTGCAGCATCCGGTCCCGTACCAGCAGACTGAGAGACAGCTTTTTCCATCAGGCCATCAGACTGCTGAACACTTCATAGACACCTCAGCTTCACTACTGGAACTTTAACATTATGCACTCCATACTGTACAGTAATGCCACTGTTTTGCACATGTCTCACTCTGTATATTTTATTTTATTTATTTTATATATTTTATTTATGGTTTACTCTATTTAATTTGTAAAATATGTGTACACACACACACACACACACACACACGTAGAAAAATATTTAGTATACACATCCAGAAATGCATTTACTATTATATATTGTACATATATTTATTAGTTTCAGATGTAGCCATTCTTGTATTTTGCTTGTTTACATTATTGTATTTTGCACAACTCTGTTGCTTGTGAAGCTCGCACACAAGAATTTCACTCACATGTGCTGTACCAATGTACCTGCACATGTGATGTAACAATAAAAGTGATTTGATTTGATTTAAAGTAGTTGTACTTTTCATTTTGCATTTTTCATTTTGATTCATAATTACAAATAATATTTAACTTAAGTAATTGAAATAATAACCTCTTGTGAATCACCACTCTACCATGATGAATGGATTTTTGTGTTCCAGTGATTCCAGGAGCTCTGAGTTGTTGTTGTTGTTGTTGGGTTCAGTTTCCCCATCACCAAATTGCTCCTGGGTGAGGACTTGGAGTAGAGCTGCTACTCCACATTTAAAGTGCCAGTTGAGGTGGTTTGGGTATCTGAATAAATGCCTCCTAGGTGAGGTTTTTTAGATATGTCTTACCAGGAGAATAACAAGGCAGACCCAGGGTATGCTGGCTATCCTTTCCAGCTCACTCTGAGCTCAAATGGATTGCCAGGAAGGTGGGTCGGTGGATGGATGGATGGATGGATGGATGGATGGATATTTACCTTATACTGGGCCTTGGTTCAGCACCTATGTTCAAGCACGAACCATTTTAGTACTCTCTCTGTCCATTTGAGCAAACTTTCTTCTGATTGTCCGAAAACATGTGAACAAAAGGTTTGGACTGCAGGACATTATTGGGAATGCTTGCTATCACTGGCACCATACAAAGCTGAGACAGAATAAACAAAAAGCACCAGTGTGGTATTTCTTAACTACTCTGCCTACTGTGTCCTGCATTTGAGTTGTTAACCTGTTGCTCTGTGTTTATATCGATAATGTTCTGGATTTTAAATGAATGAGCACATTTGCATACTTTTTTGGCAGTTTTACACATTATGTCTGATTTGCAGCTTATTTATAATAAATGTGTGTTATTGTGTAAGATGCTTGCATCAGAATCCAGGACAGTTGTCATGGGGACCAGACGGATGGTGAAACAACAGTTGATTGTACTGAATGTTACTGGCACGAAAAAGTAGCACTGTTCCTTTGTGTCTTCTCTCCTTTGTACCATCACTCCTCCTTTGTCCCCCCTTCTTCTTCACTCTCCTCTCCTGTCTTCCCTTGAGTTTCCTCTCCTCTCTCTTCCTTTCTTTTTGCCCCTTGTCTCCCCCTATATTCTCCCCTCTCTTGCCTTACTTGTGCTCCCATTCTCTACAAATCTATATGCAATCATCCTACTGCAGCAGCCGAATTTAAATGTGGAACAAATGTTGTGACAGACTAAAGCTGGATAGAAGTCCTTATCCGCAGAGTGAGAACTGAATTATCCTGCTTGAGTGAGCTGCTGACACACACATATTGAGAGGAAGAGAGAGAGAGAGGGCAAGTCTCAACGGAATTAAAACAACCTTTCTGTCTGTCTACCAGTAACCCTGGAAGTCAGTAATTCCTTAATTCCATTGTGGAGACATTCAAACATTTTCTTTGACTTAAAGTTGTCAGGTTTTGCCTTTCCTCAGCGGTAGCCGTGAGCCAACAGGACACCTGTGGAAGGAAACTTAAATAGTTATTCCAGCAATGTAGCATTAGCCCTGGATAGAGTTGGGCGGCTTTAAATGAAAGGACTGCATTTGTCAGACCTTGTCTGAAACTCAATCAATGAAAATCCATATTGGAGGACTAAAATAATCTGAGATAACCTGAGATAACTAAAATAATCTGAGATGTGGCTCTTTGATTTTTTCTCTTTATTCTGCTAATCTTGTAAAAACAATAGAGTGTGCCTGGTGTCACAAACAACTTAAAATAAACCACAAAGGGAGTGATCAGGTAGTTTATCCTGGGTAAGTACAAAGTGACTACAAAGTTACTTAAGTTGGAGTTAAGCATCATCTCATGCTAGAGGTGCATGTTTTTCCCATGTTTTTTCTTATTCCCAATATGGAATCAAATATTATTAACACGTTAATGTGGATACAAATGCTGTGGGAAAAAGTTATGCTGCATAAGAATTTTAACTTTCTGTGGGTTGCATTTCATAACTTGCTGTACCAGGATGTCATCTGGGAAATACTGCAACATTTCACATACTTAGGTATTAGAAAGAAAAGATGAGGTTGCAGGACAGCTGATTTAAATTCATTTTATTATAGTGCATGGAAGTGAAATCACTCTCTGATGATTAAATGAGAAAGAAATAGAAAGAAATACAACACAGCTTTCCTCTTGTTTTATTTCTTATTATCTTAACAGAGATTTATAAAGATATCTTAAGTAATCAGGTAATTCTTGGATCTTTTACAGTTTTGTCTACATTTTCATTCAAATAATGCAAACTGGTTCCAACCCCCCAAAAAAGCTTCTAAAATTAATAACGTCCCAAAAAGATTATTTTGCACCAAAATGGGTCCCAGCAAAGCTTGCTCTAATTGTTCACTGCAGACAAAACAGTTGTTTATTAGAGACTTTGTGTTGTTGCAATCCAAGATGTTTTTATTTTGGGTCATTCAGCCTGGATGATCCAGATTGCTGCTGTTACAATAACATCACATCAATGTTTAATAGTCTGCAATGCAGAGATAACGCCTCTGATAGTCAGTGTGTGTGTGTGTGTGTGTGTGTGTGTGTGTGTGTGTGTGTGTGTGTGTGTGTGTGTGTGTGTGTGTGTGTGTGTGTGTGTGTGTGTGTGTGTGTAGGTGTGTGTGTGAGAGAGGGAGAGAGGTTTTGCATGTCACTGACAAAAAAGAAAGAGAAACAAAAATGATGAGTGTGAGGGATAACACATAAATACATTCAAGTGTAACCATATAACTCAGTTTCCATTAACATTTTTTGAGTCTCACAATCATCCTCAAAGTTGAACTGTTATTTTTGGTCATCCCAGAACGGCGCGCCAATCCTGTTTCATAACAATTTGATTTATTCTGCCAACAGGGACAACGATAAGAAAGCTGATAGTGCTGCCAAGTCCTCAAAGAGCAGAGTACAGAAGACAAAACATGAAACATTCAGCAGAATTTGGCAGCTGCTTTTTGAGTGTAAATAAATCAATTAGATGTACAGTGCCTAGAATAAAACACATTTTCCATTGCTATGGGCCCATTTTCTGGTCCAGAGCTGCTGGTGTTCTTATGAAATGGAGCTCATTTAGTAGAAAAAAAAAACCCTCAAAAGAAACCAGGAGCAATAATAATCACAAATATTTTCACTGCACCACAGTAACTCAAGAATATGCAGCTTACCATTTAATACACTGGGTTAACAAAAATCTGAAAAATTATCTTGTATTTTGCTTTAAATACTTTTTCCCACTTGTCAGGAGAGCAAGCTGCGGAAGTCAGACGTCAGCCAGGGGTGAAGTGAAACTATAATTCAAGGCTCAAATTTGACCAGGTGCTAATTATAAGTGTGTTGATATAGTCAGGTTTTTTAAATGAGACTTTTTATATATAATTTCCCTGTGTGCACCACAACGTTAGATTTGAAATCAAAGTCCAGACGTCAGTGTCATTTCAAGAGGTTTGAATGAAATATTTAACTGTTCAGGAATTATAGCCACTTTTGTACACTGTTCCTCGTTTTCAGACCCACAAGAATAGCTGGGCAAACTAACATTAAAAAAGAACGGCTTGGTCATTGAAGAATATCTCATTTCTTTGCCTCAGTTTTGCAGCATTTGGCTGAATCTGAGCACAAGGTGTAGCCGTGTACATCTAAATTTATCCTTCTACTTCTATCAGCAGGCACGTCATCAATAAACACTAGTGACCTGGTTCCACTGGCAGCCATACATGTCCATGCCATACACTGCCTCCACCATGTGAGACAGATGAGGAGGTATGTTTAGGATCATGAACTGTTTCTGTCCTTCTCCTTACTTTTCCCCTTCCTATCATTCTGTTCCAAGCACTTGTATCATCCTTTCTTGTTACACCAAACCACTGCAGGTCCTCCTTCAACACATCCACTAATCAAAAACACTTAAGATCTTATTTGGTGGCAAAATGTATTTTGCTGCTCATTATATACAGGCAGTTTTTATGTCCAGGTGATCATTGCAGTAAAAGTTTATTTTGTTAACGCTTTAAAATAACTGCTCACATAAGTGCCTGGAGGCATTGCAAGGTGGCAGCAGCAGGTTTCAGCGAGTCTGCATATGTGCACTTGAAAAGCAGATGTGTTGTTTTCAGACCTAAGTTATGTTTGCAAAATTATTCCAAAGTCTGTGACTGGTTTTGTTACTGTGTTTTCACCATTGTATGCCCGAAGGCACATACACGCAAACACGCACACAGGTGGCTGTTGCTTTATGCCACGTTGTGTTCCCCACGGCAACCATGCAGCGGTCTCACACGTACACGCACACACCATCCACTTCTTCTATAGAGGCTTCTTCCCTCCTCACATAACCGTCTGACAGACAGCTTAGAGTATCTGTTATCTTCCTGTACATGAAGCACCACATACCCCAGTGGTTTTCAGCATTTTGGTGGCACATTTACAAAAAACAACATGATTCTCAAGCAAACTGGAATGACCCAAATTTGTTTAGCTTGGAGGAGGAAAAAAAACATAAGCTCATTAGATTTAATTTTAGACATGTGGTGTTGATGTGGACTACATTTCAAACAAAAATGTAAACTTCCTACATTAATGTGGCATCTTTTACTCTTTCTGGAAAATAGTACACTTGAAAGAAAAGTAGACTCGTAATTCAAGCTCGATTCCTGCTTGTTTCCATCGCTTGGTTTTTTCCACCTCTTGGGCCATCCATTATATTGTTGTCATCTCGGTTTTGCCAGTCACTTCATTTTTATTTTATCTTCTCTTATTTGTTTGTGTGCTTGTGTATGTGACCATGACTAACAGGTCACTGCTGTTCAGCACTGCAGCCAATCCCTTTAGGTCCTTGTTTCTGCTGCTTGTTTAGTGACCTTGACAGCTTTTTCCTGTCCCTTTGAGTCTCACTATTCCCACTCTTTGTTCCTGCTCTTTCCCTACATCTTTCTCACAAATTTCTTGAAAATCCCATTCTCTTCTATTCCCTCTTTTCCTCTAATCCACCTCTTTTTTTTTTTTTTTGCGCTTGTCCTGGTCTTTCTTCTCCTCTTTGCTCTATGTTTAGCTACCTTCTTAGGGTTTTCCATCCCTCTAGGTCAAATCTTTCCTAATCACTTATAGTACCCTCATCTCTCTCTTTCCTTCTTTCCTTCTTTCTTTCTTTCTTTCTTTCTTTCTTTCTTTCTTTCTTTCTTTCTTTCTTTCTTTCTTTCCATCTTCTGCCATCATTTGCTTCTCCTCTATTCAGCCAGGGTGAAAAGTATCATTACAGCATAAACTCTAATGGATTCTGTCAGTATTAAGTGAATGTTGGTGGTTACATAGCGAGTGATGTCAAGCAAATACATATATTAAGACCTTTGGTCATGACAGCCTAGAGACTCTACCACCAAATATATAATTATTTGCTAGGTTCGGCATTCAGTTCGGTTTTGGTTATGGTTTTGTCTTATAATAGTCCATCCATCCTTGCATCCTTTTCTTTCTACTTATCCATCTCATTCAGACTATCCCAGGTGTCATAGGGCAAGAGGATCACAGATAGAGGAAGTGGCTGATATTGAGAAATCTTACCAATGGCTGGACAAATCTGGACTGAAAGACAGTGCAAAAGCACTAATCATGGCAACACAAAGTACTGTCAACATCAAGTAGGCATGGCGTAGATGACCTCTGGGGTTATTTCCAAGGCTTCTGCAGTGGTTATTCATTGTCAAGGTTGCACAGATTGTTTTTGTCTTTTATGAGATGAACACAGACTGTTTTATCCATTGCACCTGCAGCTACACATCTCCTACAATGTAATGTGTTTGATTTTGTCATTATGAAAAAAGACAGTATTAAGGCTGCGGTGACTGAGTTTTATTTCTTGTGAGTGTTGTAACTCCCACTTGGAAATAAACTCTGAAATCACTTCAAACAGATCAGTTAAGATCAGCATGAGCCAGCAGACTCTTTGACTTGCTTCCTCCCATTCGTCTCTCTCCTCCCCCCATGTCCTCTCCATCCCTCCTCTTTCCAACCTCCCCAACATCCTTTTTCTCTAATTTTCTCCTCTTTCTATTTGTACCTCTATTTTCCCCTTCTTCCTCCTTCTCTGTGTCTCCCGCCTTTCTTCTCACTTACCCGCTCTTCCTCTGCATCTACCCTCCTCTTTCTCTCACTCCTCTCCTAATCCCTCCTCTCCACCCTAATTTAAACTCTTTGAAGTCTTCAATAAGGCTCCATAATAAGCTTCTCCCTCTCCAGGCAAGGCAAGGGAGCAGCCTCTCAGTTCCCTTCTGCCTCTCTGTGAGTGGAGGCATGTTTGTGTGTGTGTGCGTGTGTGTGTGTGTGTTCGCTGTTTATTAGCATTTCTGCTTGTGAGCTTTCATGCCTGTGTTTGTGGATGTAGCGTACAAGCATGTGTGTGTGCACACTTGTGTCTGTGACAGAGAGAGTAGTGTGAAGCTAAATGCTGAGCAGAGAGCCCTGAGGGGAACTGAGGAGCATATTGTGAGCAGATCAAAATACGACTCAGCTACAGATTAAACTGTATAAGTAGGTTATTGATGCAAAATGTTCTGCAAAAGCTAGAATTCACTTAGAAATTAATGAATTGAAATTAATTGAATTCAACTGAGTTTAAATTTTGAACACTTAATAAAACAAATAATCAAACAAGAGCCGCTTTCATCTTCTCTCAGTAACTACTACAAGTCACATAATGCAGGCTATCAAACAAAACACAGTCAGTATCAAAAAGATCTTTTTCATTTGAGCAGGTGCAGGTTTTCATAAAGGAAATCTCTGTACTTTCCTAAGTCCAACTCCCTTAACCCCCACCTGTCCACAACCCTCATAGCATGATTCTGCCACCACCGTGCTTCACAACTGGGATGGTGTTTCGTAGGGAGAACCTGGTTCCCCCTATGCATGATCCAAGATTAAGGTCAAACAGTTGAATGTTCGTTTCATCAACCATAGAACCTGCAAATGGGCTTTTAAGTGGCTTTCACTAATACATAGGTGTGTCTGGCTATTTGGCCTTAAAGTCCAGATGGGTGTAGTGGCACCTATGGTTGTCCCTGTGGAAGTTTTTCCCTCAACCCCTGTGTCTGCCTCGTGTGTCAGTCTACGTGTTCCCTGTTTTATTGAGACAGTCTCACATCCTGTGTTAGTGTGTTCGGTTTTGCTTCCTGTCTCATTTTGTTAGATTAGCTCCAGCTGTGTTCCCACCTGTTCCCCATCCTCTTGCTACCCCTCTGTGTATTTAAGACCTTTGTCTTCCTTTGTTTGTTGCTTCTGCATATCTCCCCTTGTGTTTCCCATGGTCCAGGTTTCTGGTTGCTATTTTCTGTGAGCTTATGTTTTAGTTTCTTCCCAGTTTAGGTTTTGTTAGTTTAGTCATTGTCTCTTTTCACATTTAGTTTGTGTTTTTGTGCCTGCCGCTAATAATGGCTCACTTTCAGTTTAAGTCCGTTGTCAGTGTCTGCATTTGGGTCCACACTCTCTCTCATCTCCACGGCGTATGTCACAGCAGACGTGACAAGTACAGTTTTGTGAATAGCTTGCAAAATCTTCTGTAACATTTTCACTTTGTCATTATCTTGGATTTTTTTCAAACATGACAAAAGGTGAAAAAAATAAAAGGCTCCAAATGCTCTCAAGCTTTCATTTTATCTTAAAATCTGATCATGATGTCTGGTCGACTTTTCGACGGGTCGAGCATTTTCACAGAGTTTCTGCAATCGCATTCTCCTTTCAAATGGATCTTGGCAGTTTTGAAGGAAGTTAAAACTCTTAGTCTTGGTCACCCATTTATTCAAGACTAAAAGCTGAAGAAGATGGAAGATGCTAACTGGCTATGTTCATGTGGCTGTGTGTGTATGTTCAGTCTTGATAAATGAGCGCATTTACGTAGTGATATTACAATTTAAAAACTGGCAACAAACAGAAAACTGCTGTGCACATCCACACCAGAACAGCTTAGGGTTTTAGTGATGCTGAAGGGTGCTGTGGAGATTTGATACCTCTGACTGCATCTAAGCAAAAAATATTCTGACATAATTTAGGCATTTATGTCTCCAGAGAGAACTCACTTCACTGGTGATGGACAACGTGTCAGTGTTTGGTTCATTATGGGAGTCCGTGGTAAGGATTTGGCTGGTTATCTTTGTCCACTGTACAGTACATCTCTTTGAGCTATGATAGATTAGGGAATGGTTTCAGCACACACACACACACAAACTTGCGCACATGCACATACACACACACACACAAATCTCTCAGCACTTGTTTGACACACACATATAAGTACAAAAATAAGCAAACACACAGTATATGCGCACATCCACACAAATATTCAGATGGCACACAAATACACATTGCCTATTGGCTAACTGTCCGCACACACACACACACACACACACACACACACACACACACACACACACACATACACACACACACACACACACACACACTGCTCCATGGGTTTATCTTCATGATGATAGTAATCAGTATGAAGCCCACTGGCTACAGCAGCAGGCTGCTTGGTAGTCATTACCGTTAGCTTAACTGTTTACACTCGTTAATCAAATTAGCAAGTCACACACAAGCCCCGCACACACTCACACACAAAACTGCACACACACACAAACATGCTTTGCATACACTTTGCTGAAACACACTGGTAAACACACACGCAAACAGGAGATGTAAACATGAAGAAGGGCTCTGAGTTCCATGTGAGATTAATTATCTCTGTCCTAAAGCAGAGACAGTCAGAGATGGGGGGGTGGAAGGGAGGAGGAAAACAGATCTCCACACTTCTGCAGGTAGAGAGATAAAAATGAGATAAATACAGCGAGAGATGGTGAAGAAGAGAAACAGACACCGGGAGCCGGTGGGTGGTAGACAGATGGGAACAAAGATGTACACGGGAGCTGAGGTCACACCTCTACTTCTGATCTTAAAACTGAAATCTCAGAGTACTCTAAGTATCCAAAAAACAAACAAAAAAACCAAAACCAGGCAGAACAACAGTGACAACCAGAGCAGGGAGCCCCGAGGCTATAAGAGAGTTTTTAGTGTCTAGTGGTGTCTGCATGTTTTGTCTTGAGGCCAACTTGTTGAGGCAGTGGTGAAGTTTTGATTCCAATGAGGATGGTGAGCAGCAGTGAGACAAGATATGATATAGCCACACTGAGGATCAGTGTATAGATAAAATAGGTATAATTGTAGGTTAAATAGTCAATGAACATTACCTTAAAATCTATAGCTGCCGCTATCAACCTCTCTTTCAGCCATTATGTTAGAACATGTCTGTGAAACACCATACCCCATAAATTTGCTGTATGCAACACTCCCAAAGGCAGCAGTCATAATCAAATCATCAAGCATGAGTATAGAAGGATTTTCTTCTTTTAAATTACAGTCTGAGCTCAGCATGAACATCAGCCTTAAAGCACTTGGTCATTATTGTCCAGTGACAGTTCTAATAAAGTTTATTTGACCTATGCCCTGACTGTTTACCAAATGACAACAGGCAAGGGGGTTATGAGCTTGATTTGTACAACATTTACAGGAAAAGAAAGAGGCTTGCTCTGGTTCTGAAGCACAACTTCCATTGTTGTAGGGAAGCAAGGAGGCTAATCGCTGGTAGAAAGGTTAGTTTCAGAAATAGAAAGTGGAGAAAGACACAAACTGACAGTTTTAGTGCAGTTAAATTACTGTGGGGGCTACCTGTAATAACCCAAAGATGTGTTAGACTATACAAAACACAAAGGCATCAGCATAATGGGAGAAAGAAAAAATATGGAAACATTTGTCAGAGCTTTGTAGCACTCACTCACAGGGGACAAAATAAACTTGGCAAGAAACTCAATCCAATAACAAAAACAGAAATGACTCTGTTTTTTTCCACAGCTTTCCATAAGCACTGAAATGAGAAATGGATTTTAATTGTTTTATGTTTTTGTTTTTTTTTTTTGGGGGGGGGCAAAAAAAACAATCAGACCAGTGACGTCACTGCCTCAGAGATTTGATGCATCAGTTTACACTGCATGTTGGAAAATGTTCAGCAGAGGACGATGGTGTCCCCTCGCTCAAGATGTTCTCAGTAAAGATTAATGGAGAATAGGACACACTGTGCATGTGTATGTGGTTGTATTTTTGTGCCTGGTAGCTGCCCTGTATTTGGTTTCTTTATAAAGACGCAGAAAAAGGATAAGACTAACTAAAGCAGCTAAAGCGCAGATTAGCAGGCAGCAAGCTACTTTGTGATCCCATCTTGCAACAGACACGCACCATTTTTATCATGGCCATACATTATATAAATGAACATTTTACCATTTGCACACACACACATGCACATACACACACAGATTAGCAGGCAACCATTTATTTGCAATATAATCTTTCAATCCAGGACTCGCTGCAGTGAATTTTAGTGACGTTACCATAATGACTGCAAAATCAATTCCCATAGCAGTGCATTATGTGCACATTATACGGCAAGCATTCATTTACAAGTAAATGACTAACTCGGGTCCTGAGGAAAGGGATGCTTCAAAAAAGAGTTAATGTATTTACATACATATTTCACAATACAGTAGATCTTTTTATACATACAGTATACCGGTAAACTTCACTTGAACGATTTGTTTCTATGGTTATCAAGACGCTAATTGAACCTACTCTGCATATAAACGGTGCTTTCTTTTAAGCTCAATATAAAAATGGGAGTTTCTAAGGCACTCTTCTGATTCTGTTCTTAAGCACCTGATCCTTCTCTGGTATTTTACAAAGTTATATAGCATGCACTCGCTGCCCTCTTTATTAGATGAACTCTTTTACTTTAAGACCTATCTTCATGGCACAGATTCAACAAGGTGCTGGAAACATTCCTCAGAGATTTTGGGTCCATATTGACATGATAACATCGCATGATGCACATCCATGACATGAATCTCCTGTTCCGCCACATCCCAGTGATGCTCTACTCGATTTAAATCTGGTCACTGTGCAGGCCATCTGAGTACAGTGAACTCATTGTTTTTGAAACCAGTTTGAGATGATTTGAACTCTGTGACATGGCTCGTTATCCTGTTGGAAGCAATGGTCAGAAGATCGGTGCACTGTGGGATGGACATGGTCAGCAACAAAATCCACGTAGGCTGTGGTATTTTCATGACGCTCAGTTGTTCCGGAGCGTTACAGAGTAACAGTGACAGAGTTACTTTTGCCTTCCTATCAGCTTGAAGCAGCCTGGTGATTCGCCTCTGACCTCTGACAGCAACAAGGCATTTTCACCCAGAGAACTGCTGCTCACTGAATATTAAAGATAAAACTATCTTTTTCAGACTATTCTCTGTAAACCCTAGAGATGTTTGTGTGAGAAAATCCCAGTAGATCAGCAGTTCTTGAAATACTCAGAACAACCATAAACAACCTTGCCATATTACTACATGCCTAAATACATTGAGTTTCTGCCATGTGATTGGTTGATTACATATTTGCCTTAATGAGTAAATTTGTATCTAACAAAGAGGCAGGTGAGTGCCTATGACCTCAATCATGCCATCACTTTCTAGATTGTAACCCAAACATCACTGACATCTCTGAAAAATATATATATTTAATATAGTTACACGCCTCATAATTATGCCAGATTATCCTGATTTTTTCATTAATCCTCAAGTAATGAGGTTGATTTGCTGCGTCGCATTTTGCAGAGTTCCTTGTTATCCTTTTCAAAATCCAGCAATTAACTTCTATTCTGTGCAGCATTCTGGGTTTTTTCTTTTATTATTCCAATAAAAATGTATATTCTTTAATAAATGGTTTAATTTATACCATTTTCGGAAGCAAATACTTGCAGGATGTTTTTTTTTTATATTGACGTACTATTTTATATTATCAGTGGCTGTGAAATGTGGGGCAAACATCCCCCTTTTCGGCATGTAGTGGCGTTGTTTATTGCATGTTTACAGCTATGACACATTCATATATGCATGAATGCACTCAAACATAAGCACACAGATGAGTGTAGACACAGAGACCATAAACTCACCCAGACACAGAAACACACGCAGACTGCAAAAAACATAGACGGAAACCCTGCCAGGCGCTGAGAAAACAGATAGTGAAAGAAAGGTAGCGAGGAGATAATGAAACAAGACAAGAAGAGCTGGATAAAACACAAGTGGAGGAAAGTGGAGGTTAAAAAAAATGCGCGCGCACACACACACACACACACACACACACACATACACACAGACAGCAAGAGAAAGGTAATTCCAACGTAGAGAGAGAAGAGAGAAATGTTAAATAGGTGGAAAGAATAAGAAAGTTATACAATTAGAAGGTAAAACTTGAAGTAAATAAAAGAGATAAAAGGACATCATCAACAGAGAGAAGATAGGTGTTGTAAGAACACTTAGTTCTTACAACAGTTTTATGCTTCCAATCTGAGGCTATTCATTCATTCATTTATTTATTTATATAAATACATCCTTTTTAAATAGCTATCAGATTTATTGACCAAATAAATAAGTTAGAAATGGGTAATCTATTTGATGATGATACTTAATATTACAATCTGCTTTCTGTGAAACAGCAACACGCTATGCAGCCAACACTTGTTAAATTAATAATGCCACCTATTGACCCACAGTGGTTTAGACAAAAGCATGACAAACTTTTTATAGCATACTGTTTGTTTAAACTGTTTTTCTTTGATGCTATATTTTTCCTAATAAACACACACATGCCAGATATTGTTAGTAATATGGCTACATTTAGTTTTCTCCTAAATTCCAATGTATTTTAAATACTAATGAAAAGGTGCAGTTCATGGCTAAATTGATCATGTTGTTTCTCAGGGCAATATGTTAGGAGTGGATAAAAAGCCTGACGGACTTTTTAGAGTGGAGCTCAAACATTGTATGTTTTCTTGCATGGATCCGTAACATGGTATATACAGCCTTAAAGTCTTAAGATATGCTTAATTTCTGTATATTTTGTTACAAAATTAGAGTTTATTGAAATGTGCAAACATACATGGATTACAGTATATATGATAAAGAGTTTGTATAATTCTACTGAGCTTGAAAGTTGAGATTTGGTGTAACTATCTTTAGTCTTCATCACAGCCTGAACTCTCATAGGCAAACTTTCTGGTAATTCCTTTAAGTAGTCTTCGGGAATAGTTCTCCAGGATTCATGAAGGACATTCAAATCTCTTTTTTGGATGTTGGCTGCCTTTTTGTTCCCTTATCTGTCAAGATGTCAAAGTAAGTTTTTTGCTGCATTGGCAGTCTGTTTGGGATCTTTGAAAAATGATGGAGTTGCTTTAGATGAATATATTCCAGATGGTACAGCAAGATGGATCAAAATCTGAAGATACATTTCTGTGTTCACATTTCCATCAATTTTGACAAGCTCTCTAACACCACTGGCTGAAATCCAGCCCCAAACCATGACAAAGCCTCCACCGTCAAACCTGTTGCCACTAATTTTCAGTTCAGTTCTTGTGTAACTTAGCACACCTCAGCCTTTTCTCCCTGATTCCCTTCCTTAAGAACTGCTTCTTGACAGCCACCCCTCCACTGAGACCATTTCTGATGAGGCTTCAGTGAACAATAGATAGATCACCTGAAATGCCTTCAGGTCCTGTGTCAAGTCTTTGATGATTTTTTTTTCCTGACAGGACAAGATACTGTTCATCTAATGTAGATAGTTTTGTTTAAGCGTGTCACTTTTTTTGTCCTCCACTTTTCCTGTTTGTCAAAAAATTGAGGAAACACTGCACACCATGCTAAGTTATGCCAAGCTTTCAACAAATACCTGTTATAAGAAATGAGGCGTAACAGTAAAATCAATTAATGAGGACAGGTTGTTTATTTTTAAACCCTTAAAGGTGACATTCCCTCTTTATCTTGTGGTAATAATGCAGGTCAGAAATACAGTGTAACAAATTTGTCTGATTTCAGTCCATTTTAACATATGCAGTTTTGTTGAATTACGATTTTGGATGTATGTTTTCAAAGGAAATGGGGTTTTTTTGCACAGGGAAAAAAGCTACAGTGATTAACAGTATTGGTTTTTCACTCAATTGCATATTACAACCAGAGTGAATAGTCAAAACGAGGCAGGTAGCGGCGGATCAGTAGGAAGCAGTCAGAAGAGACAGAGTTGTTGTGCTAATTGTAGTCTACCCCTGGTGTGGGTGGAAATGAGATCCTGAAATAACTACTTCCTGGTTCTATTTGCAGCTGAGGTCAGCAGCGGAGGAGTACATCATGCTGATAGGTGTGATGTGGCTCTGTCGGTTTGACCCTCACCTGCCGCGTATCCTTTACTCAAACCCTGGAGGGCGAGTGTGTCAGTGTGTGTAAGCAGACATGCATACATGCAACACATGTGTCCAAATACAAACAAGTAACTGTTACAATGTGTCCACGGTTCGAGTGGGCGACCTTGACTGAGAACAGAAGGAGACACAACCACACACACACACACAGACACACAGACGTGCCTCACTAGAAATATATAGTTCTTTGTGTTTAGTTTTTGAGGAGTTTTTTTTTAAATGCAAACGCACAGAAATTCTCTCATACGTAGGATTTGGTAAACTTCCAAGACACACCAACATACGCTTGCACACACACCTCACCTATTACCAAATCATTATGTACAAATAGCTAAAAGAGTACAGAAATAACTTAACCTTGCAAGCTGACACACACAAACATATTCTGTCGCTCTCTCTCTCAATTTGCATCTGACACACACACACACACACACACAGTATAGGCTTTAGCGTGGCATTGAGTCATCAACCCTCTGCTGTTAGTCTTCCTCTTCCCTTCACTGCAGGGTCTTTGGTGCTGTGAAGGTCATGCAGACTAATGAACCTACATGAACACGTGCACACCTACACAGTGCACATACAGTACTGTGCAAAAGACGCACAGATACCACCTGGAAGGCATCTGATTGGTTCAAAAATGCACTACAACAACCCTAAACATGCAGCCAATACCAGCTTCAGTGACAAGAAGAACAAAAAGTTCTGCAGCAGATGGTCCAACTTCTTCAGAGTCCAGATTGCAACATCATGACTTCAATCTGGGATTAGAGCAGCTTGAAGACCAGAATAACTGTGGCAGGTTCTCCAAGTACCTGGAAATACTGAGTGCATGTTCTCACCACTAAATTTTGGTTTTGTAAAAGTTTCACTTAAAGTCACTGAAATAATAAGTAAAACCTATTTATAACATTGTTTTTGAAATCCTCCTTGCTCTGCTTTTAGAGATCTGAACCTTTGCTCTCCACTCTGCCTGCCTACGTCACATGTGCCGCATGTACCTCATTCAGCTCTTAACATGTTGTGTGAGTTCAAATTTATATTTTCTTTATGTAATTATACAGACTGTGCAAAAGCCTTTAGCACTGGGATTAAAGTGAGCCTGCTTTAAGAAATAATTAGATTTTCTTGTTCCTGAAGGTACTGTGGCTCTTTGGCACTCTTGTATTATCGGGAGTCTTTATCAAAGTACTATACCTTTGTACTGCATTTGCACATGCTTTGCAATCATGTGCTGTGCATAACTGTAGCAGTGTGTGAATTAGATTTAAGTGAGGAATGAAAATAGCCGGTTATGGTTAGACACAGCTGTGAAGGTCAAGGTTAGGATAACTGGCTGGGGATTGCATTATGCCGGTAAATATCCCCACAAACATAGCCATACACACTTGTGTGTTTGTTAGGGGCCTGGTTTTCTCCTGCAGGCTGGTTTGAATCGATAGCATGGGAAAGTGCTGAAATAGCAGCCTGATGCATACACACACATGCGCACACACACATATACAGATACAGAAGGGTGAGTCACTTGAGCAGAAAACATGAACAAGAATGCTGACTTCTGAAATAAGGCAAACATAGAAAGGAAGAAAGAAAGAGCCAAGCTTTTAATGGTGGGAGTATTTGCTGTGCACTTCTCATAATGTGCTGCTAATTCTTTTCCCTTTTTTCTTTTCTTTTTTTTTTTTGTTATTATTTATTTTATTTTATTTTTGGTTGTTACAGACGGGACAGACATGACTGGGAGAAAGAAAGATGAAGGAAAAGAAAAACAGAAGGGAAGAGGGACAGTGAGAAAGGGCACTTAAAAAGAGAAAGAAGGACAAAAAAATCTCCTGGATCACCTGTTGAGAGAAAAAGAATAGAAAACAAGCAAAAAAAAACAGAGCAACATACTAAACACAACACCATCATGTTAATCTAGCTAAGTGTAAACAGCAGTAAATACTAAATATTGAATGTTGTTGTGTAGCAAGCAGGGCCAACAGCGCACAATGTGCTTGGAACTAGCAGCCAATAGAGGTGTAGTTTATGTACAGTATGAACAGTGAACACCCGTGTGCCCACCTGTGTGGATCAGCGTGCTTGTATTCCAAAGGTTTCCCCATGTAATGGTCTGCTAGAGGATGTAGAGAGCCATAGCCCTGTCCCCCAGGGCATGAAGCAGGCATGGAGGAGATCCAGGCCCCAGACATCCAGAGGCCCCAGAGTGCGAGAGCCCAAGGAGGACCACCGGAGGGGCATCCGTGCCACCCTCCTGGGAAGAGCTGAAGAGAGCCCCAGATGAGGGGTCACCCAGTAGCCACGGAGCAGAAGCCAGAGGGGGCTGCAGTGGCGTGCCCGCCGGCTCTGTGAGGGCCCCCTTTGCCCCCAAAAAGGCCTGACCGAGCAACAGGAAACAGGCCCCGCCAAGTAGTCACCGGGAGTGAGCTGGTACATACCTGAGCGCCCAGCCCCGGACACCAAGAACCACCAACGCACCAACCCCTGAGGGCATCAGTTACTGGCAGGGAGTGCGGTGAGGGGAGATAGGCCTTTGGAGGGCCTGGGAGTTCCCAGAGAGGTGGAGTGTAAGACCCGACCTGACATATAGACACACACAGACACAAACATGCATTCCCATCCTCATGCACACATATACAAATACTCAGCACTCACTCAACGTAGGGATAGACATACATGGACACTGTACACACAATCGCACTCCAGGTACCCTCGCCCCTGGAGGGGGGAAACGGCACCTAGACCCAGGAGATGTTACCCTTTCCCCCGGGTGGAGGCAAGCAGACCGCCCCAGGCTCCACAGCAGTAGGGAGGCCCCGCATCCCAGATCCCAATCGGACGGCCAACACCTCCTTCCAGCCCCCCCGTCCCGATGGCTAGGAGAGAACAGGGGTGTGTGAAGACCCTAAACCACCCTCCTCTCACTCATGTGTAGTGTTGCTGCGTGTTGTTCTAAGGTGCATTTAAAACACGGGAGAGCATGGTGCTGCTGCCAGAGAGCAGCAGGTGTTAGCACGGCCCCTCCCGAGACAATGTCTACATGGATTTAAAATTGAGAGGTGGGCACCAGAGGTGGGGTTGAATACACAGACCGTCCACTGGATGCCCACTCTCAAGGCCCTATATGTATGTGTTATGAGAGTGTGAGTAATGTGGATGTCTAAGTTGTGGAATAAAATTGAGGCTCAGGTGGCCAGAAGGGGACGGGGGTGGGATGCCTCCCCTGCACCCTGGTGACACACCCACACCCCAAGGCCCTACTTATGTGGGTGGGTGTGTTGGAGTGGGAAGAGGGAGGCAGCCGGGGATGGGGAAGAAAAGAAGGGAGGAGCAAGATGCCCCTCTCTGGGGCCAGCTCCCCCGCTGACCCCAGTAGGCACCCCCGTCCTTCGGCACCCACCAAGGCAAGGGAACCCAGGCCCATCTAGACCGGGGCCTACGGCAGCAGGACCGCCCAGCCCCGCAGGACCCAGGGCAGCCCACCCGACCCAACCGCAGAGGAAACTGTACCCACCCTAACATTCAGTCATCTCCCAGACTGCACAAGACAGTAGACACCCAGGTTAAGTTTATTCTCCACCTCTCCTATGACTCTCCCCCACCTTCAGAGTGGACTCCTGCAAGGATGGAACAAACTCCCTGTCAGTTGAAGAGCCCCCTAGTTAGGAAGATGCGCCAGAGGACCCTGGCGCCAGGGCTGAGCCCCCGTGCATCCACCCGCCCACGACCTCGGCGACACACCAACAAGGACCGAAGCCCCCAAGGCCCTCTAAGAGCAATCAGAGCCACTAACCAAGTTATGACCACAACCCCTGGGTTAAGCCCTCCAGGGATAACGTCCCTAGGGATTCTCCAGACGCCCTAAGCCCGTCCCAACCTCCACATCAACCACAATGGCGAAGGCGGGACCAAACCACGACCCCCCACCCCCGCTAGGTGATGGAGCCAATCAGAGGAGCCCAGAGGGATTGATCTAATGTGGTGGCAGAGGCTGTCTTGAGACCAATGTGATCTATTAGATGGTTTCTATATTGGCTAGAATTAAGATTATTTTGTTTTTCCAGTTCATGAGAACCATTTTCTTGGCAATGCATAGGGCAGTAAAAACCATGTGGACTGTATTAGTTTCTGTAGTGACATCATCCAATTTGCCCAACAAGCACACTAAAGGGGAGGTTGGAATTTTACATTTGAGACACTTTGATAAGTCTTCACATATCTCGCGCCAAAACTTCTGCACTGGTGGACAGAACCAAAGAGCGTGGATGTAATTGTCTGGTGTATTGCCTTGACAGTGTGAGCAGTTGTTGGAAGATGTAAGGCCCATCTTGAACATCCGATGACCTGTATAGTGCACTCCATGTAGTATTTTGTATTGTATTAATTTCAGACTGGGATTTCTAATCAATTTAAAGGTTTTTAAGCATATCTGAGACCAGAGGTTTTGGTCTAAGCCGACTGACAAATCTGCTTCCCACTTTGCAATAGGAAGGGATATTGATTCATCTATTTTAGAAAGTGTTCTGTATATTTTAGACAATAATTTGGGGGATTTAAGAGTAAGAAAATGTACTGGTGGTGTTTGCAATTCAACTTGACTGAGGTTAAATTTCTTTTTTACTATAGATTTAATTTGTTGATATTCTAAAAAATCTTTTCTTGTTGATCCCATATTGTATAACTAGTCTGTCAAATGGAATAAAGTCTGTTCCTTCTAATATATGTTCTAAGTATTTAATTCCTTTACAACTCCTTTCTGGAAAATTAATCATATTATTGTTTTGTAATATGTCAGGGTTATTCCAGATAGGTGTACGTTTACATGGGATTAATGAAGACTCCGTTATTTTTAGAAACTCCCACCATGCTGTCAGAGAAGAGCTGATGTTGATGCTTTTAAAGCATTCATGTCTTTTGATGTTTGAGCTGATAAATGCTAGGTCTGAAATCTCTAGATCCTTGCATAGTGCCTGTTCAACATCTAGCCAGGGCTCATCTAAGAAGGTATGTTTTGACCATTCTGAGATGAACTGAAGCCTGTTGGCTAAGAAATATTGTTGAAAATCAGGCAGATCTAATCCTCCTTTATCCTTGGTTCTTTGTAGCGTTTTTAAGCTGATATGCAGGGGTTTATCTTTCCAAAGGAATTTAGAAATATACGAATCCAGAGATCTGAACCAATCTTGTGATGGTTTGTTCGGGATCATTAAAAGTAAGTAATTTATTTTTGGCAAGATCATCATTTTTATAGCGACCCTTCCCATGAGTGATATGGGTAGAGATTTCCATCTAGTCAGATCGCCTTCTTCTTTCTTTAGAAGTGGGATGTGTGGGAATTTAGTTAAGTCTGAAAGCTTAGGAGAGACATTAATACCTAAATATTTAATATTTCCAGATTGTAGTGGGGCAGAAGAAGAATTATGGAAGGAGCAGTTAATTGGAAGAACTGTAGATTTTGACCAGTTAATTGAATAATCTGAAACTCTTGAAAACCAGTTTATTAGAGTAATTACCACAGAAAGGTTGGTTTGTGAGTTTTGGAGAAAAAGCAACACATCATCCGCATAGAGACTTTTTATGTTTTACGTTCTTACATTTTATGTCCTTAATTGTTGTAGCCTGTCTAAATGCTGCTGCTAGAGGTTCGATAAAAATTGCAAAAAGTGAAGGGGAGAGTGGGCATCGCTGCCTGGTGCCCCACAGGAGACAGAAGCTGGAGGATGTCTGGTCATTTGTTCTGACACAAGCTGTTGGGGAATTATATAATATTCTTAGCCAGTTTATGAAAGAGTTTCCAAAACCAAATTTGTGTAAAGTTGCAAATAAAAATTTCCAGTTAACTCTGTCAAATGCTTTTTCTGCATCTAGAGATAATATTGTGGTTTCAATGTTTTTACTGTATGAGTAGTCTATTAAATTAAGTAATCTATGTGCGTTTGTTGATGAGTGCCTACCTTTTATGAAACCAGTTTGGTCAGGATGAATTACAAAGGGGGTTATCTTCTCTAATCTTTTTGGGAGGGCTTTGCAGATTATTTTGAGGTCTGCATTTATAAGGGATATTGGATGATAGCTTGCCTGGTATTAGCAGGAGACTAATGTTGGCAGAATTCATATTTGGTGGTAGTCTGCCATTTTCCTTGATTTCCTGCAACATTCTGTGGAATACTGGTGCAAAAATTGTCCAGAATTCTTTGTAGAATTCTGCAGGGTAGCCGTCTGGACCTGGAGCCTTATTACTGGGCATACTTATCAGGGCTTCCTGGAGTTCACCTGGCGTCAGTGGCGAATCCAGTGCCATTGCTTGACTGTCTAGTAATTTTGGAAGAGTTACGTTGTCAAGAATCTGATCAATTTCATTTTTAGACGGGTTTATTTGTGGTGAATATAGAGTTTCATAGAAATCCCTAAAAATGTTGTTTATTCTTCCAGGGTCATATATTGTGTTTCCAGATAAATCTTTAACAGCACATATAGTTGTTTTTTCTTTATTTATTTTTAACTGGTTAGCTAGAAATCGACCTGATTTGTTACTGTGTTCAAAATTCTGCAAGCGAAGTCTTTGTACTAGGAATTGTGGTTTTTTTTATTAATAATTTCATTTAATTCTAGTTTTGTTTTGCATATTTTGTTCATTATCTCTTTATCTTGGTCGCACGCGTAGGATTTGATGGTTTTTTCTAGTTCCTGAATATTTTTGTTTTCTTCTTTCTTTTTGTGTGATGAGAAAGAAATTATTTTAACTCTCATCACAGCTTTCCCTGCTTCCCATAGAACAAAAGCTGATGTTCCGGGAGTGTCATTAAAGTCTAAATATGAAATCCACTCTTTTTAAAAATGTTTAATAAAGGCTTCATCTTTGAGCAGCGATGTATTGAATCTCTAGTTTTTACTTGGTGTAGCATTCTTCTTATGTATTAGTGTTAAAGATACAGGAGCATGATCGCTGACAGCTATAGAGTGAATCTCATTGTCTGAAATATCGCTCAGCAGTGAGCTACTGACTAGAAAATAATCCAGAAGGGAGTAGGAGTGAGGGACATGTGAGAAGAAAGAATATTCCTTACTGTTGGGGTGAAGGGAGCGCCATGCATCGCAAAGACCAAAGTCACTCATATACTGTTTGATTATATTTGTGGACTGCCAATTGCGCTGAGTTCCTGTTGTGTTGAGCCTGTCCATTTCTTCATTTAGTCCAAGGTTGAGGTCGTCTCCAAGAATAAGTGCGCAATCAAGGTGTTCAGAGAGTGCACTAACAAATCCGTGGAAGAATGAGGGTTCATCAACATTTGGACCATATATCCTTACAATACATAGCTTTTTGTTAAATACTGATAATTTAATAATAAGGAATCTACCCTCTGGATCTATAACTGTATCGAGTACTGTAAAATTAACATTTTTATGTATTAAAATTGCTACTCCCCTTTGTCTAGAATTATAACAGGCTGCAAACACATTAGGAAACTCGGGTGTTTTAAGTTCGTTTAAACCTGTGACAGGCCTGTGAGTCTCTTGTAATAAAACAACATCTGCCTGTAGTTTTTTAAGCTGGTTAAATATCTTTAACCTCTTTCCTCTGGTGCCAGCTCCATTTACATTCCATGTGACAAACTTTAGTGTGCCCATAATTGTGTGTGTATGTCTAATGATGTACGCTGGGTGTTTCGTTTAGACGGGTGAAGAGAATGTGGAAACATCACTTGTTTGTAAATAGAAAGAGAAAAAAATGTGTGGTGAGAGGCTCCATAAGTCTGACTATGTGTGTGTATATTCACTAATATGAACAAGCGTGGCTTGCGTGTGTCCTATAAGTTTGTGTGTTCTGTGAGGGTGTTGTAAACGTGCTGCCATTGAGCGCATGTGTTTGCGTGATCGTGGTGTGTGAATATGCAGAAATAGAGGGTGTTGTTTGTAGGTAAGTGGAGAATTAGGTGATCACAGCAGTGAAAGAAAAGAGAAGAAAAAAACACGAGAACGGTGAGCGACAACAACAAAAAAGAAAAGAAATGGAAACATTCCAATTAAAGCAATGACGGAGGGTGACGGTGTTATATCTGCTATGACATCCTACTGATATTACAAGGTTAAACCCATTTTAAAGGAGAAAGTGTGAATGAATAAGAAAAGAGTGTAGCGGGTTCTTATCTGGAGTGCAGTCAATATAACCATGGAGTGGTGCCGGGGTCGCGGTAGAGCTGTCCGTCCACGTAGATGACAGCGCGGGAGCCTCTCTGGATGAAGCTACGTTGAACTGGGAACAGGACCTTGCGTCGTTCCAGGATCTCTTTGGGGAACTGGTCGTTCACGCTGAAGTCCATTCCTTTCAGCTCCCTGCGGCGACTCTTCACCTGTTCCTTCTGTTTGAATTGGCCGAATTTGGCCACAATAGGCCGTGGTCTCCCAGTCGGCGACCTCGCGGCCCCCAAGCGATGCACTCTTTCGAAGGCGATGTTCTTTACGGTGTCCTCCGCCAGCTTCAGGTGGGTTTTAATGAAGCTTTTCACTGTTGCTTCTGCGTCCTCTCCGGCAGATTCTGGAATACCAGAAAACACAAGGTTGTCTCGCATGCTACGGGCTTGTAGATGATAACGGATTCTTTTATTTTTTTATTTTCTATGCTTAACTGGGTCACGTTATCGGTGAGAGATTTGACCGACTCCCGTAGCGTGGAATTTTCAGCGGCAAGCGTTTCCACCTGCTGCTGGCTGAATTCCAGGGATTCTCTCAGAGATTTAAATTCCCGGTGTAAAATCTCCACCAGGGACAGCCTCACGTCGAAACTGGACAATCGCTTGTCGATTGACTCCAGGATGTCTACAATGTCTTTGCCGGCAGGCGATGTTGTACCGGGGGAGTCTGCCAGGCGACATCTCTTCGATGACGGTGTCTCAATTTTGGCCGGGGAAGATGCACTCTGAGCCTTCTTCATTACTAAATCTTGGAAGCACCGGTCGATGTAATCTTGGAGAGCGTCTAAACTCTCCTCGTTGTCCTCCAGGGTGTTAGAGATGATAGGACAGATGCTGTTAGTTATATGACAATTGATTAGTTTATTTGGCAATACTGAAGCTTAAAGAAACTTTGTTAAATTCTAGCTACCATTCGCTTTTTTTCCACCAAATCTCCAGCGTCTGACATCACCTACAACATGGGTCTCTTACCTTTTCCCGTCACTTCCGTCACTTACCTCCCATCTCCTGTCTGTGTACCCTTCTCCCTTTTTGTATTTATCATGCGGCGTTAGTGCTCTCAGCTTTCACCTTCACTTGACATCCATTTTTTTTAATGACCGCTGTCATTAGTGTGGCAGAAGACAGAGTAGGAGGTTCCACCCCACACAGGGTCCATTGAGGCTGTAGATGAATCACACTTGGTTAAAGAGTGACTACGTTGATGGTGTTAATAAAACCAAGTTAATGTGTTGAGCATGTAAGAGGGCGGGTTGAGGAATCTGATAGATTACACTGTAAACCTGCTGTCTTACAGTAATGTTGTTTGCAGCTATAATGGGTGGTGTGTGTGGTAACCATAATGTTAATGGTTGTCTGGTAACAGTTTAGTGTTGAGTGAGGTGCTCGTTGAGGAGTGGTGGCTTATTTTCTGTGGACTGCTACCATCCTTTTGTCTAATATTCCCCTTCATACTGTCACATCTTTTAGGGCATTTTGCAAGGTCATGAGGATTAGAAAGAAAGCAGAGAAAGCAGTTAAGAAGTTATGTCCTCTGTTTGGACTTCACGCCTCCGTTTGGCCTTCTTAGTGGCTAATTCAAAGCTTTTAAAGGTCAGTGCAGCACAAAGGTAAGCATCCCCTTAATGTCTCAGATTATATTAAGACAGGTGTGGAGAGGCTGGGCATTTTGACATGTTTAAGTAGGAATAGCTGTAAATAATGACAATAATCAAAACTGGCTGACATTTATGTAGGTGCTTCAGTTTCAGGGTACTGGTAATGTGCATACTGGCTCACTGCCAGACTTAGATAGGACAGATAAAGTATTTACCAAAAGTATTCACTCACGTATACAAATTATTAAATTCAGGTGTTGCAATCTCTCCCACGGTCACAGGTGTATAAAATCAAGCACCTAGGCATGCAGACTGCTTCTACAAATATTTGTGAAATAATGGGTTGCTCTCAAGAGCTCAGTGAATTCCAGCGTGGTACCGTGATAGGATGCCACCTGTGCAACAAGTCCAGGCATGAAATTTCCACACTACTAAACATTTCACAGTCAGCTGTTAGTGGTTTAATAACAAAGTGGAAGCAACTGGGAATGGCAGCAACTCAGGGTCAGTGGATGCTGAGGTGGAGAGACTACAAGCCAGTTACAAAACAAGGTCTGTAAATACATGAATGAGTTTGGTGTGGAAGAACTTGACTGGCCTGCACAGAGTCCTGATCCCAATCTGATAGCACACTTTGAGATGAGTTAGAGTGGAGACTGTGAGCCAGGCCTTCTAGTCCAACATCAGTCTCTGACGTCATAAATGTGCTTCTGGAATAATGGTCAAAAGTTCCCATAAACACACTTCTAAACCTCATGGAGGTTCACTGAAGAGATAAAGTTGTTATAGTTGCTAAGTTTGTATCTACATCATATCAAACCCTTTGGATCAAGAATAGGATGTTTCAAGTTCATATGCATGTGAGGGCTGATGAGTGAATACCTTTGGCATAAAGTGTACTTTGTCACTGTTATTTGTTATTTTTCTAAGACTTTAGATCATCATCATCATCATCAACTTTATTTATAAAGCACTTTAAAACAACCACAGCTGACACAAAGTGCTGTACATTGGAACTGTAAAATAAAATTACATGAGATATAAATAAAAAACAAATAAAAGAAGAGTGAAATCATTAATTAAATAACTACTGCATTAAAAAAAGAAACTAAGTCTCACTGAGGTTAAAAGCCAAGGAATAAAAGTGGGTTTTAAGACGTGATTTAAAAGTGGACAGTGAAGGGGCCTCTCTAACATGCATGGGCAAATTATTCCATAATTTTGGAGCCACAATAGAGAAGGCCCTGTCCCCTCTGAGCTTCCTCCTGGATCTCGGTACCTCCAGGAGCAGCTGGTCAGCTGACCTGAGAGACCGACAGGGTATGTGGGGATGAAGAAGCTCAGAGAGGTAAGGCGGGGCAAGACTGTGTAGGCATTTAAAAACAAACATAAGAATTTTAAAATTAACTCTAAAAGACACAGGCAGCCAGTGCAGAGAGGCCAGCACGGGGGTTATATGCTCTCTTTTTCGAGTTCCTGTTAGGAGTCGTGCAGCCGCATTTTGAACCAGCTGCAGACGTGAGAGCAATGACTGACTGACCCCCACATAAAGTGAGTTACAGTAGTCCAGGCGGGAAGAAATAAAAGCATGGATCACTGTTTCAAGGTGCTGCCTCGAAAGAAAAGATTTTAGTCTTGCCAGTCGCCTTAAATGATAAAAACTGGACTTCACCACTGCTCTGATTTGGTGGTCCAATTTAAAATCACTGTCCAACTTAAAACCAAGGTCAGTAACAACAGATTTAAAATAGACTTCCAGGGATCCTAAAACAACAGAGGAGGACTCACAGGGACCACTGGGTCCAAACACCAACACTTCTGTTTTCTTTTTATTAAAATTTAAAAAGTTTCGAGCGAACCAAGCTTTAATGTCATCTAGACATGTCAAGAGAGGTTTTATGGAGATGGCATCCTTGCGTTTTAGTGTCAAATAAATTTGGCAGTCATCGGCATAACAGTGAAATGAGATCCCATGCCTTCTAAGGATAGAACCCAGAGGCAGTAGATACAGAGAAAAGAGCAGTGGCCCTAAAATTGAGCCCTGTGGGACACCACATGACAGAGGAGCAGAAGACGATTCGTAACCGAGAAGGCTGACAGAGAAAGTTCTATCTGACAAATAAGACCTAAACCAATTGAGTGCAGTGCCACCAATACCCACTACATCATGTAATCGAGAAATTAAAATATTGTGGTCTACTGTGTCAAAGGCAGCAGTTAGGTCAAGCAAGACACGAACAACATGGTTACCAGAATCACATGCCAGAAGGATGTCATTAAAAACCCTTAGTAATGCAGATTCTGTGCTGTGAAGGGTTTTAAAACCTGACTGAAAAACCTCAAAGATTCCATTTTCATCTAGAAAATCTTTCAGTTGACTAAAAACAATTTTCTCTAAAACCTTGGAGACTAAAGGCAGCTTGGAAATAGGCCTATAGTTCGCTAAAACTGTGTGATCAAGGCCAGGTTTCTTAAGCAGTGGCTGTACTACTGCATGTTTGAAATTTGCAGGAACCACACCAGAAGACAGACTGCTGTTAATAATGTCAAGGACATACTGTTGTATACTAGGAAAAATTTCTTTAAAGAATTGTGGAGGGACAGGATCCCGTGGGGAACCTGTGGGCTTAATATGGCGAACCACATCCTCTAAAGAGGAGAGCGTCACAAGCTCAAACTGAGTGAAAACAGCAGCGCAAGGGACAGAGACAGAGGGGTCAGAGTCAGGAGCTGTGATAAGAGCCCTGATGGTGACAACCTTTTCAATAAAAAAGTTCAGAAAATCATTGCAAATCTCAGGAGAAACTTCCAAACAGACATTCAAAGGAGTATTAAGAACAGTGTCAATGGTCCTAAATAACACACGTGGGTTATGACAGTTGGAAGAAATAATATTTGCAAAATATTCCCTTTTTGCCTCTTTAACAGTGTTCTGGTAGCGATGCCAGCAGTCTTTGAGAATTTGAAATGATACATGCAGTTTATCCTTTTTCCACCTCCATTCTGCTCGACGACATTCCCTCTTTACAGCACGACTGCTCTCATTAAACCAAGGCTCAGGTTTAGCCTTAAGCTGCCTGGTTTTTAAAGGAGCCACAGAGTCCATGATTTTTTGACAGCAAGAATTAAACCAGGAATGTAGGTCTTCTGTGTCAGAGGAAACAAAGTCAGAAGGCCCGCCGAGCTGATTAAAAGCAGCAGAAAACTGCGCAGCAGTGGCGGGGTTAATAACCCGACAGCACCGAGTATCAGCGCCAGGTTTAACTGCGGTATATGTCAAACCAACGTTGAATAACACAGGCATATGATCTGAGAGTGCACAGTCACAAATCTCCAAGTCAGTGACAGGCAGACCATATGACAGAACAAGGTCCAGTGTGTGTCCGTGCTCATGTGTAGGGCCACGTACGGACTGTACCAGGCTAAAAGAGTCAATAAGGCTTAAAAAGTCCTTTACCAGTGGCTTATCAGGACAGCATACATGTATATTAAAATCTCCAACAATAAGAACACTATCATAGTTGGGCATAATCCCAGCTAAAAAATCAGAAAAGTCGTTTATGAAGTTCTTATTGTATTTCGGGGGGCGATAGATGACAGCGCAGAAAACCGGGTTTGTACGACTCACCTCAAATGAGGTAAGTTCAAAGCTGGAGAACGAAGGCTGTAGAAAACACTGCTTACATTTAAAATCCTTTTTGTAAACAGTCACTGTGCCTCCACCTCTGCCTGACGTCCGTGGCGAGTTAAAATAGCAACAATCCACAGGTAAAAGTTCAGATAGAACACTGGACTCACCAACACTCAGCCACGTCTCAGTCACACACAGAAAATCCAGATCACGGGAACTGAAGAAGTCCCGAAGAATAAAAGTTTTGTTTAAAAGTGATCTGGCGTTCACCAGGCCAATCCTAGCTGGAGCTGGAGTTGGCGCTCGGGGTTCAGGAGGTCCAGAAACCCGCCGCAGCGATCTCAGATTCCGATAATGTTGACAGCGGAGGTTTAGCCTGGGAGGGCATGGGCAGCGAGGCCGAGGAGCATCATCATCAAAGCCGACCACAGGCACCAAACAGGCATCAACAGGATCCAGAAAACGCCGAGACGCAAACAACCTTGGCAAGAATCCATGCACTGGTCGGAAAACAGCAGAATAATTCTTTAGGTAAACCTTTAGCTTCACCAGGCGACCGCTTCGTTTACCCCGGCGACGAGGACGCTTTCGCCGGGAAGGTAGCGTGGGAACCCGGTACAGGTAACCCGGGGTTTCCGATGCAAATGGGGGCAGGGGTTGCTGCCCACCAGCTCCAAAGGACACAATATTTTGGACCACAGGTTTGAGGTCCAATAGTGTCTGGCGATCATACCTCAGCAGAGACTTTGTTTCATGGATGACACAAATTAAAAATAACATAAACAGGAACAAACTTGGCAGTGACAGACGAGCAGCCACACACACCGGCGCCATCTTGCCGATAAAAATGTTCTGCTGTGTAACATGCTTGTTTAATACTGAATAATGTTTTGTAATAAACAACAATTCGAAAAGCTAGAGAAAGTCTTACAACTTGATGAGTTATCAATATGATGTGTTAAGATACATGGCAAAAGCAAAACGCATGGCTATTCTTGTGAAACTTTTGATGAATTGTTAAAATTTCCATGCTTCCTATTATATTGCATTAAAAAAGATTTCATTTAACCATGATGGGAAGTCAAGTAAAGGAATAATTGTTTATTACATACTAGAAACAGCTGTCGACTTGCGGTTTTAGCTCTGTGTTGGGTCCACATGTAACATGTGAACACACCAAATTTGGAAGGATAACTTCCCATCTCTGGAAATGCAACCGTCCAAGAAGCACACTAATGCACAGATGGTATGTAGGACATTATGTTGCCGTGTTGGCGTCTTTCACTTTGACTCTATAGACTCACCCTATGTGTGTGTGTGTGTAACTCAATGTCATAGCAGAAAAAACACTTACAGCACAGGTACCCCATGACAAATAGCATCCTTACTGTTCTGTTCTTTTTCTGGGCAGCTAATAGAGTGCTGATAACAAAAAATAAATATGTAAATATCATAATGTTGCAAATGTTGGGTGGAAGATTTCCACGTTGAGTCTGATTCCTGTGCTCCTGCAGAACCAGATGTGGGCTCCGCTTACAGCCTTACCCACCAGTATCACCAGTAAATCCGGTGCATGGTAGGGGTTTTTGTTCTTTTCATTCCACATACTGTAAAGTGATTCAACAGGCGCGAGCTTAACTCCAGCAACAAGAGTCCTAGTCAACAGTGTCTGTGTGTTTCTCTGTGTGTGGGGGTGGATGGATGTGTGCATGTGTATGTGTGTCAGCGTGCAAGTGGTTGGCGCTATTAAACATTCACCAGCTCACTCAGCTGCTGCTGTTGCTGCTGTTAGGTTCCCAATCTGGGTCAAGTCTCCCTCCTCTCCTCCCCGAGCTACCTCTACCCCTCCACCCCGCCTCCTTCCCTCTCTATCTCTCTCTTGCCCACTCACTCGGTCTCTTTCTCTCTCTCCCTCTCTCTTTCTGCTCAGCTCCCTAAGTGCTTCTCTCTGTGTCTGTTTCATTTCCTCTTCTCCCTCTTTCTCCTCCCACCTTCTCTCTTTCTCTTTTGCCCATTTCTCTTGTCTCCTCTTGCTCTCTCTAAGGGAGTATTTGCTTAACTACACAGCTCAGAGGCAAGCCCATGCTCTCTTCCAGTGTCCAAGTCAAATAAAAGACTCTTATAAATTTTTGAGTGACACGATGAATAATTTGGTATTTTTTTATGTGGGGTTTTCAGCATCAGATTTTTTTGCACTTCTTTGCTAATGAGGCATTGTGTTCAGGCAGAGCACCTACATGGCATCAGCTGCTCCATTCATGCTTCACCACAAGTGGCTCCTTCATCAAGGGCTTTGCTATCACTTAACTAATAACAGAGCTTATTCTAGTGTCACAGACAGTTTCACAGCCACTCTTGCTGCTAAATGCAACAGAGATTATCATGTTTGAAGCTGATTTATGTGGCAAAAAATATGATGACTTTTAAAAAAACATGTTTTTGTTTGGTTTTTCTTGTTTTTTCAAATAAACTGGACAGTGGAAAGACCAGGACAAGGTGGGCCTCGGGGTGGATTCATATCCAGTGAGCTAAACCAACACCCAAGATGATGATGGCTTTAGTAATTGCGGCTTTTGAAACAGCAGCATTATTGCTGTGCTGTGTTTCCTCACGACAACGAGGAGAAACAGCAAGTGTCCTTGTTCTTGCAGAGTCTCTAAATGTAGCATTAAATGGAGCAATAATAATCAACCTTAACATTCTTTATGTAATTTCAGAGAATAAACAATAAATGCTGTTGTCGCGCATGTACACGTGCATACAAAAACATACATTTCGGTAAATGAGTGAAGGACATTTCAGAGCAGGCCGCTAAACAATAAATAAAACATATCGGCGTCTCCCGTCGCTGTAAGTGCAAGCACCGCTGCTGCTGACACATCAGATGTGCTGCCTGCAGTGCACCACAGAAGTTGGGAATTAGGAGTTACAAATAACATATGTCATGATGATGTCTGGACTTTTAGTTGGACTTGAGCTTAGTTTTCCCTTCTGTCTTCATGACTGTCACCAGCTCGACACATTGTGCTTGGTAGTGAAACCATTTGATTGACACTGCTGTAGAAATAATACGGGCTTGCCTTTTCAGCTCACTTATTTTCTGGCCCCGCAGCTGTCCTTGGAGCAGTTTTGTCTTCTTGCTAAAACAATAAATCATCCACTGTAAGCGAACCACATCGCCTTTGGCCGAACAACGATGAACACACATGCACATGACTGCACAAAGAATGTAAACATAGACGTGCTCGCAATATCGCTGCAACCATCCGACTGAGTAAAGCTGTTGAACTCACATTTTAACATCCCTACTGTGTAATGTACGCAAGCTACAGGTAAGATACGTTGCACACTGTGTCTCCTGAATGCATCTTACATATTAAAGAAGTTCTTTAGCCATTAGGTTTCCTAGCAGCATCCATCCTGTTTCCTCCTGCAAATGTTTTAAATATGTTTTTCTTGCCTGAATATTGTTGTTTGGTGCGAAGAAGCATTAATAATAATGGCATAAATGTGTAAAGCTGCTATCACAGTATGTCAGCTGTCAAGAAATAAATAAAAATAATAATAAAATGTTATCTGTTTGCAGCAGCATGCATGAGAAAAAACTGCAAAAGAACAGAAGAAAGAGAAACAAGGAAAGGAATCATTCCCCAGCTATCTCACTACATCAGTATTGTCTGTTGTATATATTTATTTTTGCTAATGGCATAATCACTAAGTCATGACAGGAAACTCCTTTCTGCAGCTTTGCATTTCATTAACTGCTTGGTGATAAATTGAGAAATTTGAGCTCAACATCTCCCCTCTGCTCCTTCTACACCTCCACCTACCAGAGTTGTGAACAGCACTTTTTCTCAGCCTGTTGATGTTTCTGATGACAGCTGCCATTTCTACAAATAGCCTCGGATGTGGTGAGAACATTCACAACCCTGTCCTACACCACTTTGCTCTTGACAACGTGCACGAGTGGGTGGGGAAGCTGTAGCTACATGGATACAGATATTTTACTGTTCACTGTTTGCCTGCTGATAAAGCAGGATGCAAATCTAATCTGTGGAGTAGATGCACGTACTGTTTATTTATCCATATCCGCATGGGATTATATCGAAGTGGTGCAACATAGCCTCATTTATGATGGTAGCAGCTCTGGGAGGGTGTGTTTCATTAGGATCACTTGTAAAATTTCGAGCCTAAAACTCAATTACAAAGGCAGCGTTAAAGAAAAACTGCAAATCTTTATCAGATCAGATGAGGAACAGCAATGCTGCCTTCATCTTTTTGCCCATAGCAGTTATGAGTATACCTTCATTGTAAGAATAGCGCATATTTACATTTGCTTTATCACATTCAACAAAGTTAATTTGGACTTCAGTTAAGAAGTGCAGGGTAACACACTAAAGCAAAATGAAAAATACTGTTGAAGCTAAATTTTTCGGTCTGATCACATTTCAGCTTGTTCATCATTTAAGGCATTTTCTAAATTAATACGCGTTTTCCCTGCACAGCATGGCACTACTTAGTCCATAAAGCACATTACGATGCCTGTTTTAACAGATGACATCACAGAACCCAGAGGAAGCCGGACTTATCACTGCACAACCTCATATAACGAGATGGGAGGAAGTGAAATGAAATGATGAATAATGTGCTCGTTAAATTTGTACTTTTTCAACTTGCAAAACATTTCCCGCAGCTGATCACACGACAGAAAAACCCGTGATATCACTGCTTCTCACATTATTAAATATCTCTGCTCCCTGATACCTGGTGTGACCTGCTCTGCAGGAGACAGCACGGAGGAATTAGGTTCACTCTAAATGTCCTGGTCAGGCCGAGAGTTTTTCTTTAACGATGGACATTTGGCAAAATCCTTTGATCCAAGTTGGATCTTGCTGAACTAATCGCATGAGTCAGCAAAACTTCCAAAGCACAGTTTCCTTTACAGCCAGGACACACTAGAAAGAAAAATAGGATGACAACCTCTGTGGGACTTAGAGAAATTGATGGTTATCCGGAGATCACAAAGATTTTTTTCACTTTCAGCGACCGACTCCAAGTTAACCAACTGAGCTGAGTTTGCAACCACTGGCTGACCACAGGTCGAGTAGTGGGAGGCAATCGGTCTCCAATCACTGCAATCACTCTCAGACAGATTGGTGAAGGTTCACAAAGTATTGACATGTAATTTATAAACACAAACAGATTCCAACAAATTTCTGTTAAGTGTGAATTTCTCTGTGTATGTCAACATATTTGCAATTTTCACTTATCACAAACAGATTGCATACAGTCTCCAACTTGATTCCACTCAATTGCAAACTGACACCAGACTGATTTGGTTCTATTGCCATTTCACTATAAGTTGGGTGCAAGAGGTGACAGACCCAGTACGTTTCTTCAAAACGAAAGTCAAAAAATGTGCACGCGTTCTGACTGGATATACTATTGTTAATTGACAGTGTCATCATTTTTAGTTACTTTTTGCATTAGAATTAACATAGCCTGCATCAAAAACATGGTGATCAAGTCAAATACTAATGACAAAGTGCATTTTGTGAGGATAGGAGTGTTGAAAGGTTCACAGAGTTAAACGATGTGGGAGAAAGACGGGTGGAGGTGGACAGCAGAAACGATGACATCAAAGAAAGTAAAAGAGTGTGGAAAAGAGGGCAGGTGTAGAGGTTTCTGCGCTGTTATCAAATGCCATCGAAATTAAAGTCAGCATGAGGTTAAGTGAAGAGGTTAATGTCACTACTGGGGACCTTTAAACTTAACTACAGTTTTCACAGATCAGATGTGAACTATCTGAATATAACCTGTGGTATTTTGATTTTATTTTGCACCCTCAGCAGTCCTTCACTTCCTGTTACAAGTAGTGGTTGATACACACATGCACACACACACCAACACACACAGTGTTAATTTGACTTGCCAGGGAGGAAATAGTGTGATTCGCTTGAGTAGGTCCCTGGACATGAATCTAAAGACAGTAGGGAGCGTGCAGAGCAATCAAGTGATAAAGCTTATTATCTGAGAGGAGCTATATTCTAAGACTTATTATCTACCAGGAGTTAAATGACTTTCAGGTCCTCAAAGGCCTGGTGGCCTGGTTTGACTCGGCAGGAGAGAGAAAAGAGAGGTGGCAGGAGGAAGAGGGATGGTAGAGGACAAGTGAAAAGGGAAGGAAGAGAGATGTGTGAGAGAAGCAAACAGGTGATGCCGGCGAAGGGGAGGGAGATGAGAGGGGGGAGGAAAGGAAACCCAGATGTGAAGAAGGAGGAAGAGGAGGCACAGAGGTGGAAGAGAAAACCAAGAGGATCAGAGGGGAAGTTGAAAGGCAAGGTTGGGAGAGGAGAAGGTGATTCATAGGCGTGGGCAGTCACTTTTCTGTCTTCATACAACTGCTGAGAAACCAATCTTCTGTTTAGGGTTGGCAAATATACTCCACAAAGCTGCAGGGTTCTGCATTGTGTCTTTGTTGAAGCAGTTCAGGTAGTTTACCACTATAGATACTGTAGATAGTTTATTGCCTTGGATACCACAGGTGTTGGCATAGCAACAATAGATTTGGAGTGTCTGTGCTTACTAGGAGCAAACATCGGGGCTGAACTGTTACTTCACTTAAGGATGAGCTACCACATGATTGATACAGTGGAGCAGACTTACAGCTGCAGCTGTACTGTAGTGCATGCTTAATGTGTTGTCCATTATCAGAGAAACAGATGTAATATAAAACAATCAGACTGGGGTTTTTTGCATTTTTTCCAGCGTGAATGAAACAAGCTGAGGGGAGGAAGTGATGGGATTCATTCTGGCATAGCACGGCACATGAAAACAGCGTTGTCACATTTGCAGTTTACGTTGCAAAAGCTTTGAGTTAAAGTAGCACACATAGTACTTTTTAGGGATGAAAAGTGACTAGACTACTGTCTCAAACATTTAGGACTGTAGGTCTATAAATCCATGCTTTTTCTGTTCCCTCGGGGGTCTACTCTCTGGTTTGGAAATAATTTTGGATCACATGCTTCTGAGCATCAATCAGGGTTTGTTGGTTTTGTTATCTTTGACTTCGATTTATCCAATAAGGTTATTAACAAATGCCTTACTGAAAAAAAAAGTCCAACATTCCCCTACTTAACAAGTGTTTAATGTCCTAATACAGAGTTATCACGGTGAACATATTTAACCATCAAGTCAGCTGTGAGTTTAATGTTAGCCCAGTGCCTGTCTAAATATACAATATTGACAAAGCTAATGCAAAGTATGGGCTGTTTAATCAGAGCAAGTGTTTTTCTATGCAAATGAACTGAGCACTCTTTTGACTTAAAAGGCAAACTCACTGCAACAGCATGAACTGAAGAAGAAGAAAAAGCTAACAGGAATTGTAATAACTAAATCAATTAACACAGTGTCCATTACCTGCAGGTCAAATTACTTCCTGATTTCTATTATCTTGGATAGTAGGAAATACATATTTCTTAAGACATGACACAGACTACAACAAATTGCCTTGGTTCGTTAAGATTATTCTTTATTATGAAGTGCCACAAAATGCTTTGTGTTCATTGTGCTTACATTGTCTGAATACTGGCTCAAAAAAACCCAGGAGGTCCTCACTCTGCAACAGAGATCCAACCCTCCTGAGGTAAGGTGTGTCAGATATCACTATACAGCAGTAAAAATGTCTCAATCCAAAGGATTCTTTACAAACCCTCTTGCAATAAATGATTATTTAGGTTTATTACCATTCTTTAACTTGAAAATACAAAAAAGAAGAGAGGTCAAGCTAGTACAAGGTTTTTAATTCTTCTCTACCTGAATTCTAGTTAGTTTCATTGTGCTACTTTCTTTAGGGTGGAGATGACTAAAATGGAAGTGCTTAAAGAGGCCAGACCAGGAGCTTGGCCAGAGACAGACACACAGACAAACAGACTCAAAACGAATCCTTTCTCCTTTAAAAACCACTTAATAGCCACACGTCCACTTTAGCCCTAATACATTTAGACTACAGTGCAAAGTTTCAACCAGAGTTTACAATGATACAATTTGGGATAAGTAAACAGAGAAACTGCAGAGATGATACTTTCACCCTTTTTTGTCCTATTCTTACGTCTACTATCAGTGTCTGAGAAACGTGTGTAGAAAAATAAAGGTGATGCTTTTGTTCTCTTTGCGTAAAGGGAATCGCAATCATGCTTTTAACACTGTTTTTGCAGCTGTTTGCCTTTTTTGTATTTATAACTGTTGTTGGGTATTTTGGCCAAAATCATACGTAAAAAGGCAAAAGTGCTCGGCCATAACAGACTGGAGCGCTATGACTAATCATCTGATACAATTCAAGTAATTGCAGCTCAAATCTAGTTCATACATCAAGAAAGGAGATAAGACCTACAATTTGCTGACTCACACACTGATTCCCTCAGTCACAACAGAAGTGCTTCCTTTAATATTGCCTTTAAAAAAAGTTTCTTTGGAAAATATAATTGTATTGTACTGTGTTATTGTGCGGCAAAGCATTTATCACAAACTGTAGACTTTTTGACTTTATAAAATTGTCAACCATGGCTGCCTTTGATCATTCATCTCTGAGATAAAAATTTGTTTAGCTAATGCATCCACATAACCGTGCTGTCCTTTTGTCCGTGTGCCCTTATAAACTGTGTTCAATACGGGCCAGTCCGGACTTACACTGAGTGTCTGAGGAAGCACTGCAATTACAAAAAGCTTTCTTTGTTAAAGATTCACATCTGAATATTAAACCTGTTCTATTTTTTTAATTGCTCAAGCTTCACTGTACACAAAAGTTTAGTCACCCCAAATGGCTCGTCAGCAGGCACCGCGTGCTCACATGTGAGGACGTGCACCCATGCATCTGTGCACCCGTGTTTATGTTTCTTTGCGAGATTACGATGTCGACGTGCTGCATTTTATGATGAACACACAAACATTTTCCTGTGCAAATCTGTGTGTCCTCAGTCTGTCTCCTGGGAAGCTCCATGAATCTGTAGATAAGGTTTCTGAGCTGCAGAGAACTGGGTTCAGCAACACTGGTATTGACCACCTAGATTAAAGGTTAAATCTTCCATGGGGTCGGGGTTGATTAAAGTTAGCCTGTCCGTAGGTTTCTCGATCTTAGAGTTACCCTTCAGTTGGCCCAGTAGGGGTGAGTGGGGACTACTGCAGAATAATCAGGACTCAGTCTGGTGTATCTACAACAGTTGTAGCTAAGCTGCAATCTGACCATCAAGCTAAAGTGCATGCTGTTCCTGTGGTTTAAGAAAGCACGCTTTATGGGTTGGAAGCGAACCGGAAGAGCAGATGAGTAATTGCATTTCGGCTGAAGTCGACTTTGGTTCAACTTCAACTAAACTTTGTTGTTAACAGATAGCAGCTGCATGTCATATATGCTAGCTGTCAATTAAGGGTGATGGATATCTTATTGCATATTTATCCAATCTGATTGCTATTTTAACCTTAACATAAAGATAAAATTGGTGTTATTAAACTTGGCCGACTGTGACAGGAAATACTGTTTAAACGCATTTAAGTGTCATTTTGCCATCTCATAAACATCAGTAAACCACTGAATTTTGATGTATGGCCAATTATCCAATCTAAGTATCCAATCTAAGAAAAGGCCTGAGCCAAAGTAAGGCCTTGTTTGTTTTTGTTAACAATTAAATCACTAGAGCTATTGCAGAGCAGGGCAGTCAGGGTCATACAGTAGTTATCCTACAATAGGCCTCTCACCCAGCAGGCAGCTGATCCCAGCCTCTCTAGTCTACATCCTACATTAGTTCTACTCACTAAGAGGCAGGCAGTGCATAACAAGAGAGGAAAGACAGGACTTTTCTTTTTGATACTCTAACACTACATTGGCATGTTCCCTGATGTCTGTAATATTAGTATTTTTTCTGTTTATGACTATAGGTGAAGTAAAACATACCTGATTTTTAAACTGCTATACAGTAGTAGGTAATACTTCATAACTTCATCATAAAATACCATGCATTAAGTGATTATTGCTTTTAAAGAGTCCTATGGAGGCTCCAAGAGAAAAAAATAATAATATTGCCCTCGGGTTCTAGCTATAGGATTTTGGCAAAAATCATAAGCTTTTTATGATGTTGGCATAGGTTTTCATAATTTTTTTCTGTTTTCTTTTTTTTTTTTTGCATGCAATAACGTTAATAAGAAAAAAGATATTAACAACATAATAGGAAAAAATAGTACTCAAAAAAGTGACATATGCTTTGGCCTGTAGTGGTAAAAAGAGGTTGGCAAATATCCTACATACATATACAGAAATTAAAGTGCAACAAATAAATGGCAACACTTTTCATTGTTATCAAATCAAGTATAAACACATAAAAAAGAAAAAAAATGTCAAAACAAATAAATCAATAAATAAATAAATAGTATTTTGACCTCAGTAGTGGAGAGAATATGGTCACTTGGTGCAGCAGAGCATTATTATCATTATTATTACTATTATTATTACTATAATTCTTCCAAAAAAGAAACAACATCAGAATGAAAAAACTTTCACTGCATTTGAGTGCAGGGAGGAAACTAGTAGCTATAGGCTTACTATTGTCTTTGTCGTCATCCTCATCGTCATCCCTTTTTCCAAAATATACGGAGTCATACTGTATCTAGAAGCCAGGAGGAAGTCAGTATTAATGTCTCCATCCTCAATGGACAGAGGAAGAGGACGTGAAGAGTTTTGTTTTGTTTTGTTTTTTGAGGAAGTGCATGCGTCGATCAGTTAAATCCTTAAGTGGGCAAATCTCAAGGAGAAAAAATTGTGCTATCTTCATCATATTCATTATCACGAATAGGCTCCAAGGGAGGCGAGGTGGGGGAGGGGGCAGAGGGCCAGTGAGGAGGGGTGAGGAGGGAAAGCAAGGTCACATTCTGACCCAAAAATATATTGTTTGTGTCTGCAGTTAAGTCCGTAAGGGTAATTGTAATTCACGTCTGCAGTTTTGTCTCGTTTGATCTATATGGGGGGGTCATGCATCTAGGGGGCCGAGAGGAGAGAAGGGGCCTTTGAAGCAGGCAGACTCATAGTGCTTGTTCAGATAACTCTTGAGCGCGAAGGTCTTGTTGCAGCGTTTGCACTTGAAGTGTTTGAAGGCCGAGTGGGTCTGCATGTGAGCGCGCAGGTTCGAGCGGTCTGCGAAGGCCTTCCCACAGTGGGCGCACCCAAACGGTTTCTCCCCTGTGTGCGAGCGCATGTGGCCCTGTAAAAGCCAAGGTCGGCTGAACGCCTTTCCGCACACGTCGCACTTGTGCTTGAGGTCATGAGTGAGCAGGTGCATGGCCATGGCGGGCATGGACACGTACACCTTCCCGCAGGTCGGGCATTTCTTTGCCAGCTTGCTGTCCAGCGAGCGATGCGTTTGTTTGTGCCGGCTCAAGTTGGAAGACGTGGCGTAGGTTTTGCCGCACTCGTTACAGGTGTGCCTCTGGATGGTCCTGGGGCTGCTGAGAGCTTTCCTCTTTGAGCGGCCATCCGTGATGAAGAAGGCATCGACTGTGTAACCCTCGCTCACTGCAGCGTCTCCATTGATATAACCATCCGTGAGTTCTGAGCCAGGGCTGTCAGGAGACTCAGAGTCGGGAGCCCCATAGTCACTGTGGATACCATCGTAGAGAGGATCAGGAGAGGGGACCTTGATGCCACTGTCACTCTCACCATCGTACACAACAGGGCTGATGTAGTCACTGATGTAACCAGCTGTTAATGGAAAACAAACAACAGTATTAGCATATTGAAAAGAGAGCTCATCTTAACATGGTATGGAAATTTAATGGTGTACAGGACTTGACCAAAACATTAGTTACTGGTGCCCCTATTGACATAACTTGATAGGTAGTAAAGAAACTGCTATGTTAAGATTAAGGTGGCAAAACATTTTCTCTGATCACAGAGAGATCCATACCAACAGGAAATGTGAAGGGCATTAATTCCTGCACGCGGAGAAAACTGCAGGAAACACATGAATAAGTCCAGATTAGCATTAAACTGCTGTAGCCTGCTAGACAAGCTTATCTTTCAGTACAGATACAGTAATGACAGAGATTCAGTACGCTGACCAGAATTACACAATCTGAATTGGTGGAATTAAATAAGCGCTTACTCACTGATGCAAACTATTATAATATGCCATTTGGGATATACAGCTGGCTTTACACAGCTGTGTGATGTTTTCCCCTGAATCTTCTTCCCACTCGAGTGCATTTATGTTTATAATAAAGACATAGAGAAGGGATAAATATTTCAAACAGCTGGTTCATCCCACCAGTAACTTGTTGCTGACATGTTACTGTAGAAACACAAGAAAGCCTCCACCAAGTGTTATGGGCAACAACGACAAAAAAACAGTGACATGACAGGTGTTACTGTATTATATTTGATGAAAAACCGATTTGAATTTCCTTTTAAATAAAACCACATATGGCACCAAAGTATGTGAAACATAAGGCAACAGTAAGATCTATTCCTCATCTCATTCTAAATGTAGAGATATAGATTTTAAGAGGCTTTTCAAATGTGAGTGAGCACACCACCGTAACACTGCCACATCTGTGTCCAAGTCAGATCCCTGCATTTGTCTTGCAGATATGACAGTCTCTGTAATCAGCTCACAAACAGCAGATCAGCAGCAACAGGAGCTGCACGTAAAAAAATGTGAATAGACATTTTAAAATACTGAGCATTAGTCACTTGCCTGCATAACTGTGGACCTTAGCGGTGTATTGAAAGGGTCTGCAGGGTTAGGGTTTGTTCAGGGATAATTCAGCAATATATTTCCCTTAGCCATCAAAGGCTGCAGTCAAGACACTTCTTCTGTAAATGGTAAATGCACACAAGCTGACCCTGAACTCGAGAGAGCTGATTTAGCGTGTGAAAATGAGCATCAGCACCATGGACAGATCCAGTGCAGTGCGTGTCAGGGGCACGATGACGGCAGGCCTGCAGTACCGGCTTGTGGTGTGGTGTTTCTTTTCTTTGTTTCACAAATCTGTGGAGTTGATGACTTGGAGGACAGGCTTTAATTACAGGAATCCATTGAAAAGCTGTACAGGGACACACAGCACAGTCAGCTTATGCTCCTGTTCCCTGATGATTGATGCATTTTTGGAGAAAAATAACGCTCATTCAAATTTTATGTGGAAAATAATACATATGTACTTCTTTAATGTGTACTAACCAGCATTATATATAAACAAATGGTCATACATTCTTAGATTTAAGCGTAAATCAATTCCTTTGTCAAAATGCACTTGTTGTACACTGTTGTTTATGTTTTTAATATGGATCGACAGGTTGGATAAGTTAATAGCTCCAATTCATCCTTAATTTTCCCTGAAGACAAGCTAATAGTGGCAATATTAGCTGAGCTTATATCAAGCTGCTCCAACAAAAACTATCAATAGAAACACATTAGGTTCATCACATAATAGAGTGTAAAAATGAACTGGAACAATAACCAACCTATAAGATAAGATCCAACTAATCAATGTTTTTGAGAGGCTGTTATTGTGATGAAAGCACGAAATAATGACCACAGGTTTTGGGACACCTGCGTCGTAGATTCCTGTGCTTATTACTTATGTAGTCTCGGTAATGAACAAGCAACAAGCTCCATGTGACGCACATATTCTATCTCGCACGTATGATCACAGCCATGTAACATCCACTACAACGTCCCGTCACATCATTCACTCACAGGACGCAGGGCGGGACATAAATTATTCCAAAGCCGGTTCGTTCAAGCAGAAGGTTGTTCCCAACACTGCGTTCTGCTGTGGGCTGACTCTGCTCCGAGCCATGTAGAAGCTGCATTAAGCTGTTAACATCGCATGTTAGGGATGGAGACAAAAGGTGGCCGGGACAGGCTGAACAGGCGGCTGATGGCGTGTGAGACCTAGCAGGGCTTGTTAACTTCGACGTCATAAATACATCGCTGACAGCTTTCTTGCTTTACGTGCTGAGAATCACAGACAGGTCCGCGCATGGGACGCACATGTTAGCCTGTGGATGACACTGGGACGGGAGTCATGCGGTCTACACGGGCAGAGGCATCGCTCTCTTTCTTTTCTTCCCCCTGTAAAATGTGACGCACATAGTTGCAGGTTGTGCGGAAGTTTTCAGCTTTGGAGGAGCACAAAACAGCCAATCATTTTGAGTCTTTTCAGGATAATTACAAAAGTCACCCTCATATGGCTAAAGAAACGTCTGAAAATGGTATAAGAGAAGAAATGCATCCACATTCAACAGTTACAGCGTCATAGCCACGGTGCAGAAATCTGCCAACACTGCAAAACTGGGACAGGCACACCTGTACAGAGCACGAGGGGGAAGGGCCACGCACAACGTCGAAAGATGAGCCTGAGATGAGACTCGTTTTATATGCAAAGAAGAAAGCAATGTTTCAGGGAAACACTAAAAACCTGAGTGTTTTACAAGACAACGTTAAAACGATGTGTATGCTTCACCTGCAGGCGAAGGTGAAGACTTATGTCAGAAGACCATTATGCAGCTTTTACACACACACACACACACACACACACACACACACACACACACACACACACACACACACACACACACACTTATCAGGAGATAACCACGATGTTTCATCAGATTATTTTCTGCAAACTCAGAGCTACATGGGAGGCAGCTCTTGTGCATCTCAAACATCACCCCGAGCTTGCAGAAGCATAACCGCAAAGGGTTTCGACTAAAACCAAGTGAAAGTGAGCTCGATATGAATAACCACTGTCCCGTTTCTGTCTCCTTTATTAAGCTTACTTACACTGCGAAGGGAGAGAAAGACCCCGCTGGGTGTAAGCCAGAATCGATGAAACATGCGACGCGCTTGATTTAGTTGATTTCACAAGTGACCTTTTCGCTTCGGCGGCAGCTCAACTCCTAGAGTTGAGCCCAAACGCTTCGACCGAGGATAATGTAACTTATGTACCCCGGTAAATAAAGTCTTAGACTGTGCGGTGTGGTAACATCCAGTTATCAGAGTGCATAGTTTTATGAGATTGACAGGTCTTCTGTGTTTTACTGTCCGAGCTCTTTTGCAGAAGTGAAGCAGCATGCAATTCTTTCACAGTCTGTGCTATTGATAACGCTTTGCTCCACTTTGATATTTTTCAATGCGCTGATTAGTGGAGGGCTTTGAAGCTTTTATTACCCGTGAGAAAAGTAACAAGCGTGTGGTAACTCTATGCTGTCTGATGTTTTGTAATTATCTGCCTTGATTACACCCACATCACCCCACAGGTAGCCAGCCACTCTGCAATAAGTTTCAGAGGTTATTGATGTTAGATGATGCTATACGCAAGATAAAAGGTGAAGAAAAAACGAAATGCGGTGCTGATACACTCTGAGTTCACGCTTACATTTTATAGTTATTGGTTGGCAGGAATGTGCACCGGTGTATCAAGCCCCAGGGTCAATTTTTAACGACCAATCACAGGAGGGAATCCCTTTAAGGCACAACAGGTAAATCCTGTTGAAGTCTCAGTCTTATTTCGGAAACATGTTCCCACCTTCGCCAACCTCCTCCTCTGTGAAATCGATTTTCTTCCGAGACACCTGTTAGTGCGCGCTGTGTAGGCTGCATGACCTACCTTTGTCATGTAGCCGCAGGCTGAGGTCTGTCCTGTGCCGGTAGGCGTTCTCCAGATCCGCCCCGGTGGAGAAATCATCCAGTTTCACCTTTTTTACCAGGAAAGACCTTGGCATGGTGGTGAGACACCGACAAGCTGCGCACACACACGCACTCACAAACACAACGACCCACACTCGCAAACACAGCCGATCGCCGACAGGCAGGCCAGCGTGGTGATTCGCCCGTGACACACCAATCAGACCGGCGGGCCGGGGGAAGATTGTCTTCAGATTGGGGAGAAAGCGCGAGCCTTGAATTGATCCGGTGAAAGAGTTGACGATCAACAAGCGCTTGTGTGTTCTTCCTCTTCTGCTCCGGTCTCTCTCGCTGTCGTCTGTCCGCCCCGTTTAGTCCTCGCGCACAGGAGGAAAGAAATGCAACTTCAGCACCGGACAGCTCCCTCCGAGGCGCGGGGAGGGGGTACGGGGGAGGCGAAGGGGTTGCCTCGTGCTCTTTTGAGCTCGCGGGAAGGCTGCAGACCAGGGGACAGAGGGCTCGCGAGCAGTCAGGGGAGATAAATAAATAAATAAACGAAACAGGCGATGGAAGACACCCCGCAACGCGCTCGGGCCTCTTTAAAGAAGAGGAAGAGGAGATGGAGCAGGGAGAGGAGGAGGAGGAGGAGGAGGAGGGAGGGAGGGATGCGAAGAAAACAAGAGGGAAAATTGAAGGATAATTTTTGGAAGCTTTTCAGTAAGAGAAAAAAAACGGTCGGACACCTCGTCCTCCCCTCTTTGCCAGAGAAATTAGTCCTTTATTCCACCTGATGACGACCACTCAGGCCGGTAAGAAAAAAAAAGAAATCACAGTAAGACTCCCTGCGGACGGATGCATCAACAGCATCCCTTCTTTCTCTCCTCTCTGTATCCCTCTCTCTCTCTCTCTCTCTCTCTCTCTCTCTCTCTCTCTTCCCCTCGTCTCTCTCTTTGCAGCTTCCGCGAGGTGTTCCCGTGAGTGTGCCGTCTCGCGATCAGCTGTTGGCATTTATACGGCGCAGTGAGAGAGAGAGAGAGAGAGAGAGAGAGATGGGGGGGATGGATAGACGCACGAGTAGAAGGAGTGCTTAATTTAATCCATCCCACATCCCCGGGGAGCGACGACTGGCCCGGATGATTTATTGAAGCTGTTATCACCCCCCCTTCTTTCTCTGTCTTTCATTCTCCTTTCTCCCCTTCTCTTCATTTGTGTGTGTGTGTGTGTGTGTGTGTGTGTGTGTGTGTGTGTGTGTGTGTGTGTGTGTGTGTGTGTGTGTGTGTGTGTTTGAAAGAGAGAGAGAGAGAGAGAGAGAGACGCCATGTTTTGAGGAGATAAGACTGAAAATTATTGTTATGGTTTTTTAAGCTCATCGATTTGATTGCGCTATCGCAGCGTGTAACACGAATTTTAAATATTGTCCCATTGTGCACGATTCTTAGCAGTCCATGTACTTTCGTTTTTTTGGGTCTCCCCCTACATTTGAGCATATTGTATCTTTTCTTTCTCTCTCTCTCTTTCCTTTCCCATCACATGGATTTTACGGCGGAATATTAACTAGCATGCTGAGAGCCTACTAATTATCATTAATGTCGCCCCGAAGGCAAATAGTTGCAGACCAAATGGAGTGTTTTACAGTGGCTGAAGGTAGAGTACTGTAAGCTCCAGGGTCACACCGAGTTCACTGAAAACTTTTCCTGCAAGATGTTGATATTGTGTAATAACAACAGCGATCTTTTAAGATGAATGAATCACATGTATTTAGACTCATGTTCCATGAGTATGAGATTAATTCAGGTTATTTCACTGTGAAGTGGAAGAGGGGAAAGTCATCATTTCAATTAGGTAGTCCAGTGTTTTAAATTTGAGTGTCATGCATGATCTAAAATGTGGCTTTGCATGGGCAGACGCAATGATTACACAATGCTGTGTTGCTTTGGGCCTAAATGCAAGTGCAAATGTCTAAGATTAAAGGTAAAGTGTTGCTTTACGTTTTTGAACAGCTGGAAAGTTGATAAACATCTGTTACAGGTTAGCAGGACCTCATTGGATAAGTCAGATCCAGAGAGAACACACTTAAAGATCAGTTTGTCCTTTTAATAACTGGTGTTAGAGGTTATTGGTGGGAAATCTGTGGGAAATTTGAGGCTAAAAACATTTAGCTTCAAAGGTATTAATTAAAATTTAAATAAACACATCACTTTCTTAATAAATGCTTTAATGTGTGTTCAATCATCTCTTTCTCATTCAGAGAAAAATATTGCATTATTGCATTGTAATTATTAGATTAATAGTACTGTTCTCCAGTACAGCTCCAAAACTATTTTATTTGAGGAATATCAACATGTGAGGAAAAATTATTTGCCAGATAAATATTAAAGATTTAGACTATTTATGTCTAATGACAGAAACATAACAAAAGGGATTTTTGTCAGATATTTATTTATTTTTTAGCTATGAGGATCATCCTTGACTAAGACTTTTTTTAATCTTCAATCTTTCTTTTGAAGTAAATTAACTCATAATCTCTGTCAGACAGACAGATGGAGAAGGACAGCACACGGATGTCAAGTTAGAGAGGCAGATTTGGAGAAGGAGGGGTTTATTTTCTTTGTTTGCAGTGATGATAAGAGCTTGTTTGAGCTCAGTGGATGGATATCTAAGGACCGGAGGAGTCATGTGAGCAAATATAAGTGTGTAGAAGTTCAAGGTGGTTTGGTGTGACTTGTATGTATGTGCACTTTATATTGATTACAGCCCATGTGACCAGTGCAGTCTGTGTGTTCAGTATTTTTTGATGATAAATCATGACTGTGAAAGCATTCTGTGGATTGTGTGTGTGTGTGTCCATCTGTTGTCCTTAATCAGGGAAAGAGCAGATGAGTTCCGTCACCTGGAGACTGGCTCAGGGAGGTCCAATTAAACACACAAACTCACACACATACACACATACACACACAACTGGCCTCACACATGAACACACAACACACAACACCCTCTACAACAACTGTCAGTCGACTAAAATAACCCACAACATTAACAATGTGTTTCATCATCACTAGTGGATATGTGGGTCCACACACATACACACGCTGACAAACACATATGGCCTAATAAGACACACACACACACACACACACACACATCCGATGCACTGAAACAGGTCTTAGTACACACAGGCACACTTCAGACTCATGCATAAAGGTTTAAAGTGCTTCATGTGTTTAGATTAAGTATTAGTTGACATTCAGCATATTGAAAATTAGTTTTACTCTTAATTCAAATGCCAAAGCATGCTAGGCGTCACTCATTGTGTCTGTATCAGACCCAGGACGTGAGAGTAATTTCTAAAGATATTTCCCTGCAAAGTACATGAGTGTGAACTGTAGTCAAAAGTGGAAAGCTCTGGGTGTTCTCTGTCTGCTGTCATCCTCACACTTCGCTAACAGCGGCATACTTTATTTTTAGGGAGGTTTTTAATTTGTGAGGAATATATATATGTGTGTACTTACTGTTTGAAATGTTTGAATGGTGTAAAACGTGTACCTTCGTGTGTCTTATTTATTATTGCAGTAGAAATAGAAGTGATTACACTCCTCATAATTTAAGGGGAGTTCCCTTGCCTCCTTCCTGTGACTGCATTACTGTTTTAGTAAAGTTTAACCTTGTAGTTTCTGTCAAAGAGCACCCAAAGCATTTGTTTTAGGTATTTTTATCCACCAGCATCCACAGAGGCTGACATTATGCAATGTCCTTCACACTGTCCGAGCTGTCACAGAGACTCTGACTTCCACTGATAACGGTTGTGCAAAGAGCCGGACTGTGCAGTAGTCCATGGACAGCCACTGGCGCTATAGCTACTTGTATACCTCCTGATTGTTGCTGGAGCTGAGCACCACTGATTTTTGGGGAGGGGTTTTAGAGGCTCATTGATCTTCTTGTATCCTTTTTCCATTTTTGTGAAGTCTTGCGGTTGGAGTTTTCAATTCCTCTGCTAATTCTCTTCGATGAAGTAGCACAGTGCAGAGATACAGACACCATCATCTCCTTTTTGTTTCACTGATGTTTTTTTAATCACAGGTGTAGTTAGTTTCACTGCGTTGGGTTTCCACTTGTTTAACAATATAGTTTTCCTAAAGCATTTTTTAAAGAGAATGAAATATTTTTTACTTTAAAGGAAAACCGTGCTCTTCAATTTTGAAATTAGACAGGTATTTGGAGCCGATACGACTTTGAATCACGTAACATGTAAAAAATCTTGCTCAGGGGTGCACTCACTCCTGTTGTAATCATGTCATGATGTTTGTTTTACATTATAAGACTGATAATGATTCATAGTGCCAGAGAAAAAGACCTTCTATATATTTTTGTTTTAAACTAAAAATAGAAAATGAGGCAGTATTGTCGTTACGTAAAGAGTGATCCATCCACTGTTAAGGTAACATTTTCTTCCATCTTCCCCTGTTTTTCTGTGTGTGTGCACACTGTAAACCCTGTTAAAGCAAATCCTTTAATTTGAATCTTGAGCAAAGAAAAAAAAACTAGCTTAACGTGTGTGTGTGTGTGTGTGTGTGTGTGTGTGTGTGTGTGTGTGTGTGTGTGTGTGTGTGTGTGTGTGTGTGTGTGTGTCAGGCCTGAGGTTAGTCGTGATAGATGTCCGGTGCATTTTAATTGCCGCGGTGCCACGTCAAAGGACGACACCTGTGTTGTACACCAAACACAGAGACGCTGCCCATCTGCTCTGTGTACATTTTGAGTGAGGATGTGTGTAGGTGGATGTAGGTGGGTGTACAGGCAGCCATGCGACAGGCAGGCAGCATGTGCAGGTCCACTTGTTTTTCATCATTGTATAAACAGACCTAATTTTTTCAGATGTATCTCTCATTATCATATCTCACCCCTGTGTGACTACACATCTGCAGTATTTAAGCATCTTTCAGTATCACTTAGTGTATCAGCATTACATTTAACTTATTATTTGTGTTATAATTTTATTGTTATCATGTGGTTTGGGTGGGTTTTTTTTCCTCACTTAAAACTTAAAACAAAATATTTCAAGTGTCAAAAATCACATTTCTGCCTCTTTCCCACTCTCTGTCTCTTTTTGCCTCTTATTTCGTCTTTCCTGAAGGTGAGTCTCTGTTCCGTCCTAAAGCTGTTCTGTCGCAGTAACGCTAAATATTGCTGAGCAGTTCTTCTCATCAGGCACACACATACACACACACATACATACACACATGCACACTTGCAGACACGCAAAAGTGCTGGGCTAGGGGAGAAATGTGGCCTGTTTCTTTGCAGTTTTTGATGACTCCCACTGTACTGGTGAAACAGAATGCAGTGTACATTAGCACAGGATAGAGTGTCCCAAAACGGAGGAGAGGAGAGGAGAGGAGAGGAGAGGAGAGGAGAGGAGAGGAGAGGAGAGGAGAGGAGAGGAGAGGAGAGGAGAGACATTTTTTTTTATGGTTGAGATGATTTCATTTGATTTATGATTCATCTCAGCTTGAAAAGATAAAGAGATCATATCTGTGGGTTGTACAGGGTGGGTTAAATATCAGACAGTATCACTCTAATTCACTATACATAACTATGATCAGTTGATTCCAATAAAAAGGGATCATTCTATATTTATTAAACACTTTTCATGCCAAGAGTGACTCTGTCAGTGACTTCAAACAGGATAAAACAGTTATCCTTGCTCGTTGCAAAGTACTGACATCTGCCTTTCAGCAGCTCAGTAATTAACAATTTATGTCCTGTTTGTGTCATTTGAATCCAAATAATAGTGTAAAAGCTACAAGCTGTAGCACAGGTTGCATGCAGGATTACCGCCTTAGAGGCTCCACTTGCCTGTGTCACTGTTAGGTTGCCAGATTTACCTCACATAGCCCCTGAAAAATCACAACCTATTACACTCTGGGTTTCTGAAGGAAACCAAATATAATATGTTCACTAATCATCTATAGAGGTGCTGGTAGGCAGATTTTATTACATTTCAACAGAGTTGTTTCCCCTTTAAGTCTATGTGTTAAATAATTCTAGCTGTCTGCTGGCTCTAAGTTAATACTGAACGTATGAACACATTAGGGGTATTGATTTTGCTATCTAACTCGTGCCGAGAATTTGAGCGTACATGTTATCTCCATAAAATATCACATTATATACGAGAAAGAGAATCAATGCTATGGTTGAAAAATATAAACCACATAGACAACAACAATAAATCAGTCATTTTATTTTGTGGTTCAGGACTTTGTCCATTAATATTCAGGGTTGGTAGTGAAATCATATGTCGAGGTGTTCTTAAGCAAAACACGTTACTTCCACTGTGTAGATTAATATACATTTACTGGCCACTTTGTTAGGTACAGCTTTCTACCATTGTTGCTTTCTGAACTGCTTTAATTCTTCATGTCACAGATTCAACAAGGTGCTGGAAACATTCCTCAGAGGGTTTGGTCTATATTGACACGATAACATCACAAAGCTGATGCTTATTCGTCAGCTGCGCATCCTTGATATGAATCTGCTGTTCCACCACAACCCAAAGGTCCTATATTGGTTGAGATCTGGAGACTGTAACATACATGAAAATAATCTAATTTTGAAATAAAATATCTCCCTCTGTTACTGCAGCTTCTGCATGCGTGTCCTGTTCATGTTTTGGAGAGGCAAAGCGTGAAATGGACACGCTATCGGTAACGGGTTGCATCAGCCTGTCAGTCACCAACAAATGTGCCACATTTAGATTAACCTTAATCACTTTTCTTCCCCATTCCGATGCTCAGTTTGACCTTCAGCAGGTCATCTGGACCATGCCTACAGTGCATAAATGCACTGACTTGCTGCCATGTCACTGGCTGATTGAAAACCTAACAATCTGACGAGTGCATATGTGAGGAAACTAGAGAAATAGTGGAGCAATAAAGTAGAAAGCCATTATATATTCAGTCTATATAACATCATACCACTTTATTGATTTAAAAAGCAAAAGTGCATCGGCATCGACATTCAATCAGTTTTCATACAAATTAATATTTTTGTTCTTCTCATGACAGAAACTGTGATTGCGTCCAAATGTATAAATCAATTCTTCTTCAGTCTTTTGGTCTCGCCAGCTCTCCAAAGCTAACGAGAAGCTTCATTTCATAAATAAATCTGGAAAACTATATAGGATCAATGAGCTCTCGTAAAACTGTTTAATGCAGTTGGATTGTGTATGTAATGAAGTGATAACAGAAGATTTCACACTCAGCAGAGTGGAGATGAATGCTTCTGACATTTATTTCCGTTGTAGGAGACAAACAGTACACGTATTCTCCAAACAAACAACTCGTGTTCAGACACAGACTGCTTGCTCGGTTGAAAAAGCACTCGGGTAGCCTTTCTGTGTATTTCCCTAAACTCCTTCTGACCCACAATGCTACTGTGAGAGATATTTCTCTTCCTCTCTCTATCTTGGGGTAATTGTGTGAATCAGGAGAGATTGCATTTACCCAGACAGCTGAGTGGCGAGCTGGCAGGGTAATAAATGGCCTGATAACCAGCACTACTCTGATCCCTCTCAACGCAGAAATAAGAACAAAAAAAAAAAAATCATTACCTCCTTCAGACAGGCCTATTCTGCAATGTCGCCTGTGATAAAGAGATACATATTTCGGAAACACGGGGTGGCAGGAAGGAAAGGAAAAATGGGAGAAGGGATGAGAGACAGAGTGATATCTTAAGTAAAACAGTTATGACAACGTTCCAGGTAACACTTTTATTTATTTTACAGATTGCCCCATTTCTTCGATGTTTTTGAAACAAGGAGCCTGAAACCAGATACAACAATGAAATGGAATAGTGTCAGTAGCAGGGTTTTGTGTTACATCCTTCCTCTGCAGCAAACGACTTCACGTGGGAGCTTTAACAAAAAATCAGAGGATGTGTGACCTGTTTCACATTACCTTTAGTTTGTGTCCATCCTGACTGTGTACACCTCTTAAGCAAGATCAAGCCAATCAAGGAAGTAATCAAAAAATTTGGAAGTGAAATGATACCAGTAGACCCACACACAGTCTCAGCAGTGTGTGCAAATGCAAGCTCTGGCTTTGAAACTGGCATTACTTATTTAGCTTGCATTCATGTACAGTACAAAGGCAGTCGCTGCAGCATCAGGTTGATGTTTTTAGGTTTTTGTTTGTTCCAGGACTTGATCACATGACTACAAAGCTATGCAGACAACAATTTGTGTCACACTGAGGCAGATCTGTCCGTAGCTCCAAGAGTAACTGGGAATAAAGACGAGTTTCAAAGAAATACATTTTGATCTCTAAAGCCGCTATAATCAGTATTTAGATCACTACGTGTACATTTCAGGGCGATGAAGCTGCAGAGAATTATTACTTGACCTTTGCTGGGCGTTTAACTGTCCTTAAGCCCAGCATTGTTTTCAGCCAGAGCAGGCAATTCTTCTCAAATGAATAGAAAGCTCTAAAAAGACTGGTGTTTCCCCAGGAGAACAGAAGAGTTTAACTGGACTAAGTGAGCAAAAACACAAATCAGACTAATGTCCAATAAATAATAACTGCTTGGAAACAACCCAAGCAGCACACTGTTGGAAAGTGAGGACAATTCCAAATACCCTGGAATCCACATTCACATGAACCTGATACAAACCAGTCACGGAAATACTGTCGATTAAAAGGCCCGACAGCACCACTGAACCCTCGAGCCCTTCAGCCTAAGGCCTCAAATCCCAGTGGACCTCAAGTGAAACGCCACAGAGAACCTTCTGACAGGCTGCTTCACCACCTGGTGCCTCAACCACATCAGCAAGGACTTTAAATCTTGTAGAAAGCAGAGCATGTGGGACAGCACGTAACTGGGTGCAAGCTCTGCAGCCTGCAAGAGCTGCACACCCAATGGTGGCTCAGAAAGTACCAGAGAGTACTAGAGTCTCCCTAAAATCTCTGGAAAGTGATACAAGATTGACAAATTGTGCATCAGCAGATTGAAGAGGGGTTTTTTTTCCAATAACTCATAGGACCACACACACAGATTCAAAACACAAAAAATAGGAAAAAACTGCACGGTTATTCTTTTAATTATATTTTATTTGTCATAATGAAGCATCCCAGCTTGCATGATTGTCCACATGACCTCACAACTTTTTATAACCAAACAAGGAACAAACACTGACTGGAGTCAGCATTTTCTGTTCTCGTGACATAAACCATCCTGCTGGTACAAGACTTGATTCTCAAACTTCAAATACACCTAAATGGTTCCACATTTTGGTCTTCAAGTTTAACCACCCCACTGACAAACTTTGTTCTGTTTGTTAAAACGCTCTTTACAAAGTCTTCTAATCATGGCTCTGAAGAGTGCAGTATGAACAGCGCTCAGTGCTGGCGGTAACATGGAGCGAATATGTTTCTTATTTCAAAATCATCAAAAGGAGCCAGATAACCCCTCAGTGGCTACACAGGCTCACTGCTCTTGCTCCCTTCTGGTCTCCTCCTCCTCCACCTCTCAGAGTGTTTCCAATATTATCAGGGGTTTCATCCCTTTGTTCCATCTACACCACTATTGCTTCTGCTTTTTTTCCAACCCCATCTCACACACAAGCAATCTGTCTCAGAAGCAGACACTCGCTCACACACACACATATGTGCTATCCTGATTACAGATACACATAACCACCCTGAAGGGCACGTGCACAGCACAAACCCCTGCTCACGCACACACTCGCACATGCCCTGCGTGAATGTTCGCCTGAGGCTGGAGCTTCAGTAGCCGCCTGATGTTCCATCAGCAGGACAGCACATAACTATTCCAGCAAACTACGACTCGAATCTTGCAATGTTTTGTCAATACCGCTAAATCAACTTTATTTGCCCCCAAAGGCCAAACGGTTTACAAACGCACTTCTATTATGAACAAATGAACTTTGAATGAACCCATTACATTATGTTTTTTTTTTACTCACGTTGTTGTTGTTTTATTTATCTATTTATTTTACAAAAGTGCCCCTGCCTATTTTCTGTTACAGCAGACTAGTCCTCTGAGGTGCCACCAAACTCTGTCACCACATGTAACGTGACTGTGGATTTAATGCTCGTTTCACAACACAAAAGCATGATGTACAGTCAAATAAACCTCTGTAGGTGCAATGTTGGGAAGGTTGTGAACAGACGTGACAGCCGAGAAATGTGAAAGGAATTGCATTTACATAAATATAGCGGGGAAAGCTACGAGAAGGTGAACGATACAGGTGAGTGAAGACTTGACTGTTTCTAATTCTGGGACACAGGCGGTGAGGTCTGTCTCCAGGGTTTCTCCCAGTGTTTGCAGAGTGTCATGTGAAAATGTCGCCTCTGTAGTGCGTTTTGTGTAGCGGTGACCTTTTAAGGATCACAAGTATGCAGGAGCTCCACAACACAAAGAAGCCAGACTGTTGGAAGTAGATTATGTTTAGGTTTAAGGAGAAGGACTGAATAATACAAACTATCCGGGGGGGAAGTGTTCACTGAAAGGAGTCACAATGCCATCGCAGCTTTCATGCCTCAGTGACTTGAATTATTTACATTTTTTTCTTTTCAGTTTTATTTATATGGCATCATAACAACAGTCACCTCAAGGCGCTTTATATTGGAAGGTTAAGACTCTGCAATAATAGACCGAAAACTCCAACAATCACACGATCTGCTTTGAGCAAGCACTGGCGACAGTGGGAAGGAAGAACTTGATAATATGAGTCAAGTTTCATATTATCATTATTCAATATTATTGCAACCTCAAAACATTTAAAACATTTTTCAATATACTGAGTTTTGCAATAATATATAATGTGACTGATCACCTGTTTCTGATGTCCCCCACAGGTAAATTTGTCAATATCTATTTTATACACGCGATAAAGTTATCAGTCTGTTCCTTTCACTTCCGCTGTTTTTATTCTTGGACGATCCTTGAGCGCAACGATTCTTGTGCATCCTGCCACACAGGTAATTTACATTACTTGTTTTTTTTTTCTTTGCATTTTCCCTTCTTTGGTGAAGGGACTCCTCAGATAACAAAACACAGGTGTGTTCCTTTATATATAATCTGAAGCTGCTGACTCAAATTAAAATTTACCTCCACAGCATGCAAATGCCTTCAGGTTCTCGTCTCAAACTATGTGTGCCACATGTGTAAAACATGATTAAAAAGATCCATTGTATTCAGCCACTGTATTTAAGATAGAGGGGCAACATGGCCCAAACCACAAACCGGCACCAGCTCCTACGTATTGTTAATGGATTACTTCTAAGTTTGTGAGAATGCATCAGATTGCTGGAAGATGTAATTACACACAAATCAATGTATATGTATGTATAAATTATTCTTTTTTTCCTACTAAATAGATTTTTCAAAATTATTGACTGTACCTTTAAGAAAAGATGAACGTATTAGTATAAACAAAGGTGATTCATTTGTTAAATTTTGCTCTACTAACAGCTTCTTTTTAAGGCTAATTTAATCAATCACGTTTATGACTAAAAGGAAAATATTACGGCCATAAAGTATTAAAATTAATTATGTTATTTCCTTTTTGTCTCTGCCATTGTTTTGACTGTGATCCTAATAATAACCATAAATATGTCATATACAGTTAAATATCATAGAAATGATAGGATAAATAATGGATTATTTTTCTTTTCACTGGTGTTTTCCTCACTTTGCACTTTAGAGACTTATAATAACTAGGAAAGTAAGTAAAATAAGTACTTAGTAAATTAAATGTTGCTTCACAGCAAGAGGGTCCTGGGCGCCTATGGGGTTTTCTCTAAGAGCTCCTGCTACTATCAAAAAACATGTTGGATTAATGCTGCATTTATTTGGCCCAGGACACTCATAATTAACACTGGAGCTCTCTAGATTAGGTTCTTATGTTTTTTTAGTTTAAACATGCCCTCAGCTATAGCTGGCAATGGAATATGTGCAATAAATTAAGAAGGCCAGCATGGAAAAACTTATATACTGACGTTGATTAAGTAGATGTCAGAGCTGAACCTGCAAGGTTAGGCACACAGAAATGAAAACTCAGATGTCTCCTGGTGGGTTGGACTACTGTATTTGACACTGAATCTATTTAAGAACTCACTAAATAATAACCATGATTATCACTATAACCAGATCGTGGACTGAAAGAGATTTCCTATTTAAATCCACTTCCTGCTATATGTATCAAGTGATTCAAAACACTCATTTTAAAAAGTTATTTGTGAATCAACCAGCACTTTCTCTTGTCTTGTTGTATGCAAGTCACTGCGCTATTTTAAAATACTGCTAATTATAAAATGACCATATGATCTTCCATATGGCTCATTCTAATTGCATCTCTTCTCATCTGTCATTACACACTGATAATCAGCTACAGCTTTCTCTGTGTTTATACCTGTTCTTTTTCAGTCAGCTTTTTGTGCCTCTGCTCACGTATCTGCGTTAACCGAAGACTCAGAGACACAAATAAAAATATCACCTGGATTTGTTCCATCATCTTCTCTTTGTCTCACACAACTGTTTGCCAACTTCTCTATTTATTACCTTCTTGTCATATTTGGTTTGTGTTTACACATTTCTTTCTTTTTCTGTTGCATCTCTTTGAAGATGCACTGTCTCCTGCCAAGACATCCCTATCCTCCGTAACATTTCATGCACAAATGCCAGGAACCTGCAGAGACAAATTAAAACTCTATCATTTGCCAGTGGTCATTTGTGTCAAGACTAGCTCAATGCAAACCAATTTTCTTGAAGTGTTTTAAAGGACTTTGACATTTTATGAGGCTTATTCACATTCTTCCTGGGACTAAGATGAGGAGATCAGTGCCAATGATAGAAAGCATTACCTTAGCCTTACATTAGGACTGTGACCAATGGGAATCAGCTATCCTGGCTCTGTCTTCCATACACCCACCAGTTTTTAAATCTCACTAATTAACACTTTCTATTTCAATTGTTTGAGATATATTACAAAAAAAAGTACAGAGCAAAACATTGGTGAATTAATTTTAAATCAGTCTCTCTATTTCTTCATACAACAGCTTGGAGCAGTGACTTCCCAGCATCTTTTGCCAGATGTGTACAAACCACCCAAAAATGCCCAAATTCTATTTTTTACATGTCAGCTCTGGATCATTCTGGTGTGTGTTAATAGACTGCCATGAAGAAAAAACATCAACAATAATATTAAAGAAGCAATTGTTTTTATCCATCAATCTGGGAAGGGGTTTAAATCCATTTCCAAACAACTTCAAGTTTGTCATTATTCATGAAGAAAGGAAAACACTCAAAGAAGATGCCAAGTTATCTCAGGAGTGGACATCACAGCAAATTCGCTGCAAGGTCAGATAGTGCAATGCTCAGAGAAACTGCAGAAAACCCAAGCATTACATCTCAGATTATAAAGGCCTTATGACAAATGTTAAAAGTTCATGAGAGTGCAGTTAGAAAATGTCTAAAGGGTTACCAGGACAGTCTCTTCTCTCTAAAAGTATCATGGCAGCACAGCTTAGGTTTGCAAAGTTGCATCTGAACAAGCCACAAGGCTTTTGGAACAATGTCCTTTAGAGCTGATTGGTTACAATACACAGCAAACATAGTATATCAGCACAAACATCTCATACCAGCTGCCAGCACAGTGGTGGAGGGGTGAAGAATGGGGTTTGTTTTGCAGCCACAAGACCTGGGCACCTTGCACTCACTGAGTCAACCTTGGACCCCTGTGTGTACCAAAAAGTCACATGTGAGGCCATCTGTCCGACAGCTAAAGTTCTATAGGAATTGAATCACGCAACAGGAAAATATTCCTGCACAGCATCAAATGAACAAAAGAATGGCTGAAAAGAAAAGAATGAAGGCGTTGCAGTGGTCCAGTCAGAGACCAGACCTCAACCTGACTGACATGCTGCGTTGGAAACTGCTGTGCATAAACTCAGTGAACCAAAGCAACACTGGAAAGAAGAGCGGGCCAACATTCCTCCACAACAGTGAGAGCTGATGACATCATACAGAAATACTTCAGGTTACTGCTGCTAAAAGTGGTTTTATAAGCTACTGAATGATGGGCTGTACTTAGTTTCTCGCATACTGCTTCTGCCTTTTAGCTGAGTTTCTGTTAAATAAATAATAAAACTGTGTCATGTCACATGTCGTCATTCCATCTCAGGTTGTCTTTACCTCATTTTAAGACCTGGTAAAAATTTGATCACTTTATTTTCCTGATATACAAAACCTTAGCAAAACCTTAGATGTGACAGAGAGTGAACTTTTTTCTTTTTTTTCTTTCTTTAATATTCGCTGTTGTACCACAGGTTCCACCAACTCTGTTTCATCTTAAAAATTTATTTTTTTAAAAGCCTTGCATGTTCCTTTTTCTTTTAGCACACTCTAATTACATTATTCTAATCACAGAAATGAAGTGCTAATAATGTGCATATTTTCTATAGCGCTTAATGAGCACTCCACGAAGTGCAGCTGCTGCTGCTGCTGCAGTTGAGCAAAACACGGGGAATTAATGGCAGTCTGTCTGGTCGGGTGGGCAATTTGTTTATACTACAATCTTTGTACTAATAGCGAAACAAAGACCTGGTGATAAAACCACTGTAGCTACCTGCTTGTTCAGGCAACAGCAAAGTGGTGTCCCATCAGCGATGTCAACCAGTTGAAAGCACCTGTGTGAAGAGGACACAAGAGGAGGTAATGGAGACTAAAGCGATAATATTTCTGCTCTGCATACTCTCATCCTCCCTTCCAGCCTCTTTCCATACACACTGACTTTGTCCCTCACTGTCTCAGTCTCCACGCTGTCATTCTCCTCTAACTCTCTCGGTACCTCTTTCAGTCCCCATTTGTCACTCCCTCTTTCTTCCCTCCCTCTCTCGCTCTCCACTCAGTCGGTGAAGATGGATCACTCTGTGTCTGTCAGCAGTAGTATCACAGAATGAGAATGTATTGTCTGCTGTCTCAGATAATAAATGCTGCTATCTACGCTGCTGTTCCCAGTCATAATAGATGGCCCATATCTACACAGCTACTGTTTATGAGATTATCACAACCCTCTGCCGTCCCACAAGCCCCCAACAGGAGAGATGGAGAAATTACTTTATCGCTAGGGGGGCCCGAAAGTTATCATTTGTGAGGAATTCATCGAGTGGGAGCTTTGTGAATTGGCAGTTACTGCCAATTCTGCTGTGGCATCACACGCACTGAAAAGTGTGAGCACAGAAGCAGGAGAGGTTAAACTGTTCTGTGATTTCTCTTTTATGCAGCGGGAATCTGTGATGTGTTATATGAGAAAGGCCACCTGAAGGAGGGAGAAAGAGATTAGCATCAAACAAGACTCTCTCTGCTGTCTGTAGGGGTACATCACTATTTATCTTTTTTTTTTTATCTTGTTCAGATTTCTCTAAGCATGTACTTAGTTCATATAAGTAATTGCATATACAGAACTATATATAGTAGGGACACTGCTGAGGGCAGTATTAAGATATCTGGAGCTCTTTCCAACTGGCTTTTATGGCTGCTAATTCAAATCAGTGCAAGTCATGTGATAAATGAAGGTCTGGACAGCAGAAAGAATCAGTCACAGTCACTGGTCACAAGGTTGGCGGTCATTACAGTATGCGTGTTTGTATGTGTGTGCTGGTCACTGAGGGAGTCTGCTGACATTTGACCCCAGTCTTGACCACCTGACCCTTGCTTGACCTCGCTGTCTGGCTCAGACTGCAGAGCAGAGGGTCTTGATGGCTCAAGCTGCTGACTGATGGTTCTCCTCTCTTCTTTTGGCTAAAAGCCTCGACCTGTGCCTGTCCGCAACAGGACTGAGCAGGGTGAGCCAACCGGGGCAGCTCAACATGACCATCATGTCCAAAATACTGGGCAACTGGATCATGTGGGGCCTGTGATGGAGCCTGTTTGCTTTTCTCATGTCTTCATGTTCAGGTAGTCACCATGTATGGTCTTATTCCACAGTACAATACAAACGCTATAATAATTAACTAAATAATGTTATTATTGTTCATATCAAGCGAAAAAAAAACATTAAAGATATTCTGTCGATATCAACATCAAGACAGGTAGCATTAAGTCCTCTGACCGATATGCCGTGCATGTCCAGTAGTCTGACCAATAGCTCTAATTGGCCCAAGACCTGAACAAGGGCATTAATTGGCTGCTGGCCCGGTCCGCATGAGCAGAAGGAGCCGCTGGCTCAAAGCTGTGCCGCCTGCTCTGCTGCACATGGCTATTAATCTGAACTTCAGTGGAATTTTCCTGAATTTTATCTTCACACTAATCTAAAAAGTCAATTTTTTTAAAAGAAATGGGCACGTTTTATTTCTGCAATTTTTGTGAAATACATATCAGATAACATTCCTCATAAACCCAAAGCAAACGCAGGTGCTGAGACCAAGACTAATGATGTATGTTGTTTTTTTAGAAATAAAAAAGTAAGGTACTGTACTCTGTGTCTAGAACGTTAAGTACCGGTACTGCCAAAAGCTTGGAGTTGCATTGGAGATGAACTTATAAAGGTCATCTGTGCAGCATCTGGCTTCCAGCCTGTGTCTCTAAAAAGAAAGAGCCTTTATCTAGAGAAGATAGGAAAGATAGAGAGATAAACATCTTTCAGTCATGTTTAATGTTTTAATGAATTGGGTCTTGTTAAATTAAGCCAAATTCTACTCAGAAGGGAGGTATTTTTTGTATTTTGTCCAATTCAGCTAACTGGTTAACCAAAACTTTCCCACTGCAGGGCATCAAACATAATAATAATAATTTTTGTCAGAGATATGTGGCTTTGATGGTATGATACACAGTATGTTTTAAGGAGTGAAAATATCTTAACACTTAGACAGTAGTGGTGCGTTTTTAGGTTTGTTTAACATTGTTTCTACACACTGATAAGTCATTAGGCACCAAAACACTACTTGGTATCATATAAGAAAAGGAGGCTGGGGTTTTGCCTGTTAAGTGGTACTTTAACTTTTTTTTCAGTCACTGCTTGTTTGGGTTAAATATTTACAACTATTTGGTTAGTCAAGGAAAAGTCATGTTTGGGGTTAAAACTGACCCCGTTACTCACATGTTAGAAAGTTTACAGCTTAAATCTAGTGACATTTGCTGTGTGCACAGTACAGTGGGGCAAAAAAGTATTTAGTCAGCCACCGATTGTGCAAGTTCCCCCACTTAAAATGATGACAGAGGTCAGTAATTTGCACCAGAGGTACACTTCAACTGTGAGAGACAGAATGTGAAAAAAAAATCCATGAATTCACATGGTAGGATTTGTAAAGAATTTATTCGTAAATTAGGGTGGAAAATAAGTATTTGGTCACCTCAAACAAGGAAAATCTCTGGCTCTCACAGACCTGTAACGTCTTCTGTAAGAAGCTTTTCTGTCCCCCACTCGTTACCTGTATGAATGGCACCTGTTTGAACTCATCATCTGTATAAAAGACACCTGTCCACAGCCTCAAACAGTCAGACTCCAAACTCCGCCATGGCCAAGCCCAAAGAGCTTTCGAAGGACACCAGGAAAAGTATTGTAGACCTGCACCAGACTGGGAAGAGTGAATCTACAATAGGCAAGCAGCTTGGTGTGAAAAAATCAACTGTGGGAGCAATCATCAGAAAATGGAAGACATACAAGACCACTGATAATCTCCCTCGATCTGGGGCTCCACGCAAGATCTCATCCCGTGGGGTCAAAATGATCATGAGAACGGTGAGCAAAGATCCCAGAACCACACGGGGGGACCTGGTGAATGACCTGCAGAGAGCTGGGACCAAAGTAACAAAGGTCACCATCAGTAACACACTACAACGGCAGGGAATCAAATCCCGCAGTGCCAGACGTGTTCTGCTGCTGAAGCCAGTGCATGTCCAGGCCCGTCTGAAGTTTGCCAGAGAGCACATGGATGATACAGCAGAGGATTGGGAGAATGTCATGTGGTCAGATGAAACCAAAGTAGAACTTTTTGGTATAAACTCAACTCGTCGTGTTTGGAGGAAGAAGAATACTGAGTTGCATCCCAAGAACACCATACCTACTGTGAAGCATGGGGGTGGAAACATCATGCTATGGGGCTGTTTTTCTGCCAAGGGGACAGGACGACTGATCCGTGTTAAGGACAGAATGAATGGGGCCATGTATCGTGAGATTTTGAGCCAAAACCTCCTTCCATCAGTGAGAACTTTGAAGATGAAACGAGGCTGGGTCTTCCAACATGACAATGATCCAAAACACACCGCCCGGGCAACAAAGGAGTGGCTCCGTAAGAAGCATTTGAAAGTCCTGGAGTGGCCTAGCCAGTCTCCAGACCTCAACCCCATAGAAAATCTGTGGCGGGAGTTGAAAGTCCGTGTTGCTCGGCGACAGCCCCAAAACATCACTGCTCTCGAGAAGATCTGCATGGAGGAGTGGGCCAAAATACCAGCTACTGTGTGTGCAAACCTGGTAAAGACCTATAGTAAACGTTTGACCTCTGTTATTGCCAACAAAGGTTATGTTACAAAGTATTGAGTTGTATTTTTGTTATTGACCAAATACTTATTTTCCACCCTGATTTACGAATAAATTCTTTACAAATCCTACACAGCAAAATCTCCAGTGTTAAATTAACACTAGAGAGTGTCTATATGGGTCCACACCTCTGAGTGTTAAATACAACACTGTTGAGTGTTAAATACAACACTGTTGAGTGTTAAATACAACACTGTTGAGTGTTGAATTAACACTTTTGACAGTGTTATATGTTTAAAAGTAACCTAGTCAGTTTTGAAGATTAACAAAGACTAACACTGAGCAGTGCTGATTTTCTAACACTGGAATATTTCTAACATTTTGAGTTATTTTCCAGTGTTAGAAAATCAGCACTGCTCAGTGTTAGTCTTTGTTAATCTTCAAAACTGACTAGGTGTCATGTTTTGGCTGTGTGGCAGGCAGGAGAGGACCCAAACGCAAACTCACAGAGACAAAAGGTAAACTCAAAAAACACAGCTTTATTGCTGGCGTGGAGTGGGACACGAAAAACAATACAAAATAAACTAGACTGGGAAAACCAAAGCACAAGGAGCCACAGGGGAAAAAATCACACAGCTATGATGGAGACTACGACACTGACAAAGAGAAACACAGGGCTTAAATACACAGAGGGATCACGAGGGAATGAGACACAGAAGGAGGGCACAGCTGGGAGAAATCAGGACTGACGAGACAAGCAAAGCTAGAAACACTCACGTGAGGCATGGACCTTCAAAGTAAAACAGGAAACACACTGACTGAATTCTAAAACACGCAAACTTAACAGCAACTGGGGAGACAGAACATAGGAACCTGAAACGTGGTACAAAACATATAACAAAGCCAAAGAGCTAAACCTAAGATAACCATAACTGAGATCCAGGGAAACAAGAAACAGTACATCAAAGGACTCAAAACATAAACCATGATATAAAAGCACAGGATCTCTTCCAAATAAAATAGGAAACATAATGAGACGCAGACATGATAACCGGAACTTGACAACGTAAGACACAGACATGAAACACATGAAGAGCAGGGGAGACTTAACATGGGTTGGAAACACAAGGGGGAACTAATAAGCAAATGAACATAGGAGGCCTAATGAGCTTAACATACTATACACATTAAGATGAACTAAAACTCAAAACACTGGGTCCTAAGACCCAGGATCGTGACACTAGGTTACTTTTAAACATATAACACTGTCAAAAGTGTTAATTTAACACTCAACAGTGTTGTATGTCTGTGAAGGTTCTCAGTCATCGTAGTCAAAGGAGCTTGCAAAGAAAAGCGTCTGGACTTCTTTAAGTTGCTTGAAGACGTTTCACCTCTCATCCGAGAAGCTTCTTCAGTTCACTTCAGAACTGAAGAAGCTTCTCGAACAACTGATCGGATCGGCAAAGCGTGTTTCTGGAATATTATGTTTTTGTTGCTGCAAGCACTTTTTATGCAGTTTTTGCAAAGCTATATGTGGAAGGAAACCGTGACCGAAGACAAGCGGATGGCATAAGATGTAAGTACAACTCCTCCGGTTTCATATGCAAAAAAAATTATTGCGCTAGCTTACGTGGTGCAGTGCTACCGGGATTTAAAAATAGTTGCGCCAAACGGAGCGTGCCCGCTCCGACCGGTTTTAAAGGGTTAATGTGGGAAAATACAGCATCATGCTGAATTCAGTATGACTTGAAACACAGAGGGGGGAAACAGTTTATAGCATTTCCACATTGGCTTTTCAGAATTTGATGGTAAGTCCATCTTTTATATACAGTCTATGATTGTGATCATAGTCTTTATTGTACACTTCCTGAGTCACACTATGAAAAAACAGGCTTTACAAGTAAAAGTAAATTGAAATTCAAACTGAGGGGGAACAAAGTACAGAATGTTGATATGAATATGAGAGAAAATGACGTGATCTACCACAAACAGAATGACCTAATATTTATATTGTGAATAAGCAAACTGACATGAACAGGTCAACATCAGGGTACACATGTAATGAAGTGCCACACATAATAGAAAAAAAAAGAATATATACTAGCTGCAGATGCAATTAGCAGCTATGGAGTTATTTGGATAGCAGCATATCTCGCTGTCTCCCATATCACTTCCTCCAGATGGAGACACCATATGTAGAGGAAGTCCTTTAGGAGTGTGTGGAGATGGTCTTTTGGTAATTCTAATCTGCTGTACAGTCATCATGTTTTTCTGTATGTGAATTCAGTTGATTCATTCAGTTCGTTTATTCATTATCAGCTTGAGATACAGTGCTTAATTTACACCATAAACTGAATCATAGAATTTTACAGCTAATTGGCCAACTGTTCCCATCAATCAATGGACAAATAGTTCTCTCAAATAATTTCAGAGTCCAAAGATATCACTCATGTCTTTAGCCAGAAGAAATATTTGCACACTTTTTGTGGGGTGGATGCATAAAAAGATAAGTGTCCTATAATGTGCAGTAACTTTGTTACTGGGAACCCACTGCCTAGTTTGCAGACTAAGTCGGTGGGAAAAACTTTCTGGGGCTTCCAGATAGTAGACCTGAGTTTAACGACCTCAGTTTGGTATGGCTGTTGTTTCTGAATGCAGATATTTTTTTTAAAAACTAAAAGAGAATAAATCAGACAGATTTTACCTAAATGCAACAAAAAATCTGCTGCAATGTTGCTCATAAACAGAGCTGGAATTATGAGCTGACTACAGACAGAAACCAGAAAATGCATCTCTTGCTGGTAAGGTATACTGTCCAAAAGTCTTGAGCCACCCTCCATTTCTTCAGATTTGGTTTCCAAGGAGCCAGATTTCTAGGAATTGCTCTTGAGCAGCAGTTTTCCTGACTTTCTGAAAGGTTTTTTTTGTTTTGGGGGGGTTTTGGACATATGCTGATTTTTCATTTATGTTTGTCTGTTTGTTAAAAACACAGATGAGGTCAAGAGAGAAAACAGCGAGTGCCTTCAGCCATTTGGAGACAAGTTGGAGACTCTGTCATGGTTTGGCTCTGCATTTCAGTCAGTGATGTTTTAATTTTGATCCACCCTTCAAAGCCATGGAACACTTATTGGTCATGGCTTGGCCTCCCCAGAGCCTGGACCTCAACATTATAGAAGCAGAGACAGTGAACAGAGCAAAAGACAGCCAACATCACATTTTCCTGGAAAAATATAAAGAAATTAGTGATGACTAAAAATGTTTTGCACAGCACTGTAACTCCACATTCATATACAGATATCTGCTTTGAAACTTTTGAACTTTGATGAAAGTTAGTAATTTAGACCATAAGTTTTATGTCTGTTGGTTTCAGGATTTTGTTGTTTTATCACATTTGACATTTCTGCCTTTTAAGCTACGCTTTAAAATGAGAAAGGTCCATGCTTTCGCTAAAACAGTCCAGAAAAGGTCAAACTCTTCAGTTATTGGATTGAGTCAGGATTTCTCAAAGCCTTTAAGCTCATCGTCTGAAAAAGGGAACAGTGTGCTGATATGGTCCACAAAATATGCTTCCCCAGTTGCACATCCACTGTCTCCTATTAAAAAATGCTTCTGTCATCTAGATTGTAATGATTTGTAGACCTTGACAAATGTCAGAGGAGACCAGGTGCAAAGCAGACAATTCTATACTGTAGTGAACTGTAGTGTGTGTTTTTTTTTTCCTTCCTTTTTTTTGCATTTGAGAAAACACAACAATGAATCTGCACCACATGTTTGGACACATGTCACAATGGTCATTCTGCTCCAGTCGGTCATTGTGTGTTCTGACTCCATATGTAGTGATCAGCTGGTGTTTGAGGGGAACATCCATCTAACTGTCACACTGTACTCCATAGGGAGCAACACTAGGACTAAACACACACACACATACACACACACACACACACACACACACCTTATCTCTGTCTGGCAGACCATTGGTTACTCATTAGATACAGGGGGTAGAGGGACAGACTGGAGACAAAGAGCAGCTATGCTAATGCTCTTTGATTTTTGTCTCCCCTCTCCTGTCTCAGCACTTGTGAAATCTATTCTTCTTTTTTATCTGTATCACTTTTTTATACTCTGTGTGCTTGATATCATGGAACAGTAACATAATACGAAATTTATCTCACATGTAAAAACACGCATTTTTATTCTCTTATTGGGCTAACTCTACACACAGACTAGACTAACAGGGACAATTTCATGTGTCACTGCGTGTAAGTCACTTGAGTGTGTTTTTTGTTTTTCCAAGTGGAAACAATACTAAAAGAAGACATTAGAAGTATCTCAAGTTAAAATCTTGCCTGACTGGCCTACATCTTTATCACTCTAATTGGGCTCTTTTAGCTGATATTAGCCCTGTCTAATATACAGTAATTGGTTGACCTTTCCACTTCACCTGTCTTCATTAAAACACTAATTAAGAGTGTAATTAATAAATGCGAGGCTGCCAATTAGTAGATCTTTGAAATACAAAGATTGAGGTGTTCCCATTTGTATTTTATTGAGATGCTCACTCATTATGGGAGCCAAATGTCAGCTTAGTATAAAGAATTGGTAGGTTTTCTTTGAAAAAAATCCAACACTGATTTAAAGTGTCATTACTTTAACTCTAGAAACATGAACACCGTAACTCATCAAAGCAATATACAGTTGGAAGGTCAGTGGTTGGGCAAGCTCCCCAAACTTCCCCAATGGATCACATCTGTGTGTCTGATAGAGAAAGCCTTCTATGAATGAGTGAATGTGGTTTGTAGTGCAAAGCGCTTTGAGTTTTTTGTCAAGCTATAAAAGTGTTATATAAATCCAGCCCATCCGTTTAATCCTAAAAGTGCTTCTTAAACGTACTTATATACTTATGCTTTCTTTCTAGGTAGAGCCTACGACGCAGCCTATGTAAGTGACTGATGCAGTTGGCGGCATTTATAGTTGTGTGCTGCCAAAACACTAGTTGGCGGTGGGTTTTCTCTCTTCGAGTTGATCCATTGTCTTCCAATTGGACTGAAAATTTTTGAAGTGGTCAGAGATGCGTGGGAGGAAAAGACAGAACCGAAGGGCTGACGTGAAGTTTAGTGCACAAGTTTTAATTTCTTTTAGGTTTTCTCTGATTGATACAGGCTCAAATGTATATACACATTTTTGACAGTTTCCCTACTTCTTGGTGATGAGATGGCATCTTTTCACATAAGATTGAGTCTTCTGTGCCTTGAGGCAACTGTTGTTGTAATTTTGTGCTAAATAAATACAACTGAATTCAATTTAATTGAATTCTGTGCAATCTACTGTCGGCCACGGCAACCAGCTAGCGGCCAAAGCAATCTCAAGGAAGCTTTCAGTGCAGTATCATATTTCTCTTTATGACCAGTTTCACACCAGTGATTACCAGCAAACTCCAGCAATCTTCAATCTTTCCAGTCGCAGAAAATACTCTTTTTTTCTAGCAACCGGTGAGTACCAGTCTCTAGGTCTGTGTGACTGGGTCTTTAACAATCATTTCACAGTGACTGCCAGAAACCAATACACATTTTTCTCCTATAACTAGTGATTTCCAAATGGTCTGTAAGAATGACTCAGGCCTAAAGTGTCTAAGTGCTTTTACACTGACAAGCAGCTAACAGCTGTATGCCATGTGCTGCGAGTAGCAGGTAAAAAGGTGGAGTCTAAAATTCTGCTCTCATCCTCTTTGGTTGTAAACTCGGTTATGTAGCGAAAGAAGAGGCACCACCAGCAACTAACTGGAGATGACACCTATATGATGACTGCTATTCATTCATCCCCGGCTCATCCCAACCAGCAGACCTTTTGCATCATGCCCAATGCTGTTCGCCTTATACGTGAGCATGTAGGGGTGGACTGCCTTTTTGTTTGATTATAGTTTTCTCCTGTTTTTATATTGTTAGGGAGGCAAGTTGTTGTCATTTGGTTGAATTCTTTTGATTAACTAAGTTTGGTAAATCCTCAAGATAGGCTCCTTTTGTTTGTCGTTTTGGCATTAGGTCCACCCTGAAGATATAACCAGCTCCTTTTTATATTGTCAAATACCATATTGTAAATAAATTATTGTCACACTTTACCAATCGTGTGATGTGGCTGCTTGGGGTCTGACGAGGATGGATCACCCTTGTGTAATGGTCTGGCCATAAGAAATGGTCAAATTCATGACTACACAGGTCAGTACACAGTGTACAAAGTGTAAACGTGGAACCGTACTGCCAGAAAAAGTGGGTAAATAATTATGTTTAAACTATTTGTGTGTGTGTGTGTGTGTGTGTGTGTAAGGCTCTTATTTTAATTTGGAGGTAAAACTGAAACTAAATCTAACATCATTACATTGTCACTTTGGTCATAAACTAATTTTTGTATCAAACATTGTAGACAATAAATAAAAAGCAAGTACTTGACAAACATTTTAGAGTTTTGGATGTTTTTCAGCTAATTTTACTACGTTACAGACATTTTTTCAAGCAAAGAACACGTTCTTTGAAACCTTCTCCAAATTATTAGAACATTTAAATAATAAAAGAAAAAAGAATAAAACACTAACAATGACAAGCCATGAACAATAAATGGCAGCCCTAGAGGGAACGCATTGTTATAGTAACTGAGAGTCTAATTATTATCTGGGATCTAGTAAATGATTAAGTTTCTGAAAAACAAAGACTGAGGTGTTGCTGTTTAAACTTTACCGAGCTGCTCATTCATTGTGGAAGGAAAACGTCAGAAAACTAGTAGATTTTCCTTGAAGTGCCATGACTTCAAACTTGGAAGCATGACCACTGCACATACTTAAGGCACAGAAAAGCCCTTTGGAAGGTCAGTGGTTCAATTTTCTAATTTGCAAAAGGACTTTTGAATTTCTTTAATTACTCATTATTATATGTATAGGTATGTTTATTTATTAAAAAACACAAATACAACAATAACAAAAAGTACAAGTCAAAGATTTGTAGAATAATAAAATGAATGGGTGGTTTATTATTTGTCTAGTGTGATTTTCATTTATTTTAAAATGAATATGTTGCTTGTGCAAAGCCTTTGATATAGCTGAGGGACCACAGGGGGTCAGACACAATGGTGAGACATGCATAGACCGTCTGCTCTTGACTACATGTGCACATTGTGGACACGCACCCACACACTTACCCCATGTGGAGCTATAAGAAGGGTTGGTGAATGGATTAACAAGTAAACAATAGTGTGAAAATCGCACACACAGTGACACATTAGCATATACATGCAAATGCACACAACGCAAAGCCACTCTGCTCTGTGAGTGTGTGAGTGTGTGTGCATCTAATTTTCATGTAGGTGATGAAAGAGCCCCCTTCATAAGCAAACACAAGTACTGTGAGTATTCATATACTAAAAACATGGATTTGTACTGGACTGTCCTTCTGTGTGTCTCACATTCCCATCAGTCCTCTCACTTGTCATCATTTTGAAGCGTCTTCAGACACATAGCGTACAGGCATCTGTTTGATACATCCCACCTGCAACTCATTCTTTGAAAACTGCTCCTGAAGAAGTCCCTGGATTATCGAAATTACTGAGTGTGCTCTCAAAGGGAAGGGAACCCCTGCCTCCAGGCTGTGACTGCAGCATCTCCTGGTGTTTCTCTGTATCTTCTGAAAGATGTTCTTTCAAACATAAATCACACTTCCAAGCAGTGATGAATTCTGAAGAGTGATCAAGGTTATTGTCCTGGAGTGTGTGTGCTGCCTCAGACTGCATCGTTCTATATGCTAAGCTCTCTGTTGCCTTGGGACTTCAGTAAATTAAAGGCATGCTGGCATCACTTTCAAGACTTTAGATCTGTGTGTGCACGGGTGTGTCTGTGCAACTCCTGCGAATGTGAATTTTTTACACGAACACAGATCAGCGTTGAGTGGTTGTAAATTCCTGACACAACGATAAAGTCGACCTGACCAAGGTGTGGCATGCTTTTTTAATGCTGACTGAATTAGGTTAGATCCGTAAACACGGGAACGTATCTTTTCTTAACTATTTATGTCATTTTAGCTTCCTAAACCATATATTAAAAGATGGACTGTACGTCCATCTTTTAATATATGCTTCTGCTGTAGCTTGGGCATCTTTATCTTTTTGCATTCCTTTGTGCATGAAAAACTGGATCAGTATTGTTTATTTTTGTTTGTTTATTTGTGGCATGCCTGTCCTACTTTTTATGAGGTTCGAAAATCAGGTGTGCAACTTGATTAACTTAAAGTATATTAAAGTTTATTAAAATGAAATATAATTAACAAAATCAGATCTGGATTAAAAATGGAACCTGCACATTATGAACTTGTATGATTTTTCAAACCAGGTATAGCAGAAGTTTCTCATCCTCATTATCTTAACTGTCTCTGTGAAGGCTCTTTGCTTGCTAAAGTGCCAAAGGAGTTAATACAAGCTGCTTGACCAAGGTGATTACACAAAGACAAATTATCTGCTGACATGATAGGCAGTGTAATTTGCCAGCTTACTTGCTACTTCAAGCTCTGTTTTCACACACGTATGTGCTTCTTTGCATTAATGCAGAGATCGTAACTGATCTCAGAGCGATAAAAAGCTAAGCTAGGGATATCTTGATACTGGTCTCCTGTCAGCTGCTTGCCAAAGAGCACAGGATTATCCAGCTAAAACACATTTCTCAACTTCCAAAGCTCTGGCCCTTGTTAGTGGGACACAGAAACGAGCGAGTCAACAGCTGGTGGTCAAGCTAGCATCCAAAGACAACTGTGGCCTGAGGATTGCAATAATTTACAGCTTTGATGCAGCAGGAGATATCAGATCCTTTAGGAACAGAGCACTATTTCACTTTAAGACATTTTTTATTGATGTCTAATTTTTATTTCACTGGTTTAGCGCTGGTGGCATTGCTTGTGATGACTGTACGCCCATGATGTAATCACTCACAGTTTCAGATCTTAGGTCATAGCTATAACTCACTACCCACATTTCCTGTCTGTCCCTCACCTGTTATAAAACAAAGCAAATGTTGAGGATTGTTTTGAGCATTTCTGATGACATTTGTGGTTCATTCCTAAGCTGCACAATATACAGACAGAGCGACACAAATGCATGTACGCACATAAAAACACCAGTGTGAGATGTAGGCTGTGATTACAATTATTAATGAACACACACACAGAGACACACACACACACCTGTTTATGTGTATGTGTGTGTGCCAGCACACACGCATGCATGTGTGAGTTGCAGCTTGAGGCGGATGTTAGAAAGTGTCTCTGTGTTTTCAAAGGGCCCCTTCTGTGTTGCAACATGCTCCTGCACACACTTATACACTCCAGATGGTGCAATTGACTCACACACACACCGACACACTTTTTTATACAGCTTCAAACTGCCAGACAGACATATAGTAAGTAGCAGAGATGTAACTGATTACAGATTGGTGACAGGATTTTATTAATTACTCCTGATACAGGGTGAGTGTGTGCTGATGTTCTGCAAAATGCATAATGATCCACAGTATAGGAAAAGACCCACATAGTTGCGTGCTTATGCAAATATTAAGCACACAAACCTTCTCATAGAGGTGTAATAACGGTGTTTCTGTGCTCTGTGTGTGTGTGTGTGTGTGTGTGTGTGTGTGTGTGTGTGTGTGTGTGTGTGTGTGTGTGTGTGTGTGTGTGTGTGTGTGTGTGCTCAATAATGCCAGTTCATTATTTCTCCAGAAAAAAAATAGAATAGTAAATCTAAACCTGGTAAGTCTTACCTCTGAATTTCTTGGTAAGAAAGGCTAACTTAAGAGAGCATTTTAAACAACTAGGCAAAAATAAATCTGAAACATGCTCAAGGGTTACATGAGAGATTTGATCCTTCCCTCATATCTGTGGGTTAAATAGGGAAATATTGTGAGGAATTAAAATAGTCAAGCAATTATCATAAAACCTGGAAGCAGCAGGAACCAACAAGCGGGGTTTCTTCCAAAGTTAGCAAGGTAACGAGATATCTCTCTTGGTCATTACAAGCTTACTAATTGCCATTTCTTGGAAAAATTAGAAAACAATTTTAGAAAATCAGTTCTTTACTATGCAGGCTACAGATTTTTGACCCTTTTCAGTGTGGCTTTCAAAAGCAGGGCTCCATTTAGACTGCTCTTTTCATGGTCTATAATGATCCATTAATGACTTCTGATGCAGGGAATTCTTGTGTAATCATTTTACTTGATCTCTACCATTGGCCATAAAATCCTACTTAACAGACTTCCGGTTTTGGCTGACTCTGTGTTAGACTGGTTTTCGTACTAATCTGATTGGCCCTTCTTTGACAAACAAGTTCACTTCTAACATTCCCCTTTAAACTTGTGGGGTTCCACAAGGTTCAGTTTTGGGTCCATTATTATTTTCTTTCTACATGCTTCCATTAGCTGGCATTATTATCTATTAATGACCATTCTTATCATTTCTATGCAGATGACATTCAGCTGTATATGTGTTTCAAGTCTCATCAGCTGGGGAGTCTGTCAATCCATTTTTTAAACTCAGGTTACAAATTGGCTCTCTAGCAATTACCTAAGTTTAAACGCCAACAAGACTGGCACCGTGATTATAGCGCCTCCTGAACTAAAATCAGTCAGGCTCTTGCTTCTTTTTAAATGCACACAGATGCCATCTCGTTTCATTCAGTCTGTTAGTCTGCGCTGATGAGTCTAACTTGTCTGTAATGTGTGTCTGAAATAGGGAAACTGATTAAACTGATTGCAAACTGGTTGTGTTCTAGTTATATTCCTGTATATTCTCTGTCCTACATCATTATTTGTAAAGGAATTTCTGAATTTCTGTTTCAAATCTATGATGTTCTGGTTGGACCCTGAATGTAAATAGGAAATGTTTATGAAAATGGCAACAGATTTACCATTTCTGATGATTTATCAGTATTTATATTTATTCCTGTATTATCACAGATTGCATGCAGTTTCCAACTTGACTCCATTCAACATCAGATTGCTGGAAGAGTGATTCTGCTTATTGCTGTTTTATTATACATCAAAAGTTATTTTTGGACAACCAGAATGAAAATGCAGTTTTTATCCACAGGCCATCAGGCTGCTGAATCACTGACTGATTACTAACTGTGATTATCTGCTGTAAAGCTTTTCAGCTACATAGTGCTTTATTTGAGTCTTTTTGGTTTAGTTATTAAATCTAATTATTTAATTGCTCAGTGTAATCACTGTATTTTGCCTTGACTGTAACAATCGACTTCTTGATCTTGATCTTTGCAACTGACCACAAGCAGTCACAAATCTGGTCTCCCATCTTTGAGGCAACCATTTCAAAGGCAACAAGATTACAAGTGCATTGCACACAGTTGTAGTAAATTTGGTCAGGCCCACCATCTCGAACTATAAGCTCTCCACGCACACATACATTTAATACAGCCTCTCATAAATCTATCTCACTTCTTGGATATTGCTAAAGTCCAGGTGCAATCAAAATTGTAATTTTTCTTTAAAAGTCAAACACGTTTTATCAGGACGAGATGGGAGATTGCATCTCATCTCAAATGATTCGTTTTAACCTTCGGTAGTCCAAAGAGGTCACAAATCAGATTTCCCCTCAAATTGTAAAAAGTGGAAAATCTGGGATAAACTGGTCTAGAATTCCTAAAGACTGAACACATCTTTAAAAAATGAATCTAGTAGCTATGATTTCCAAAAATGAATTCATAAATGACTGAGTGAAAGAGCACAGAGAATTATTTCCTTTAAGAAAAGAGACTTCAACATGTTACTTTTATCAGCTTTCACTTGTTTGACCATGGTTATAGGTTTCTAAAAGTTTCAGCTGAGTAAGGCGTTTGTGTCATACTCGAATGAACAATCAGTTTTCCTTTCTTTTCTTTTTTAATTAATAATCAGATCAAGTTATCTGGTGAGCTGTAAATGTGGAAACAAGTTCCACAGTGCACCCTGTGACTGATGGATTGAAAATGTCACAGTATCCATTTTAACAAGGTAGACGCAACCAAATTGTACATTTCAGACATTTGGGAATTTTGAGGATTATATAAAAGGTCTACTGTGCAAAGCAGGAACTCAAATCACATCTCTCCAAAAACTCAAACTACAACTCTCTACAATGCATTTCTCTTGAAATCCAGCAAATGTGCACAAATAAAGAATTCTGTGCCCTCTATTTGTTGGAGTGAGTGAGTAAATGGGTCCCTTAAGACCAAGCTATGTGACCATTGAGACAATGGGGTATTTTACAACTCCCTCCAGCCATTTAGACAGCTATTTCTGAAGCCGTTGCAGCCACTTTAGCCGGGGTCCCACATGGCGCTGTGGGCGGATATGGATAGACAGGGCAATTACGCTGGATTTTTCATTCACTCACATACACACACACACACACATACTTGTGCGCACTTTTAATAGCCTGGTGATTCCAGGCACCTTTGGAGGTGACCGTGAGCCACGCACACACAGCTGTAAGCCATCCTGTATCATCTAGCGTGATAATCTATGGCATCATTAACAGCAGTAATTAACATATGCTATCCATGAACATCTGATACCAAAAATTAACCAATCACAAATCAGCCTCTTTCTGTGTCTCTCTTCTTCTCTGCTTGTTTCTCCTTTAATCGTTTAAGAGTTTAGCATCAAGCCCACCTCTTCAACAGCAGCTCAACGCCTCCATAGCAAAATGCAGCTTAATCGCCAAGTTCATAAATCCGAAAATCTACTTCCCTGGGTCATTGGCAGAAAATCTCCAATTGAGTGGTACACCACTTAAAAAATTGCAGCTAAAGATAGTTCTGTAGCTGGTAGGACCTTTCTCAGTGTGTATCTGTGGGTGGTTTAGAAGCTTCTCTGAAACCCTGCTGTTATTCTGTAAAGAACCAAACAGCCTCCAGCCCGATAATGACTCTGCTGAATAGCTGCATGATTATACCTCTTTCTGTGAAATGTTTGTCTTTTCCCCTCCTCTGCATTTTGTCTGCATACCCCCTTATGGTCTATTCTCTGTTTCTTTTTTTTTATTTCCTCCTTTTCCCTTCTTATCTTCCCTTTTCACAGTCTGTACTCCAACCTGTTCTCTAACCTATGAACATCTTTAGGGTTACTTAACCAAAAGCTTCTTTAATTCTGTCTTATTTCTATTTACCTGTTTATGTAGATGCTTACTAATCACGAATGGTGAAGTTAAAAAAAATAAAACACATTTTTATTTGTGAAAATCTGTGAAAATGATCACTTTCAGAAACAAAAATTTTTTGTGACTCTATGAAAGAGTTGTATTGATGGAGTATTCAGCAGAGCTTTCAACCAACAATGATGTTTTTGTCACTTTTACACAAAAATTGCAAACCATTTTTGATGCACAAAGCAGTGATGCAAAGGATCCACCTTGAGGAAAGCGGTTCAGTTTTTTGTTGTTGTTTTTTTGTTTTGTTTTTTTAATTCATTATTTTTAATTCATTCATTTAATTCATTAGGCTACTATTTGTTTCATAACAAGCACAAACCTTTGAAATCTAAAATCCATCAGATGGCTCTTTTGAGGCTGAAAATGATCTCTGTCAACTTTGGGGAGGAATGACGGAGGAAAAAATGTGGCCTTTGAAGGAATTCACAGATTTATGGAAGCCTGTTTCCACCACTGAATAGAAATAAGAAAAAATATGGTGATAAGAATGCTTTTTGCACAGACAGGAAGTTGGTGATATGAGTCAGGTGCTAAGTTTTTAAATATACCACTCTAGGGTTGCATTGTTACGGAGCCCCGCAGGGGACATGGGAGAAAAAAAAAATTAGGGAGAAAAAAAAATTAAGACTGACTTTTGCGAGATCTCGCAAAACAAACTCGGGATCTCACAAAACTTTTGCGAGATCTCGCAAAACTCCAACAATGGCGGCAGCTACTTAGTTGTAATATTACTCTTTCTGGGTCACAAAATACACTTTTAAGATATTTTGAGGTGTGAATGTAGTTGTGTAAACGTCAGATACCTGCTCGGTTTACAAGACATCACATATTTGCAAAAGTGCTCCGACATTTTTGGAGATCTGACACCCACTAGCTCGAAGCTAACGGGAGGTCGAGACCTACTACAGCCGGGAGGAACACCGCTTTACCGGCACATCGTGCCTCGACCTCCCGGTCGGCTTCGAGCTGGCGGCCTCCGAAGAATGCGGCTAAAACCTTTGCGAGATCTCGCAAAAGTCCGTCTTAATTTTTTTTTTTTCTCCCTAATTTTTTTTTTCTCCCATGTCCCCTGCGAGGCTCCGTACATTGTGAAGGGAAGTTTGCATTTGTCATGGTCCTGGGTCGTTGACCCAGCGTTTTGCGTTTTTTCTGATCTGTATTAGTTTAGGGTTAACCTGAAGTTTGGTGTATTGTCAGCCCTACCTGTGTCTGTCCTTGGTGCTCTGTTCATGTCCCCGTGTTGTGTTGTACATCAGTCTGTTTCCTGTTTTATTTTGAAGGCTCGTGTTCTGGATTTCCTGTTCTGTTCTGAAGGTCTGTGTCTGTTGTTATTGTGTTCAGCTTGTCTCCTCCGGTCCCCAGGTGTATTAGGTTCAGCTGTTCTTCCCTCCTGTGTGTGATTACCTGATTACCTTGTGTGTGTGTATATTTAGTGGGTGTCGGTCTGTGTTCGTTGTCGGCTCGTCTGCGTTCATCCATGTATCACTGCGTTCCTCCGTGTAGCTCTGCATTCTATGGTGTTTCGTTCCTGTCTCTGCGTCTCTCTGCCCCGCACCCCTTTGTATGGTCCCAGGTTTGTCACTTAGTTTCTCCCAGTTTAGGTTTCCGTTTGTAATTACTCGTGCTTCATTGCCTGTTTTTGCCACTACCACCCTGTAAATAAAACGTCACTCGTATCATCAGTTTGCTGCATTTTGGGTCCTCCTTTTCCTCCACACCACACGGCTCCCTCCGCCAGCCGTGACAGCATTAGTAAACAAATTGACGTGAATTTGTGCCAGCTGACACTGTGCAAGTAAAAATATTTTAATTTCGCCAAAACTTGCTTCACCCTGCTTTGCGAAAACCCAAGAGTTGAGAGTCTCATGAAGCTATGAAGGAAAGGAGGCGAGTCTGGAGGAAAGTGGACAGAATCATAAGGCTGATAAGTTGTTCTAATCTAATGTTAATATGAAAATATGTTGTTGTAATTTGCTTCCAGCTTCCAACCATCCATTTTATTGGCCTATCCAGTTCAGGGGCGAGGGGCTTGAGACTATCATGGGGCAAGGTGTTGTACCACACTCATACATTATCATAATCCAAAATCAGTATTCAAACCGACCAGTTGTATCTGAGCATTCACTTAGCATTAGTCAAAAAGTTAGCTAATGCTATTAATAATTATCACTAGCGAAAAAGCATGAGTAACCTAAATTTGGCTAACATAAAACCTAACAATAATATAGCTATAATAAAGAAAAAACTTGAAATACTTGCCATTTGCTTCAGAAGAGAGTTTTATATAAACAAAGGCATTTTTTCCTCCACATTCCAAAGCTATGACATCACAACAATATGACTGATCAGTTGCAATTTTGATCCGGGAACAACACCAACACAGGGATATCAGATACACAATGCTGCAGTATCGTTATTATTATTTTTATTATTATTATTATTTGGGTTGTATTGTAATAATCAGACCTTATGCTCAGTATCTATTATCAGCATAAAATGGGACTTTAATTCAAGTTTTCAACACTGACAAGAAAATGGTCCATTTAAATTATAGCTGAGAAAGTAGTAGTAGTGCAATTTCACAGGTGTGTGGAACAAATCAGGACTCCGGTACAGATCAAACAGACGCAAGGCCACCATTCGAGTGCACCAGCGTAGCTGACTTTCCTCAACTTTGTGTTATTTCACCTTTCCATGACATATGAGAAAATGACATATCCATTGTGAGGTGACCTTGTGTCTTCATGTGTGTGTGTGTGTGTGTGTGTGTGTGTGTGTGTGTGTGTGTGTGTGTGTGTGTGTGTGTGACTGCTGCATCGGTGTAACTAATGCATGCTGCTACACACTCTGTTAAACCCCTCTCCTGGTACAGCCTGCATCTTCCCTCAATCAGTGTCTTCCATAACCTTCTATTGTCTCTCCATACATTTTCCATCATCAGCTAATTCATACTCCTACACACAATGGCACATACTTCCACAAGGAGGCAGCTACACACCGACAGCACGCCCCGAACAGACACACACACACACACACACACACACACACACGGGCCTTATGCACGTTCCTGTTAACTCCACTTGCACACATCGAGCCCTCTAACACTCACGCGCAGACACTCATAATGCATTCTATGGCATTATAATAACTAAATGCTAATCTTACAGCATCACATTATTAGCTCTTAATGTATTCTGGAACACTATTAGCTGCTAACACTAATGCTAGGGCACTATTAATGCCTAATGCTAATGCAGTAACAGTGAGAGTCCTGAGCCAGCCCGCCCATGCAGGATTATGTGGAGCTTTATAATCCCTTGTTAGCTAGCACCGAAGGCATACATCACACCGCCAAGGTAATCTGAGTGCTGTATGACAGCTATACACCTCGCCCTGTCCTCATCTACTCCCATAATCTACTCCTGCTAGGATAGCTGCTCTATCAGCTACTTTTGGTGATGATGTGTACAGTTATACACCACACTTGTTGACAAGACATTCTCCATTCACTCAGAAGCAAACTGCAGAATTGCAGCACAAACTTTAAATTGTGTATGTTGAGTTTGGCCAGTTTCTACAGAGGGGAGCCACTAGAAGCACGGTACAAATTTAATGATGATGTTGCATAGCATAGTGTTTAAATGCCTTTGGAAAATGATCGCTCAGAAGTCTTCTGACTCAGTGGATGATAGCTATTGCCTCCTTTAAGTCAGTTTTAAGCTTTCGACATTATGTAGGTCAAGGCTATTATTTCCCATAAAAACGGTGGTTGATCTCATTCTGCTGTGCAAGCTATAGCATGCATGAAGTACACTAATTTTCTCACATGCTTTTGTTGGCATTTATCACCGAATTGTTTATGTGGCGATAACACACATAGATGGGTTACTAGTAATAATGTTTAAAAAAGTCATTTTACTATTAAAAAAATGCACTGCAATTAGCTGCTTCCTGTGACTAAGGAAAATTTGGGGGGGTTTTTATTAAAGGCTGTGGTCTCTGCAGAGCCCTTTTATTCAGTTCCAGTAAGATCCCAAAACTAGGTGAAAGGGCCTCAGTATAATAAGACCTTCCATTAAAAGTTTGCTATCTAGCAAGCAATGTGGCAGCCATCAGTGCCCTATGGCCAGTCAAATAAAAACATCTTGCACCTCTGTTTACCTTAAAATAAGAAGAAAGGAAAGAAAATGACTGTGAAAAAAGGTGGAATAATCTCAAAAAGTTAATCTGAAACTACTCATGTCTCAGTCAGACTAGAGTAAAAATAGGACACCAAAGTTCTTGTTACTCGGGAAAATTGGTGGCAATCCAGTGAATGCACTGAATTTTTTTGCATTCAGCAACTGATTGCAAGTAACTGCGGCAACCAACAAGTCACCCAGAGGTTGACTGCCATTGCTGTCCAATTTATAAATGCAGACGGATTGCCTGCATTGTTAAACTGGTCTGAGTCACCAAATAGATGCATCTGCAACACATTGGTCCTATAATATATTTAATTATATTTGATCTTAACATTTTATACATGAATGAATATAAAGTTATAAATATCTAAAGATGCAGTTAACAGGTATAATCTAATATTGTGTGCCTTTCACCATTCTGCATTTAATCATCAGTTATTATCAATCTTTGGCTCTCCTCCACAGTGTGTCTTTGCCCTGTCTTCCTCCGCTCACCTCTAAACAGCCATGGCAGATGGCTGCCCCTCCCTGAGCCTGGTTCTGCCGGAGGTTACTTCCTTTTAAAAGGGAATTTTTCCTTCCCACCATCCCCAATACTTGCTCTTAGTGGGCTGTCTGAATGTTTTTGGTTTCCCGTGTATTATTGTAGGATCTTTATCTTACAATATAAGCACCTTGAGGCGACTGTTGTTGATATTTGGTGCTATATAAATAAAATGAAGTCCAACCATCCATTCAAATAAAAACTTGTTTTGTAGATACTATCCCAGTGCACACTGAGCAAGAGGCACCCCAAAAAGGTTGCCAGTCTTCTACAGTCTATCATGTGGATACACTTTAGGTACCTGGAGATTTAGATAAAGCAGAAACTTCTCAGTCCAGTCAAGGCAAAGGAAAATTTAAGATAACTGTTTGCTTGTCTTGACTCTCGTTCTTGATCAAGCACTTTTATTTCCTGATCTCCTCTGATCTCACTCTCTGAGCTGCACTTGCTGTGTTGTGACTGCTTTATTAGCATTTCTGTCTCATTCAAGCAAACTTTTAGCAATGTATCTCAATAGCCAGATGTTCAGGTAAGCAACATAAATACTTAGTAATGACATTTTTCCTCTTCTTGTTATCGAACAGTGATAAGAAAAAAATGGTGGATGGAAAGCTGAAATGCATGATAGGAGGCGATAAAAAAAGGAGGGAGAGGATGGAACCGAGAAGGGAAAGGAGAGTGTGGAGAGGCAGAGGAGGAGGCGAGGTGAAAGAGGGGCGATAGGGATGAGAGGAGGAGCAGGAGGCAAAAAGACGGGATGGGGGCAGGAGAGGAGTGGAGAGATAATGTACTGTAGGCTGATTAATGTCAAAGGCGCTGAGTCCTGAATACTTATGAAGCAGATGTCAATGGAGCTTTACCCTGCAAGGTTACACAGAGGGAGGGGTGGGATGGAAGGGGGGACTCAGAGGAGGGAGACGGGGATGAGGAAATTAAGGTGGGAATGAAAGTGAAGGAAAAAAGTGAATGAGAAAGAAAAGAGAAACAAACAAAGCAGGGATTGTGAGAAGCAAGGAGGTGATGGGGGCCATGCCCATAATTTGAAAATGTCACTCAAAGTTTTGCATCATTGCACTTTTAGATTTTTTTTCCTCTCTCCAAAGTTTGGCGGCTACAATGAAACAGGCTTTACTCAAAAGAGCAGGAAAACTCTTCTTCCTTCGGGCATGTAAAGGCCACTTCAGCCGGCGACAGCGCACACAGTGGCTGAATGTAAGCAGCTTTTTGCAGTTTGTGAAGCTTTAGTTGTCGTTTACAGAAAGCCAAGCGCAAACTGTGCCTGAGAGCAGTTTTTCAAGTGTGGCCACACAAGACAATCAGATGCCAGAGCTCAAACTACACTAATACATCAGCGTTTTTGAAAATCTCTGTGTCCCTGTCTACATAAAAACGCAAAAGCAGCTTATTCAGAATTATTTGCAATTTGCATTCGATAGATGGGATACAAAAGAACAGGATTACTCACTGAGGACACGACGTGTGGGGAAGGTGGGGAAGTTGAGTGATCCCTACTGCAAAGATGTGTATTTAGTCACTTATATTCATGTGTTTGTGTGAGCTGTTGAGCGAAACGAGAAACCTGCGGTTTGAGTCAGTGAAGCATGTACGCGTGGCCTAAAAAGCTACCACATCTGACTGAACACCACAAGGTGAACATTCATCTTAAGCGAGTGTTTTCAGCACCAAAAGGGCAGCACATCGTGCAGATGAAGAGCATTATGTATATTCTGTCTTTAAAAACACAACAAGCAGAGCTACACTCCTGATCTCACTGTGTTGGGGCTTTCTATCACCACTTCTAGAGAACAACAGACCTTACACCCTCTCTGTTATTGATGACAGAGTAGTGACCTTTCAACTGTAACCTCAAGGTGCAGCCTTGACCTCAGGATTGACCTCTTGGGATAGTGGTAATGATACTGGGATACGTCTAATGACCCCTGGGTGGGAGAGAGGTCACTGATGAAAGGTCAAGAGCAGATGTCATGCGGCCACGGCGACCTGAGGAAGGGACCGCTTCTGCTGATTAACTGACCAGACAGTCAATTGAGAAAAGAGAAATAGCACAGGCAGGAAGCGCTGGGGGTCTCTTATCAAAGATTGCAAATTACAGCTATTCAGAGAGCTTTCAAAGGACTCATTCAGTTTGAAACATGAGTCAGGAATTAGAGAAGGAAAGGGAACAAAGAGCAGTAATGGTGGGACTTCTTTCATGGGATTTAATTTTTTTTTTTTTTTTTTGACAGTTTTTGACTTTATTAAAGTGGCAAAATTAAAAGGAGGCTGAATGGTAGACTGATGCCTAAACAATGAATGCTCATTAATGCTGCGTCTCCTTTTGAGTAGAGCCGTAACAGAGTCAACAGAAAAAACAGGGACCCGCCTGCTGTTAGACTGCACATTGGGACCTGTCATGTCATCCTGTAAATATTCTTTTGATTGGCTAATTCATGATAAGTCCACTCCGAAATAACGCTGCTTTGCTGCCTGCAACATGGCACATTAGCTGCTTTTAATCTGTATCCACACTCTCATAATAATAATAATAAGGGAGTTAAAAGAAGGCTGAAAAAATGTAGAAGGCTCAGCTTTATTTTAAAATGTGCTTCATAGTTTTGATTACACAATTTTTATTTTCTCGAAAGAAATTAAAGAATAATAAACAGGTATATGGTGTTTCGGGTCAGATATTTCATATTTAAGATACAGATTAGATTTGAGTCTATGTAAAAAAAAATTTAAATAGCATTTGACTTACAAAGAAATTTGAGGAGGTAGAGGAACCCCACGCATCCACAAGAACTACTGCAGAAGGAAACAAAATACTAAACTTAAGATAAGAGAAACTAAATGTTATCAAGCTTTTCTGGTATTTTTTTTTAATGCATTTTGAGAGGGACACGTGAGTTTAGGTTGCTGCACAATTTGGAGAAAGGTGATTGTCCCACAGCTGTGGTTTGGACCTGTAGTGCAGTTAAGATCTACAGTAACAGAAATGGCGAGTTTATTGAACTGTCTGACAAACTAAAAATAAATAAATAAATATCAGTTTTCATAAATGAGTTTTAGTTTGGGTCATATTTGAAACATATTTCCCCTTTTGTGCACTTTATTGCTCAAGATGTATCCAAGGTTTTTTTGGGGGGGGGAGTAAAACACACTGATTATGTTGAGGTCAAAAACTCACGTTTCATGTATGATGCATTTGGCGTCACAGGGTTAATCTGCTGCCACAGGTGTGACGGAGGGGGGCGTCTCCTCATGTTTGGTCAGATTCAGAGGTAAAGTGCGACTCTGCTGACATTGCTATTCCTCTCTCATCTCCTCCTTCCTCTTCTCTTCCATATCTCTCCTCTTGTGTCCTCTCCTCCACTCCTCTAATCTCTCTCTCTCTCTCTCTATTAGTAGTCTATTTACAGCATATTCAGTCTGGAGTCTGCCAACACTTACTGCTCTCCAGAGCTTTATCAAGCCACTGATAAACTCCACACTCACTTTTAGATACAGACACATGCACACATGTGATTTTATGGAGAGATTTGGCAAAGTGTGTGTGCGTTGCGTGTGTGTGTGTGTGTCTGAAGGCATGTTGGGAACATTCCTGTTTGTGCTGTAAGTAAATTTGTACAGGTACAGTATATAATGCATGAAGCCCGGGTTTGTCTGTAATGTGGGTATGGATATTTATGTACACGTGTGTTTATATGCGTCCTTTGTCCGTGTGTCCGTGCTCTTGTGTATATGTTATCAGCAGTGTCCCAGTGTGCTCGCCGAGGGCCAGTCTATTTAGTGTTCATAACAAAGCCTTTTACTGAGGCTCCAATCAGGATTAAACCCTTATCAGCACACACAGACCACAGGACACAGCCAGGCAGTGTGTGTGTGTGTGTGTGTGTGTGTGTGTGTGTGTGTGTGTGTGTGTGTGAGGCAGACACTGGGGTGGGGGGTAAAGGGGATTATTCACACGTGTGTGTTTTATATAGTGCATTAGTACTTTTGTGTATGTGTGTCTGTGTGTATAGATGTACATATATAGACTATACAAGCTTACACTGTTATTGTGCTGTTATTGTGTGATTGTCACTTTGTGCATGTGCAGTATATGTGGTTTTGCACATGTGGTGTCGAAACTGATGTGAGTCAGTACACTCCAGTGTTGCTGCAAATATGAAACTCGGAGGCCACATGAAATCCAGTATCAAAGCCAGCAACTCCCCTGTGGGTTAGATGATTAGCATCAGTGTGTGTGTGTGTGTGTGTGAGAGAGAGAGAGAGAGAGAGAAAGAGAGGGAGAGAGCGAGCGAAAGGTGGATAAAGATAGAGACAATATGTTCAGAAGAGAGAAGACAAAGAAAGAAAGAAAGTGTAACACCCACAAACAAGTGAAGGAACTGCTCAACTGCATCGTGTCACCCTTTAGTCTTTACCCCAGTAAAACAGCACGGAGCTGTTACAGTGCAATATATGTATGTCGCATTCATACAGAGGAGCTTGGCTCAAATACAACTTTCTGTCCTGCATCTCTTAAACAATAAAGTTTTATGCCTCTCGTTGCCCACGGCTGCCAGTCCTATGAGGCATCTTAGTAATACAGTCATCTTTGTTCTTTTCTAGGTCAAAGCTCACAGATCTGATCAGAGGTCTAGGATCCTTTTAGAGATACACTATACTGTAGGCCTTTATTATTATGATAACGCTGCATCTAATTATGCAAATTCAGATCATTAATATGCATGAGCCTTGCTGCCGCCAGGGAGGAGCCTGGAACAGACACAACAATGAAACGGCAAAATAAACTGAATCTATGAATTTTAAAAAAAAGGATTATTTACACCCATCTGTCTGCTTACTGTGCCTACTGTACAAGAAACGTATGTGACCCATTAAAAAGGTTTTTTGTTTGTTTGTTTTTATTTAGTTTTTTTAATTCTATGCAATTCATAGACACACAGCCTGATTTTATGCTGTGATTTAATGGAGCTGTATTAATCTTATATTTTAAAATGTCCTTTGTGTGCCGTTTGCACGTTTACAGCGCTCCGCTGTTGCGCTGATGCACAGGAAAGCTTTAAAAGAATGAATTGCATTTTAAGATATTGTTCCACAAAGGATAATTTCACATCATCTTCCTTCTCATAAACTGCTGTATACTAACAGGGTGTTAACCTCTAATTAATTTTCGCAAGAAACGCCTGAAGAAGAAACCACTCAATTTAAAAATTCTTCCCAGGGCTGTTTCTTGAAATAGGAAGAAGTTTTTACTGAATGTGACTGATTAAATAAGCATTTAAAATGCAGAAATATCTAAAGAGAAAAGCACAATTGTAGCTTTTCTCTTTTTTCTCTCCTTTGTTCTGCGTTTAAAAACACCTTCAAACGCAGCACACTTTAATGACTTGTTATATATTTAAGTCCCAGCAATTATTTATATAAATTTGTAAAAATGATCTGAAGGAAAATGACAGTCAGAGCTGGAAAGAAAATCAGAAGAAAAGCTGATTTTCTCAGTATGTCTAAAGAAACAAAACTATGTTATTCATGTTTTTCTCCACATAAATACATCTGTACAATAAGAGCACGCAGCCGCTGCTGTTAAACGATGATGAAAATGCAATATGACACTTCCTGTCTGCTCACTGTCCCTGATATACAGTACAGGTGCATCTACACGCAGTAAAAACTGGGTGAGCCATCACGGTGCATTTGGATATAGCACACAGAATTAAGCTGAAACGAATCCATGAATAAATATCGAAGTCCTCAGAGGATCATTAACACCTGTCTGCCTGCTCACAGCCACTACTGTATGCTAATATGTTGTACATTTATGACCTGCTAGTAGTGTTTAAAAGTGGAATAATGAAACTCGGGTGTATTGTGAAGCTGCAGAGACGGGATAAAAAAAAAGTCTGAAGATTATTTCTAGTTAAATCCAGTCAAAAACGGTGACCAAAAGTCACCGTTACATTAAAAATTTATAGACTGAATCTATGAATAAATATATCCCCTCAGTAGATTGTAATGATCACATTTTCCTGTATTTTTTAAGGAGAAGAGAAGAGAACAGAAAAAGGAAGGAAAACAGCAGAAAACAAAGACAAACAAACACAATCAGAATCAGAGTCAGAAACTTTATTGTCATTGTCATGAGAACAACGAAATTAAGAATGGTCCCCGATCATTGCATCATCCCTAGCAATATCAAAATATAAATAAAACAATAAAATTCAATAAATAAAATAGATAGAATACTTAAAATACTAATAAGATATAACAGTAAAACATTCACATACATTCCCACACACATGCTTCAGACCGTGCATAGATTAACACAAGAGTGGCGTGATGGACATTTTTTTGTAGTATTCAGATGTGTTATTGCAGTTGGATAACAGCTGTGTTTGAGTCTATTAGTCCTTGCTCTGATTGCCCTGTACCGTCTGCCTGAGGGCAACAGTTCGAACAGGGAGTGGCCAGGATGTGAGGTGTCTTTTATGATGTTTTGGGCCTTTTTAAAACAGTGGGCGTTGTGTAGAACTTCCAGTGTGGGGAGAGGGCAGCCAGTGATCTTTTGGGCGGTGTTAATGATCCCTTGGAGTGCTTTCCTCTGAGCCCCTGTGCAGCTAGTGTACCAGATGCATATGCAGTAAGTTAGAACACTCTCAATGGTGGCTCTGTAGAAGGACACCAGCAGTCTCTGTGTGATGTTATTCCTCCTGAGAATTCTCAGGAAGTACAGTCTCTGTTGGGCCTTTTTCAGCAGCTCGGAGGTGTTCACACTCCAGGAAAGGTTCTCCTCTATATTGACTCCCAGGAAGCGGAAGCTTGCTACCCTTTCTACACAGTCCCCATTTATGAATAGTGGTTGGATCTCTGCCTTTTTCCTTCTGAAGTCTATTATGAGTTCTTTGGTTTTTGAAGTGTTGAGGAGGAAGTTATTGGCCTTACACCATGACGTCAGCTGCTCCACCTCGTCTCTGTACGTAGACTCGTCTCCCTTGGAAATGAGCCCCACCACTGTGGTGTCATCTGCAAATTTCACAAAGATGTTGCTGTGGTGGCGAGGAGTGCAGTCGTGTGTGTAGAGAGAGTAGAGCAGTGGACTGAGCACACAGCCCTGGGGTGAGCCAGTGCTGAGACTCAGGGCTGAGGATGTGTGATGGCCAACTCTGACTCTCTGTCTACGGCCCGAGAGGAAGCTATTGATCCACATGCAGGTGCTGTATGGAAGCCCCAGGTCTTGTAGCTTGGCCACCAGTTTGTGTGGAAGGATGGTGTTAAAAGCTGAGCAGTAATCCACGAAGAGCATCCGCACATAGCTACCATGCTCTTCCAGGTGAGTTAATGCAGCATGGAGTGCTGTGGCTACAGCGTCTTCCGTGGATCGGTTTGCTCTGTAGGCAAACTGGTGTGGATCCAGGCTGCGGGGCAGGGCTGCTGTGATGTGTCTGCGGACCAGCTTCTCAAAGCATTTCATTACCAAACATATCCCGGGGCCATATTTAAATGACAGTTTAATCACAATCAAAACCAACAGTTTCATCAAGAGGTGTTTTGATGAAACGTGTGAATTAAAAGTATGAAAACCCAAATAAACAAAGCAGGCAAACAAACAACATTTGTCAGATTATTATCATTCTTCTGGGAGAAATAATTGGGTGTAGTGGGTGTCAAAGTCGCGGTTCAACCCCCCCGCACGCTGTCTGATATTGGCTGTAAATTTACATTAATGAGTGGAACATTCTCAGAAGAAACCAAGCCAAGCGCATCAAATCAGTTTACGCATATTCTTCAGAAACACAGAGCTGAAATAGCTGAAATCTTGACATTCATATTTTCTTATTTTCCAGGTTAAGTGAAAAGTATAAATCCTTAATGAGACAAGTTAATTTACCTCAGAACAAATTCTGAAGGAAGAAAGACGGCCTTTCAAGTATGACGAAACTATCGAGTTAAACTATGTGAGAGAGTAAGCGTGTGCTTTGGTTGTTTTAATGAGCATCTGTCAACAGACATGATAACCACAGTTACACCCGGGGTGATTTTCAGCCCACATTCGCAGCCACCCTCAGGCTCTACAGAGGGGTCAACATCTGGACTGAAAGAAAACAGCCCTCACACCCTGCAACACTTCTATCACTGTCATCATTAAAAATTTCTGCCAGGGTGCTCTCATTTTGTCTGAAGCATTGGTCAGTTATGTTGGTATAGTTCATATTAAACGGTTTTGCCAAATGCTCTTTTGACCGTCCGGCTTATGTTTGTTTTGTCAGACTGAAAAGAGCGTACTGCTTTAGGGAGGGGATTTTGGTGAATGGTACATAGACCTAGACTAAGCAAACGTATTAGAGAGAAGGATTGTGGTACTAAACGGTCCCTCAACCAAGTGTAAGTTGCTTAAAGCTTCAATAATGCTTTAGAAGCTATCACAACAAAACAAAGACATTATGCACTTTATTAATTCTGCTGTGCTGCTCCTGGGTTCGACTCTCTTTTGCCTTCAGAAATGCTTCAAGTCTTCATAGCACAGACAAGGTGCTGAAAGCATTCCTCAGAGATTTTGCTTCATGTGATAGCATCACACAGTTGCTACAGATTTGTCAGCTGAACATCCATGATGAAAATCTCCTGTTCCGCGACATCTCAAAGATCTTCTATTGGAGCTATGGAGTCATTACAGTACACTGAAACCAATGTCATGTTCAAGAATCCAGTTCGACAGGATTTGAGGTTTGTGGTGGTGTTAAATCCTGGAAGCAGTGATCTGGAGATATTGTGGTCATAAAGGGATAGACACGGTCAGCAACCACACCCTGGTCAGTCGTGGCATTTAAGCAGTGCTTAAACTTCAGCAGGTCTTCTAGGCCGCGTGATTGGCTGATTAGATATTTGTATTAACAAGCAGTTAAACAGTGTACCTAATAAAGTGGCTGATGATTATATATGACTTGTATAAATTATCATTCATGTAGAGCATCACCCTGATTAGATTATGTAGGATATGTTCTACGATGCATCTGAAGTTGCAGGTTGCAGACAGGTTGTGCCTGATCATGAAGCTCAGCTGTCACAGTTGAAAGCAGCAGATAGAATTCACCAAACCATCAGCCAGACCCAAATGGGAGTGACAAAAAACACCCAGTGCATGTCTTTGGACTGTTGGAGGAAGCCAAAGTTACATAAAGATCAGGGTTTGGGTTCTTTACCTACATTATTTACCCACAAGCCATTATAGCTGGATGACACTAGCATGGATATTGCTTTTAAAGTCCAAAAGGAATATGTTGTCAGTGAATAGCGAAGTCTCTGATGCACTTGAAACTCTCTCAACACGTTAATTAACAACATTTCCTCATTATGTTAAAAGGAAACAGAATCAAGTTTCAATATAATGACGTGCTCTTCGGGGAAATACACTGAACACCATTTGTTGCAACTAGAAAGTCTGTGATGAGTAAGGATATTCTTTGAAGAGGCTGGCAAAACCATGGGAGCAGCACTTTAGCTATCAGTGCCTATAAGATGGTGTTTTTATATTTTTTTAGACTGAGTCACCTCTCAGCATTTCATGACTCCAAACTGTCACAAAAGCTGACTGAAGATGTTAGTTCAGAGACACCACTGACATCTCAGTTCTTCGGTGGCTGTTATATTTAATGTTATAATTAGTTAAGTTCCTCTTTTGATGACATGGTTATGTTTTGAGCTGTATGCGGATAAAAACTGAGTTATCCCAGATAAACACATATGATGTGTCACTTGTGCTAATCTGTACTTTCTGACAAAGTCCCCCTTTTTGTGATGTTGTGTGCATGTGTGAACACTTCATATAAAACCTGTGTGTGTGTGTATCAGTGGATTTGTTGGAAAATGAGGGTTGTGTTTGTTTGGACACCTGTGTGGCCGGTTCTAGCTAAAGCCCCTGGAGATAGAAATGGATGCTATATGTCCCTCTGTGTGTATGTGCATGTGTGTGTCATGGGGGCAGGGTAATGTGCGGTGGTTCATGTGTGTAAATGCTGTAGTTTGTGTTTCCATTGGTCCATTAAAGTGAGCAACACAGGATGTCTGTCAGTTTGAAACATCGCAGGGGACGGTGTGTGTTATCCCAAAGGTATGTGTGCCTGCGTGGTGCACAGAAGCGTGACTGAGCCAGAGGCAAAGGAAGGTCACCTCACGTGCACAGCTCTGTGAAACAGCGCCTGGCGACTGTGCACGAGAAGCCAAGCACCAGCAGTCTCCCAAGGACAACAAAGTGCTTATCCAGGAGAAATAAAGAGGAAGGCTGTAGAGCTCTCAGATCACTCACACACACACACACACACACACAGTCAAATAATTGTTGCAAAGGCCTTATAGTGTTTGCCTTGGGTAACTTTGGTGTAACATTTCACATTAAGCATGCAAGATGTTACCATGTATAAAATCAACATTAAATTACTATTTCTACTTACACAAAATCATTTCAGATTTCTTCTTCAATTCTTTATCTAAGCAGGACGCTGAGCTATAAACAGTATAACTGAGTCCATTCAGTAAAATAGGACAGCCCTTTATTTCTTGTGTATAATGTCATCCACAGTGTGGCACCACATTTCAGGATGACTGGATGATATTTTTCATGGTGAGGTACTGTTTGGACAGCATCAGGTGGTATTTTTCCTTTAGCCTTTTATTATGAAATACATTGTTTTTGTCCTTCGTATTAGACACAGAAAAATAACACCATAGCTTTCTTTTACTTTCTTTATCTTTCCTTTACCTAAAGGAAAAATTGGATTTGATTTACAGCAAAGAGGAAGTACACCAACAAGTACAGCTAGCTGGAAAAGTGGCTACGGTAGCCATTGGAGTTACAGCAGCTAAAACTGTCTTGTGTGTACAGATAATGAGCATTTTATTGAACATAATATCCACATAGCAGTTCATAATACATGGGAATTAATCTCAGTGCCTGTATCTTAGTTGTTCAATTAATTCTTTGAATTCTTTGATTCTAAAACATACAGAGAACACAAGCCAAAAGCTAACTGTGGCTCAGCTAGTCTGAGGTGTTCAATGGATTAATCTTAAAACTAGGACCAGACATTCATTTCAATTCAATTTTGTTTATACAGCGCCAAATCACGACAGCAGTCGCCTTTATATTGTTAGATAAAGATGCTGCAATAATATCCCAACAATGAGATGACCTGCTATCAGACAGCACTTGGCAACAGTGGGGAAAAAACTCATTTTAACAACACTTGAGCAATGTGCACATGATGTCACGAGAAACCAATGCGATGCTAAACCAGAATAACATAACAGGGTAACCATCTATCTATTCTATTAGTTATGCTGCATTTTGCAGTTTGATGTGTACATATATCTTCTTTCCTTGTTGATGTAGCAATTTCTCAGAGAAACCTTGGCTGAAGCAACAAAACATTCTGTGGACTCGGGTCGGGAAGCATGCCTACTCCATGGTCTAATAATCTTGGATCTTGATGTTGCAGACACATCTATATCTGACTCCCGTCTGTCCAGCTGCATTTGATCTTCCTGAAACATTGTGGCCACCATCAGAGTGACAGCTCCTGCTTGTACTTCAGGCTTACAGAGCCTGTCATTCTCTATCTGCTTATTTTCTGCTTTTTTATTTAAAAGAAGGGCAGGAAGATTGAGGTCATGGAGTTAGCCTGTATATTTGAAAATGTGTTTGTGAATGAAACAAATGTTTGCAGAGTTATGCAACAAACTTCCAGTAAAGATTAAAAACAGCAGTTGGCTGTGGTTATTTTAATTTGAACCATACTATTACAGAACAGAATGAATGAATTAATGCAAATCAGAACATGATGACATTTGACAGACACCAGTTAGGCCTCTATTAAGGCACTGAACCACAGGGCAGGGCAAAATCTTGAAATAGTACTGAAATATAAGCAAGTACAAAATGTCCAAACTATCTGATAGAGGACAAGCAAATTCAAAAGTCACATTTTACGGGTTATTGGTGAAATATATTTATTTTAAATAAAATAAAATCTTTTTCTTTTTCTTTCAGCTGCTCCTCATAGGGGTCACCAAAGTGGATACTCTACCTCCATCTCATCCCATCCCTTGCATTCTCCTCCGTCACATCAACACTCTGCATATCCTCCTTCAACACATCCAGAAACCTTCAGTCTCTCTTCCTCCTGCCTTGCAGCTCCATATTCAACATCTTTTGCTCAAGATATACGATTTGCCTTCTCTGTACTTTTCAATCAAGACTTTCAAAGCAAACGTCACATCTGTAGCGTTCTCTCTCAACATGACAGCGTACTGCTGTTCACTGATTGCCACCTCTCTTCTTAACCTGACTTTAACAACTCTTTCCCAGGTCTTCATGGTATGTTTCATCAGCTTTATCCCTCTATACTTATTTCATCACCTTTGTTCTTGAAAATCAGTGCCAGTACATGTTCCCTTTTCAATAGATAATTCCATACCTCCACAGGTTCATCATCTTTATCAACCATGTTTCCTCTTTTTGTCCTTTTCATACCTGACTGGCATTTTCTGATTCACTCTCTTTTCTCTCCCCTCTCTTTCATATTCATTTTGCCTTCACTCATTGGTACATTTCCATCCTTGGGTTAATCATTCTCGCCTGCTGCACATCCTTTCCAGCTTGATCCTAGTGTTCAGTTTCACATACAATTCACTATAAGCTGTGCCTTTTGGATGCATCAGCAGGGATGATGAGACAGAGTACCGGGCTGTGGTCGACTCCTTTGTCACGTGGTGTGAGCAGAATCATCTGCAGCTCAACGTGGCAAAGACCAAGGAACTGATCGTGGACTTCAGGAAGACCAGGAAACACTTGACCCCTGTTTCAATCCAGGGGGTCAGTGTTGACATTGTGGAGGACTATAAATACCTTGGAGTACACATGGACAATAAACTGGACTGGGCTAAAAACACCACAGCACTTTACAGGAAGGGCCAGAGTTGTCTCTATTTTTTGAGGCGACTGAGGTCCTTCAACATCTGCCAGAAAATGCTCAGGATTTTCTATGAGTCTGTTGTGGCCAGTGCGATCCTCTATGCTGTTGCATGCTGGGGGAGCAGGCTGAGGGTCGCAGATGCCAACAGACTCAATAAACTAATCCGTAAGGCCAGTAATGTTGTGGGGATGGAGCTGGACTCCCTCAAGGTGGTGTCGGAGAGGCGGATGCTGTCCAAGATAAAAACAATGTTGGACAACACCTCCCACCCACTCCATGACATGCTGGTCAGTCACAGGAGCACAAGGTGTCTTACCCATCATAGGTTCCACAGCCCTCTACACTTTCTAAACTTATGCTCTATCTTATATACCATTTGTAAGTTATGCTAAGTTGGGAGTAATACTTCTTTATTGTATTTATTTTATTTATTGTCTTTATTTCTCTGTATTTTATTTTGTTTGTTGTCCTGGTTGGTCAGGGGTAACATCAGTAATACCAACACTGAATTAGCACTGAACTCCTCCTGTGGTTTTCCTGCTGCTAAAAACCTAAAAACGAAAACAGCAACAAAAAAAATAGACTGTGAGAAAAAGCTGTTTCCTTCCATGCAGTGTTTACCTCTGTCAAATTCTCCTCTCCAGCACATTCGATTTTTTATTTATATTTATTAAAAATTAAAACATACCGGAAAAAGATACATTTCTTGCAACATTTTCTACTTTTGACTCACTTCCATGCTCACAAGACTCAACAGATGAATAAATACTGTATAGTAAGCTATACAAGCCACAATTAAATAGATTATGGGTCAACAGTGAGCTTAGTCTTCATGTGACCATGACCAGAGTTGTAAAAACCTTTCAGTCAAACAAAGAGAATCACATCTTAAAAGTACTTAAATTAAACCTGATTTGAAATTAGCTGCTGTGCACTTCGAGGTTGTCGTTTTGTAAAGTGTAGCCCACTTGCAGGAATGTGACCACAAGCATGTTTATCTTTTTCTCTGTCTTTTTTAGGAGACAGTCTTTGCACTGTGAGTTCAACCCCAACACCGAGTTTTCCTATAAAATCCACAGGGATCCGAGCGAGAACATTTGGTCCCATTGACCTGAACTGTGGTGTGTGCCATCATGCACCACTCACAGCACATTAAAAATTGAGTACGTGACAATTTTCTAGCTGTTTTTGGGCTTCCAGTCAACACTGGTCTAACCGACCCTACACACTTCAAAATATTAGCCTTTACATCACTTTTGGATAGACGTTGCATCTTACTCCTTTGGAAATCTTCAAAGCCACCTTCAGTTTCTTTTTGGTTTAGAGATGTGATGTCATTTCTTAAATTGCAAAAGATAGGCCTCGTGGCGAAGGGCAAATACAGAGAATTTTATCATATCTGGGGCCCCTTCGTAGACTATTGCAAGTCATTAAACGCTCTACCAGCTGATTAATATCATATCCCCCCCCCCCCTTTTTTTGTGTGTGTGTGTGTGTGTGTGTGTGTGTGTGTGTGTGTGTGTGTGTGTGTGTGTGTTTTGGGGTTTGTTGTTTGTTTTGGGTTTCTTATTAGGTTTTGTTTTGTTTGTTTGTTTTTTCAATTTTATTTAAGCGTGTGTGGGTGTGCCTGTATTATCGTATCTGTTCATGTAAGAAAAACGAAAAAAATATGTGAGGGGAACAGATTGTATTGTCATTGTAAACTAATGTACACTTGTCTCTCAATAAAAATATGAAAAAAAAATTGAGTACGTTTTTTTTTTTATCAGACCAACACAAAGGTTGCTCACCAACAGTCATACCTGCCAAATTTGGTTCCCTGCAACTACACTGTTGGCCCCAAGTGCATTGCAAAAGCTCAGCAGTAAGCAATGCAGCCTCAGAGGGATATAACCATGAAGGGGACAGTGCTGTTAAAGTCAGGTTTAGAATTCAATTCAGTTTTATTTATATAGCATCAAATCACCGAGAGAGTCACCTCAAGGTGCTTTATATTGTACAGTATCTACAAAACAAGTTTTTACTTGAATGGATGGTTGGACTTCAATTTTATTTTATTTATATAGCACCAAATATCAACAACAGTCAAGGTGCTTATATTGTAAGATAAAGACCCTACAATTATACACGGAAAACCACAACATTCAGATACCCACTAACAGCAGGCACTTGATGACAGTGGGAAGGAAAAACTCCCTGCAGAACCAGATTCAGGGAGGGGCAGCCGTTTGGAGGTGACGGGAGGAAGACAGGACAAAGTCACATACAGGGAGTGCAGAATTATTAAGCAAGTTGTATTTTTGAGGAATAATTTTATTATTGAACAACAACCATGTTCTCAATGAACCCAAAAAACTCATTAATATCAAAGCTGAATGTTCTTGGAAGTAGTTTTTAGTTTGTTTTTAGTTTTAGCTATTTTAGGGGGATATCTGTGTGTGCAGGTGACTATTACTGTGCATAATTATTAGGCAACTTAACAAAAACAAATATATACCCATTTCAATTATTTATTTTTACCAGTGAAACCAATATAACATCTCCACATTCACAAATATACATTTCTGACATTCAAAAACAAAACAAAAACAAATCAGCGACCAATATAGCCACCTTTCTTTGCAAGGACACTCAAAAGCCTGCCATCCATGGATTCTGTCAGTGTTTTGATCTGTTCACCATCAACATTGCGTGCAGCAGCAACCACAGCCTCCCAGACACTGTTCAGAGAGGTGTACTGTTTTCCCTCCTTGTAAATCTCACATTTGATTATGGACCACAGGTTCTCAATGGGGTTCAGATCAGGTGAACAAGGAGGCCATGTCATTAGTTTTTCTTCTTTTATGCCCTTTCTTGCCAGCCACGCTGTGGAGTACTTGGATGCGTGTGATGGAGCATTGTCCTGCATGAAAATCATGTTTTTCTTGAAGGATGCAGACTTCTTCCTGTACCACTGCTTGAAGAAGGTGTCTTCCAGAAACTGGCAGTAGGACTGGGAGTTGAGCTTGACTCCATCCTCAACCCGAAAAGGCCCCACAAACTCATCTTTGATGATACCAGCCCAAACCAGTACTCCACCTCCACCTTGCTGGCGTCTGAGTCGGACTGGAGCTCTCTGCCCTTTACCAATCCAGCCACGGGCCCATCCATCTGGCACATCAAGACTCACTCTCATTTGGAGTAAGACAACATGCATGAAGAGGATGATGTGGACAAAATACTCATTTGCCTAATAATTCTGCACTCCCTGTAGTGGAGGAGAGATAAAGATTAATAATGATTACATGCAGAGTGGTGTATAAACACACTATTTTGTTTACACCTGTAAAGTGCTATTTTTTTTTTCTAAATGTCATCTTTCAGCTTTTTTCCACAAATAAAAACTGTGCACAAAAGACCCACAAACTCTATGTTTTCCAGTGTCCTTAATGTCTACTTGTCCTTGATTAACTGTGACATCATCCAACCTATTCATAAGAGCCAAGACAAAACAGCACAATTCATCTCGAACTCCTGCATTACCCATCATTTGCAGACGGACATTTAGTCAGGGATGTATCAGACCTCTTCACTTACCATACTTTGTCAGCGAGTATATCATATAACAACTTTCTATTTCTGTGCAGAACCTTGTTTTGTACACAGCAAAATCGCCAGTGTTAAATTGACACCGTGAGTGTTAAATTTAACACTAGAAAAGTGTCTATATGTGTCCACTCTTTTGAGTGTTAAATTAACACTTTTCAAAGTGTTATATTTTTAACAATGACCTAGTGTTATTCTAACACTGTACAGAGTTAAAGATTAACACTGACTAACACTGACCAGTGTCAACAATATTCTACACTCGTGTTAAGTGTTAAAAAGTAACACCAAATAGTGTTGGTAGTACTTTACACTAGCCCTGGTGTTTAAAAATTTAACACTGAATAGTGTTGATTGTCTAACACTAACACTAGTGTCAGGCAAATCATCAATACTAGCCAGATTACAATAAACTCCCATTAATCTCTGATATCTCTACTGCTACAATTAATTAAAATGTATTCACAGCTACAGACACTCTACCCATTAAAAGAAACAACAGAACAGTGTTCAAAATACTCTGTATTCAAACAGCAGATACACCACAAATAAACAGCGCATAAATATATACAAAACTAGAATATTGGACAATCTACATTTTGTCATTAGTGTCATTTGAAAATAGCCCATTGTAAGGTCTATAATACACCACATTATCTACACAGATCAGTGCAACAGCATCCAGTTTATCCTCAATAACAAATGCATTTAAGTGACCATTGATCATTTCTTCGGTCTCCATATTACTTAGAGCATGCACAAGCAGCTTTAAGTACATCAAAACACACACAGGAAAACATGCTCTACAGGTTCAACTATTTTCCATTTTTGCTCAAAATGTCTCATCCTTTTAGATTCTGTTAAGATATGAGAATGGGTTTTCAAGCTGATCAAAACATTCAACTTTTCCGAGGTTTCTCTTGATGACAAACATTCAACAACAGATTGTTTTGCATGTGCAATGACGCATGTCATTAACACTTTCCTCCAATGAACCAACTAAACACTGCACAGTACTTTCAGAACTCCTGAGGATTGTAGTTGAGAAATAACAGTCCTATACATGTCCTGTCACAAGATGAGCCACATTTACAGGCTGTGAAACAAAGGTTCTATCATAAGGTGCAGGCTCAAAATAAAAATTACTGATGACCTCTGAGTCAACAAAGTCTCCACGTGCTTTGAAGAGGTGTTGCTTGTAAAAGATAAATTAATATCTAGGCTGTCCAAAGCTCAAAAGTAAAAACGTTGCTGGAACTTGACATGTCTAAATAACACTGAGCAACTTGTGTGGTGTATCTTGCAAAAGTAACACAAGAACAGTCAAAGTACTGTATAGTCGATGTCTTTAGACTGTACTGTGAAGAATTCTTGCTCTGATTTCCCTGACCCGAGGACTCTCCTTCACGCTGCCAACATCAATGCCATACACGGTGGTCTGGATGAATGTGTAGAAGTTGTGCAATGCTTCGTCATAGGACACGGCAAATACAAAATGTGCCTTGAAAAGCTCGTCAAAAGCTGCAACTCCCGTCTGCGTCACACAGGGAATGACCTTTTGATCTAGGACAATGTAGAAAGTCTGGATGATGTTCTTTCTTTCTCCAACACACAGGAGGAATGGCTGAGTGGGGCCAGCCTTAAGAAAAGTCTCCATGCTACCTCCCACCTGAGGGAGTGAAAGAAACCAAATGATTCACATTAAACAAAATTGGTAATCGGATGTTGAGTGGCAGTGCTGCCTAAAATTAAGACAATATTAAATATATTAATTATATTATTATATAAATATTAAAATGTTTTACTTCGGGCCCACAGTTATTTTTGTTCCAATGTGTAATTTTAGGTTTAATGGTAACAATAATGTGCCGGCGTTGCAACACCAAGCCTATCTGGCATAGATATATCTGCTGCACAGTGGAACTCCTTGCCCTCTTAAAACATCTGATAATCTTTTCTCATCAAAAGAGAAAGCTACTTTAACACATTTCTAAAAAATCATACCTTCATGAATTTCATTAGGTGGTGAGCAGCATCTGATGTGCTAATCTTTGAAGACTTCCTTCCCTTAGATGTTGGAGGTAACAAGTGAAGCAGCAAAAGAATGGCAGCCAACTCGCAGTCCCAAACTACAGAATAGGAATTAGGATAATCGCAATTACTGTCATTTTAAGGTCCACAGCAGTCATTTTGTCAATGTTATTCAGTTTTGGATAACTGATAATTTTTCAAATAAAGCAGTTTTCCAATGTCTTCAGTATGGTATGAAAATTCATTTCAAGACACTTAAAATCTTCTGGCCACCAAGTGACGTAAATATTGAGTCATAACAATACTAACATTAAGTAACTTTTTTTTGTCAAACTTTAAATGCCATTAAAGTTTGTTTGTAAATTCCTTTTCATACCATACTGAAATGAACGGAAACTCAACGTAATTTATAAAATCGACAGCTGTATTCCAATTTGTTGTAAAGGTGCCAAAACATGTTTTGATTTAATAGTATGGTCCACCTAATATATTGTGCTGTGGGAATTGTGAAAATGCTGTAAAGACATGTGAAGTCTACCATCTCCAACTTACCACCCTCATCAGAGTCCCCCTGTGCAGAGACAAGCAGGTCATCCAATTCTGTACTCTGAGACAGATTTTTGCAATCTTTGATGATTCTTGGCTTGAAGAATGTTGGCCACTTTGCAAGGAATTTACCAGACACTTCCTCCCCAAACAGCATTGTGAAGTCTTGGTCAATCTGAAACACAAAATGTGACAATAGAAAGAACGCATTAACGAGCAAACAAACAAAGGAACCACACAGCTGTCAGTCAATCAGTTTATGCCTTACCAAGCCAGGTGTATCCAGAAATCTTGGGAAAAGGTCCAGGACAGAAGAAGCTGTGGCTGGATCTTGAATCACTTTTTGCCTATGTTGAAATGTCACCTTCATTTTCTCTTTGACAACTTTCATATCAGTCGAGTGCCTCATCACTGACATAGCTTCCTTGCATTCATCACCCGACAACTGTCTCGCATTTGTTGCGAAGAGTCTTGGGGCTGTCTTGAAAAGCTGACTTTGATTTCTTCATCTCTTCAGTAGAGTTGCGCTGCACAGTTTTCAATCTCCATGCCAGGTAACCAGAACCACTCTGGTGATCATAGAAATGTTCCTGCCGAATTAAGAGCAAGAGAGATATTTATTCAATATTGATTACCTGCTACTCTGTTTGTAGCAAGTGAAGAAAACTCCTGACTGGTGGGATTGTTCAGTGCTACATGTCAAAAAGCCAGATATGGCATCATGCATTAGAGGTCTATTTAAATCAATTGTTACACAATGACATTTTTTTACATTTATTTATTTTGGGTCCATTAGGGAATAACTTGATAAACTGCCTGAATGACAGACTGACCTGAATTAGTCTTATCATATGATTTCTTTAACCACTCCATCAGAAAAGCCAACAACAAAATACTTTCACAGACCACTGACTGTCATATCTGCAGGTGTAGGCATTTATCACGTAAACCACAATCAAAAAAGTCTTAATTGCATAAAAACTGGGTCACAGACCCAGGACTATGACACTGACAGCATGTATGCATCATAACATCATAACTTACATAACCATTCTTTGAATCTGGGTCCTTCAAGTTTGGGAACAAGGTTGTGTGCATACATAATGCGGACACTTACTGGTGGGATCCTCCTAAAAGGCAGATACAGAGAACACGAAAACTATCAATTATTTACCCCAACACAGATTCAAGTTCAATTATAAAATGTCAGCAACAAGAACAACATGTATCCAGGTGTATGATTTGAACTACCCAAACTACCTATCATCTGTAAATCATGACTGACCACATCACACACCTGACAGGTCTTTAAGAATAATGAAAATGAAGACTTGGATTATGCTCCACATGGACTATGACAATTTGATGCAGACATTTTCCTAATGTTTTGCTGTTGTCAACCATCCCTGTTAAGAAGCACTATATTCAGAAACTACAATAATGACAATGGAAAATAACATCACTCCATAACAAATTGTGACTTTCTTTTGAAACATTATCAATATGGGGTTAGCAACTAATGAAAACTATGATTGATTTGATTTAACTTAACAATGACTTCATGACATATAGAAGAATCTATTTAAGTGGTGCAATAATGGTAAACAACTAAAATTGCAGACAAAAAAAAAAAACAAAACAAAGATTTTTCTTAATGTTTACATCACTTACCCATGACTCTCTACCATGTCTGCCACAAGGATGTTCACCATCCTTCTTCTTGTAGTATCAGAGGCGCAGTTTGTTTTCTCATATTCCTTAAATACTTGATCACCATCTGGCTTTGAATACAAGGCTGCTCTGATGATCTGAAATAACAATTGCAAGAAATTCATAGAAAGCACCTACCAGGTGGGTATAAAAATTATCAGCATCAACTGCTATAGCCTTTGCATTAATCACTACATCTTATTTAATCATGAGAGGGACCATTGTTTTGTTTTTATAATTTTTTTAATAATATTTTTAAAGATATTGAGTATTGGTACAAATGAACAGGTAATTGGCAATCTTAAGTTACAACATATCATATCCTGAAGATTACTTACATTTCTTGCAGTGTTGCTGTCAGGAGGTCCTTCAATTAACTGTCTTTTCCGAGCTTTGGTAGATTCGAGTATTATTGTTGTGTCTGAACCTGATGATGATCCTCCTGATGCAGGTGACGGTGACAACTCTAATGAAGATGTGTGATCTGAAGAAGACCCTGCAACACTGTTGTCTAACAATACAGACAGCCTCATAGATTTAAACATGATTACACCAACTATAAATTAGTAAATTTAACAACGCATTTTTAAATGAAACATACGGCTTAAACTTCTTACCACTGCATTCTTCAGTGAAGACACTGAAAGACACCTGAGATGACTTCAAAAGTTCATCAAATATGTCCGAATCCACTTCCACTCCCGCAGAATCCATCAGGACCAAATTGGTAGAACCTGGCAAACTGAATTTCACCAGCACTAAAAAAGAAACAATCAATAAAGTTCTATATGAATTTATAATTCATAAATCCGTGAATCACAGTTTTACTTTGACAATATTTATAAATTCTTTATTCATTCAATTACTAAAAGAATTATTCATTTAAATTAGCAATCAATGTAGTGAAGTAAACTTACAGTATTTGCCCTTGATCTGCAGTGAAGGCTTTGAGTAAAGTACAAGTAAATCAAAACAATACTTACATGAATAGTATATGAATAAATTTACTTAGTTACTTTTAATCACTACACTCAAATTACCTCCTTGCAAAAATTCGGAGTAATTGTAGGCATCGTCTGTCTTTGGTACCCTGACCCATTTGCTCATTCCCTTAAACTCGACAGGAACCAGCATATCGCCACCTTCCAAGAGTAGAACAAAACTGCATAACTGCACTGCAATACAGTAGTCTCTTGATAATCGCGGGGGTTAGTAGAAACCATATTTCTTTTTTATTATTTTTATATACTTTAAGCCATAAAAACTCTCCCTGCACTCTAACAAACCCTAATATAAAGAGGCAGAAAAATGCTTATTTTACCATGAAAAAAAACAATCTAAAAAAAGAAAAATGCCTTATTGTCACAGAAATGCATAACATATGAAATTACCATAATTAACAAGATGTAGGGGGCATACTCTAGTGTAAAAATCTTTCCATCTATACATACTCTCAGGGTAGCCTTAAGCATCCTAGTTCACCTAAGCCAGTGTCTCAAACTTCAATGAGCTATGGGCCACTGCCATCTCATTGGAGGGCCACTTTAGTGTTCAAGTAGTACAAAAAAAAAAAATACAAAGAAACCACCCACAAATATTTCCCAAAATGCAGTTCCTCGTTAGTTTTTAAAATTTCAAATATTGTATAAGAAGGCAAAACCGCAAACTTGAACGCATTTTTCTCACTCCAAACTAACCGAAGCCTAGCTCCGCGGCTCTGAACCGTGGTTAAAAAAAAAAAAAAAAAAACCTGGCTAATACGTCGGGTCCCGCGTCGGGCTCGCGGCCGCTAACTAGCTTTACTGTCAGCGAACACAGTGTACACTCGAGTATAAACAGCTTACTTACAACTGGGCTCGTCAGCCAGTCTTTTTGGCTGCAGTGGTTATTATATCTACATGCTTTCATCTTCCGTTTCTCGCGGGTAGCAACTCATACTTTCTCCCTCCCTCGCACTCAAACCGGGAGGGAGGGAGTCCCACACGGGGCCGCGGGTTTGAGACCCCTGAACTAAGGATTTAGCAAGTTTAATTTGAAAATAAATAAAAGGCGTTTAGTAAAAACTGTGACATATATTAACAAGTAATATTCGTTATAGTCTGCCAACAGCCAGATTATGCTAAATGAATGCTAGGAAAGTAACTGGTACTTTGCAGTTTTAGCTAGCAGTAGCCCAGCTTAACAAAAAACAGTTAAAATTCAAATATGACACTTAAAGATAATGTATTTTGATACAAATACTATTGTTTTTACTAGTTATCATGTTACTTGTTCTAACATCAATCTAAAACTTAATATTTGACCGAATAAAACTTACCGCAGCAGCAAGAAAAAATGGCGACCGAAGATTCTGAAATGCGAAGCTCCACAGGAAATGAAGGCGTGGTCTAATTTAACACCCACAGTGTTAAAATGCAGTAACGACTAAAATCCACACTTACACTTTTCAGGAATCAACTCCCGATGTGTTATTTTAACTCGATTAAGTGTTGAACTAACTCGGAACTCTGTTGAAATCTACTAACACTGAAAAATCAACACTGGCATTTTTGCTGTGTACAGTAAGTGGAGCTGTCCATTGCCCGCAACCCTCTTCACTCTCGTCTCTGCCATCGGTGGTTCAGCTGTTTCTCATTATAAAAACCACCTTATTGTGTTTCCTATTATCCCAAGCTGCTCCGAGCAACCAGTATACTCTGTGCATCGAGGGTGTGAGTGTGTCTGTACAGTAGCTGCCAAATGGAGTCTTCATTTGCCTCCAACCTTCTCTCTCTCTCTCTCTCTCACTCTACTCAGGTGTTTGTCTCTTCTGTCCCCTCATTATAAAGCCACATCACCCCCATCTAACCCCTTTCTCCTTTACATCTCTCTCTCTCCTTTCTCCTTCGTCCTCTTCATTCCCTCTCCTTCCACTCATCTCTCACCCTCCTTTTTCTCTCCCCCCCTCCCTCCCCCCCTTCTCTTTACCTTTCTCTGACTCATTATCCAACAGCTTGAAGCAACCAGTCAGCCATATGTGAGTGAAAACTGCCACCTCACACTGTTAGCTTGTATTATATCGAGCCTTCTCTCTGCCTTTAACTTTGCCCGAAACCTTTGGCTATTTCTGTTCTTTTTAACAGTCAAACTAATTAACCGAGCAGCTCGCAGCCAGTTTCCAGCCGTGTGAATCTATCTCACAATTCTAGCTGGTTTTAAACTCGTGTTTGTGTGAAAATCCTTTCTCTATTATCCTTTTTTCTCCTTCTCAGTGTAGCCAATTAGTGAACAAAATCACCATCAATCTGGCTCACCGAAACCGTTGGCCACAAATCATAGGTGCCATTTTAAATTCATATGTCTCAAAGTAGTAAATTAAAATGATTATCTATCATTTAACAATGGAGCAAATGACTGCAGTGTGAAAGTTATTCGTTGTGGCACTCCCACAGAGAATTCTTTCCTTCTCTACCTTCGCAGCAGGTAGCAACTGGTGAGAGATCACAGTGAGACATTTAATGGTTTAAACATTTGGTATAAAGCAAAACCAGAGCCAAAAACAGTAAAAAATAAATAAATAAAAATCCTGGATTTGCATCTGTGAAGTCGTAAGAAAAAGTGCACAGAAAAAGTCTGCTTTAGCTGTTGGACAGATGTCCTCCCTTCTGACTCTAGAATACTTTGGTATGCAGAGGAGCTCATGGTCGACTCAATCACTGCAAGGTGACGTCCTGTGGATACAATGCAAGCTTTAATCATCAGCGCTCCGCCACCGTGCTTAACAGTTGGTATGAGGTGTTTGTGCTGATAGGCAAACATCTCTACTTTGTTCTCATCTGTCCAAAGAACATCATTGCATTATCAAATCAAATCAAATCACTTTTTTTGTTATTGTTTTGTTATTTGTTATTTTTGTTTGTCATTATGTGGTTTGTTCAGACACAACTTTGCAAACCTAAGCTGTGCTGGCATGTTCTTTTTAGAGAGAAAAGTGGGTTGTTCTGGTTCACCTTCAGTACCTTCAGTACGTTTTTAGTCTTTTTCTAACTGTACTGTCATTATCGCTACCTTTAACAAGTTAACTGAGGGCTGTATAGTCTGAGATGTTGCATTTGGGTTTTTTGCTGCTTCTCTGAGCATTGGGCGTTTACATCTTCAGTTATGCAGAAAATGTTACAGTTCAAACCAGAAAACCTAGATCACCAAGGATGTCCAGACCCTCCCTGTGAACAGTGCCTCTGCATTCAGGTTCAGAGACAGGACCTGGGACAGGGCTGACTTGAAAGTACACATCAGGAAGGCCTAAAAGGACTATAAGAGGATAACTGAAGACCACTTTGCTGACAATGCCCTCAGGTGGGCTTGGCATGGTACACAGAACATCATTAACCACAAGGAAAGCATTCCCACAGTCACCAACGTGGACACCACACAGGCAGAGGTGCTGAACCGCTTCTTACACTTTGAGTTTAAAAGACCCAACTCAGACACTCCATCCACCCACTTACTGCACACCCATAATCATTAAGTACTTTGAGAGGCTGGTATCAAATGACATCAAATCAGTATTCCACTGACTCTTGATCCACACTCATATTATGCCAACAAAGTGAAAAGACCCACAAAGGATGCCATCGCCACAGCTCTGCATTATCCCTTGAACTATCGGGAACATAGTATAAACTATGTGAGGTTGTTTTTATGTTGACTACAGCTCAGCATTTAACACAATCATCCCAGAGAGATGATCAGGAAGCTGTCTGACATTGGCCTCTCCTCTTATACCTGCTGCTGGGCCAAAGACCTTCTCACCAACCAAGTTTGACTCCCATCTCTCTTCCACCCTCGCTATCAGCACTGGCTCCCCAGAGCACTGTGACTGACTGCCCCTCAGTCCATCCCACTAATGCCATTATTTAGTTTGCTGACAACACCACACTGGTGAGATTCATAAATTCATATTTATAATGCAATGACAATAAAGAAAGTCTAAATCTAAATTTGCTTCAGTTTCCCCTCCTGGGAAAACCGTGCTATTGTGTTAATGCACAGCTGAATAAACCAGACCAGCAAAACACCAAAACCTCCACTTTTGCAGAGGTGACTACACTTTCTGATGTACATTTGATTAGCAGCACCTGGGTGTATTAGCTTAGGTTTTTGTATTTTATTTTTTCACAATACTGCAAAGGATGTTAGATGTCAAGCTATAAAGGCTTTTTTAGGGTCCCAGTTGGTTAATCAACATTTTATTTTATTTATTTTTTTATTTTTTTATTTTTTTTGCTAATGCACTATAATTATTTATGTACTGGAAAAGACAGTTTAAACAGATCTTGATCCATAGTTGATGAGAAAACAGAAATGCATCAGTGATTGTTTGACTCAGATATGAGAGATCTGTCCGCTGACAGAGTCACTCAAGTGAAACTGTCTTGCATCTCACTGCCACTCAGGTTAACAAGATGATTCTATTTCTTAAGCAAGCAAGTCAGCAGTCTTTGCAAAAGTCCTCTCCACAACGATGACAACGCTGTAATTCACTTCCTGTGTCCCAGAGGGTCAAGCGTGACTTGATCCAATCAGAAATCATGCCAATTAGACGCCTCAACTGGCACTTAATTACCACTCTGAAGAGGCTGATGGGCCATTAATTAGGAGGACATTAACAGGACTGATTGTTCATTAACAGCAGAGCATATTAGAGAAGATAAGACCCGATGTTGTAATGGACTCTGGTTGGGGAGGAGAGAAAGGCTGACGTTGCCTCCAATGGAATTAGGTGACCTGCTACGGTGGTCAACTCTGGGATAATAATGTTAGCAATGGCTATTTAAGGGAAATACCACTTAATTTTAATATTGGGACTATATCATTCATATTGCTGAGGTCTGTGTTAGTGCATATTCCCATCTCATAGATATAGGAGACACATTAACCCAACAAGTACTTGCAAGGCACTGGAGGTGGCTAATTACTTCAGGCTGTAAAGCTGTCACAAACACAACAGACCAGGAAAACATGAAGATGAATCAGAACAGTGGAGACATTAGATTTCTGTCAGAGCTGAGGAGGCATATTGTACACTGAAGATATGGGGAATAGGGGTCCAAAGAAGGATGTTTGGGCCACAAAGTGAATCAGAAGATAAAGTAAGGCATATATTATTTCCTACACAAAATAAGAGAAAATGGAAGAGGGGTTTATTCATCAAAGCTAATGATCAGTACCAGGCTAGATCAGTAACTTGCTGCTATTGTAAGTGTACATTATATATGACTAAAAGAATATAACCAAAATTAATTGTTTGTTAAGTTCTATTTACCCACAACTTGCTTTTTGTTTCCCCCCCCCATAAATCAAATAGGTGTTAGCCTCTTCAATGCAAACCACAAGTGACTTTTGCAAACTTCTAGGGTTCAAAGCAATGACATAGATGTTTACTACTACCCATATGTCCCTGCCCGTTGGTACCAGAGGTTGGCAGCAGGTCGCTCACCTGTGTCTCTGCCTGTGTGACGGAGACTTTAATCAACACATATATTTGATTTGATTTGCCATTAAAATATGAACTGGCTACCACACCTTTTGTGTTGGCTGAATATCAGTACTCCTGGACTAGGATGTTCCCTCTGATTTGTTAAAGGGCAAGAAACACAAAAAACTCATCAGCTCAAAGTGGCAAACATCAGTATGGCACAAGACTTTGTAATCTAGAGAAAGAAAATGAAAAATCAATCCTACATTCTGTTTAAGTTAAAGAAGAAGACGTAAAGTAACTCACAGATGTTCTTAACCACGCATATCATGCTCTACCCACCAGGGGGCGTATTGATGCAGTGACATTAACGGTTTGATTTCGTTTGTCCTGATCTATCTTGGCCCGGTCTGTGTCAGTCCGCTGTAGAGGTTCCCTGGGGAAGGAATGTTCTAACATTTCTGACTCTTCATTTCACGCTTCATTTACCACCACAGTCTCCTAAAACACTAACTGTGGTGCATCTCTGTGTGTGTGTGTGTGTGTGTGTGCGTGCGTGCGTGCGTGCGTGCGTGTGTGTGTGTGTGTGTGTGTGTGTGTGTACTTGAGCTTGTTCTTTCTCTCCTTTTAAATACTCTTTGTCTTTCTCTTACTGTACATATGCAAACACACACACACCCATACGTACACACCATACATAAATATATATGGATGGACACACACTTTAAAGGGTAAATTTTAATTAGTGAATGAGAAACCAGCTTAGAGGAGCTGGAGTCAATAGGTACTGTGTTGTTCTCCAAGGGCAAGCAGCGCATAAGACAGAATGGGCCAGAGTTCTCTTTAATGCGCACTGATATTGATGGTTGAGAGGTTTAAACACACATTACACACAAATGCACACCCACTAAGTCTGTAACTGTTGTTTTACTTCTAAAGTGAATGCAATTATCTCTTTCCTCTCTCTGCGGTGTATCCAGTGTGTATGGCTATGGCTCGGAGACATGCAATAAAAGTGTGTCTCAGAATGTGTGTGTGTGTGTGTGTGTGTGTGTGTGTGTGTGTGCGAGAGAGAGAGAAGGGAGAGTTTTTATATTGGAGACACTGTATCTCATAAAGCCTCTGCAGTATCAATATCAGCTTCTTTCATACAGCCACAAAATAGAGAATTTTGCAGCTAAACGTTACTTTTTACTTTGAGTTAGTTTTTGCTACACGGAAACAATAACTGTGAGCGTACTGCTCCCATTTATGGATTCATTTGTATAGATCTGAGTGCATAATTGTGTGATAAAATCTTTGCACCCTTTGGAGAAACCGAATATTTCAGTACAGGCAAATCCTTCTGAGATTATTTTTCCAATTTGGCAGCAGAAATTTGCACAGTTTGGCTCAGACAGTGAACTGCCTTTTGGAGCTGAGCTGGTGGTAAAACATCAGATTTGGGACACAGGTTTGAAATTACACACACACACACCTGAAAGCAGACAAATCTAGCCTTGATGTGTAATAGCTTTTAAGCACAGTGAGGCATTGAGTTGTGTCACCAGAAGCAGTGTGAATGGATGGACACTATCATTACAAGCAAACACACACACCACGCTTGGTTGGTATGAATAGATGGTCTGTCTCGGATTTGTGAGATTGGTTCCATCTGTTGTAGAGAAGGTTGTGGGGTCACACCCCGCCTATTACCTTTTTCTCTGTCCAATGACACTTTATTCATCCGACTATAGGTTTGGCAGTGTTCGATGGATGGAGCTAATCTGAGAAGGAGAAAGATGGGGAGGAGGGCAAGTAAAAGTAGATACAATATATGGACAGATGGATGAAAGTTACACATACAAACAGGACTGAGCCAGAGCCTTTCGATATAGGCAGTGCTTGCTAAGATTGAGAGAGAAAGAACAGCAGAAGGCATATCAATCAGAAACCCAAGAAGATTCGGCAGAGGAGAAAGAAGACGGGAAAGAAGTTGAGGAGAGATAGGAGCAGACAGGACACCAAAATGAAGAGGAGGAGAAGGACGGAGAGGAGAAGGCGAATGTGGCCCACTGAAGGACAATCATTGTCTATCAGCATGAAGAATTGCCTTTCTTTCTGTCCCTTATGCCCACATGTGAGCGCACATACACACAGAGGGGAGCAAGCTGACCTGTGAGGGAGCACTGATTGAATCTTCAGTGGGATTAACAGGGGTTTAGCCCAGTGTAATGATATCTGAACGAGTTGATTAGCTATCTGATGACACTGTCGTTTGACCTCTGCAGCACAAGAACACCTGGTAATTCATTGCATTCACTGAGGCTGCATTCAAACAAGGGGGTGAAAAATTGCTACCGTGGGCCTCCTTGAGGCAGCCATCAGGGCTTCTTCTTAGCTAAATGAACCATGAAACTGTGTCACTGTGTGGGCAGCCACAGCATGATCAGCTATGGTTAAAAATCTGTTTTCCCATGGTCTGTCCCTCTTAGGACAGTGCCAAATCACACAAGCAGTGGCAAAGGGCAAAGGCTTCCCAAGAAGGCGAATAAAATCCCCCCAAAAAACAAAAGAAATTTTGGTAATGATAAAAGGAATGCGCTGATGAGTGCTGCTGCTGTCTGCCTAGCCTGTTCTCATTCTCAGGACATGAAATATTGCCGTTTTACTGACCACAGATATAAACAAGGTGTCCTTTGGTGTCAGCTCCATAACACACCAGGTTTATGGCAGCAGTGAGAAGGGTCTCATTCCCAGCTCATCCCATATGTCAACTTGAAAAGGACCCTTTGGCATCACATTTAAAAGCATTGTGTAAGCTTTCAATGTGGAGGTCTAAATTATGATATTCAAAGTCATTTTTGGTCCTAACAGCTAACCAGCAAGGAAAATCGAAAGACAGTCCTGACTGAGAAACTTGTGACTTATTGCACCGGCACACCTAGAAATGTCCACCGTAGATTTTATTGCTCTTCGAAAGAGGACCATCATCTCTCTTTGTCCAATGCTGAGCAGCCAGTGCATCCAGGCACTGAATACTGTCTGTATATGTCTGCAACAGTAGTGGCATCTGACAGAACGGCAGAACTTAAGTTCACCAGTTAGCACATTATATCTGTTTATTCTTCCAAGACCAAAGCAAAGATGAAAAAATGTTCGTTTGGTTCTGATTATTATATGTGTGCTTATAGACACTAAACACTGACCCGTGAATCATTCGAGCATTAAAAAATGGACTTTTCTACTAGTACCTCATATGGTACTTTTCTATTCTACCTGAGCACTAAAAGGCTTGTGATACGACATGCTTAATTCACACAAGCACTTTTTTCCCTGTGCTTAAGAACTTTCTAACATTCACACTCAGAACCAGGCATCAGAAAGCAACTAACCTAACCAAAGATATTTGAGCTACAGCCACTTCAAGGGATGCATCAGTGTTGTGTCTACACATAACAGAAAATTTAGCAAAGAACCAACTTTAATTCCTCGCTTTGTTGTTAGCAGACGGTCACAAAAACCTAGTTTATTCCTATTTTTTACATTTAATGTATGAAAAATTCTAATAATAATACTGTTTGTTATAAAATGTTATAAAATATTATATAAAACAGCATTTTTGCACCAATAAGGTAATTTGCAAAGAGCTGTTAGCTGAAAACCTGGGATATCTCTGCATGGTGTCCAATATGGCCTTAAAGAAATTTGAGGAAATTGGACAAGTGGGGCAGATGAGCAGTATCAGAAAGCTATATTGCTGAGCAACAGGCGGGAAAATTCTCCATCATTATCCACAAGTTGTTATGTGAAAGACTAATAATCAGTTAATAATGCAGATCCATACATATGCAATAATACTAAGTGCAATAATCCTTTCTGTCATCGTTGTATTTTTACTCAGTTGTATATAGTATTTGTATTTGTATTCTATTTTTATCTTATTGTATATTTATTTTATTTTATTCTACTGTATATAGTATTTTTATTTTATTCTATTCTGTACAGTTGTGTACTGTATTTATTCTTATTGTATTCTAATTTTTGCCTCATAACTTTTGCACTGTCCACTCCTGCTGTGACAAAACAAATTTCCCACGTGTGGGACTAATAAAGGTTATCTTATCTTATCTTATCTTATCTTATCTTAGAATGTAAAAGATGTTTTAAAAGATGAGCACAGTAAATTACAAAATGAGAAGGATTTTGTAATCAGTAAGATGTGAAACTGGTGACTGAAACTATAACCTCATCATGAACGGTTTTTTATTGTCTCCCTGATTTCCAAATGTCTTTTTAGACCACAGTTCGTGCCTCCTAACCAGAAACAATGTAGTACATGTTAGCTTTATTTTTAGCTATGTCCATCTTTTTATACAATCTATACTTGATACGTGGGCATTTAAGAGTTTCACTGCATTTCAGATACATTCTTTTCACATTAAATCATCATCCCGAGGACAAAAAAGAGCTTCTATATATAATCTCAACAAGATCAAAAAGAGCGACTCTCGAACTGGAAGCCGTCTTCTTAGTGAAGAAAATCCATAAACAGACAAGACAAATTAAATATTGCATTTACAGGAATGGTCCACAGGCAGCTTCATTTTCTGGTGTGTGTTGAACGCCAGCTGTGATGGAAAAAGAGGCCGTCCACAGAGAGTTTGTCTGTCATCACCAGTCAGATCTTTCCAATCTGTTGTTTAGAACTTGATTTGGATTCAGTGGCACTACTCACATCTCTAACAGTGTGGTTACGTGAAGATTGAAACTAGAATTTAAGGACATTGGGAACGTCGCCCTTTTTAAGATCTATCCACATGTGATCAGCGTGAGAGCTGATTTCTAGAAGATACAAAAAAAATCAAAGCTATATTTTTCTTTAGTTGTTTTATCTCTGTAATTTTTTAGTACTTCAGCTCTACTAAATTATTTTGTCTGGAGAGAAGCTGTGGAATCAAAATGAATTATTTTCATCTTGAAATTTTCCAATAACAGTTGATCACTGTTATCGGCATGATATTTACCTTCATGCTGAATCTACTGTGAAACTGATATCCAATATAAACATTGTGCTTCAACAATAATTCAGGTGTTGAAGTAGCATCAAACGGATACAGACTGCTAAGTCTTTGTTTACAGGGAGTAAAAAAGTTCACTCTGCTACTTTTGCTGTTCCAATAGGTCAGAAACATAAATATGAAAGTTTCCCTGCTGACTCGGCAGGAGCTGAAGTTTGTCTATTGATCAGCCTACCAGAGCTGCTAGTCCATTTTTCTGACCTGGCATTTGAGACTAGCTCTCTTGAATTTTTCTTATATACTTTAAGATTGCAGATGAATAATGTAACATGACCGCTATCATTAGAGTTTTCCCTGTCTGTTGTGAAGGGCTTGCCCATGTGTCCACATAGTTCTGAGGGCTCCTCTCTGAATGTGAGAGCACAGGTGAAGCCAGTGAAGCTGTGAATCTGATCTGGTAATAAGTTCTGCAAACCTGGACATATGCGGTAACAACTATGTATCCGCTGAAGAGTTAAATGTCCCAAATGATGCTTTCCTTGCTTCATGTCCTGTTTACGTTCAATAGGCCCAATAACGTAGGCGAAAAGCTGCCCTGTAAAAAAAATTCCATGTGCTGGATGTGAAATAAATAAGTACAGCTCCACCACCACTAAAATGTGACACTGAAAAAAAACTGAGACAAACTGGATGAAAATAGACATAAAGATGATTTTAGATCATAGAGTGTGTCTCCACAGGGTATCAGAAACTTTCAGAAAACTGCAAAAGTTCAGCGAGGGAAGTACTAGAAAACAAAACCGACAGAGAAGTCACTCATTGACTTCAGCCGGTGTGTGTGTGTTCTCCAAAAACGCACATTTTATGCAGTGCAGCAGGTGCCAAATCCTCCATCAAAGCGAGATGAGCCTTTTTAGGCACATCACAATCAATTTCTTAATGACGGTTATTATATGATTGAGCTGTAGTCCTCGATTGCTTACATCCTTTGCCATGCCCATACTGAAATTAGTGATAATTATCATCAGCCTGTTTAAATCAGTGTGCTCGTGTTTATTAAAGTCTATTACATGCTTTAAGGTAATTATGGATTCTGTCTGCATGGCGGTCAGTGTAAGCTTTCACTCTGTTGTGTCTTTATTAGCCCAACTATAGCAGAAGTATTTCTAATTTTTCCTTATACTCTTCTTAAACTTGAATTTATGACGACCTCTCAGATGGTAGTGTTTATCCTCCACCACCACAGTGGCTGAATAAGTTCTCCTGCCGCAGTTCGACTTAACGAAGCCAAGGTTTTGCTCAGAAATGGACACCCTGCTGTGACATCCATGACTCATCATGGGACACAGACTTGGCAGAAAGGGCAGAGCTCTGGCGCACCCAAGTGGAGATGAACTGTGACTGCAAAGACAAGTGCACCACAAAACCTGCTGGTTTCCATTTCTGTTGCGTGAGATACGCTCACTTATGCATGCATATGTCACAAATATTCATATATAAGTCATGCAAAAAAGCCTCACATAGCATGTTTGAGGCCTTCTATAAATCCTAACTCTAAGCACAACATAATACTGTGTAGCTTCTGGCATGTGAGCGCAGCAAAGAGGGCCCGAAATGTAAATGCACACACGCATGGAGACACTCTGCTGGGCTGTGTGCTTGGGTAGTAGAAAGCTCTGATGACGTTCATTAATCACGGTGTTGAGGTTTTGATGCCACAGCAGGAACGGCTCATGAATAAACTATACTGCCTTCATCAGCTTCACTCCAGCCCAGAGCTGGAAGAACACTCAGCCACGAGTAAGACGAGTCTTTTGCAGAAGGACTGAAGCATTGTGTTTGTTTTTCTGGAACATACCACCCAGTGTGATAGTGTTATTGGTGTTTTAGCTGCTGTTAAACAGCAATGGTGATCTTACGAGAAATAATATATGCTTTATATACAGGTTTTAGCTGAACAGGCAGTAGTGGGATTCGTTTATCTGTATAGAATAGATATCAGCTTGTCCTTCATTGATAACACATGGCTTATTGTTTGTATTGGGCTTCAAGACTGAAGGGAGGATACAGGGTAAAGTGTAATTACACATCTTGAGCAAATTTAAAAAAAAAAAAATTAAATTTAAAAATCAAGGAGGAACTGAAGGAAATTATTTAGATTGTTGCACCTGTTTCGCTGTCTCAACAGGTTGGACTCACAGCTTAGTGGTTCTTGTCGTATTTACGTATCCTTATTTGTGCTGTTTAGCCTGTATTTTTATTATTTGCATAATAGGAATCCCTCTCATGAGAAACACAACAGAATTTATTCTTTAATTTTTCATAAAGCACCATGAAATATCTTATGAAAATGATTGTGGCTGCCTGCCAAGTGCGATTTCTAACTCAGGTAGAGGGGTAAATTGTACGTAAAATGCTGCTTGTGGAACCAACGCTATATTTTTGTAAATGATGCGTGAAATTAAGTCCATCTGATGATTTGCTGCTTATAAAAATATTGATTACACCTTTTTGGCTTCATCTCTCTTTGACTGTGTGACTATCCAAGATGTAAATGAAGATGTAAATTTACACAAATTTCATTTACGAGAGCGCGGGTGGAAAAGAGACTCAAACTTTAGTACCACATTCAAGCTAGTTTTAATAGGCACATTATGAAAAGTAACTGAGTCAATGAAAAAGATGGGGGGAAAAAAACAGGTTAAACATTGCTCTTCTACTCTTCATTTCCACCAATGAAAGCACAGATCATTATAACAAAGTGGAACACAGAAACTTGCGTGTAAACAGTTACTACAGCAGGGAGGAAGGAGGAAGAAGGGAGACGTAATGGGAACATAACATTTACATTTGAGGAGATTTTTTTTTAACGAATAAGCAGAAGCACATCCTGTTGCTGACTTCTGAATGAACTTTTCCCACTGGCATATTTACAATGTAACATCCAGCTACTGACAGAAACATGCCTCATAAAAAGAATAAGCAATTGCCCAACACAATCTTTCTAGATGAAAGGAAAATCAATTTTGTTTAATTGATTTTGTCACATAGTAACAATTAAGATGTAGCTCACCCTGCTACTAACAACGGTGCAAACGGTTAGCTACAGTCAGCTTTTGATCTCCAGCAACTGTCTAGACTACCTGCTCTCCTCGCTGGCCTGACAGCTTCCTACGCTGACATGAGGTGAGTTCAGGTTTGAACCTGTTTTAGCTTTGAAGCCTTGCTCGACTGTCAGGGCACAATGCACGTTGCCTTTCGAAGAGCGAGATAGCCTGTAACAACATCAGTGGGCAGGAGACGGATGTAGGAGAACTCCTCAGAAGATGTGAAGCGCAGCTTTGTCTGTGGGTCTGTGTAGTTTGCCTGAGGAAAGACAAGAGAGATTACTCAGTGTGTTCTTTGTACAAGACTTGGCTAAAGTAATACTGTCCAACTTAAAACATTTTTTTTAGCAGAACGGTTACTCACAGGGAGTCCAGAGATGTCTGAGTATTTCTTGGCTGGTTTTAGGGATGGCGGAGCATCAATGTTGTAGTCTACAAACACAAAAGGGTCATAAGATGAACTACAAATTTGAAATGTACTGTTATCTGCACTATTTTCACAGAGAAGTGGCTTTTAAAGTCTCATCAGTCTCATTACTAATGCAGCAATTCTCAAACTACTGCATTAAAGATGAGAGTCGCTGCAGGTGGGATGCAGATGACTAGAGCAAAATACAGAGCAAATCTTCGTTGGACAAAACAAATCCTTTTTTTTTGGGGGGGGGGGGGGGGGGGGGGGTAAGTGGTAATTTGTGCTTTTGCTTTAAAATGGCAAATCATTCTCTTTTTATTTAAAATGTCAGCTTTGTTAGTCACATTTTAAATACAAAAAAATGTGTTTTAGTATTAATTCACCACCATTTAATAAAATGGAAATGGAGCTGGAATTGTTTATAGCTGACAAATGCAAAAATGACTCCAGTTAAAAGAAGAAACTCACAGTTGGGATCATTGAGCTTCCAGGGTAAGGTACGCTCCAATGCCAGAATCTGTTTGAGGTTCTTCCAGGTCCGGTTCTTTTTGCCTGCTGCTGCTCCGCCAATTCCCGAATGCTGCCAAGATTAGAAAAGCGGAGGGAAAAAAGAAGGAGAATAAAAATTTAAGGAGAAACAAAGGAACAGGATGAACTCAGATTCATGCAGACATATGCACCCACCATGAATGTGTGGTCTTTAAATGGTGGAGGCTTTACAGTGGACTCTGTGATGGTGCTGGTTGGACCGCTGTCCGCCGATCCCACGGCCTTCACCTCAGCCACCGTCTCTACTGTTGTCATCTGATAAGACACAACAGTTAGATATACAGAAAACATGTTTGACTTAATTCACATGTTCAACATGTTATGCATAAATGGCAAAAGTTGGCTATACCCAGCTTAGACTGAAACCTCAGGTGCTTACAACAAGAAAAATAGTTTACAATCATACCTGAGCAGGAGTAACAATGCAAAAGAGAATTTGTTTTTTTAAAAAGAAAATACAAAATACAAACATAATCTATGACAAAAAAAAATTATATCAGGAATGTCTCAAAATCATTTTTACACAACTAAAACAAATGAATAAATCCAAAAGTCTAAAAAACTTTAATTCACTGAGAGTTGTTAAACATCAAATTTACTAGAAATGCACTAGTTGATTGGCCAGGGCCCAGGACTGGATGATTTCCAGTGGTTAAGGCCCTTTTCGATGACTGATCAGCCTCCCACATGACCAGTTGTGAGCCATGCGTGCACACACAGACACACACACACAAACTCTCTCAGCCACACAATGACATGTCGTTGGCGTGGAAGCTCCTCACTGTGATCGAGGACATGAAGATCACCAAAGTTAACCACAGGGGGACTAGTATGAAAATCCTCATAACAACAAACCTAATAACAGGTGTCAAAGCTCAGAGCCTTGGTATGTGCAAAAGACCAAATCAAGTATGAGCAAAATATAAAAAAATGAGAGAGGAAAGAGAAAACGGATGATGTCCTATTGCCTGGTAAACATGCTGGAAAATAAGAAAAGTACATAACACTGGTTTTGTCACATAAATCTGTTGCAGCCGCTTTCTTTGGTAAACTAAAATCTGTCAGGTAAAGCTTGGTCTGCATCAGCTCATTTTCCTGTTAATCATCTGTACCCGTTTCCAGCAGCAAAGCACTTTATTTTTCGTTGTGTGAGTGAGAGAAGATCCTGTAGCTTGCTGCCGTTTGGGGCAACTATAAACTTTAATCACTTCTCTTATTGTGAAAATAATATTTAGAAGAAAAGAAGACTTTAGTTTACATGTGCAGTCAATTATAGTTCTGAGAAGGAAAATCGGAGGTCACAATTTAAAAATTGGCAATCCGAGTCGGTGCATTTCTGCCTTTGAAGTTTGATCGTGCTGATTGTTGGTTTGTTTGTTTTTTTATGGACATATTTTTTATTATTACCTAACTCTTGGTGCGAGTTTTTGATAATGACAAAAAGACGTTGCAACACACCTGAGGTGTTTTACTGTGCCTCGGTTAGCTTTTACCTGTGCCTGGGTTGTTGCTGTAGTAACCACTGGCTGCCCTTTCTTCTTCTTGCTGCTGTTCCCGGTGATCTGCTGAGTGGCTGAAACAGCGGGACTGCCGGGACGTTTCTTCCCACGGAAAGCGGCGGTGCTGGCGGCTGGCGGGGGAGTCTTGACGGTTATAGGGATCTGAGTTGCCATAGGTGGTGATTCTGGAGCAAAGTACCTATAATATATAATTATAAACGTTGTTTTCTCCCTCGGCACTTAGCATGAGCCAACCACTATCCTGATCGTAAACAGCGTTTCACCCGGATGTGGAATCAATTCATTTCCGCCTACGTAAGCCGCTAAATAGTTGACATTAATATTTATTGATGATTATAAACTATACTGTGTTAACCACTAATTGTAAAAACATAACATATATATGTTATTAAAATTATATAAATAATATACAAATAAATATATATATTTATGTTACCTCCACCCTCCACATCTTCTTGAGCTCTTCTGTGAGCCCTTAGTACTTTTCCATCTCCTGGTGTTCCTTCTTCCTAAGGTTCCTCACGTCAAGTCAACTCAAAATTTATTTCTATAGCACATTTAAAAGACTAGTGTACATCAAAGTCCTTCACAATAAAACCGCAATGTGGGCAGAACAAGGAACAAATAGTTAAAATTACATTACATGGTGTAGTGCAGGCTGAATGAAAGTCAAACTAATTTGCATCGAAAGTGAACAGGTGAACGATTGAATTGATTCCGATGTACGGATATCAACTGGGAGATTATTCCAGAGTCTAGGGGCAGCAATGGCAAAAGCACGGTCACCTCTGGTTTTTAAACGAGAACTTGGTCGCATTAGGAGCAGTTGGCTGGAGGATCTAAGTGCTCTCTTTGGGTTGTACAGATCAAGGAGATCAGTTAGGTACCTAGGGGCCAGGTTATTCAGAATTTTAAAAGTGAGCAGAAGGATTTTGAAATCAATGCGATTCCTGGTGGCATAGCTACGTTTATCACTACGACTGTCTTCTTCTGCTTGTCCACCACTACTATATCTGGTTTGTTCGCCATCACCATTTTGTCCATCTGTATCTGGAACTCCCACAGGATCTTACCTCGGTCTCAGCTATCTTAGCTAGAACTTAGAACTTAGACTTCAAACTTTTTTTAATTGTCATTGTGCAGTTTCTGGCACAGCGAACTTGGATAACAGGACCACAAAGGTGCGAAAGTAAAGAAAACAATATACAAAGAAGAAGAAGCAATATATATGTATATGTGAGTAAACTATATACATGGTGTATGTGTAGAAACATTGAAACAGAAACATTGTGGGACTGTATACAAGGGGTCTGTGGTCATTTAGGATGGGGATGGTAATTCCACTGAGAAGGGGTGTCTCCCATTTTTACCTCGGGACTTCCAGGTCTACTCGGCACAGATGTTCTTGTATACTATCCCGGCCACTTGGTTCTGGCGTTCCATGTATGCCGTGCCTGCTATTTCTTGCACCCTGCTGTTATGTGCTGGATTGTCTCAGGGGCGTTTTTACACAGCCTGCCTGGGTCTTGCCTGATCGTACTTAGGGCTTGTTCCTGTGCTGCCATGATTAGCGCCTCTGTGCTGTCTTTCAGTCCAGCTGTGTTTAGCGACTGGTAGGATTTCTGGATGTCAGCCACTTCCTTCATCTGCTCGTGGTACATACCGTGCAGGGTCTTGTCCTTCCACGATGGTTCTTCTCCTTGCTCCTATTCTTTCTTGGGTTTCTGCTGATTGAGGTATCCACTAAGCACACGGCCTGTTGTGGCCGTCTTCCTGATGTACCCATGGATGTTTGTTGGATAGTGGTTCTGACACGCACTAGTCCTCTATGCCCTTTCTTTCTCTTATCATACAATTTCAGGGTGCTGGATTTGGGGTGAAACCATGGCCAGAAGCTTCCTTGACTTGATGTCACTGGCTTCTATCTCCTCCTTTGGCCAGCTTATCATCCCAGAAGGGTACCTGATTATCGGCAGGACATAGGTGTTAATGCCTTAATCTTGTTCTTTCCATTCCAGAACTTGCCTGACCCACTGCACGTATTTGGTGGTTCCGGCTTTTCTAGCAGCTTCTTCATGGTTCCCATTTGCCTGTAAGTTTCGCAGACCTCAATGTCTGCAATGTTGCCTATTGATAGTGCAATCCCCTCAGTTCTGACTACCTTTCTTCTCTTTGTTACCATCCGACTGCACTTCTCAAACCCCAATGACATTCCAATGTTGCTGCTGTACATCCTAGTGGTGTCGATGAGTGAATCAGTGTGTCGTTCATTCCTGGCAAACAGCTTGATGCCGTCCATGTAGGTGCCTGATAGTTGCTCCATTCCATAGTTTGTATCCTTAACCACTCGTGTCAATGATCTCACTGAGCTGGTTCAGAACAGAACAGAATATGCAGAACAGCAGAGGGGACGTGTCTTTGGTAGATCAATTGGCTTGAAGTTGGCCTCTAGTGTTGTTCACCACATCCCCATTGAGTTCCTGATGAAGGCTGTTGGGGTTCCTTTGATCTTGTATAGTTCTTTTATATATTTATTAACTCCAAAGCTGTCTAACTAATGTTTCCCCTTTTAAACATTGTAAGAGCCACTTTGCATTCAGTTGAGCAGCCACAGGTCCTGTATCTTTTTGCAGCGTCCTTGTTCTTTAATAATGTAGTTGTGCAAGATTTTGCATTTGTTTGTTCCCCTGAAAGCCTGTGTTCAAAAAATGTTTGCATTCTACAAGTACAACCACTGGATATAAGGTCACTGGTGACTCAGAGGCTCTTTCTGAAATGCATGGCCTCTGAAATAAGAACATGTATTACTTGAAAATATGTGAAGTTCCCATATAATCAACACTGACTTTTAGAGGATGGAAAAATGACAGTGTTCCCCTTGCTGTGGCCTACCTTCCATATATTCCACAGAAGGACTTTAAACGAATAATAAAACAAGCAGATTTTACTGTGACAACATCATAGAGCCACTGAAGCTGACGCTGAGAGGAGAGATTGATTCCACCAAGAACATTAAAAGCCTACAGATTTTATGGTCACGCTGCTAATCCCGAGGGGAAATATAGTGTGGCCACACTTCTGTACATGGACATGAAAACGACACAACAAGAGAACTGGAGTCTCATAAACCACTCACCAGGTCCTTGCTGTGTGTAGTTACAGTATTTATTGCTTCACCAGTGAGCTGCCCTAATGGATGACATCAAGCTTCAATCAGTATGAAGCTCCAGCATTTACTCCATTTAACCTGTGAGCCTCATCAAACTCTTTTATCATTTTGCATTGTAATAATTCAGTTCACATGTATTTTTGAAATTATGTAGAAAGGATTCTGGAATCATGAAACAAAATTTCTCATTTACTCAGAAAGTGTAATAGTTTTTAAAAAGCTATGGATCTGACAGGGGGGGGGGGAACCGAGACTGTAAGGTTCTCTGAATTAAGAATTTCAGTTTAATATTGTGCTTTCTGTGTTAGCCCTGTCATAGGCTGGCAACCTATCCCCCTGCCCTGTCAAGCTGCAGGTTCTAGCACCCCTGTGATTCTGTACTGGGAGAACAGATACCATGGATGGATGGATGGATGGATGGATGGATGGATGGATGGATGGATGGATGCCTGCAAATTAGTAGAGACTCTGTTAGTCTCCGCTAAGTATAAGTATGAATCAGCCTATTTTATAAGATGGAAAAATGATAATGTGTCCCTTTTTGGGCCTTCTCTAAATTCAACTTAATTCCTTTGAAGGATTTTAAAATATTGCTCATTATTTTCAACCCTGTACTAAAAAGAGCAGTAGTAAATTATTAATATTGAACATTTTAATGTTAAACATTACAACTATTATCACAAAGGGATGTCAGTACTGTTGTCAGTGTTCTTCTTGAATGTAAGTTAACATATCCACTGTATCTGAAAGAAGCCAAGAAACAGAATGCGTTATTATTTGATTGTTAGACTTGACTCTCCTAAAACCAATACCACCTTCAATATAGCTGTCAGTAGGCTTAGCAGTGACAGAAAAAATCCTGTCAGTGGAACATTGCTGCCACCATGTGTTGTTCAGGAGGTACCACACAACTGGAGGCAAACCATAAAGAATCCCTATAAAAAGGGGTTATACTGAGTGAAAATACATACTGAAGGGCGGCCAGGTGCCCAGTATACGTGGGACTGTACAGCATCTTTAATCATTGTGCCCCTTTGCACTCATTGAAACAATGACCCTCATTTTTATTAGCTCTAACTTGCAAAAATACATTTATGAGTTGCATCCGAAACTCAACGGCTATTATCGCACAACAGTTGCTGAAATAACAGCTAATAGTTATTGAATTATTGAATTAGAACCAAGGAATACACAAATGCACAAAGACACATGTACATACTTGTACATGTGTACGTAAGACCTTTAATGCAAATTTTAGGCTTTCTTGAATACTTCCTGTGGTTTCTTAGTGAAAGAGTTGGGAAAATTGCATTCAGATAAAATGCAGTACATTTGTTAAACCTTTAACTTGTATAATTTTGTTGTTTTGGGTTTTTTTAAGTTAGAGATTGGAGATTTTTCAGAATAGCTCTCAGCAATAGTAACATGTCCTATATTGCACCACATAAATAGTCTGTGGCCCACATTCAGTTTGTTGGTATCCGGTCACCCTATTTAAGGAAAGTTTCTTTTTTAGATTCTCAGTAGACTCAAATAATAATGCTGCAAAGGGTTACAGTGAGTTTTTCGTGACCTTGTTTCATTTTTACTTTGGAGGCTTTGATTACACTATACAAACTCGTAATCTTTCCACACTCAGATGTTTTATTCTCTATTTGAGCTCCAGATATGTTCGTACAAATTTCCAAAGACAACAGTATTTCTTTCTTTCTTTTCTCTTTTTGGCAATAAGATTACATGAACTGTGGGACTAGACTTTCTCTTATTTCCTAAGAAATCCATAGTACTGCTTGCTTAACTTTTTCCTTCCTGCAAAGATTTCTGCACCAGCTTACAGCCTCTTATCTTGAGTCATAAGGTTCTGTGCTGCTATCTGCTCTCATTCTACAAATTACATACAAACATATAGGCTGATGTCTGTACAGATTATCAGGCATCTCAGTCATGGTATGTCCACAAGAGCTAGGTCAACCGCAACTGCTTTAGATCTCCAAGCAATCTAAGCCCATTTGCTCTTTATCATATAATGTGGTTTCCAGGCATTCTCCCTTGTGAAATGAAGCACTAACTGCTTGCAACCCCGTCACAGTATTCCACTGAAATTCCACAAGAAAGGAAATATATTTATGCAGCGGTTAAAGAAATCCAAAAATGTAATCGCCTTTACTTCCCATACATTTCATTGCCCCTCACATGTGCCTATCCAAGTGAGCATGGTAAAATAATAATAAATTTCTACTGAACAGTCAAGGGCACAATTTGACCCAACTCATTCAAGCAATTCTTATGAAATTTAGTTTATCACTATATGCTTATCATTCAGGGAGAATACACTGGGACATTGGGAACACTACATCAATGTTATTCACTTCACCTGATGGTGCTTTTAATTATGTTGCTGTTCAGTGTGTGTCTGCAGCCTGAACTGGTCTACAGTAATCTACTTGTTGATCAGAGCATTATGCCATGCCTTGGGAAGTACATGCTTGTGCTCTTGTCATTCAGTCACTGTGTTTTACACAAACACCTTTGAGGGGGAAGTGCCTCCAGCAAATCCATCATTCTGTGCTGGCCCACCAGGGAAGAACCTGTCAGCATTTAGCCAGCTTACACAACAAAGATCTACCACATCCAAATTCAACTCGGTGCCCTCCGAGCTGCTGGGAAGACCTTGATGAACTCAAGCTGTGTGTATGTATTTTAGACACACACAGAGGAAGACTGCTGCTGCTCAGCTACTTTTCTTTCCCCGTCCTCACTGTGACTGGAGGACGAGGCTCACCAGGGAAATGCTGATTCAGAAGGTCTTTCCAAATGCCTCATTCATTTTTCAGTACTGAGACACTGCTGCTGCCAGCTACATCAATAAAGTATATCTAGAGACTCTACTTAAGCTCAATTGCAAACATATATGAATGTTTTATGGCTCAAATTATGAGATGTAGCTGTGGGGCACTGGACCTGCACAAGCCACTTCTAATGAACACATCACCTGCTGTATTTGGTCAAACAGTCGTCTGGAGCAGCAGGGCAGAACCACCAACATCAAAGTAAAAGATTTGGCACCAGCTGTCAAGCGTACAGCCTAAACTCACCTGGGTGCCACACAGAGCTCTTCTTTTCAACAAGGAAAGCTGTTTTCTGTTGCTCTCAAGTATCCTGTTGCTAAAAAAAAAAAAACGAGAAAAAACAAAAGCTTTTATTGGGGATTTTCTGGTGGAAAAATGCACACATGCTGTGAGCAATTTTATAGAACGTTGTGTAAGCCAGTGAGGTAGCTCTCTGCTCTAGTGGCTCTGTGTGGTATGGGAGGCAAACATGTAAGCCGCAACCTGAAGCAAAACTTATTGATCTATGTAAGCAGGCCATTGACTGGTGCTGGGTGTGTGTCAATGTCTCTAATGGGAATGGATAGCGTTTGTGTGTGTTTGAGCACAAGCAGGCCTGTACGCCTGCCTGGATCCTTCCTAGCTTATGTGCATTTGTATATATTTGATTATCACTTAGATATGAATGAGCGCACGTGTTGAAGCAAAAAAAAAAAAATGTACAGTTGAAAAAAAGGCTGCTTTAACCATCATAAGATCCGCAAGATCACCGGCAACCTGTTGTAAAGGTAAAGGTAGGTTTTGTTTATGTTTATATCTAACTTTTAATGGATTTTTACCATTTGGCATACACAAATGGAAATCATATAAGAGAATAACTCTAAGAACCAAAATGCATGACTTAAGACTTAACTTAAAAGATAACATCTTCTACTTTGTGAAATGATGCTGGGTTAGGATACAATAATCAATGCATATGCAAAATCTCCAAAACTGGCCAATGTTGACTGTGGTATCAGTAGAAAGCTGAATAAAACAAAACAAAACCACCCCCTTTCCCCCTTAGTTATACTTTGTATTGCATAAACAAATGCTTGCATTGCATTTAGTGTCATTCTAAGAGGTGCATCAGTGATATTTTAGCAGGTGACATTCTCCTTTCCTACTCCAAGGTTTGAGTTTAAAACAGCAGTGTCGTCCCCCCCCCAATCCCACAGGCTTTAAGCTGGGGTTTTTTTGTTGGTTTATTTGCATCTCATGCTGATTCAGGCTATTTATCTGTTTGTTTTGTTTTGTTTTTTGGGTTTTTGGTTTTGTTTTGGGGTTTTTTTTTGGGGGGGGGGGGGGGGTTGCACATGTGAGATTTAAATATAGAAAAGAAAAAATAACAAGATTGTAGGAACTTTTTGTAAATGCATAATGACTAACACAAGATGGCAAGCTTGTCCGGGGAAAATGCAAATAGGTTGAGCATGTGTGTGTGTGTATCACATATTTAATCATTCACTGTGCTCAATGCTGCTTTTTGAATACACCGTGCATGTCCTGACCTAGAAGTGCAGCTGTATTGCTATTCACATCTCATCAAGTCGAGGCAGAGTGTTTTCTGTCTGTGCAGGTAGAGCGATGACTCATAAAAATGAGACTCGGCTCCTCGCTGACTTCATTAAGTCCAACAGGAGTTTGGCACCCGCGCTGACACAAACCAATTTGCATGTGCAACCCTGAGAGAGTGGACCAACACCATATCTTGCACAACATATGTTGACCGCGGTGTATCTTTCAAAATTACACCCGTGTCTGCTTTGCCAATGTGAAACAGAATTTACCGTTGTAGGCAATGTGCGAGCAATAAATTGGTATGAGTTGAAGAAAATGAACTCACTGAGGCAGACAGCTAGCTCTGCCCAGCACTGGAAATGGTGTGAGCGCTCCCAACTGCTTCTCTTGTTCTGGTAATAAATTGTGACAAAAAAGGTTGTGTTTTCAGTCAAGGCATCTAAACACTCTTGATGGAGCAGGTAATGGTGAGCAATACTGTTGACATCTTATTTATAGCTTCTTGTAACTGAGCGTGTCCCATTTCTCCCTTTTCCTTTTGCCAGAAAAGAAGCGCCCATTCACCTTTCTCTGCTTTTCCTTCTTTTTTCTGTGCAGCTTTTTATCCTCTCTATATAGCAATACATGAAAAGCCATTAGCTGGATCTGAGGTCTCACTGGATTGATGGTATGTGTGCAAGTAGTGGCCTATAAAAACAAGCTGAGGTAGCCCTCTTTTAAAATGACCTATTAGTGCTTCCCATCAGTTCATGACCAATTTGTTGTTTATTCCTATGTATTCATATAAAACTGTATATTTTATTAAAACTGTGACAGAAAGGATGAAAAATGTGAGTAAATGGCCTGATACAATATATTGCTTTCAGCAATATTTCCCAGTTGATATTAAACTTCCCTGCATCCTCAAGACACTATTAACTAACGTCCTGATGGAAGCAGCTTCTATTATTAGGGATAGATACGTTACGGATATATACTCACTGGTCATTTTCCTAATACCTATTTGGACCCTTTTTGCCTTCAGCGCTACTTTAATTCTTTGTGGCATAGACTCAACAAGGAGCTGGAAACACTCCTGTGTGATAGCATCGCACAGCTGCTGCAGGTTTGTTGGCTGCACGTCCATGATGTTAATTTCCTGTTCCATCACATCCCAAAGGTGCTCTCCTGGATTGAGATCTGGTGACTGTGGAGCCCATTTGAGTACAGTGAACTCACCACAGTGTTCAGGAAACCAGTGGGAGAGTTTGAGCTTTGTGACATGGCTCATTATCCTGCTGGAAGCAGCAATCAGAAGATTGGTACGCTGTGGTCATAAAGGGATGGAGGCAGTCAGCAGGCTATGGTGTTTAAGAAGTGCTCAGTTGGTGCTAAGGGGTCCAAAGTGTGCCAAGAAAATATCCTCCACAGCATTATCATCGCCATTCTTGTCTGACCTCTGGCATCAACAAAGGCATTTTCACCCGGAGAAAATGACTCACTGGATGTTTTCTCTTTCACACACCATTCTCTGTAAACCCTAGAGATGGTTGCAAAATCCCAGTAGATCAGCAGTTTCTGAAACAGTCAGACCACCTCCTCTGGCACCAACAATCACGTCACGTTCAAAGTCACTTAAATCAATTATTATTCCAAACTTTCTGCAAAGCTTTAGTTGAAAACGAAGGGCTTTCTGCATCTGCTTTAGGCTTTTGAATGTCTTGAATTTGGCTTACTAAATGTAAATGAACCCACCCAGTAAAAGATTAAAGAGCTTGTGCTGATGAACTAAGGGCTATAACAGTAAGTAAGGCAGGTTTTTAACATTGCAAAGTTTCAGAATGTATTTTTTCCCCTACTGATGAAACAGCAAAAAGGGTTTGCTTTTAAATTTTGCTCACCGACTGAAACCTAACTATGTAGATTTTGCATGTTCTCCCTGTGCCTGCATGGGTTGTCTTGCAGTCTGAAGTTGATTGCCTTTTCTCTGTTTTGGTCTTGTGACAGGTTGAGATAGGATCAATTGAGTTAAAAGAGCTGTTTTTTGAAGGAAACACAGTAGCTTTCCTGACAGGTGTGTTGCTTAAAGCTTCCTTCTTTGGTTAAAATAATAATGATAATAATAATAATTTAATTGAAATTTAAAAAAAAAAAGTCCATGCCTTGCAGATTTACAATACTCAGTGCTTTCTGACTCCTGAGTTGGACATTAATTTCAAATGAGAAACAGACATTTACTTAGTTTTCTTCCTAAATATGAATATTTCCCACAAGGGAGCTGTAGGAAGGAGAGGGCCAGTTAATACCGTGTTACAAGTGTTGCAGTTCCAGAAGTTTTCACAGGAATCACCCCCTGCTCATTTATACCGCGTGGTTAATAATTATAGGCTCATTACAAGCACCATCTCACTGATCTGACTTTGGGCTTATTATTAAAATCATTATTACTATAATTATGACCTCTATAATGTTTGTTTTATAACACATCACTCACGTCACACGAGCTCCAAAATGCATCATTCACACTAACAAGTAGGTTTCAATCAATGAAAATATGCGTAAATAAATAGTGGTGATCAATGAACTGAAATTTTCTCTTTTTTGGACTGTGTAAAAATAAAAACAGGGATCAGTTACAGTATTTCTTCCGGGTTGTGATAGTCGAAGGAGGGATGAGCAGTGATGCTGCCTGTGTTTGCTCCGCACATCAGCAGCCCTGCTCCTCTCTCTCTCTTTCCCTCTCTCTCTCTCTCGCACAGACCCAGGCAGAGGTTGTACGTCCGCTCCGGGAGAGAGAGCTCACACCGCATAGCGCTACAGCCGCCTGACACCGACAGTCCTACCGCACGCTCTTTTCAAATGGATGTCTCCTCCGTTCACGCCTTTTGACACCGGAAGGTGCTCCTGTAGCTGCGTGAGAAACACCTCGTCCCTTGCTTGTTTTCTTAGGTAACTGCCTTCTCTCGACGACACAGAGAGAGCCATACTCACCCCCCTTTTCTTTCCATCGTTAGCCCGCTAAGCTAGCTAGCCCGCTAACTTAGCGGCGATACTTTGTATCGAGTCGGTATCAGTTTTCTGCCTGCGGACTCTTTGCGCCACGGCTGATTGAGGTGACCAGTCACTCTAGGTAAGGTGAAAATACTTGTTTTAACACCAATTGCAGTGATTGTTGTTTCCTCTCTTAGCCACATAGTCATTTTTGGAGGGTTGCTTCTGCCCAGTGACCCCCCTACGGTTATCTGGTAGCAGGCAAGCAGCCGCCGTTATGGCAAAGCGGGGCTTGTTGACAGAAGCAGCCGAGCAACAGGGATGCGATGCGACTCTCCGCTTAAGGCACAGATTGCCACTTTGCTTTCAGGTGAATTAACCGGTAGATGCTGTTCCACAACCGCACCGAAACACGCCAAGTGAAGGGAAAGCTGCTTCCCTGATAACGGTGCTCATAAATACTTTTTTTCTATCCATCCCGCGTTAGCTTTCAACCGTGACTGTTGATTTGTAGCGCGAATGGGCCACTGCCGGGGTCAGTGCTATCGCACACTTGCCGCATTTGACTGCAGCGACTTGTTTCCCCCTACTAACGGTCAATTCAAATGAGTGCTAGTTATCAAGTTTTCCTGACTGCTCTGTGATCTCACCCAGTGAGATCAAAAGAAAGCGTCTGTTTAAAGTAGAGCATAATGGTTACAGTGGAATGTGTATCTGCTCTTCCTTTTGCTCTTTTCCTCCTTTCTGAACATTTTAATGCTTCATTGTTGCATCACAACCCGAAAAAGATGATGTGTAAACCCGGAATTTAACCTCTGATTGGTCTGTTGTTGTGCGCCTAATAGAGGTCAGATGACTTTAGCTGGGAAAAGAGAAGAAAACTAGCCAGTGCAAATTTGAAGAGGTTAGTCACTTTGAATGTAACGCAGTCACTAAAAAGACTTTGTAAAAGGTTACTTAAAGCATGTGGGGCCTGATGTGTGCGTGTATGTATGAGTGAAAGAAGAGAGAATGTGCGGGCATTAACAATGCTGTAATTATCTCAGAGATAAGAAAATGGATCCACTATCAATCCTGCAAGACTCGGCAGCTCTGCACAGCAGAGCTGATGAAGCTGTAGGATTGACAGGGAACCAATTAAATTAATCTGTCATGTTCCTTAAAGGGAGAGAAAAGAGGAAGCATGTATTATTTATCCTCTCTCTCTCTCTCTCTCTCTCTCTCTCTCTCTCTCTCTGTGTGTGTGTGTGTGTGTGTGTGTGTGTGTGTGTGTGTGTGTGTGTGTGTGTGTGTGTGTGTGTGTGTGTGTGTGTGTGTGCGCACACACTCGTGTGGCATTGCCTGTAAGAGTGCAGATACGCTGTGTTGCTTAAGGGAAGCTGTGCGGTACCTTGTTCACTACCTGTAGCAGTGGTCCCATGGTGCAGGCGAGCTCAAGGCTTTGATCATTTTCAACAGGATTATCTGTGTGGTAGCGCTGACTACCAAATAGAAGAAGAAATAACCTGACCACATAGTGCTTGGCTTCCTTGAAATCTATATGGGAAGTTGAAGTTGTGGAATCATAACTGGGGTTTTGTGCCATGTTGAGGATCTTTGCCTCAGAGCTGGATATCTAAACTTAGGCTTGTGTTATAAGGCATGACTATCCAGCTCTGAAAGGAAATGAATCATGTTCCTCATTTCAAGGCTGTGGAGTCTGCATGATGTGTTTCCTGCCCTGTGTTGCATTGACTGTGTGTTCAGGCTGTAGCAGATTTGCATCCGTGTGTGTGTGCTTGTGTAACCATGTTTGTTATGGCTGACTTGAGAGTCTTTCAAACTGGGAACATTTTGGCCAATCTGTGGGACGTACAGCATTGGGAATATAATAAAAATAGTTTTTTAGTGAATGAGATTAATTGAGGAGGGGAAAAAGTGTGTGGGGAAAGTACGTCACTGTGGTTTTAAGTCATATAGTGAGTATGACTAAGTAATGAGTTGTGTATGTTTTTGCTGCAGGTGGATATAGTCATTGCAAAAGCATGTTTTTACAAAACATCTAAATTATAAGGGACAGTTACAAACAAAGTGTCTTAACCTTTTCCCTATTTTTAATCACAGTGAGAAATTAGTAGCTCACGTTTTCATTGGCTTTGCTGCTGAGTAAATAATCTGGAAAGTGAAGGCGAAAATCACTGCCGTCCTGTTTGCGTGTTTGCTAGTGTTTGTCATCAAGCGTGGCTGTGGCGCATTTATTACTCCGAGCTGCTCTGGAACAATAGCTCTATTCTGATCTGTGTCTCCGGAGGGAAGCAGCAGCATTCGGGGACCCTGGCGATCTGTGTGCCAGTGAGGCTTGGTTTGGGATTGGGTTTCCACAGCCACCTGGAGCTCAGAGCACAGGAATGCCATTGTTCCTACTTCCAGACTAAGACCGGATCGCACACATGCACATAAAGAGATACATGCGAGAGGACTCATACCAGCCTGCCTGTTCCCCCCCAAAACCTGGGTCACCCTGCTTTGTTACATTGGCATTACTCACATGCACAGCCACCATGACCTGGCAGTGGCTGCTGAGCGTGTGAGTGCTTTAAATATCAGTGAGCAAAATTTATTGCACTTCCACTCTTTGTGCGTTGTTCATCTTGCTTACCACCTAACATAGGCCTGCAAAGTAGGTGAGAAGTATTTAATAAAGTGTAACTAGAACTGAAGAAATTGCCCAGTTAATCATTTTGTTATTGCTTCTCACAAGTTGGCAGTCTTTTTGCCCGTCATTGCAAAATTCTGATAGCAGCTTCTCTAGTGTGCACAACTGGCAGCCAAATCTGTGTCGTCTTTGTATTTATTTATTTTAATTAACTTCTAAGATTTGCTGTGCTGCTTAGACAAAGACGAGACATCACCTCAAGGATGCCATAATGAGCATTTTTCAGTGTTTTGTCATTTTCTGCTAAAACAATAAGTCATTTAAATATGCATAATGATGGTAACCGTTTATTTGCAAGAACAAGAAATAACTGGGACACTTTAATCATATGGATGCATATTGTCATAGACAAAAGCCACTGGCGGCGACAGATTTTGTGGTATCTGTTGTAGCTTGTCAAATGTCACTTTTGCTTTCTTTAATGGAATCTCGCTCTCACATGAAAAGGCCTGCACAAACATCAGCTGTCAGTGCATGAGCTGATTACTGCCTGCTTACCAACCAGCTACTCCACTAAGATGGGTTTTGTTGTTAATAATGTTGTCTGATCACACTCACATCAGACAGAATTATCTCTACCCTCTGCAGCAGTTGGTTCTGGCATTGGCAGTGCAGCTGAAAGCTCATTTTCTTGTCACAGAGCAGAGTAGAGTTGCCATAAATTGGAATAACATCACCAACTTGGAGCTATTATGTATAATATATGTTTGTTTTTTGTGGTGAAACAAGTATGGGTTTTGTTTTTGTGCTGCCAAAAATCTAAAAAGTATTTTTGAAAAATAGACGATGGTGGTCGAATTAAAGCCAGTTTGAGCATGCTACAAGATTATTTAGCCTGTATTATATCTATCCCAATATCAGAGAGAATTAGCAAAAGCCGACACGTCAACTTGATTAAGGGGGTGGATCTAAACATCTGTTCTGCTCAAAAAAGGCAAGTGTGGCCCTGTAGCTAGTTTAGCTAGATCAGATAGCAGAGACCTAAATGGCTGATCTTCAGACAAGTAAGAGAAGCTGAAAACAGAGTGTAACGAGAAGGAGAGAGAGGGGATATTGGCAGCATTTAGCAGATTTTTTTCCCTGTTTCTCAGTCCTCTAGGGTTTAGGCAGACAAGTTTAGTTTTGTGCTCTTGTGTGTGTGAATGTGTGTGCTGGTGCTTGGCTATACGTGTGTGTCCTCTGGCTCTACAGTGGGTCACTTTAGGGATAGAGTTGCATAGAAGTGGGTCAGCCAGTGCCACCGGGGAGTCTTGCCAGCTCTCTGCTCCTATTCAGCATTGAACCGACTGAAGGCCTACACAAAAAGTGTGCGTCCACATATGTAAGGATTGTTTCTGAGAATTACATGTTAGTGTGAAAATCACACCCTTCACACTCAGCGACCTTTGCTGGATCAGCCATTTACCAAACATGTTCCTTCCTCGTTTGTTGCACTTTGACTCCTCATAAATATGCTTTGGTGGAAAAAAACTGTAACTGTGAAGGCAAAAAGAGCAGCACGCCTATATGTGGCGCAGTATGTATAAACTGCATATAGGACCTCTACAGATGATTCAGAGCCTGTCACAGCCAGAGTGTCTCAGCTGGATGGACACAGTGTTTCTGCTGGCTTAATGATAAGGAAATAGGATTTAGCCCAGCATTCAGCAGAGGTTTATTTCAACTCCTAGCTGCAGTCTCTTGTTTTCTGCTCTGGCTCTCCTTTGACAAGGAATTAATGGTCTATTTCTGTTTTCATTTCAGTTGCGTATGTAAGTCTTCACAAGGTAGCACCAAAAAACCCAAATATTTGCATAGATGAAGACTTTGTTTGTCACGGTTTGTCGGGAGTCACCCGTGACTTTTATCAAATACAAATACAAAAGCTAGTGCTACAGTAAACTCAGTGATGCTTAAAGTGTTGCAAAGTGCTTTTTTTCCGTTTTGTGTTCCCCACAAGATGCTACAAATATCCATCCAACATAGCGGCTCTGTGTAGAAGCTTTTGAACCATGTATTTATGCACAATGTGACAGTGTGCTGTGTAAATGTGTTAATGGGTGTGGTAAACTCACAAAATATGATCTGCCAACTCTGCAGTTTTTCTCTCTGCATGGTTTGTTACAGTTCATTGAGTCTGGTCTATAGTTCACAACTGTTTTTTTTTTTTTGTTTGTTTTTTTGTTGCTGTTGCTGAGCAGTAGCGTTTAGTCAGTTAATTAATTAGTCAATAAAAAACAACTTAACTGACAATTACTTTTATTTATTCATAAGTGTATTTATTTTTCTGATGAGCATTCTAAACATTTACTGGTTTCATTTTCTCAAATATTCAAATAAGCTTCAAATATATTTGAAGCTTCTATTTGTTCAAATAATAATCTGTACAGTTTGAAATGTTTGAAAAAGTTTTTTATTATTGCTATTATTACAGAAATGTAACACAAAATGGCAAACTGGAAAAAGGCTGGTCAACATGTGGACCATTGTACAGCTAAAAAGCCAAAGATTTCCCTCATGACTTGGTGAAGAACAAAAAAAACCCTGAATGTTATAATTAATTTATCAGGTATCCAGAAATACACTAATGCAGTTTCATGTCCACTGCATGCACGACTGTTTGATTTTAAGTTTGCCATACACATCAACTTAAAAGATGTCTATGTCTATGTCTATGTTGTGTTCGTCTTAAGTGGCGAAAAGAGGAAGCTGGAATACTGAGGCTGAAACAAGTCGGTTTTTGGGATGTGAGCGTTTATTGGTTTTAAGAAATTGTGGCAACTTAAACGCCTAATGACAAGTGCCGGTAGCCTGCTACTGTTTGCTGCACAGACAAAGTACCTAGCTTTAAAAGTCACCTTGAAAGTCTCAGTAGAATGAGCTAATACAGCATGCAGCAGCTCAGCATAGTCACATTGAGTAACAGTATATGCTGTTATCAGCTTTGCTCTGACAATTCCCCTCTTTGTAAAAGTGTCCTGTTCATGTGTGTCCGTATCTCGCTCAAAGCATCTGTTTCACTCTGAGATACTACTCGACAGAGGTAGTTTCCATGGTGACAGTCGTGCTCCTTGCCCCCCCCTCCCTCCCCCTCCTTGCTCGCCATAGGAAGAAGTGGTGTACGTTCAATTGCTGCTGACTCATGGAGAAACAGTAGTGTGGTCCATAATTAGACAGACACGTCTCTTCTCTGTCTGGCTTGGAACCAGTTTGTGTCCCTTTTAATATTTTACACTCTGTTTGTTTTGCGTGTGTTTTGGCTTCTGTATTCGTCTTTCAGAGTTGTTTGTTTTGTTAGACTTTTCTGCTAAGGGAATTTTCTAGACAGTTTTCCCTGCTTGTTTTGACTGATTATGCTGTTAAAGTTAGAAAAAGATTTCTGTAAATTTGGTTTAAAAAAGTGGGACACACTGATGTAACATGATCTTCTAAAGCTGTCAGGAACTTAAGGAAGCTAGCAACAGGGTTTTTTTTTCTTTTTCTGTTTATAGCGTGAATCTGATAAGTATGCACGTTTTTCCTGTAGGAACTTTACAAATTATAAACACCAGTTCTTCTTTCACAGTACACAAGTTAGACAAACAGTGCTAGCTTTTAAGTCCTTTCATGCAAATTCTCTCAGCAGTTGGAAAGTAAATTTAATTTGCTGGAGTCCTAGTGAAAAGTCCAGAGCAAGGGAGAACCACTTGGAGAAATAGTTTTGCACATGTGCAAAGTCTAATTTGAGAGAAATACCAGTGCAAACCTGAAAGCTGTAACTCCCTTTAGGGCTATCTGGCCTCTTGTGAATAAGGGAGGACTTATTTAAGTAGCTCCTTCTTCTATCAGATTAGATACTTATTTGCGACAGTATTATGACAGCACGACACAACCCACCCAGTGCTTCTAGGGCTGGGTAGGTTTTGTCAGGAAGCATCTGCTTAGCCAAGCACACATACAGTCTATGTCAGGGGTGTCAAACTCAAATACACAGTGGGCCAAAATTCAAAACTGCTACAAAGTCGTGGGCTAACGTTAATATTTATTGGAAAAAAAAAATCTTCCTCCAGATATAAGAATGAATCTTTTCTTATGGACTCAAACAAGTTTTGCTGAAAAACTGAATATGGAACAAGCAAAGCTTAATACTAAACAATATATATATTAGCTGTATAATACCAGTAGGCCAGCTCTAATAGTAATTTGGTATGGCTTCGCGGGCCAAATGTAATTAGGCTGCGGGCCAAATTTGGCCCGCGGGCCAGAGTTTGACACCTATGGTCTATGTTATACACCTCAAGTCCACCACTTGGTGAGCATGTGTAGGTGGTGCACTGTAATGTAAGTTCTCAGCATGATCAAAAAACAGCCAGGCACTTGGACATCTGCATGGATGCTTGTGTTAAGTGGACTATAAAAAAACTGTACTATAATCCCTGCTTAAGTCAAAGGTGTTAACCCTGGATCCACTGAACTCGTGCATTTTCTCACTGAAATGGTTGAAAGTTCTGTCATCCAAAAACTAGCTCAGAGAATCTCTAAACCTTTTTATACTTGCTGAAATTAACCAGGGAGAAAATCTGTCTTACAGTCATGAAACCCACAGCTGATGAGCTCAAAATGAAAATTGACTGAGAAAATCATTCTGACTGCTTCCAAGAGCCCGGCAGATGAGTGCGTGCGCATGACTGCTACTCAAGATATCATATTTCATGTTTTACTTACATCCGAGAAAAGGCTTCAGTCTTATCGTCCACTTCTAATCAGGGTACTACATTAGAGTCAGTCCAGTGAATCTCAAGCACAAAATAGGCCTCACAGAATAAGCGTTTTAAATACTCTTGAGCAGTCTAAGAGTATTTTGTGTGTGCACGGTAGCCTAGCTAAATTGTGTATAATTGACCTCTGTGGGGATATTTGTTTTCAGCATTTAATCCAGCCTCACTGTCCTGGAGCAGCTGGCAGCTACAGTCCACTGTACAGAGTAACTCCATTTCTGTAGTCTGTGTAGTGCCTCATGGTCTGCAGTACTGGCTAAAGCAGGGCCTGTTTGTACTCGGATGACAGCTCTTAATGTGTCTTTGTTTGCAGCGCTTTGAACAGTTAAACGAAAGATCTTGTTGTGGAAAAAGTCACCCTCCTTAAATGATAGTGATTAAAAGCTTTTAGTCACTCTTATTACCTGACAACAGCAACCAATGAAACAAATAACAGTTATCTCACACTGGATGTGGGTAAAGAGGTTACAATTCAAACAAAAGTCAAACAAAATGTATAGAGATAACAGATGGATTGCCAGTGACTACAGTTGGAATACTGTAGTCACTGGCACTATTAGTTGACTGTAATTAATATTACTGTCAACTAATACTGCCAGTATTAGTATTAGTTGACTAATAACAGTATTAGTTCATACTTTAATTTCCTTCAGGAATGTAGATTACAAACGAATTGAAATTTGCTGCCAAATATGCTTGCTGTTTGAGTGTTATATAGTTAATTGCTGAGGAATCTTTTTAAAACCCTGGGGTTTTCTCTGTGTGCTTGTATATCTTGTGTAATAATGGGTGGGGGATATAATGTTTGCTTCGTGACATATGAATATGGTTATATGAGACCTCAGGCAAGCTGTTTGGTGGCAATAAAAAATACTCAAATGCTTTCGCTTTTTGAACATTTAGCCGCTAATTTTCATTGTGTTTGCCTGTAGGCTGATGTTTGTCTTGGCCAAATTATTCAAGGGCAGCACAGGTAGTAAAAATATAAATAAACAAAGGCAGTCTGATACTGCTCTTCATATTCTTCATTTAAATGTTTTCAACTCCACTGGGAGTAAATTGTGCTTGTTCTTGGCTTAGTTTCCGCATGTTTCTACAGAAGGACACTACACTCTCAAAGGTGTGACCGCAGTGCCATTCTCAAGGTTGTATAAATAATTAATTGATGCAAATATAACTGAAGGCAACATTTGTGTCCTATATGGAAATTTGTCTGTAAGTTATTGGTAAGAGAGAGAAGCAGAGGAGGGCAGAAAGGACTGACACTGCTGTGGAAGCTCTGTGCTCTGTCTTAGCCGTGTGACAGAGTGAGCTATCTGCCTGGGGCTCACCCTCACGAAGGCACAGCTCTCCCCTCTGCGCAAACATACACAAAACTGTCCATCTCTGCCTCTTATCTAGTGTGTGCATGTGTGTGGGTCTGTGTGGTTTTTTTGTGCTAGGTCTCTGAGTGAGCTTGTTGTAGACCAGGCACACTGATAGTCATATCAACAGTTAGTCTAGGCTGATGGACTGCAGAACTACTCGTCCATTGTCCATTGTGTGTGTGTGTGTGTGTGTGTGTGTGTGTGTGTGTGTGTGTGTGTGTGTGTGTGTGTGTGTGTGTGTGTCTGCTAAGCTATCAGAAATTGCATTTCTACAAGCCACGAATGTCAGATGCACTGTGTTCATGTATCTTGGGAATGTGTGTGTTGCATGTGATGCAGTATAATCTGCCACAGGCTTGGATGTGGGTCACTGTGGCTGCAGCTCCACGGGTCAGAGAGAGACAGCAGCAGGGATGCTGCCTCTGTACTTGCTGCGCATGGGCTAGCCTGAAATATATTTCACAACAGTAGAAAATAAAAGAAGAACCAAGCTGCACTTGAGATCTGATTTGAGTTTTCTTTTTAACATAGCCTCAAGCAAAAATACCATGGTATTTTTAGTTGTTCAAGCCGTTTTCTGTATATTTACATGATTAAAAGTGTTACTTATGGGCACCTAAATTTCTGTGTGGTAGATTTTACAAGAATAGAGTCTACAGAGGCATACTGAGATATAAATAGAGATGAAAATTTACATGACTTCTTAATAAGGTTAGATATGAAAGAGGATGACCAGATTAGTCATGCCTGCCGCTCATAGTGGATTTCACCTGAAGTAATTAAGCCAAAGTTATTGCTGAACATTTAGAACCCACAGTGAAACTTATTGGAGGTTATGTAGTGTGACGAGGGGTGTTAGGAGTGAGTGTGTGTGTGTTTGTGTGTGGGTGGAGGGGCTATTGACCTCATGACAGAGTTGGTTAAATGAAGTATTGATACTGCTAGCTTTGTTAGTGTGTGTGTGTGTGTGTATGCGAGTGTGTGTTTATGTGTGTGCGCATCTGCAGAGTTGTATGTGTGTATTCAGATATATTTACTCTGTGATGGATTGTGCATTTTGCAGATGCCAATAGGCAGTAGTGTGTCATAGATCAAACAACTTGAGTTGGCCCAGTGGTGTTAAATTTGTCTGAGGATTATGAGAACAAATCATGCAAACAGACAGGCAGGTTATGCGCCAATCCTAGAGAACGATTAATAGAGAATGTCTTGGGGGCGATTGTGGCTCAAGAGTTGGGAGTTCGCCTTGTAATCGGAAGGTTGCCGGTTCAAGCCCCGGCTTGGACAGTCTCGGTCATTGTGTCCTTGGGCAAGACACTTCACCCGTTGCCTACTGGTGGTGGTCAGAGGGCCCGGTGGCGCCAGTGTCCGGCAGCCTCGCCTCTGTCAGTGCGCCCCAGGGTGGCTGTGGCTACAATGTAGCTTGCCATCACCAGTGTGTGGATGTGTGTGTGAACGGGTGGATGACTGGATATGTAAAGCGCTTTGGGGTCCTTAGGGACTAGAAAAGCGCTATATAAATACAGGCCATTTACCATCTTTATTTTCTTGTTTAAAAGTTGCTTTAGTGAAATTTTCACTTTATTTTGTAAAAGGTTTGCTTTATGCTGCAGCCTGAGGCCATAGATACTGCAACCCACATCTTTACAACACAACATTGTTATCATTTTAGTGACTTTTTCACATCCTTTCAACCCCCCCCCCCCCCAAAAAAAAAGCAGGTAGTGATAGCAGATGTCTTGCTCTCCGGTTCTCTCCATCTTTTCTGTTCACCTAGTGACCGAAAGCAGAGAGCAGCAACACCTACACAGAGGCTGTGCACTGTCAGAGGAGGACATTAGAAGGGACAAAATGTCTTTGTTAACTTCCTTTCTGAGATGATTTCTTTCATGCATCTTAACCTCAGACTCTTTAGTTTATGTGTTTTCTAATTTTTGTCAGAAAGTGGTTATAAAAACATGAATGTTCGGATTTCAGTTATCGCTATTCTGGATCCGATTGTATTCATAACAGCCTTACTTCTATGGACCAAACATGCTTTTCCATGCCACCTGTGCTGTTTATATTTATGTATTGTAGAGAAGGGATCTTTTTTATGCCACCAGAACTGTTTAGTTTTCTGCTGTTTTTGTGCTGATTTGCACTTCCTAAGAGTAAGTGAAGCCAACTGCTAAAAGAGAAGAACATTTGTGAGTGCAGTTCAGTTGTTCTCAATGCCAAAAACACAGCTGCAAAAATACAGTCAAATTGGAAGTCTGCTGCTAACATTTCCAAAAATATTTTCATCCAGTAGAGTTGTTAAAAACACGGCGTAAGGAATCAGTCAACAACATCACCAGTCCAACATCCCTGCTGTTGAATTATTTTCTACAGGGCTGCACTGTATTGTCAGGCAGAGCTTATTTTCAGAAAGAGAGAGAGAGCGAGAGAATGGATAAATGAGAGGCAACTCTCTTAATGTTAGTCATATGGTGGTTGGAAACCAAAATTATTTTGACCGTGTGCAGTCCACTTTTGATCTTGATGCCTAGGTTGCTTCGAAGACAGGAACCAGGTCTGCAACCACTTGCAGTCAGTTGCTGTCTTCAAAGCAACTTGTGTGACAGTGTTAAACTAACGTGGCAACAAGACAGAGTCAGTTTGCTGTCAGTTTGATATTGAATGGAACTAAGTTGGCAGTTATCTGCAATCTCTTGTGATAATACAGCAGTTGTAACTGATAAATTGGCAAAAATTGCATTTCAATTGGAAATTTCGTACATTCTGCCCAAACCAAAATGAAATGAGCGCTTACCAGTCTTGATTTTATATAGGAACAGAACCACAACACAACAAGTTGGCAACTAGTTGAGTCGAGTCTGTTTCAAAGAAATGTTTCTCACAAACTGCACTTATCTAAACAGACTGCCTCACTCTTATTGTGATGTGTTAGCAGTATGTTTGCATTTTTGAAGTAGACACCAAATATTGGCAACCCATCGCCAGTCTGTCCTTCAATGATTGTGATCAGTGAGTGGGGCTGCAATTGGTTTCAGGCAGGTTGTCTCTTACTAGGTTACCTGTATGCTTGCATTGCTTGCACTCCAACAGAAAAAAAAGGCAACCACTGAGTCACTAGTCATAAGGAGTTTGCCATCCTATTTTTACTCTAGTGTGACTGAATCATAAGATAGAAATGTGTTCTAAATTTCATAAAGTAATTATAAATACTTCTCATTTTTCTTTTCAAGTGTTTCCAAAGATATTTTTCCAGAAATTACAATGTAGTTGCAGTGAGTGTGGCTAAAAGCCAGCTCATGTGATAGGAAACTGCATTAAATCCACACTTTGACTAAACCACAAAAGCAGTGCATTGCAGCGCCACGTGGAATTGCTGGGAAGTCTGTCTTAGATTGGTGAATGTTGCCGGGAGCATTTGTGCACACAGCTGGGGGTGTGCATGTGCTTAAGCTTGATCCTGTTAGCACGGCGGCTGGCTAGAACAAGGGCAGGAGGGAGATAGAAACCAAGAACAAATCACAAACATGCAGATGTTACCAAGATACACAGAGATGGATGGGGAAGTTGATGATAAATCTGGCCTGTCTAATCACTCAGGACACAGAAGAGGGAAGGTAGTGTGTATCTATGCTGTGTTCTTTGTCACTACTGTTAACAGTCTTGTGGCCTGGTGCTTTGTTTCCTGCAATCTCTGCCGTCAGTAAACAGGAAGCAGATCTCTGTCTTTCTGTTACTCGCTCTGTCCTTTTCTGTCTGTCCTTTGGTTCCTCTTTCTTCCTCTTCCTACACTCGCCTTCCTCTGCAAGTGCAAGCTGTATGTGTGGAAGGAATAGGCATGTAGGTCCCAATGCACGTCATTAGTAAGGTAAGCAAAAGAGGCAAAATGGTGAGCTGTGTCATCCAGGATAAGTATGACATGTTCAGGGATGTTGGGCCAGCTGCTTCTTACCTATTTTCTCCTCACGCTATTCTTGGCATTCCTGTTTTTCCCTCCTGGGCTTCCCCTGGAAAGATGTCAGAAATGGTGAGCTACGGCTGCAATCACTTGTGATAATGTTGTTGTCATCTTTTGTTGCCTTTCCTCTAGTCCCTATTTAGCATTGATTTGGTTTTTGTGTGTGTATGGTGTGCTTCAGGCCCTGTAAAGCCTTCCTTTCCCACACCACTTGAACCACGAGGTGATTGACAGAGCAAGAGGTCAAAGGGAATGCTGAAAGGATTTGGACGGAAGTTGTAGTTTGTTCAGGATTGGCACAGCACTGTTTGTTGTTGCTAAGACCAAAGATGCCATCTTTAAGCTCCCATTGTTACAGCATATGCTACAAACAGAGTCGCATATCGCACGCACGCACGCACACACACACACACACACACACACACACACACACATTCTTCATGCTCTTACTAAGCTATCACATAGTCTAAAAGAAGAGGCCATTCTTCCTCTCTATGAGTGTCTCCCCTCTACTCTGTGACTTTCTGTGGCAGTCTGTGGAGAGAGGGGAACAGTTAGGTCTAATGCTTAGACATGGCTGGTTGATCACAGTGTGCTCACACTGAGCTTTGGGGGATTGTGAAAGACTGATTTGACTGTCTGTTAGTTTTAGCTGTACCCACACTACACTCTAAATTGTCCAGAACAAAGGTTGTTCCAGAGCTCCTCAACCTTGTTTGGCTGCAGCTGTCACACTTAAGCATGCCAGCTTTATCTTGCAAGGTGTCATGTTGACCTTATGATATTCTCTTTCTGCAAAATGTCTTGCTTACAGAGAGAGAAGCTTTTATGCTTGCGTGCAGAAATCTCTTCATTAGTCCGCACATGAGCACCTCCTCACCTCTGCATTTGTTAGTCCGCCTGAGTCACTGGTATTTTGGATTTACGACAGGAATTACGTCGGGTCAAGCTGAATGGAAAGAGGCCTAAGTGGGAGAAGAGACTGTTACACTGAATTAATAACAGAGGGTGTTCTGTAGGGACTGAGATAGAGGCAAGAGTAGGGTGGGATGAAGACACAGCCTTTTGGCTCCTATCCTGCATTCTCTGGTTTGGTTCACAGCTGGAACAAAGAAGAAGGGAGGTGTACAAAACAAAGGAATGGCAAAGACTGCAGAAAATTCGAAATGCACAAACCTTTTGCCTCCTGATACTGATTGTGGTGTCTGTAGTAGGAGATCTGCCTTCACAAAAGCTTACCTTTGGGAGAGGAATTTCTTTTGCCAAATTCACTCATTGACATCCTTCATATATTAGTACTAAAACACCAACTTTCAACTGTACTTTAAATTTTTATGTATTTTTTTATGTACATGGTGCAATTTGTTCTTTCTTTCTTTTTCTTTTTCTTTTTTTTAGCAGGAACTCCAGCAACAGTTGAGGGAAGATGAACAATTTTAATATTTGACCAACACGTTTCGGCTTGTGGCCTTCATCAGGGTCATCATGACCCTGATGAAGGCCACAAGCCAAAACGCGTTGCTGGAGTTCCTGCTATGTTATTTCTTTCATCCTCTCCATGCACCTTGGAAGCAGGTGAAGTTGTGCCAGAAAAAAAAAATTTTGCTGCTTTTTTTTTTTTTTTTTTTACAATGCATCAGCCATAATCAGATACATTTTTCCATATTTTTATGTAAGGCCTTACAGCGATAAAATTAGCTCACTGCAGTAAAACTGGCTCAGTCACATCTGGCTCATGTGCATAGCAGTGTCAGTGCTACAATATATGCAGGCCGTGTTTTGGAGTTATCTCATTTCCGAAGGTAAAAGCTGGTATGATTTTGGTGCAGCAGGAAAAAATAAATGGCTATATCCCCAAACATAAATAAAAAAGTTCCTTACTATAAGTACACATCACACCTCTTAGCATGCAACAAAGTGGACACTCACGGCATAGACTTCTCTTTCTGCTCTCTGGATAAAGTGTAAAGTGTGCGTGTTAGTCCCCATAGGGAAATAGTTCCTCTTCATTTAACCCATTCACCCAGTGAAGCAGTGGGCAGCCACCAATGCAGCGCCCGGGGAGCAGTGTGTAGGGATGGTACCTTGCTCAGGGGTACCTCAGGGTAGCCGTTCAGTGGAGTCGAACCCCCGACCTTCCGATCATGGGGCCACCACTCTACCTACTGAGCTATCCCTGCCCGGATTAGGGTTCCTGTGTTGGCTTACATAATGTCAGATTTCACTGGCACAACTGTGTGTTTGCCAGTGTTTGGACGGGTCCTTGCATGCTCACTTTTTCTGCCTCATACTTCTGTCCATATGTAAGCCAAAACAATGTGCCACTATATTTTATGCCTTGTGAACAGTGTGTTTGTGTTTGTGTGTGCTTCATTTCTGAAATGGGGCATGCCTTGGTAGCAGGAGTATCTATTACGAAATCATTTTGTGGTTGTAAAGGTACAAAGTCAAGTTTACATTTGTAAAAAACAGTCATTCAAAACTTCATGAACACTGAGGCTAGTTTATTATCACAAGCGTAACAAAGGGCACTACTGCCAGACACTTTTCTCACAATATTCATTCTCTCATCATCACTGCTGTGCTTGCTGTCTGCCGTCTTGGGTTTTGTGGTTTTTGTCATCTTTTTTTCCACCCAGACATGTAGAGCTCATAAACTCGCAGAGAATGAGACAGGTAGAAAGCATTCTGACTTTAAAAAGAGCAAGAGGTTTGCACAGACAAAGACAGAGAGCGTTGCTATTTGCACTGCAGTGTTGTGTGGTCATGTGTGAGTGTGTGGTGGGTGTTCTGTAGTTTTATTTTGTCATTGTCAGGGGAATCTGATGAGTATTTTTAGAAGCTCTTGCTTGTCCTGCTTCCAATTTGCAGATGAATTACATTCCACTCAAACTTCATGGAGGCTCATTTAAATCATGTAAAGAGTGAGAAAAGAAGGGCAGACAGAGACGGCTTACGACGTATATGAGAGATAAAGTAAGAGAGAGATGAGGATTGATGACTCACCCAGAAGGAGACAGGCAGACACCTTTGGTGGCCACGACTCTTCTCATACTGAGGCATACCTGCACTGCAGCACAGCCTCCTCACACTCACTAATGCAGAAGTGTGTGGGCTGGCAGGAAGAGATTTATGGTATGGCTGCTTTTGTAATACAATTCCTCAATATACACATATATACACTGGCTGGCAATATGAGGCCCCAGTGGACCAGAATGATGACTTGGCTTTAAAGTAGGCCAAGGGCCGGATTGAAGGACACGCAGACCCGCATACACACAGGCCCACTCTGAGTCATATTCGCTCTCATCTCTGCTCTCTGTGGACTTTTCAAAAATAGCAGATTAATCCAGTGAAATGAGCAGTTCTGAGAATTCGTCAGTTGCCTATCCCTGCTTCCCTCCACCCCATCATCCCCATCATCCCTCTGTTTCCCCGCTTGCTTTTTTTTATCCTGCTGCAAAGCTGGCGGCGTCTTTGGTCATGTTTGACCTTTAGATTTCCGCTGGAAAGAGGAACGATGATTGGTTTATGACATAATAAAAAGAGATGCGGACCTTGGATGCCAATTTTTAATTGACTGAGAACTTTCCAAAGTCCACTATACTGGCACGTTTGACTGAATCTTGGCTCATTTGCATAATTTGCCGAGTGGGAGCTTGCCCTGTGAGATTGTGTCGCTAACTTTGTAATCTTGCAGGAAAGAATAGCACCGTTGTTGTACATGCAAAGACAAGAAGTGTGTTTTTGGCTTCCTGTGGTTTTTTCATAGATCAGAAAATGTCTCCTTTCCCAGGCATTTGAAAAAATACTCTCCCTATGTACGATGCATGAATTTTGAAAACAATAAATAAATGAAGAGCTGTTTTAAAGCATTTCCTTATTCTAGTTTCAAGATTGCACAAGAGTTTCCTCTAGCCAGCATGTTTGGTGTCTTTTAACATCCTTAGCACAATAAATATTTATTCTAAATTTATTTCTCTTTTCTCTTCAAGGAGCATGTATGAGTGACGAGCAAAAGAGGAAGTGGGATCTCTGAAGCTCCGCCCCCTCTACTGGTGGAGCACCCTGCACATCTGACCAGAGACCCCTTAACTCACTTTGAAAGGTACGAATTAAGGAATGGCTACACAAAGTGATGCAACAAAGAACAGTTAACACAACCGTTTTTGTAGATAGGGTTGTTCATATTGAAACCTAAAGGGCTGAGATTTTTTTTTATTGTACTGTGTATTGAACTGGATATATTAAACAAATTTACCGGTTCATGCATATGCAACTTTTTCTTTTTTTTTCTTTTACTGACCTCAGCCCTTTCTTTGTTTTAATAAGCCAGTCTATCTTCTGGCTGAAAAATCCAATTTCTTTAACAAGAGAAGTTCAGTGGATAAAATTCAGTCTAAATATAACCTTTTAACATCGCACCCCATATGATCCTGATGTATACTACAAACTAGATTTATTCACCTACGGGCAAAATCAAAATGTGTGCTTAAACTATTTTTGAGAAATTACATGTTACATTGTCAAACATAAACCTCAGCACCCCATTAACAGCAAAGTGCCTCTTTTGATTTTGTGTGCTGACCCTTTTGATTGCAAATTAGGCACATTTGCATTCACTTTGACTCAATTCTGGTGCTCATGTTGCATTTCTGCTGCCTTTGTCAAAGAGGTTAGCAAAGTGAAAGGCTTTCCATTGGAGAGGTGGGTCTGCCTTGTTGCCTGAGTGAAGCGGGAGCGGTGCATGCAATTCTTTGTAAGCTTCATGGTGGGGTCCCCATTTATTAGCCTCATTCAGCTGTGCAATCATGTAGAAAGCCCAAGTTACAGCAGCTATATTTAACGAAGAATATACATATCTACACAGATAGATACTTTATTGATCTCACAAGGGAAGCTACATTGTTACCATAGCAGGATAGAAAAAAAAGGTATAGTTTGAAATAAATAAACAAAATAGTTAAAGTGCCACAGGCTCATTGTGAGGGCAAAGTCTTTATATATACAACAGTGATTAAAAAAACCAAAAAAATAAAAATGAGGTCAAGTTAAAGAAGAGTAAAAAGAAAGAATGAGAAATGAAGATATAACAAGAATAATGGCTAGAGTATTATTACAACTGTAAAATGCATGTAGGAGAGCACTGCTTCATCCGATCTCATATCACTTATTTCTCTCATTTTTTACTATCAGTAACTCATTAATGCGTCATAGAAACAGCTTGTAACAGTTATGTAACTGTCTCGTATTGTCTTCATATTTCAGACTTTGCTATGATCTATTGTTTATGCTCTGTGTGTTGAACCCTTGAACAAATCTATGCCATTGTCACACATTATTATACTAGCACACTATTTGTATACACAAGTTTAAGTATTCTAATTAAAGTGTTGTTAAACAATTGTTGAAAAACAAAAATTAAGGGTCATAGGTACATAAGTAAGGATTGAAATCACCGATTAGTTTGTAAATTGCTCCTGTTATCAATTTTGTGCCTATAAATGTGTCAAAACTAAAAGAAAGTCCCCAAAATAGTGACGCGTGTCTTTGCAGCACGTTGCTCTCTTTATGACTATTTACTGTCTGGTGGCTATGTGTGAAAAAGGGTAACGTGCTAAATACAGAGATGAGTAAAATCTGAAAATCCAAAGGCAAAATGTGTCATATTGTGTCAGTGTGGGAAGTTAATGTTAGCAGAAGTTTCATTTGCAACACTAGATTAGTGTTATTGGCTTCTGTGGTTCCCTGTTCCCCCCTGTTGCTGACATCCAGCAATGCCCTTCTCTAAAATTTACAAAGCTTTATTATATCTGATTTGTTACCATATTTGAAAAATCCAAACTACCTTTGGCACATAACTCTGTTGGGATGTTTCTTTGATCTTATCAGCTGCTGTAACAGCAACTATAAATCAACTTTTATCAAGCTTTTTCTGTTCCAGGAAATTCAGTTAATGTGAAGATTGCATTAGAGTTTTCTTAAGGAATTTTAAACGACACTTAAAGCGCTGCTGTGTTTGGTTCTAAAATGAGAATGAGAAAGTCAGAACACTGATCATCAATAATGCTAAAAATCGTAACAATGGCATAACGATGAAAAGAGGGTTGCAAAAGAACCATCAATGCAACATAATGCAAGGAATGCAATGCAACAATACAAAGTATTTTTCCTGATTCCTTGTTGTTGTTGTTTACTCTTGTATGTCTGTGTGCTTTATAATACAGATTAGAAATTGTGTAACACAACAGATACTTTAATGCAGTGAGGAGTCAGAGCCTAGTTAACCTTTGATTTTTTGTTATTGTGTGTTACCTGGGGGGCAGCTAAACATATGTCTGCACATTGGTTTTTATACTGTGTATGTATGAAAATTGACCAGTAGCTCCACAAAAGTCCAAAGAATATGACAAATATATCACATATTATGTGCTGGGGAAATAGACATGCTGACATTGTACAGTCTATTAAGAAGTCATGCTTAATAGACAGCAATGCAGTTCTCTTCCAAGTAGCTTCAGATATAAACTTTAAAGACATTTTCTTTCCTTTTTTTTTGCCTAAGGTACTGTAAGACGTTTTACAGATGAAAGCAGCCACAAAATTGCGAGGTTGCACTGTAACATAGTCTTAGAAATATTAAAATTTTTCATATTTTTATATGAAAAAAAAAAATCAAAGCATATTGTTAAAGTGGTTAGTAGGCAGAGAAATCCAGCTGTGCTGTCAGAGACTCGTTAATCCCTCCTGCTTGGCATGAGTTATAGTAGGAATAGCAGCAGCTGTAATAGTAGAAAAGAGCCGCAAACATACAGGGGAGACCAGACACACAAACCCACTGGGCCTAATGGTTCAGACTTTAAGTATTACAGGGTGATTAGGGAGTTTCTGTGTGAGTACGTGTTAACACCATTTAACACACAGCCTGCGATGATGTTTTAATTGTGTAAACTGTTGTATTATTTGTGCCAGCCAGTGTGATCAAAGCCTCCACTGTGTGTACCTTTGCATTTTTGCGAGGCAAGTGCAAAAAAGTTAATAGTTGTTAAAAGATCATTTACAGCATACTAACATCAAATGGACCACCAGGATGTTGCAGTCATTTATGTGTTCTTAGGTGTGTTGTGATCAATTTATTTTAATACGTGTACAAAAAAAGCTCCACTCTCTTTCCAACCATCAGGGGAACACCCCTCGTGACAGTAATGTATATTGATTTTGGCCAAAAAGGCCCCAGTGATTGGAGATTGAAGTATTTAATTCCACTTTGCTTGTGAGCCAAGTTTTGCATTGGTAATCAATTTTAGCTGGGACTTTTACGCTGCCATGGGCAGTTCTCTCTGTACTCCTCTTTGTATTTTAAACTGATTTTTAGAACGTTTAACAATGTTTTATGTAAGTAGTAGGGATGAATCCTCTGCGATAATATGGGGAATACATTTTTATGGGATATAAAAGGCATCTATGTTCCTTAGTGAACACAACAACTTGACAAGAACAGGCATGTCTGACATAGAGAGCTGGATGGCAAACTCTGATTTTGTAAAAAGGAAGCTATTTCAACAAACTCCAAAAAAAAAAAATTCTTTGCAAAATATACAAGAAAACTGTTCCTGATAAACGTGGAAACTAACTTGTTATATCACTTGGGGCAAAAAGACACCACCATGTAAAACCAGGGTATGAACGTACAGGAGGAGGAGATACTATCAGGTGGTGATGTGCAGGTTGTGTTATACTTTCACTTAGAATTACAGGGAAAACTCCACCACCAGTATTTGACTTATGCTGTGTCACTACTATTACGCTCTAATGCTGCTTCTGCTTTCACCTTGTGGCGAAAGATTCACACTTTGAATAAGGTAGTTTGTCTTCAATGACAGTAGCTCATTGGAAAAGAAGGATGGAAAACGTTTTATCAGCATTTTATTTGTCCAATATTGTCAGAATGATCATTATTGTAAAATTACTTTAAATATTGTAATATGATTTTTGAGGCTGTATCACAAACCCCAATAGATAGTTTAGATAGATGCTGCAGGTCCCTCAACTAACAGAATCAGCTGTTTTTCACTGTTATCCACCTATGCGAAGATTCACAAACCAAATTTGGCTCTGATATTAATTGTTATATTTTAAGAAGAACTGTTCTGCGGTGCCTCTTCCTCGATTCATAGGCCAGCTTTCTTGTGTCACTGGTTCTCTGTGGCTAGACTGTGTCCGCTTAGTCTGTATTTCATCAGGAACTGTTTATGTTTTGCATTTCAGACAGTTTATGCTACTCTACCAATTTATATTCATGCTTTAGGGACAATTACAAATTGCATTTGATTTACCTATTGTTCTAGATACACATTTTTTTTTATCACTTTAATAATTTAGTTTACTTTGATTTGTTTTTGGAGGAGATACAAACCCAGCCTCAGGGGGTCACAAGCTAATGCACTCCTAGTGCTGGTCCCAAGCCCAGATAAATGGGAGGGTTGCTCCAGGAAATCTTTGCCAAGTCAAACATGCAGATCCATCCACTGTGACAAACCCATGGGAAATAAGGGAGCATCCAAAAATACTTTCTTTGGTTATTGGAAGGCCATGTTGGTCTGAGGTTGAACAGTGTTGAGGTTTATTTCAGTAATGGTACGTTCTGACTAATACACTTCTGGGGGCTCCCCAAGGTTTAACGACTCACAGGTGTGGTCCCCTGAGAACTACATTTCTAAAGAGTGTTTTCTGCTTGCATTCCCAATGCCAGTAGGAATCCCAACATGATTAAATAGCCAGTTGGGAGTTGGCAGTTGGCATGGCTACAGCTAGGCTACAACCACAATAACAAGCCAGGGAGTACCATGATTGGAGGTGTGTCTTTGTTGTGTTTCATGGTTTAAAGTTAACAGTTGAGTTGGAAATGAGACATGCAACTGAAACCAATATAACTCAGCATTAAAAATGACTTATTTCTTTGTGTGCTAAGTTTACAGGTAGCTGTTAACTGTAGACAGAGGCTTCCTCCCTGTACTACTTACAAAAGCCAGTTAATAGATCATTTGTGCCTGCAGCTTATGTTGATCCGTGACCAAGGATTGTGTCCTAAAAATTATGCCAGATTTAATTTGCTTTGATTTTCATGTTGATGCCCCATGTAGTTTGGAGGAAGTGCTAAAGGTCTTTATGTCTTTAGAATTGTAAAAAAGGTTCCTTTGGTCCTTGTTCATTGTGACTTCAGGTGTTCTTTTTTCAGTGTTGCTAATCAGTGGGTATTACCTGGGATGTTTATTATGGACCTGCAGTTTTTTGCATGCAGAACTCTGATGGGTAGCTGACATCTAGTGATCTCTTAACAGCTGATGGTCCGTCCAACACAGGTTTGACTTAACTTGGGAGATAGCTGAAGTTTCTGGTTTTCTCCTAAATGCCAAAAATGCTTTTTGTTTCAGTGCATTCACTGCCAGATGATAGTTTACCAAAGCAGTGTTTTTAAACGCCAGGTACTGACTGCATTGGGTATTCCCTAATTTGAATTTCTATTTGTTTTCCTGGGATTTGGGCTTTTTTTCTAAGCTCATGATTTTAAATTCATTGTAGTTGACTGTCAATACTGCTGCCGGAGGCTGAAGTGCTGTTTTTGTCCCTGCTTTTTTTTTTCTTCTTTCAATTTTTTCCCCTTCATTAGCCTCTTCCAATTTTTTTCCTGCTTTTATTACTGATATGAGCCCTGTTTGCTCAGGATCGGTATTACCAGCATAACTTGTCCGATTTAGAAATTACCCTCGCACATCTGTGTGGGAGGGACACCTAGCACAGGAAAAGCAAGGTCTGTGTTTAGTAGGGCTGCACGATTTTGCATAAAATGAGAATCACGATTTTTTGGCTTAGAATTGAGATCACGATTCTCTCACGATTTTCTTTTCCAGTATAAATATTTATTGCACTTATTAACTGCACATCAACTTCGTAACAGTTGAGACTGAACATAAAAACAATAAATAAACATAAAAACAACAAATGTCTCACGTTTTGTTGTTGCTGCAACATGTTGTACTGCTTGAAATTCCGTCTCCACCGTTGCTCGACACTGCGTGTATAGAGCAGGTAGTGCAACAATAGAAAAATAGTTGCGGGACAGCACTGTGTAGCGTTTGTCTAGGGTGTTGATCATTTTCCTAAATCCCTCGTTTTGCACAGTGTTGATGGGAGCCATATCTTTGGTCAGGTGATAAGTGATAGCCTCCGTAATTTCTTTGTGCCTGCGGGAGTTCGATGTGTATAGGGAAGCGCTGTATAAGGTTCCCGTTATTGATGTTTGGGTGGTTGACCGGGACGGATTTTCTCCTGTCACTTTCTCCTCATCCCTGACGTGCTCTCCGTTGGTTTTCCCCTGCTAATTCACACGGCACAGCCTCTGTATCACGTGGTATAAGGCTCCGCCCTTGTCATTTGTTGAGAAGGAAGAGTGAGCGCTTGTTTTCATGCAGAGTACGTCCCGGATCAAAATGCGGTACAATCGTCGTCGTCTTTTTTTTTTTTTTTTTTTTTTTTTTTTTTTTTTTTAATCGTTGTCATTTGGAAATGAGATCGCACATAAGTATGAATCGAGATTGCGATTTTCTAACGATTAATCGTGCAGCCCTAGTGTTTAGCTTGAAATAACTAACATTATGATGCCCAAAGGGGAATTCACACGCTACCCAGCAGTATGTGAAATGGTTCAAGTCAGCCCCACCTTTACCTGCAGGAACATTAACATGAACCTGTTCATGCATCAATAACTAAAATCTAGTTGTCATCCAAAAACAAAGTAAACATCAGAGTGAAATGGGTTATTCTTCACAGCAATTGCTTTTATTTCTGGTGCTTTAAAACATTAATAATACTTAAACTTGTGAATCTTATTTTATATTTTGAATGCAGGCCTTTGACATTAAGCTTGAATAATGATATGAGTCCTCAGGCTTATATGTGGGCTATTTTTTGACAAATATTGATTGAAATCTGTCTGGCCCCTCGGTGAAGACTGAACTATTTATAGGTTGTCACATAAAACTGTTGAAAGATACTATCATATATATCAGCCATTCCATCCTACTTGAGAGGTTTCATCTTGACCTTTATGTGAATGACTTTCCATGCTGTGTTTAAAGAAGCAGAAAAGAAGTCTTGATAAAATACCAAACACACGCAAAAAAGATTTTCTTTAACATTAGAAATTATGGATTAGGATTATTGACAACCTCTGCATTCCTCATGTACTGATGGTCATTCGAATAAGACTTTACGTCGACTTAATTGTTTTCAAACGTCTACCTGCTGTGCTTATTCAGAGAATGTTTTAATTTAAACCCTCTAGCAAAATGGAATCGAAAGCCTTTCTAAAAATCAATAAAGCATGCAAAGATTTTACCATTGTTTTGTGGCGTACGTGCTGATTAATTAGAGTGTGTAGAGTGTAAATGTGGCCAGTAATACCGTGATTTGGTAAAAAGCCAATATGGGTTTGCTCAGGGGAATGTTTTCAATAAATAAGGCCAGGAACCAGGCATTGATAATACTGGGGGATTGACTCTGCTTACACAAGTGGCTTAGTAGTACGTGCGGTCTGATATTTCTCAGCTCTGTAGTGGGGATAAAAAAAGCCCCAGGCTCCACATCTCAGGAAAACAACCAGACTATAGAACTGTCGGGAGAATGAAACTAAACAACTGAAGCAGGGCCTGTTTCAGCTCAGCGCTGCTGTGTTTAAGCACGTCTATTGGCTTGATTTAGTTGTTGTTGTTGTGAGTGTTGTGAAATTGGAAATGTTGTGTCTGAGATGACGACAGTTAATCTTGACATCAGCTGATGTTGGGCACTCCTTTTCTGTACTCAGGTTAATCTTAATTATTAGATGGTCTGTGGAAATCATGAAATGTTCTCTAAGTGGCACCTTTTTCTTTTAGTGAGGTGACTTTCATGCTGAAATGCCGCGACGCTCACAACCATCACTGCAAAGAGAATAGCACCATTTTGATTTTGGTGTATTGATTTCTTTTAGATCGTTACTAATATCAGTATTTAGGCCAAAGCAAGGCCATTATCAATAATGCTGTTCAACCATATGTTATATATCATCTGTGACATCAACAAGGCATTTTCACCCAGAGAACTGCTGCTCACTCAATCTTTTCTCTTTTTCAGACCATTATTTGTAAACCCCACATGGTTTAGTGGGAAAATCCCAATAGATTACTGTTAAAGCAGGTATACCTAATGAAATGGCCGGTGAGTGTATATAAATAATAATAATAATTATTATTTTAAGCCCCTTTCAAAACAAAGATCACACATGAGTAAAAAAAATAAAAAATAACAAAACAATGAACAATAATGTCCACCAAGTTAAAATCATTAAGGATTCACGTGACATGTGGAAGACAATCAGAGTGAGTAAGCCAGTTTGCGGAGCTGCTTTAAAAAACGGATTGAATAAAATAATAAAAGAGTTTTTCTAAATAAACACCTAACACTGATCATTGAGACCCATTCAAATTTAAAATATATTAGTCTGAATGAAAAAAAAATTAAAAACTGAGAAAAAATGTAGAACATAAATCGGTAATCAATCCCAGAGCCTTTTTTAAGTGATGATTGAATTCTTCGAGCTCTACAGGCTCGCACTAATATTAACTAAAACACTGTCACCAATGAATCTTGTGGTTAATTAATTATAGATTGCAGCCTAAACAAATTCTTTGTGTGTGTGTGTGTGTGTGTGTGTGTGTGTGTGTGTGTGTGTGTGTGTGTGTGTGTGTGTGTGTGTGTGTGTGTGTGTGTGTGTGTGTGTTCTGGGTTGTTCATTAAAGTGTCTTGGATTTTGCATTAGTCTGAATCATACAATGTAGCCTGTAACTCATGGTGAAGAGAGCAACATGCCAAAGAGGTACAGTGCTCGGTATGTTTTTTAAGTCCACTGTCAGATGGGCAGAGCGTGTATTTTCTCTCCCTTTTTTTTTGTTAACTGATGGCAGGTCTCTTTCACTCTCTCTCAGTCGTGTCCCAGTCCTTGGGTTTTTTATTTCCTCAACGGGATCAGTCTATATTCTGCAGTCAAGGTTATGATCTGGATATTAAGCGAACCCAGCTGATTTGCCTCAGGCGACTGTGTACTCCTTAGAGAAGCATGAAGACGGGGCTTCAGGCCACCGTGTTCTGTTTCTATTTCCCTCCCCTAATGTTAGCCTGAGCCTTGTTCTGCTCCAATTGAGATGCATTACGACTGTTCAGAAAATCAGCGCTCCCATCAGCGTTGTCTTGGAAACTGTTGAGCTTATCAAGCCTATATGACCCAAGGACAACTCGTACACCTGAATAGCACCGTCTCTGGTTTTCCTCTTAAGGAAGCTTCAAAAAGGCAGCATGTTTTAGACACTTTTAGAAACAAAATACACCTGGTTGTATATTATGATTTTTAAAAAACAAAACAAAACAAAACTGCTATACAGAGGGTCCACATTTGTCGTTTAACATATTTAGCAGGACAAACTTTGTGTTTATTAGTAACACTCATCATCTCTTTCATTTGCCCTCAGTCACGTACAGTATTATCTCCCTGCCTTCCTCTGAATATTCTTTTATACATATAAACATGAAATCCCTAGAAGGGAGGATCCTCGCTCGCAGTCATAAATTCTAAAGCGAGTGAAGTGCTGGATCCTCTTGCTGAGTTTTTCCAAATGGTTGTGAGAAATAGTGGTTGTGCAATCTCTAAAGGGGGATTAAGCCTGTGGAGAAAAGGAGAGGAGGGGAAGATGAAGAGAGACACAGAGAAGGATGTGAAGGAGGAAATTGTGTTTTTGTAGGGAAGTAGTGATGGCAACCGCTATTGAAAGGAGAAAACATCACTAAGAGAGAAACGGGAGGGAGTGGGGGTGGGGCGGCTGGGAACGAGAGTGCATGATGACCAGGATGGAGGTTTAAAAGAAAGATGGAGGAAGTGCAGTATGCTAATGGCTTAATAAGAACAATGGAGAGTTGTGGGTCTGTTTAACGTCATATGAAACCAGGCTGTTTAAAAGAGACTTCAAAGAGACTAGCACCCAACATAAACTAAACTGACAGACACTCACACAGAGAGGCAGAGCCCAGAGCACCAGGGAGACCGGAGGTGTCCTCTGCCATGCCTGATTAGAAATACAGTGAGTGGAGAGGCATGGCTGAGAGACAGCAGTAAGCAGGAGTGTGTGCGTGCGCGTGCTTTTATTTAATGTATCTGTTGCTTGAAGCACTGCGGTCTACATTCTCTGTGATCAAATGGCATCTCCGGAAAGAAGCTGACATCCATCCGACAGCATTTTTGACATGATGCTGTGAACAGGAATATGTAAGTTTTTCTGTGATGGAAAGCTCCGATGTTGTTGTCTGTATTCGTATAAGAGCTCTGCTATGTATGTGTTGCACCAGAAACGGTGAAGAGAGAAGTATATCCAAGATTCTGCTACATTGTGTGGTTTTGTTGTTGTTGTTTCATAAAGGTCAAGCAAGGCCGACGCAGTCTAGCAGCTGTCAGTGAAACAGAAAGGACGGAGATTGCAGAGCGAGTACTGAAATTCAGCCTTCCTGCTAGTCCTGGAATTTGAACAAGTTTGAGAGGACGGAAAAAAGTGAGATAAACAGTCTGGTAAATTCCTTCAGGATATCCGGGGGAATCTGAATTTTCCAAATCGTTATTTTCCAGGAATCTACTAGGAACAATTTTATAACTGGCATGTTTTGTTTTATGATGGTTTTCAGTCCAAATTGTGACAAAAGACCAAGCTGGGTTTGAGTTTAAAGTGCATTACAGATGTGGTCGGGTCCTGCACTGTGGCTTACAGGAAAAAACAACAGAAGATAACATCAACGGTAAAGCAAATGTGAGAGCTATAAAGAGATACAATAACACATCCTATAGCATGGTGATTTTGTAAGTGCGCTCAGCTTTTTCACCAATATCGCTGCACAAACCTCTAGCACCTCTGCTGTGAACCATAACTAATGTTAGTAATGTGAACATACTGCACAGTTCAACACTCAGTACGGTAGCAGCTTTACAGAGCGCAGCAACCCCTGTAGCTCTCCTTCAGTCACGCATGAGTGCAGACTGCCAGATGCCACAATGATCACCTATTAAACATTAGTTTCTTGTATAACTGTATATAAAGATGTTAGGGACAATAGCAAGACTGTATATAAAAGATAGACCTGGAGATGATTTTGAAGTCTTGGGTTTGGCATTTTGCCCATTGTGTCTTTGGCGTTTTGGAGCCAGTTAAAAGAGAATGTAATGAATGATTATGTTATTATGGTAACTAATGCTAGAAAGGTTTTTTGCATCCACACTCACATATGTGTGCTAATTAGTTTTAACATCTTACTATAATACAAAAAATCTGTGCAAACAAATTTGCCACACAGATGCATTGTAGGCCCCTTGACGAGCTTTATCCATATCAGACATCATGGTGTCATTATGTGTCCTAGCAACCACTAGGCTAAAGTGGCCCATTTTTAGCATGCAGACCTTATCTAAGCGACCATCTAAAGTATATCAGTCTGCAGAGAGCATGAACAGGTCAAACTGTACAGTAGTGTGAGTAAAACAAAACTAAAAGATTCTCACACTCTAAATGGTTCTATTTCCCGCTGTCAGAGAAGTGCGGTAAATTTGCTTTAACACCACAAACATGATCTAGAAGTCCAGTTCTGTTACTTGATTAGCTGCAGTCGATTAGCCCGTCAGTAGCCACCAGTAACTAAAGGCAGCCACTGCATTAATTATGACTTAATTAGACCCTAATGGAACATAATTTGTTGGTTATGTAAAGATTCGCTTCCTGTACACATGCTGCCTTTTCAAAGAAAAGTAACGGAGGCCAAACATTTTCTTTGTACCAGATTGTAAAGATGTTTATTTCTGGTATAGCTCTGGAGGTTTTAACATCCAAAGAGCTTCACTTCCTGGTTTGAGTATTTGTTTTTTCATCCCAGGTCAGGAAGTTTCCATTTGATGACAATTAAACAGTTTTTATTTGTTATATTACCGGTAATATTTTTCTATCATTCATACAGAAATACGACATTTACATTTTTATTCACATTCACATTTTTTCTGCTGTTTAGTGGCAATATTTAAAACACAGTTATTTTTCTACGTCTTAAAGTAGTCCTTCACAAATATGATAGATTAAACAGTAATGATATACACAAAACGTATTTGTCTGAAGTGTGTTTTATGTATAAATATCTATGATTTACACATCTATGTTAAGCTCTATGTTACTAGCTTACAATATCCCACTTACTATATCCTCACAAGAGAGTTTCCCTGAACTTGCTTTTCCCCTACAGATATTAAAAACAGATGTTTAATGTTTATTTTAAAATGTTTTTATTTCTTATTTTAAAAAAAATCTTGTAATTAATATTTATTTTGTGTGTCTGATGTTATCTAACGGAGCTGCAGAAGTGATGGTCAGGAAATGTTTCTAAAGGCTGATATGAGGTGGTTTGCAATAAGTGCTTTGTTTTCTTTTATACCTTACTCAAACTGAAACTGGTCGAGTGGCTAAGTGGGAACGTATAAACTGATGTAACATGTTACATTTTAACCTTGTCAAAAGTTGGTGGTGGTGCAGCAGTTCAATAGATTTCATTGGATGTTTTTTTCTCTCCCCAGGGGGTGAGAGATCACAGTTAAGCATGTATGTGCTGGTGGATGGATGCCCTGCACCAATTTTTTTTTCTTTCGCGTGTGAACCTGAGAGATAAAATCTTGCAAAGTTACAAAACGCTGTGAAGTAGAAGACAAGCTGACAAGACCTTTTTAAATTTACGCCTCCAGTTGAGTCAGCTTTTAATCCGAGAACAGTAATTTGCCCAACTCTGCTGGAGAGTACATTAGTGATGATTATTGATAAGATTTCATCAATACCAGTGTCATTATTGATTCTGCTAATAGGCCTTATTCTTTATCTATTTGCTTATCTATTCGTTATCAATTTTCTGTGTGAGGAAAAGGCCCACAAATGTTTTATTATTTGAAACAGAAGCAGGATAAAAACGGCTTTCATGTGTGCACTGCTCTGAGTCTGATGCCATAATTTCTTACTCTGGAGCTGCATCTGATAGATTAGATATTCTAGTTCTCGAATCCCATCCCTGGACTACATATATGCACATCATATACGGAGAGTACAGCTCTAACCTGAACACTAAAACTACTTGACTCACAGGAACAGAAGTCTGAGGAAAGACAAACAGTTAAATCTTCCCTCTTGTTTTCTGCTGTACACGGCACTTTGTGCTTCCAGAATCCTATCAGGTGGAATTTAGAAACGCTGCTCTGCAGTTCTCTTATTTCCCTGGCTGCTAAGCAAACCTAAACTAAGCTAAGCTAAGCTAGCTGTGCACAAACATCGTTTTTTTCCCTCCCGGGGGCACGAGAGAAATCACCGTGGCCAAATTAATTTTCTCCCTTCTGCTTGTGCTGCTGCAACCTGAGGGATCATTGAGGCAGAGAATCAGCCAAAGAGAAGGGAGATGGTGCTGAAGGAGAGAAGGAAAGGGGAGCAGTGGAATTTTAATGTGGCTGTGTCTTGTCTCTTGCTGCCTGCCAACGAAAAGCAATTACTATCATAGCTCCCCTCTCTGCTGTGTGTGTGTGTGTGTGTCCGTGTGTGTGTTTGTGCTTACCTTTGAGTGGGTGTCTGACTGCACTTTAGAACACAGGGATTTGGTATGTTAAATGTACAAAGGGTAGATTGGCTCATATCCTGCAGGGTATTTGGGAACACTGATATACTAGATGGTTGTTGTGTAGAACTGGACAGTAGTTAGAGTGTTGTTTAGATATTGTAAAACATTGGTTTTTAAACTTTTTGTGCCCAAAGGGCAAGACAGATTTTCAAGTCACACCTGTATAACAGCCTCTGAGTGTCATCTGAGATGTCATCAGTTCTTTTGATTGCATTTTTTTGCACCACCTGGACCTACCATACAACACCTGTAATATTCTAAAAGAATGTGTCACAAGGTCCTCTGGAATGCAACTTGCCTCCAACACCTTATCAGACACGTTCCCGCAATCCAACAAACAGTTTAGCTTCCTTTGGTTCAAATCCAGCTCTCTTTTTGAAGCGGGCCAAGCGACTCTCAAAAGGGATGTTTGGTTTCCAAGTGCCTCCTTAACTTGCTTGGCATGTCAACCTTAGCCAACTTCTTCTAACAGATGACGCACGCAGGCCAGAGGGCAGGGGGTTGACACAATGAAGCTATAAGATGGCCAGCTTACAGGACACCATCTACATGCAGTTTTCATTTTTCCCTTTTGTTTAGCTGTGGGGTCCTTGGCATTGGTTAGTTGTGGCTAGCTTGCCATAAAAATGAATTCCCCCCCCTTGCTGTCAGGTTTTGATGTGTCAAATATTTGTAATATGCACCATCTAGAAACTGTACAAACAGACTTTTCTGGGATTTTGTTTTTTAGTTTATTTTTTAGTGGATAGAATTTGTCAACACACAGGAAATTAAAAATTCATTTGTTTGTCTTTGTGCAGTTGTGTAATGCAATATTTATGTATGGTTGTCACAAAATCCCAAGGCACACTTGGACTTAGTACACTGATGTTCTTTGGCAGCCCCATTCTGGAACCACTGCCTTTAAAAAACAAAAAACAAAATCGACTCTATAAACAATTATAAACGTTCATTGTTCTTAGATTTATTGCTTTGTTTCTCCAGTAAGACAGGAGTCCGTCATTTTGAGAATCTCACTGAGTGTAGAGACGACCACTTAGAGGGGCCCTGATAAAAAGCTTGACAGATAGGAGACAGGAGTCAGGCAGACTGATGGACAGGTGGAAGTGTTTCCAGCACTCTGAGGCTCAGAGCTGCAGGAAGGCTAAACGCTGAGTGGACTGAGTAGAAAGGTGGGAAAGATATGAGAAGAGTTGCCTCCTCTACCATGCTTTCAAAGAAACCCTCTGATGGTAACTACCCCCCACTTCTCACTCTACATTTTCAGGATGCGGAGGTTCGCCTACTGTAAGGTGGTTTTGGCCACTTCTCTGGTCTGGGTGATGCTGGACATGTTCATTCTGCTCTACTTCAGCGAGTGCAACAAGTGTGATGACAAGAAGCCGAGAGGACTGCCCGGGAGAGACGGTGAGGGTGTATCACCACACAAACCCATACACAGACACATTTTTATGGCACTGTCAAGCATCAAGTTTGAAAAGCTGAATATGTATCCTCTGTAGACACCATGTCTAGACCACGAGATGGGCCTGGTGAAGGAGGGAAACCTGTGGTGATCCCTAAAGAGCAGCAGGAGAAAATGAAGGAAATGTTTAAGATCAACCAGTTCAACCTCATGGCCTCGGAGATGATTGCTCTCAATCGTTCGCTGCCTGACGTCCGCCTAGAAGGGTGAGCTGCCTCTCCCAGCAACAAGTCCTGTGTTTTGTCATGATAATAACAATAATACATCTTTTATTAGTGTTATTGTTTTTAAATGGCATGACCTATACAGTATAGCAAAATTAGGTAAACTTTAGATAGGAGATTTAAAGAAATGTCTAGTAAAAATGTCATATCTTAAAATGGAATAACATACAAAAATAAATGTAGGTTAGAAGCACCTCTGAGTATTCATTAGGAAGTTATTAAACTTTGATACTCGGAGAGCAAAGAGGGTGTGGTGCCCTCAAAGATCTCAAGGGAATTTGAACTTCCTGAAAAACAGTCAGGAGTTCCTAATTCGGTATTCATATTGTATGAAGCAGGGCCTAAATATCCTCTTTGTGTTATGTTGTGTAGTAAGTATAAACATAAATCATTATATGTTAATATTAATAACAGGAAATTGTACATGTCAAATCTATCCAGTGCCACCTAAACATCGCACAGACAGCAGAATGTTTTCCAAAGATGTATGATGTTTGGGTTTTGTTTGGGTTTTTTTGTGGTGTTCACAAAGCTTCCCACAATTCATATTATTATTTTCTTTCCAGTTTCAACCAGCTTCTGTTTTTCCTTTTTGCAAATCATTTGAAAATGGTTTTCATGGAAAAAAACATTTAAAAGACAAATGTTTTTGGAGAGCTTTCACACTGTGTTAAAACAAACTCTGCTGAGAACCATTTGTGTTGGTTTCAAAACTGCCAGTTGAGCTCTGGTGAGAATCAGTGTGCAGGATTTCATGACAGTAGATACGGTCATGTGAAAAGGAAAGTTTACACACGGCTCTGTGATTAAATGGCTTATAGGACCACCTTTAGTTGTAGTAACTGGAAGTAATCAGTTTTTCTATGACTGTATAGGTTTCTCACATCAGTGTTTAAGAATTATTGCCCACAATGTTGCTTCAGTTCATTGATGTTTGTGAGGGTTTTTTCACAGCTGTCTTAAGGCCCCACCACTGCATTTCAGTCAGGTTGAGGTCTGGACTCTGACTTGATCATTTCAGCACCATGATCCTTTTTTTAATGCTGCTCTATTGTAGATTTGTTGCTGTTTTTGGATCATTGTCCTTTAGCCTGACCCAATTTGGGACAAGTTTTATCTATCACACAGATGTCCTCACATTTAACTCTAGGTTACTCAGTGACTGCAAGGTGCCCAGGTCGGTTAAAGCAAAACAAGCCCAGCTGTGCTGATAGTTGCTGATGTGCTCTGTTTGGTTTTCAACAACATAACGTGACCATTATGGTCAAACATCTCCTCATTTGGTTTGCCTGTTGAAAAGATATTGTTCCAAAACAATTGTGTGGGTTTTTTTCTCTCAGATGCAACTTTGCAAAATTACCATATTTCCCGGACTACAAAGCGCACCTGAATATTAGCCACACAAGCTAAAATCAGGGGAAAATCCTGTTTTGTACATACATTAGCCGCACCTGACTAAAAGCCGCAGGTGTTTCAATGTTGACTCATCATATGTAAGAGAATATGCACAAAGGGAATTGTCAGGAAAGAGATGGCTGTTTGGAGACACACCCCTTTTTTTAATATTTTGAAAAACAAGTTATGGGTACATATTTGCATAACTTTTTAGGTATATGTACAAGTAGCGGTAATTACAAGTAGGAAACATGTACTGTGCTTCATAAATGAGTAACAAATGTAGTACATAACAATAACCTACAGCACACCAGAAAAATAGATTCAGACTACCTTTTAGGCTCAGGTGCAGCGACACGGCTTTAACAAGAAGAAAAGTCAGTCATTCACCACCATCTTCCTGCGCACTAAAACCACCAAAGTCCTCTTCTCCAGTGTCAGATACGAACAGGCTCAGGATGCCTACGTCCTCCACTCTCCGCTTCTCTCCTTCGTTGTCACTTTCAAAACAAAAGAAATCCTCGTTGTCAGTGTCAGAGTCGAACACCCTCAGAAGGGCCGTGGCGGTGTCCTCCTCTTCATCATGCAGCAGTCCAGCCCTTCGAAATCCGTTGGTGATCATGGATGTTTTCACACTTTTCCACGCTGTCAGATTCCACCGGTGGAGTTGAGCATAACTTGCTTTTCGCAAGTTTATCGCCGCTCGTCATCCACGACTCCCGCTGAACGCATAGCGCTACTTTGAAGTTTTTTTTCACGCTACTTGTACAGCACTATGTTGCCTGGCGGATGGACATGTGACCAACATACTCTTGAACCCCGATACTGTGTGTCTGATCACATGCCCTTCCGCCAGGCAACGTAGTGCCGTACAACAGCGGAACAAACAAAACAAATCGTCTTACGATATGACAAAAATCATGGACAATCCACAGAAAAGCCGCACCTGACTAAAAGCCGCAGGGTTCAAAGCTTGTGCAAAAAGTAGCGGCTTATAGCCCGACAATTACGGTAAGCCATGCTGCAATGTTCCCTTTAAAGAGAAGCAGCTTTCTCCTGGGAACTAAATAAGCCATACTTATTTAGTCTTTTAGTAATTGTGCTGTCATGAACTTTAACATTCAGTATGCTAACTGAGGCCTGGAGAGTCTGAGATGAAACTCTTGGGTTTTTGCCAGTTTCTCTGAGCACTGGCACAGTTTGACCTTGGGGTGAATTGGCTGGGTATCCAGTCCTGGGAACATTGTACACACCTGAATGCTCCAGATCAACAACTCGAGTTGCTCACACTCACACTTGCTGATGATCAGTTAATCAAGTGCACCCATCTGCTATTTACACTCTTAATTCCTATGGAAGCAGTGAGGGTGTACCTAGTTCTTCACAGGATTGCGTGTGAATACCTGTGAAAATGTTCTTTTTGGGACTGCATGTGGTTTTAGAGCGATTCATTCATTCAAGGCTGCTGTTAAATCCAGCTGATGGTAAAGTGCTACCAGAACAGTTTTCATTAGCACATCACACAGGGATTTTTGTCTGATTGCTCACGGTCACAAAGAAGTAAAGCAGAGCCGTGCTTGTGTTTATTATATGTGTTGTAAAACTGCTTGACATAGCCAACCTAACAGTAATTGTGTCTTAATATTGCAATCAGTGAATGAAAGCACCATTCTGAGCACCTTTATTCTGCAAGGTTTCTGTAAAGTCATGAATGAACATGTGGTGACTGTGGGCAGTCATATTTACACAATTGCTGCCCATAAATAAATCCTAAACCCTGTCACAACAGCTAAAGCATCATTTTAGTGATGTAATGTTTTTTTCAACAACACTTTTATAATATAAGTTATGTGTGTAATTCATATATCATGTGAGCAGAATTTCAATGTTGACTGTGTCTGTGTGTGAGTGCAAGCGGTTTTAGGTTGAAGGTTGTTCAGTCTTCAGACAGGCAGACGATGTGCATCCAGCCAACAGCTGAAAAGATATGTCAAGGTTAGCTCAGGGAGGTGGAAAGCAGCCCCCCACCCCACCCCCCGTCTTTTTTTTTTTTTTTTGCTTCAGTAGAGGAACATGCATCAGAAATGAAGGTTTTTGGAGCGATGGAGAGGAAGACTGACTGAGAGGCGCAACAGTGACAGGAAGGGGCACATGCACAGTAGACAGGCAGGAGAGTAAGAGGACCTTGATCCGTGAAATGGGTTTTAGTCTTTGAGCGAGAGTTGATTACTAGGTGTGTTTTCACTCAGCCTTCCCCCCGTCTATCTGCTTTTCCAATTAGTAGATAAGACGGAGTCAATATCGTGCAAGGGAACGTGTGGCTGCGTGTGTGTAGGAGTGCATGCATTTGTGTCTATTTCACTGCGTATTTGTGTGTGGATCAGCAAGTTTAGGGAAACTGGCTGAATTCATCACAAATGAGGTTGTCATTAGCTGATACTTTAAAGGGGGGAAAAACTCACTTATGGTTTTTTAAGGCCCGAGCACTAACAGTGCGAAGGCCATATTGTAATTAATTTGTTGCATTATTATGTTTCTGTCAAATGAATCTGGGGATTTTACTTTAATAAACTCCTCATAGTTTAATGTAATCATCTTCATATTTGATCAGTCTTGAACTAAAGACTTTGGTCATGCTAAATTGTGAAGCTTTTGACTTTCTTTTGATTGCCGTGTCCGTGATGCAGTGGTGAGTTTTAGTCATTCAGCATTAAATTTTAATGTGTAATTCACACATAAATTGTCCAACTAGCCCCAAGCTTGACGTGATTTATAAGAGTTCATATATGACAGTATTTAACATGTTTTACACTCTGATCGAGGCAGGATCAGCGCATTAAATGTTGACCAGATAACCCTCAAAGAGTTGATGTTACGTTATTATGAGGGCTGTGAGTTTTTATTAAATGGTGGATCCGCTGGTGGCATTCCAGACTTTGATGTGCTGCCACGAGGAGCCAAAATAGTATAACTGAAATAGCTTTTGTTCAGTCTGTTCCAAACTTGACACTTAATAAGATTCAGACATCTATATCCCAATAGTCAATGATATTTTGAGCACCAGCTAGTGGGAACAGGAAATGTCAATTTTACTTTGATGAACTCCTCACAGGTTCACCATATTCACCTGAAAGGTTCTGCGAGTAAACTTCAAGTCTTCAGTTCAGCTCAGCTTTATTTCCATAGCACCAAATCACAATAGTTACATCAAGGCGCTTAAAGCCTTGATTATGCTTTAGTGTGAAGATTATGGCAGTCCACCCTAGGGCCATGGAAATTCTCCATGAATCACCTTTCGTGCAGTTTATATTTAATGGCTTTTACACGTCAGTGTGGCAAAATGGCTGTTTTGTGCCACCTACAATATTTCAGTGAAGCCACCCCAGCACCATATTTAATCTGCATTTATGTTGTTTTGTCTTAAGATAGACAAAAAGCCTGGAGCTTTGAGCCATACCTTAGGCCCAACAGGAAGTCAGGCATTTTCAATGTAACATGCAGTCTTGGCAGAATTATGACCATTTTCTTGTCTTGGACTTTAACAAACTTGTGCAAGAGATTTAATTTGATGAGCTTTATATTTTGTCAGGTCACTCTAAAGGGCACCATGTAGTCGGCCAAGGAAATGATCTGGATCTTTTTTGTGCAGCAGGCCTTATGACATCCACACGCCCCGGCCGAAGATCGCTACTTTCTGACGTTACGGTCACGCCTGTGTGTGTGTAATTCTGTATGTGTCTGGGTGGATTTACAGTATGTGAAAATACTTTTCATGACCACACCTTTCAGAAAAGCTTTTTTTTTTTGGTGATGACTACATTGTTGTTTTTGTTGTTTTTTGAGAATGCAGACTTTTATTGGTGTGTGTGTGTGTGTGTGTGTAATGTTGCAACAATAATGCTGTTTAATTAAAGCCAGCGCGCACGCCCATGTTTAAATATCCCCACAATTCCCTGCTTGAAGACGCAGCCTGTAACTCATTAGCTTGCTTTGCCGTTGCCAAATGTTGCTCCGCCACCCTGACTGTTCGAGTGCACAGGGCTCCCTACAATTGCTCTTTAAAAAAAAAATGCTAATACAAATAAACATGTTTGCAACTGGCTGTGTATAGACACACGGTCTTCTTTTTCCTCTGCTACACACCAAAGATCATGCCTTAACTCATGTTTTTTTCATGTGAGCGAGAAATAATGAGCCGCCTTAGAAAAACATTAAAAGACTCAAAGGCTGTCTCTGTTTTTACAGTGAATCATCTTGTGTGCTCATCGACCTCCCTATTTTCGAGCATACGAACATGCACACCCCAAACACTGAGAATTACTTCGTGTTTTTAACGTGCTCCACGGGCAGCTGCAGGAGAGAATACACTCTTGACCTCCTCTCCTCTGTCGCTCTTGCATTCCTTGAGTCAGAATCAACCGCAGAGAGAGCGAGGAAGCATTCCAGCGCTCAGGATGATCACAAGCAGGAGGGGGAGTTATAAAGATGGAGGAAATCAGATCCTATTCCATTTGGCTCTTGTAAGAGCTGAATTTGTTAGAGGAAGGATGTCGGGCTGCTTTCAGTTTCGTCCTCCAACACTTAGAAAACACTTAGAGTGTGAGACAGTTTTATATCGGGCTTGCATGCAGGTGTCATGGCAGGCTACGATTTTTGCTTGACCTACAGATGTGTGTACAGATGATTCGGTCTGCTCTAACTCTAACCAGGTGACCCACAAACCCATACTTAATATATGTTATTCACAGGGATTTTCGTGGAACATGTTGCTTAATTTTGGTAAACATAAACCTGTAAAGAAATTACTTAAAAAAAGAATATTGTATGTAGTATGAATAGGTAGTCCTCTATGCAGCATTTACTGTAGTCTGTGTAACACTGAAGTAAAGCAGTCAAGGCCAGCAGTAAGGAGTTTTAATGTGACCCCTAAACTGATTTTGATGGTTTTTATAAACTCAAGGCAACCTAAAACATAGTGGAAGAATTTCTGGAAATTCATTTTAAACGTTTATTTGTAGGAGCGGGTATCTGTGCTGCTTTACAGCTAGTGCAATAAAACGTTATGAGCAAATAAAGGCAGCTACAGTGAAGAGACCGTGTTGGAGTAGCTACATCAAGCAAGAAGGCTGACAAGAAGACATCGGAAGGCTGATTTTCATACTGAACTGAAATCAACCTTGAAATTGTCAGATTTATTTAAACGGTGCAAACTTAGTGCCTAAATCCTAAAGCGTCAGACATACACGCCAGAACTCAGCCGACAAAAGGTCCAATCCAGGGGACTGGATTGCTTTGCGAACTGGAAATTGCAGATAAGAAGAGAATAACTTTTTATTGTTTTGCACCAGGAAGTATTTTGTCATAAATCATTAGAAATGGATCAAGTCTTGAGGGAGATTGTCTGAACTGTTAATTTAATTGGAGCCAGAGGTCTGAATCATCATCAGTTTTACAGCCTGACAAAGACATTACCTATGGCCTGCCATGCCGCACTGAAGCGGGATGCTTCAGCCAAGGAGCCGTGCCCACGCATTATTTTGATTTACGACAGGAGCGTTTCTTTGTAATGACAGTGGACTGACTGAACGTGAATCATCTGTTTTATAGCTGGATGGTTCATTAAGTGTGAGCCTTTTCAAAATATGTTTGGACTTTTTTGCACTAAAAGAAAGGGGCAAATCTGGGGGTGTTTTTTTTTTTTTTATATATATATAATTGGGTATTATGCAATGTTTTTACTGAGATCAAAGATCAAACTGCGTATGTGTGAGGCCCAGCCATGAACAGAAATAAGCTTGACACCTCGCCTAAGGAGTGTATACCTGACAATTTGACCATTTAAAATGAAGTGTTTCTCTGGAAATACTGTGGAGAGATATTTAAAAAGATGTGACTGTCTTCACTGTGCTAATATTTGTCGTCTTGTGCCTGTTGTCCTGTGTTAGACAACTGCATCCTTCACTGTCTCTTTTGATGTGTGCACTCAACACTGCAACGAAAATGACTCGCACTCTAATTAATATCACTAATCAAGTGTGATCATGCTGACCCACTAATTCTGTTTTTCTCGGTCTAAATCTGGGGATTTACGCTCGGATACTCGTTTATTATTCACTCTCAGTTTTCTTTGAAGTTGATTACGATGATTTTTCACAAGAAGCAAAATAATGATCTGAGTGATTTTAGGACTGTCTAATGTGGTTTAGTTGATTTTTTCTTTTAACTCTTATATAAAGTCGATGTAGCTGCAGCTCTCACAGTCGCACAGAGCCCGGATTGTTATGTGTCTCCTAGGATTTTTCTTTTTCCTTTCTTTGTTCGGTCTCTGCAAGTTCATGTTTGTCTGTTTAAAATCAAGTCTGCGTTTTCACTTACTGCCTGTATTGTTGCCTTTTTTGAAGCCTTGTCTGCTTTTAGTTTTTGATGCATCTCGCACACCTTTTCTTTTTGCTCCTTTGTATTTTTTGTTGTTTCTGCTTCATGTTGTATGTTCAGCTGTTTCATCATTTGTGCTGTGCAGTTATGCCCCCTTGAATGAGCTTGCCTTGTGCTAAGCAACTTTGTATCATTCTACACACAAAGCATTTGGTGACATTGAAGCTTTTTGAAATTTAGAACTAATTAAAATAAGCAGACTGTAGATTAATAACTAATTTAAAATATAATTCAATCTCTGAAATAATGCCGTCTGTTTTATAGATACAAATTGTTATACATTGTATCAACCTTTTTCTAACCAGTTCCAAACTTTTTGGCCCAAAGTCTTTTAGAATACTGTAAATAAATGATGTACCAAGCTACTCTGACATCGTTCATTTGTTTTTCTTACTTCTGTTTTGGGTTGAGCGTTCTACTCTGAGCACCTCCCGAACAGACACCATTTGAGCTCGTTTCTGCCTCTTCTGTCGGGAGTCTCATTCTCTCAGTCACTACCCACTGCCTGTGGCCTTAGGTAACAGTAGCAGCGTAGATCCCTAAATGGGCCAGACAAATATAAAATAACATCATGCTTGTTTGACCGTCACTTTAAACATTTGGCTTAGACCATTAACTCATGAGGAACATGTTTAATGAAGTATTAAACAACGTGAGACAATCTATTTTCTATTCTCTAATAGACTTCTTTTTGTCCATTAGGTTTATTTAACTTCTGCATTTCTGACTTCACTTTTCAGACCAAGAGTCTACATCTAAAAAAAATTGAAAGAGTTTCTTTTTGAATCATATCTGTTGTTCCAGAAGTAGATGAAAGCTTCAGGTTGATATCATATATTCTGTGTACAAGATTCTGGCTTTAATATCATGTCAGTTCTACTGTATGTCTTCTGGACCAGTTCTGTTGTGGCATCTCTTTGAGAGATGCAGTTAGTTAATAGCATGTCTCTGGGCCTTCTAAGTTTTTCTTTCTGCTTTAATTCATATGGGTAGCAGACCAAACTTGCAACCAAAGATTTATATATGTAGAAATATGCTTGTAAATATTCTTGTATTCTTGCAGCATGGAGTTGACCCTTTTGATTATTTTTTCTATGTTTTTGATTACTCGCTTTAGGTGCAAGAACAAGTTATACCCCGATAATCTTCCTCGCACCAGCGTTGTGATTGTATTTCACAACGAGGCGTGGACCACGCTGCTGCGAACCGTCCACTCCGTGATTGACCGCTCTCCACACACACTGCTGGAGGAGATTGTTCTGGTGGATGATGCCAGCGAGAGAGGTAAACTCACACACACGCACAGTAACACTCACTGCAGATAATTCCTTCAGTCTCTCTCTAGTTTGAGGCTTAGCCTATTTTTTAGAGCTATGATTTTTGCTGGATTCTGCGTAGGTAGATGTTTTTGCACATGTGTGTATGTGCCTGTGCTGGTGCCCAAGAGAGAGTCAGTGCATGTATGAGGGCTGTGTGTGCCACTCCACCCTGTGCAATACTGTTAATCCCTGTTTGGGGGAGATTAGGTCTTTAATTTGCCAGACGCAGGGATTACACTCTGTTATTACCCTCAATCCCCCACCCCAACCAACTACCACCAGCAGAAGCAACCTTACGAGACCTCAGGTTAGATGGTGCAGGTCACGGATTGTGTGTTTATGTTTGCACTTGTGTTCAAGCTGATGGAGAAGCTCCTAGCAGGTACAAGAGGTATCGTATGAGAAGGCCACATACGTGAAAGAAAGCACGCAAGCGCACAGTTATCTCTGATCCCTGCTGCTACAAATGGAGTGGGTTGGAGGAACAGCTTGTAATCCAGCTTTTGTTTTGTAGGCGCCTGTTTTGCATTCTTATCTGTTTATATATGCATTTATTAGATTTCCTCAAACAGCAGTTGGAGAGGTATGTGAGAAAATTGGAAGTCCCCGTCAGAGTCGTGAGGATGGAGCAGCGGTCCGGGCTCATCCGCGCACGCCTCAAGGGAGCGTCTCTCTCCACTGGCCAGGTGTGTGCGCATGTCCACATACGAGACATCCACAGCAACTGCTCTCCATATTGTGTTTGCACTGTAGATTTGTCTTATGTTTTCCCTCCATGTTCTCAGGTCATAACCTTTCTGGATGCTCACTGTGAATGCACAACAGGATGGCTGGAGCCTCTGCTTGCCCGCATCAAACAAGACAGGTAAGGCACACAAACACGAAAGATACGCAGACCATTGGCAAGCCTGGAAAAGAAAATTAATAAAGTATTGTTGAGCCTGCAGGGGGCTTGCCCTTGTGTTTATCTTACGCTTAATTACTCATTCTCTGTTTACTGCTACCCGTAAGCAGGTATACACACACACTCACACCAGCACATGGAGAAAACGCACAGGGTTTACAAAGGTGTAATGAGAGATGAGTGACAGCTGGTGAGAAGTTGGTTCTGGAGGTGACACATCTTGCAGATGAGCTTTTAGCCTTGGTTGATGTCCACCCAGGGTTATGAACAGCAGGTTGATGTACTGTGTTTGTGTGCTGATGTCTTTCTGTTTACTGTAGGAAAACAGTGGTGTGCCCCATTATCGACGTTATCAGCGATGATACCTTTGAGTACATGGCAGGCTCTGACATGACATACGGAGGATTCAACTGGAAGCTCAACTTCCGCTGGTACCCTGTACCTCAAAGGGAGATGGACCGACGCAAAGGAGACCGCACGCTGCCTGTCAGGTGGGTGGTACACACAGCAAGATGAGTCTTTAAATTTCATTGCTATTATCCTTTTCATACTTATAAAACAGACTGACAGCAGTTTCTATGCTTCAAGTTAAGTCTTTTCATTTTACCAAAGGACATCTATGACCCTGGGCTAGTCCTGACCTAACTAAATTCTGCAGAGAGGCCCTTAAATCTTACCCTTTGATCCATGTAAACTATTACTTTTGCCATACAGTCACAGCTGATACCACAGTCCTCCTACTGCAACCCTCCATCCTTTGAAACAGTTTGCTCCATCTTTCAACCTGAAAATGAGTCCGACACTCAAAAGCCACTAAATTTGGTACACCCCATCAGAATAGGGAGAAAGGGTGATTTAAGTGACTTTGAAGGAGTATCTGCTAAACCACCATCTGGTTTACACAATATAGAGCAAAAAGGAGAAAACGGTGAGTTTAAATTATCTGGGGAAAGTGCCTTGTTGTTGCCAGAGGTCAGAGGAAAATAGACAGACTGCTTTGAGCTGATAGGAAGGCAACAGTAACTCAAATGACTAAGGTATTTTGGAAGATATGCAGAAGAGCATCTCTGAATGAAGCAGATGAGCTGCATCAGCAGAAGACAACACCGGGTGCAACTCCTGTCAGCTAGGAACAGGAAACTGAGGTTACAGTTTGCTTGTGTTCACCAAAACAAGATTGGAAGATTGGAAAAATGTTGCCTGGTCTAATGAGTCTCACTTTCTGCTATGACATTCAGTTGATGATAGGATCAGAATTTGGTCTGAACAACATGAAAGCATGGATCTATCCTGTCTTATATCAGCATTCAGGCTGCAGGTGGTGATGTAATAGTGTGGCAGATGTTTTCTTGGCAAACTGTTTTCCCTTTAGTACCAACTAATAATCATCAAAAACCAAAGCCTACATGAGTATTGTTACTGATCATGTCCGTCCCTCTATGACCACAGTCTACCTATGCTCTCATCACTGCTTCCAGCAGTTCACGATAGTATATTGCGGCATTAAAGCCAAAAGTTTATTTTGTGCAATTGCATATGGACACGTTTACACACAGGAAGCAGTTATCTTTTCCAAGTTGCAGTTGATGAACACAGGTTACCGTTTCAGGATACTAGTTTATTTCTGTATTTCACACTCGCTTTTGTCAGGCACAAAGACACAGAAACAGCACAGCGGTTGAAAGCAAACAGCAAAGTGTTTTGTTTTTTTTTTAATCTTTCTTATCATGACTCAAAGGATAGATAAGCCTCATCCCGTTCATAGATGTTTTAAACACTGACACCTGCTTTTACGTAGAGAAGGAGCCACCCAGGACCTCTGCTCACACTGTGAGCTCCTGGCTGCCCAGTTCTGCATAAAACTCACTGATTGTGATATGTCGCCTAAAGGCCTTTACATTCTTTAATCAGAAACACTTAGACACTGCGCCTAAGCCTTCCTATAGCAGACAGAAATCCTGAACTCTTTATCTTTTTCAATCCCTGTTTATTCTATGGCTGCTACAACAGTGTATATGTTACCATTCAGTTTGCTGCTGCAGTTCATCATAAGAGGTTCTCAAGGCAGGAATACTGAAAGAATAGAGTGAACTTTCCACTTCTGTTCAATGCAAGATGTTTATGTAAGATTGTGTTTTTTGTTTTGAGGGGCTTTTTTTGTTGTTTGTAGACCTTGGAACTAAAATCAAGAGCTTATTTTTGCCTGTCTATCATCTCTTTTTCCTGCTCTTGTTTCTAAGCATGCTTGATGCCAATATTCAAGGTCACACACACACACATAATGTAGCTTATGTAACACCCCGCGCCCCCGATTTCGGTTGTTTTTCTCAGTTCTGCTTGACAAAATTTTCCTCAGGGTGTCTTTTAAGTGGCCTAAAAAACAAAACTGGGTTGTTGTGTCAGGGCAGAAAATTAATTTCCACTAATGACACGATTTACATAAAAACCCTGTTCTGCCACAGAGCGCTTTCACATTATTGCACGTATGGAGTTTGCAGAATGAAAAAAACTGTAACGAATAATGCTGATGTGGTTTCAAGCTTCCACGCGTGCATTTGCTGGGGGAATTTCTCTTCATTAGACGATGCAAACTGCAGGTCTTTTGCTGTCACTCTCTGAGGAGCTGCATATGTTGACAGCAGAGGAGGAAATCAGCAGCTAAGCTAGTTATTATGGGCTCATCTACCTTGTAATTTACGGCAATGTGCAGAAGTCTACTTACTCACTTGGGAAGGTTGTATTTGCCACTGTTGGACTTTAAAAAAATACAACAAACAGAAAAGATCTGAAGAAATTCTCTGAACTTGCTAAATGTGTCATTTTGATATTGTATGCTTCAAACACAAAGCTGAGTATTACCTGCCTTTTGATGCTTTATACAGTGGCAGTGTTTGTTTATTTCAGTCTTGTGATATGTTGAGATGATGAACCACGCTTTTATGTACGTAAGGGCCGGTCCCTGTTTAGATAAATGACTTTAATTAGAATCCAGGATTTGCTGTAAATTAGTGGGTTTTCTTTGTTTTACTGCGACGTGTTTGAGTGTCGTAGAAAAAAGTGATTTATTGTAAGCTGGGGCATTTAGAAAGCTTTGATATCTCTTCAGGAAAAAAGGAAAGGATACATAGATCTGTTGTGTTGGCTTCGTCGTTATTGTCTTTTGTTATAAAGCCACATTTTACGAACTGTTTGACGAACTGTTTTTCCATTTCTGGGTTGCTTATTATTTCCCGCTCTTAGCCAATTGCTGGTCATACACCATCAATCTGTGCACGTTCAGGATATGTTTGTCTGTTTGTGTTCTTGTAAGAGATTTTAAGCAAAAGCGAAAACAGGCAGTGGAGAAGAATAAGCTCTAAAGAGGAGGAAGCCGTTCTGTAAGCGGGAGGGAAAATGGAAAGAGGTCTCGAGGCCGTTTAACTCTGACATGACTGTCACAGCAACAGAGAAGAGAGGAGAAAAAACAGGAAATCAGCAAATAACAGGGAGTGAGAGGAGTGAAATATAAAACCCTGATGGAATGTGTACATACTGGATGACCTTTAAAAGGCCGGCCGTCAGTGATTTAAGTGGCACTAACCTGCCTTTCTCCTAATTTACCTTTTCTCTGATGTCTCTGTTCAGGACTCCCACCATGGCAGGCGGCTTGTTCTCCATAGACAGAGATTATTTCCAGGAGATTGGCACATATGACGCAGGCATGGACATCTGGGGAGGAGAGAACCTGGAAATCTCTTTCAGAGTGAGTGAACACACCCACTGACAACTGACATGACTCTATTCTTCCATTCAGAAGTGTCAGCTAGGGTTCAAAAACACACACAGATGTTACACCTCTAGACTGACTTCACTGAATAAATTGTTGACCTGACTAAGACTTCGTCAGACGTCATCCCGGCTGGCGTCGAGTCAAATTTATTCAGACTGGCACAGCACAGCCGGGACCAGTCTGTGTCATCCATCTCCCAGCTGAGTTCACTGGTCTGTCTTAGCTCGTTCAGCGCCCAGGACTTACAGTGTGTCTACTCTGCAATTTATTCTCTAAATTAGTGTTGACAAGGCTTGTTTCTCATAGATTTGGCAGTGTGGCGGGACGCTAGAGATTGTCACGTGCTCTCACGTGGGTCACGTCTTCAGAAAGGCGACGCCCTATACGTTTCCCGGAGGAACGGGACAGATCATCAACAAAAACAACCGGCGTCTGGCAGAAGTTTGGATGGACGAATTTAAAAACTTCTTCTACATCATCTCTCCTGGTGAGTTTTGCCACATTTTGTGTGTTTGTGTGTGCGCGTGTTTGCGTTCATGTATGTGCTCGTGTGTGGAGGTTAATCTCTGTGACAGGTGTGATCTATCCATTAACCCGCTGACTGCGTGATATTGCAGTGGTGACCCAACAGTGCAGGATGGGGGGAGGCGGGGAGTAATTTCACGCTACAAAGCATGCGTTAACTTGCATGAACACACACACACACACACACAAGCTTGCAGCAGAAAAGCAACCAAAAGAGAAGCAGAGCTACTGAAATGAAGAATATTTTTAGATGCGAAGCACCTCATGGAACACATTTATACCTCTCTCACTTTTGTTGACAGGGGGCGCTCTTCTGTCTTTCTTACGCTTGTTTCAATAACCTGACCAGTTGTATAATAGAGGTCTTACAGAGCTGGAAGAAAGCATCAGCCCTAATTAGATCAGTTCCCGGGCATAACAATGAGATCATAATTCAGTTCTGTTTTATTGAGTTTTATTTATATATCACCAAATCACAGCAACAGTGGCCTCAAGGCGCTTTATATTGTAACACTACAGTAATAGAGAGAAAACCCCAACAATCAGACGGCCCCTATGAGCAAGCACTTGACAATAGTAGGAAAGGAAAACTCTGTTTAACAGGAAGAAACCTGCAGCAGAACCAGGCTCAGGGTGAGGCAGCCATCTGTTACGAGTTGGAATTAGACAAGGAAGACAGGACAGAAGAGAGACACAGATTAATAATAACTAAGAATTAAATGCAGAGTGGTGTATAAAGAAATAGAGTGGAAAAAAGTGATTAAAGTTAAGAAGAAACACTCCAGCCCTAACTATAAGCTTGATCAAAAAAGAAAGTTTTAAGCCTAATCTTAAAAGCAGAGAGACTGTCTGTCTCCTGAATCCAAATTTGATGAGCTTTTAACCTGAATGGATACATGAAAGCACAGATATAAGGGAAAGTTATAGTTGTAGTAGTGGCCCAAAGTTAAAAGACAAAGCTAATAATTGAAGTAATTGAGTGCATGATTTCCCATGGTCCCGTCCTGCTGACTGAGTATGTAAAGGTACTGTACTGAAAAAACAAGAAGTGGACTGTCTTGCTAGACGGGCCAGACTTCACTGAATTCAAGCCAAAGGGCCGCACCGTTTCTAAACACAATTCAATCATAACTCAACAAAATGATATGAGTAGCATCTCAGCGTTACAGGGTTTTTGTTTTTTTATTTGTAAGCATAAAACACATAAGTAGAAACTGGACCTCCACAGTGTGCTAGCTCCATTTTCGATGTAGTTACTATCAGTTATTATATGAAAAAGATGATTGACCTCCATTGCTCTTCATCAGGCACTGTTGTTGTCATTGTTGGGTCATTTTCAGCCCAGGTGTTACAACTTACAGTATTTCATGTTCTTTTCCAAAAAAAAAAAAAAAAAGCGATTTAGCAGTTTTGAACGTTTGGCTGCTTCAGATCAGCATGTGGGTTTTTTCTGCTCAATCCTAACACAGTTTAAATAAAGCTTATACACACGGGGGGAATGGCAGCATGCAGTGTTTTGTTTGACCTTTTTGTGTGTGTGTGTCTGCGTGTCCAGGTGTGACCAAAGTAGACTACGGTGACATCACGTCTCGCACTGCTCTGAGGCAAAAGCTTCAGTGTAAACCCTTCAGTTGGTACCTGGAGAACATCTACCCTGACTCCCAGATCCCTCGGCATTATTACTCCCTGGGAGAGGTACACTCGCTCACACAAGCAACACTTGAATCTGTATGGATCAAACGGTGTGGGTGTATATTCAAGCAATGAACCTGCTTCCTGTGTGTTTGGCTCAGATCCGTAATGTGGAGACTAACCAGTGTCTGGACAACATGGCCCGCAAGGAGAACGAGAAGGTCGGCATTTTCAACTGTCACGGGATGGGAGGCAACCAGGTAACAGAGAAATAACAAAACGCTGTAACTACACATGAATTAAAGTGTAAATGTTGATCACTGTTGACATCAGAGTTATTCTCGGCACAAAAAGAGAGAAAGTCTGTGGGTGATGTGTGCAGGTTTTCTCCTATACGGCCAACAAGGAGATCAGGACAGATGACTTGTGTCTAGACGTGTCCAAGCTAAACGGACCCGTCATGATGCTCAAGTGCCATCACCTCAAAGGCAACCAGCTCTGGGAGTACGACCCTCTGGTAAGTGGAAGACATAATAAAAAAAGCATTTTCTCAAAGTGATTCTGAAAAGCTGGTTAATATGTTCATCACCTGGACTGTTAGAAGTCATTATTATCATCTTATTATAAAAGCAGCCTGAAAAGCCTTCAGTTAAACCACAACACTACAGTTAAAGATCATATTTCTCCCATATTAGCTTCTCTTCAAAGTTTAAAATCTTCCTGTTCATGTATAAAACCTGGAACAATCAAGGTTTTGCCTACTAGGGGTAATTCTTATTTCTTTTTTCTGAACTGAGGGGTTTCTGTCAGATTTCATATTTATGCCTGCTTCCAAAATAAAACAACAGCCAATGAGGGTGATCTCTGCCTGTACAGCTTACCTGGGCTACCAGTGGGAAAAACATTTCTAATGGTCGACAGAGCATTTCTGTAGGTTTGGAAACTCTACATTAAGGGTACAGAGGAGGTCATCAGATGTTGTCTTTTTGTGAAAACTGGAAGCTGGTGTCAGGTGACCCTGAAGACTTCCTTAATTATGCAGCAACAGGCCTAGGATGCTGGGAGGTTCCCATGATGCACTTTGTCTTCTTCACCACTGCTGTATTTAATCATTAGTAATTATTAAACTCTGGTTCTCTCCCATAGTGTGTCCTTCGTCCTGCCTCTCTCTTTCCTTCTCCCTGACTGTTGGGGTTTTCTCCTGAATGCTGTAGGGTCGTACCATTATACTGTAGGTTTATAGCTTACAGTATAAACACACTGAGGTTATTGTTATTGGGAGTTGGTGCTATATAAATAAAACTGAATTAAATTGAATACTGTGAGCTCTCACAAAGGTCTTGACAGGCACAGAAAATAGTTCATTTACAGCAGGAAAACCTAGGACGTTAAATTCCCTTCCAACTGTATTTTTAAGGCACTTTAAAACAACAACGGCTGACACAGTGATGTATATTAGAAATAAATAAAATAGAAAGACAATAAAATATAATGGGCACAGCTCTGCTCTGCTGTGCTCTGCGACACACTGTCGACCTGTCCACGGTGTACTCTGCCTCTCACCCTTTGGTAGCTGGGATAGGGTACAGCCCACCCAGCACGATAAACAAGGATGGATGGACAGTAAAATGGAACTAAAGGGTGCAAAACGACACAAGTAAAAATGACCATCATACAATAAAAAGCAAATGAGATCAATGTGTCACACTGGGTCAAAGCCCAAAGGGTATAGACAGTATATTGTTGGGCAGTGTAGCTTCCTGTGAGGGTCCCGGGTCTGAAACCTAGTGAGTTTTGAGGTTTATGGACTTTGTAGTTTTATGTTTCTTGGTTTTGTTTGAGTTTACATTCATGCAATTTTTCCATTGTTCTGTTCTTAGTGTAGTTAGTCTCTAGTTTTGTATATTTTCTCTTCTGTGTCAAGTCTTCATCACCCCTCTTGTTAGGTTTGTTTAGTGTTCAGTTTTACTTCCCCCAGTCTCAGTTCCCCCCTGTGAGTTTCAGTTGTGTTCCCCACGTGTTTCCTCTCTGCCCCAATCACCCTTCTCTGTATTTATAGTTGCAGTCTTCCTCTTTGTCGTTGTCTGATCGTCTGTTTATCCCTGGTTTTGCTCTGTGTTCCTGTTCCTTTCCCTCATTAGCCTGTATTCCCCAGTGTAGACTGATTTTTAGTTCCTAGTTTTCCAGTTTTCCACTTTTTGTTTACCTTTTGCATTCAATACCAGCTCACTCTAAGTTCACCTGTGCCTGCGTTCTGCCTCTTCACAACATGTAGTCTCACAGAGCCTATTTAAATTGCAAAGACAATTTAGTCCATTAAGATAAGATAAGATAAGATAAGATAAGATAACTCTTTATTGTCATTGCACAGTCATACATAGTACAGTAGTACAATGAAATTGGAAAAACTGTCCTACGTCGGCACTACATATAACACAACACGACACGATATGACACATCACAATGTAACAAACAACACAACACAGTATATTAACTTAGTATAAAAAAGAAGAATAAGTGTATGTGTATGCACACTGTTATTATTGCACATTAATTATTATTGCACCTTGTTATAAATATAAATATTATTGTTATCGTTTTAAACATTGTTACCTCCCCCTAAAAAGTCCAGGGAGGTATCCAGTCAGGTCAGCTATTTACATTGATCAGGGCTATTGCCCTGTTGTAAAAGCTGTCTTTGAGTCTATTTGTTTGGGACCTCAGCAGCCTGAACCTCCTGCCAGACGGCAGCAGCTTAAACACCCGGTGTCCTGGGTGTGTGCAGTCCCGTAGGATGCTGCGTGCCCTCTTGAGACAGCGAGTGCTGTACAGGTCCTTCAGGGAGGGAAGAGGATGTCCAATGATTTTTTGGGCCATGTTGATGACCCTCTGGTGTGCCTTTCTGTGTGCTGTGGTGCAGCTGGAGAACCACACACCGATGCAATATGTCAGCACACTTTCAATGGAGCAGCGGTAGAAGACGGTCAGCAGCTCCTTCTTCAGGTCCATTTTTCTGAGGATTCTCAGAAAGTGGAGACGCTGTTGGGCCTTCTTTAAGACCGCAGAGGTGTTAGAGCTCCATTGGAGGTCTGTGTCTATGTGCACACCCAGAAACTTGAAACTGGAGACCCTTTCCACGCACTCCCCGTTGATGCTGACAGGCTGCAGCTCGGACTTCCTCCTTCTGAAGTCAACTACCAGTTCTTTTGTTTTGGTGGTATTGAGGTCCAGGTTGTTGTCTGCACACCAATCTGACAGCCTCTGAACTTCAGCTCTGTATGCAGTCTCATCTCCCCCTGAGATGAGCCCCACCACAGTGGTATCATCTGCAAACTTGATGACTGTGTTGTCTGGGTGTGAACTAACACAGTCATGTGTGTACAGAGTGTACAGTAGGGGACTCAGTACACAGCCTTGTGGAGAGCCGGTGTTGAGGCTGAGGGCTGAGGAAAGATGAGGCCCCACTCTAACTCTCTGTACATGGTCTGAGAGGAAGTCTCTGATCCAGCGGCAGGTGGTGGAAGGAAGTCCAATTTCCAGCAGTTTATCTATTAGTCTGTCCGGGAGTATTGTATTGAAAGCAGAGCTAAAGTCAACAAAGAGCAGCCTGGCGTAACGGCCCTGCACTTCCAGGTGAGAGATGGTGGTGTGGAGCGTTGTAGCAATGGCATCTTCAGTTGATCTGTTAGCTCTGTATGCAAACTGGAGCGGGTCGAGTGTGGGTGGTAGGCAGGGCATGATGTGACGTCGGACCAGTTTCTCAAAGCACTTCATTATAACAGGTGTTAGAGCAACTGGTCGGTAGTCGTTGAGGCTGCTAATGTTAGTACGCTTTGGCAGTGGCATTACCAAGGAGCCGCAATAGAAAATGCTCTGAAAGTTATAAAAGCTCATTCTGATTCTTTCAGAATGAGCTTTTTCCAAAGCTGGAAAATGCAATATAAACAAACAAATAGTCACATTGTTAAAAATGCAAATTAATGTTCATGTAAATTCACATAAACACGCTGCTTTGCAGTAGTTTACAGTTAACTGTGAGCAAATCTATCAAAATGGATTTTAAATTAAAATATAAATAATGAATCTTTTCTAATCCCAGTGCACGTAATTCAACCTAGCATCATTTCTTGCCACAGTTTGGAGATATATCATCGTTGACTCGTTACCCAACCCAACCACAGCATTTACACCACAGAGAGCTAAAACTGAGCCTCATAGACTCGCACAGCAGAATTTGATATTCAAAGTATAACAAAGTCCATGTGCTGTTTTAACCAAAAAGACATTTACATGTTCCTTTAAATGAACCTTTCTAAAGAGTGATTTGTGTTTTTGTGCTGTGCAGAAGCTGACCCTGATCCACGTCAACAGTAACCAGTGTCTGGACAAGGCCAGCGAGGAGGACAGCCAGGTGCCCAGCGTCAGAGACTGCACGCACACACGCTCCCAACAGTGGCTGCTCCGCAATGTCACACTACCAGAGGTCTTCTGACCACACTCCTCACACTTCCAAATGCGCACATTCACACACACAGCGGCCCAGAATAAGAAATAAAGGCGAACGGATGTGATTTTTTTTTTTTTTTTCCAGCACCAGGAATGAAAAAGACTTCCCTACACTGGGATTTGGGAAGGAAGGAGGACAGATTGGACGGTACTACCTCTGCCGGACGTCAGAGGGAGGAGTGCGTACAAGCCTCCTTAAAGCGAGAAGAGAGAAAAGCCTCCCTCTGAGAGAGACGATGGCTGTTGTTTTACATTCATTTTGTTTTGGGGGTTTTTTTAAAGAAAAAAGAGATTTTAACCGCGGAGAGTTGACTCGCTCACATGCGCGAATACGAGGAACTAACTGGTGGAGTCATCACAGCTTCCCCCGGACAAAGCAGTCCACCGCTCAACTCATCACTTAACGTTTACTGACTGCCTCTTACGAGAGTGTGTGCACTTATTTGTGTGTGTGTGTGTGTGTGTGCGTGTACTGAGATGAATGTATGCTTTGAGAAGGGGACTGAATTCCTTGTTGATTTTCTTTCTTTTTTCATGTTTGTTTTATTTAATTTTTTATGGATTTTGAAAATGTACTCCTGTGAAGAAGGTTGTGCACGTGTGCATGTGTGAGAAGCTGTGATGTGTGTGTGTGTGTGTGTGTGTGCGCGTGTGCGTCAGAGCCAGTCCTATGGTCTTGCAGCAGTGTGTGTCTCCCTCTGGTGTTACAGTTTAGCATTTCATCTTACAGGCTGACGCCTCTGTGCAGAGGGACGACGCATACACACAAAAAAACAAACAAAACAAGAAAGCGATCACGAGGACCCGACGTCTGCCGTCAGCAGAAATCTAGAGATAGAGAATTATGATGTTTGTGATATCTTAAGATTTCTATGTCCAGTTTTTACATGGCTTGTCTGTTTCTACTGTTTCAGTAACCCTAGTTTGTCTGTACGTCTCTGTTGTCTTTAAAGATATTTAACATAGAGCTAACACACACACACACACACACACACACACACACACACACTCAGAGGATACATGAGTCTGTTACTGATGTTCACTGCCTATTGTAGTGTTCAACCACGTGGATCTCCCCAGTAAGGCACTACATTGCCACACATAAACACACAGACAGACACACATGCTGTATACATATAGGAAAAAGGCTGCCTAAGCCTGATACTTCAGTCCATTTTTGTCATATCGTCTTCTCAATGACCTCTTAAAGAAAAACAAAAACACTCCAAGGGCTTCTTTCCTCCAGCGGAGTGTGTGGATGTTTGCATTTGTGTGGGTGTGAGCGTGTGTTTCTTCAGTACTAATCCCAGCCCATTAGCTCCCTGTTTACTAGAACAAACGGCACTCCGATTCCTCGCTATTGGACGAGCAAGCACCCGTAGCGTAGACTGGCAGCAGATTAGCATACCCCTGCTTCCTCCGCCGTACTAAAAGAGCAAAACGCTGTTATTTTTTACACAGAGCCGGGTTCCCTGCACTCCCCCTGCGGACATATCTACAGCAGGAACGTGGCACCGCTATGAGAATTAATCAGGGACAGAATAAAAGCTGTAGAGAGCCAAAAGGAGGGAAAGGGTTGAACTGTGTGATTACAGAGAGCACAGCAGATGACATATCTTAATCCATTACTACATTTCTCTCACTTGGCAAGCGCACCTGCAGCATTTCACTATTCATATCTCAGTCAGAGGTAGACAGCGTGTCTTTTTCATTTCCACTATCACGCCTTCTTTATTCTTATTCTTTGTTTTTTTGTTGTTGTTTTTTTTAAACGCTTCTGCCGCTGCGAGTCAGGGCACCAGAGGTGATTTCAAAAAAGGATTTTTAAACATTTCAGCTTCCTCCAATGGAGGAAGGGTTTACACAAAGGACACGACATCAGTTCATCTTCGCCATGGACATGGCAGTGAGTGGAGGCCATCAACAGGTTGTTTTTTTGGGGTTTTTTTTTTCATGTCTGATCGAGTGACTGTGGTGAAGACGTGAGAGTTTTTTTGATTGTAGGACAGACGGGGGAGCGTATCGATTGTTCTAAATTCGGGAGTCGGGTTAAGGGGTGGGTTTGAAATGAACTGACATGTCCAGGCTTCCACACTGAGCTGATCCAAATGTAGAAAATAAAAGTGAAAACGTTTACAGAAAACTTTGAGGTGCCTGGTGATTTCTGCCTCCTTCTGTCTCCACAGACGCACCACAAACCCTAACCCTTAATTACGTAGCCCAACCAATACTGAACTTTTACAATGATGTTTATAACCGAGAGTTTAAAAACATCTAGCACTTAATTAAAAAGTAAGTGTGCAGACGCTCAGTAATGTCATAATTACATATACAAAAATGGAGGTTCGTTGTCTGTGTCTTGAAATTTGTGTCTACGGTTGGTCTCCCCTGCCAAAACACATTTTTATTTACTTTAATATATTTCTTTTTTACTTTATAAAAAAGTGGCTTTTTTTAATTGCTTTGAATTGTGTATTGCAGTTTATTCTTATGATGCTTTTCCTGATCACTGGAATATTCCATTGCTCGCCATGTGCACCGTACAAATAACTCACTTGTGTGAAAAGGCAGGTAATAACTTGTGGGATCTTAAGCGCCAGCTGCTTTTTAAATTCCCCACGTTCCCCAAACTAAAATGGCACAGGAGTTCAAACTTTGGACACATTGCACAGTACTGTATTTTGCACAAACTGCTGTCCACAACGATGAGTTCACTGTACTTCTTACTGTTAAACTGAGGAAATCTCGGGTCCTGGTAGTCATGTGCTCTGGAAAAGTTAATGATCCAGAGTTCCTGGATCCAAATCTGCTCTGATGTCCGTGAGAGTCATGGATGTGGAAACGGCTAGGTCCACCTCACAAAGGCCCAGTGCCCTTATTCTGATGGGTAATAGCTAATTCACTGACACTAGGGGGACCCACACAATATTACAGATAGCGGAGAGTGGTTTTAGTGCAGCTGCCCAGTATAGATTAGCTCAAAAGCTCTAGAACAGGGACGTCAAACTCATTTGACATTGGGGAGCCACATGCAGCCACTTGACCACTAAAAGTCCTGTTTGTATCAACGTAAAGAGATATTTTAGTATTAGAAAGAAAAGCGCAATGGCAACAGTACGTCTCAGTTTCTCTGCATAACAAAGAAATGCTGCTGCAAACAAATGAAATCTCACTACGACTCTTTTGGGCTTAAATAAATAAATGTGTTTTTATTAATGACAGAAAATCTCCTACTTTTAAAATGACTACAGGTCTTATCCTACTATGGATTTAAACATTGAAAGTTTTTAAAACAACATTTTTAGTAATATAATAACAAAAGTTTTTGATTTCCTTCAAGAACACTTTTTTATAGTATCTGAAATATTTGCTGATTCTAGTTATTGCTATCATAGTTTTTATTACATATTGATTATGTTACATAAGAAATCCTGAATTAACAGTCTGTTGCCAAACCCCTTGAAGAACTGAGTGGTTAAAAGATGGAAGCGTATTCACAGACTCCACTGTTCACTGGGTCTGAGCTGAGATCGGCGCTGCTGGAGACACTGGTGGGTGTTGAAAAGATACATTTCTGCTCTGCTAGAAGTGCTGCAGGAGCGGTGAGTCTGGACCGAAACATCAAGATAAACCTGTGGGGAAGAGGCTGCCCTCGGTCCTGTTCATAAACACCGCAGGGTAGTGTGAATGTAGCCGAGTCGGGCTGCAGAGTGTTTTGTGGAGAGTGGATTATTTAAATTCCTCCACTTGATCTGCTGAATTATTCATTTGTCAGGATTAGGCCCGCTGAGAGCCACCAGGAAGACATATTAGACAACAGCGCGTTGCATACTCATCTTTGATAAACGCGGCGATGGAATTTGTTTCCTGAAAGCATCTCTGTGGTAAATAAAGCACCGGGGCGAATTCATAATAGCGCAGCTTCTCTGTCTTCAAGAAGCAGAAAAAGACAATCAGCATCTCAAAGTTTTGTGGTTTTGACAAAAGTGAGATTATGAATCTCTCAGCTGGTCAGAGAGGCAGAGGCTCAGGAGCAAATCTCTCTGCTCACGTCAGGTCCAGCCTGAAAGGAGACGCCTGTGCTGTGGTTCTGAAGTGATTGTGCCATTCAGGAGATTTCGAGCTCGCAGAGACTTTGCTCCAGTTTATGTGCAGCGTTGTGAGTTCATGGGAGCTACGGGAGGAGTCTTTGATCTGAAGAAGTGAAGCTGAATTGAAGCCCAGAGGGAAACCGAGAGAAAAAACAGAATATTGAAGTGCGCTTTGAGCAGCAGAGTGAATTTATTAACTTAGAAGTCTGCTCATCAAATATGTTTGTTTAAGGCTTTTGTTGATTTTTATCTATGGAGTCGTTTTTTTCTGTTTTCTGTTTTGTTTTTTAACCAACACGCTACATTTTTGGATTTTAAATCCCATAATTATGCAGAGGGAGATGTTGCAGATGTTATTGAAGTGCTGACTTTCAGCTTTAATTCAAGGGGTTTAACAAAAGAAGAATTGCATTAACGGTTTGGGAATTACAGCTCTGTTTATACACAGTCCCTCATTTTTATAAGAAATGGGAAAATTACCATAATTATAAGAACTGCTTTTAGTCTTGGACTCACAGACATCACCGGGTGCTGTGTTACATCTCTGCCAGGCCTTTACTACAGTTTCTGCTTGTCTCTGGGTCTCTCTGTCTTCAGTTGTGTATTTAGTAAATGAAAAGCATGCTCTACTACAACTCTTCAGTTACGATTCATGCACACGCCATTACAATTCCTCCACCATGTTTGACAGATGATGTGTTATGGTCTAAGGATCTTGGACAAAAAAGTGTCTGGACTTCTTTAAGTTTCTTGAAGACACTTCTTAAAGAAGTCCTGATGCTTTTCTTTCCGAGCTCCTTGGACTACGATGACCCGGATGACTGAGAACCTTCACAGACATGATGTGTTATGCTTCACATCATGAGCTGTTTCTCTCCTGCATTCACACTGATGACACTGTCTCTTGATTGGAGACCCCCTCAAGAGTGCTGCTGACTCAGTTAGATGTTGTGAAGTTGCTTTTCTTAACCAGAATTCTGTTATTGTGCACTTCAGTTGTTTTCTGTGGTCTTCCAGACCTTTTGGAGTTTGTCGGTGCATTCATTCTTTGTAAGGATGCGCTAGATTGTTGTTTTGGCCTCGTTTAAAGTTTCTGACAGAATTAGTTTTTGTTTGTCAGCCTAATGATGGGCTCTTTTACTTGCACTCGACATGTATTTGGACCTGATATTGAGATTTCCAATGAAAAGACAGCAAAAAAAACGCAAGTTTAACACTTAACCAAGTGTTTAACACTTAAACCAAGGTAAGAAAAAGAAAATCTGTTTTCTCAGTTTGGCCCAGGACTGAATGAATTCTGTTTGTTTTTTAACAGATAAACAGTGTAAACCCTGGAAGCCTGTGGTTTCAGTGAAGATCAGCAGTCTGGTGGGGGGGATTATATCTGCTGTCATTTCAGATGTCACTCTGTGCCTTTTGCTACAGCACATCAAATGCTGTGCGGTCTGCGTGTGTTTAACACTGACACTTTAGAAACCACCTTTATCAAGTGGAATTAAATTACATATTTTCATTTTATGAAGAGCTTCTTTTCTTTCCAGTAACAAACAGGAAAAAACCAGTGTTACGATTTCACTATGATTTAAGAGCGTGACGACAGGGATTTAATCAGTGTGTTTAAATAGACCGACTGTTGGCTTCAGCAGCAGCCGGAAAAGTGTGGATTTGATATTTATTCTGTCCATCTGTCCTGAGCTTTGCTGACACATTGACAATCTGTAAAGCCTTCACAGAACAGATGACACGATCTGACTCAACTCACACAAACACAGAGGGAGGATTTCATGTCTGTTTATTCAGGAACTTTATTCTTTCAGCTTCTTGGCTACTTGATTTCCACGCAAATCCCCCCCATCTTACTTTTTAGACGGGTACTCATATGTTACCAGTAATTCACTGCTTGCGATTGACTCTTTCTCAAATGTGTCTCAGAACAAAAACAAGTTCAAAAAAAAGAAAAATTCCACATATTTTAACATGAATTTTCGAGACTAATATCAGACACTGTTTGCTCATTGATCTTTTTCTGCCCTCTCATTCAGCAATCACACAACCCTCCACACAAGCTGAGTTAATGTTTGCTTGAACTCTGTGATTTTTGCACACGCAGTAGGAACAAAAGCCAAAGCAAATATTTTCTTTAAAGAACAGATCTGACTTCATTTGAGGGCTTAAAAATTAAATGATTCATCACTTATATACACTGATACCATAAAAGCCTCCAAAATAAAACCCAAAACTCTTTCTGACACAGACACAATTGAGATGACCTGCTGAAGTTCAAACTGAGCACCGGGTGATTTAATCTTGAATCTTGAAGCAGATGGGCTACAGCAGCAGAAGACCAGACCAGATGCCACTACTGTCATCTAAGAACTGAGGCTACAATTCACACCCCACCACCAAACAGAAGATTAGAAAAGAGTTCCCTGATCTGATGCAACACTGGGATAGTAGGGTCTGAATCTGGTGTAAAAACATGACAGCATGGATCCATCCTGCCACATATCAGCAGTCCAGGCTGCTGCTGGTGTGATGGTGGTGGGGATATTTTCTGGGCACACTTTGAGCCAGCCGAGCTTAATTTAAACAGGCTACCCAACCATGTCCATCCCTTCATGACCACTGTGTGTGCATCTTCTGATGGCTGCTTCCGGCAGAAAACACACCAAAATCAATTCACCTCAAACTGGTTTCTTGACCATGACAGTGGGTTCACTGTGCTCAAAAGGCCTCCGCAGTCCACAGTGAGTCCCATCAATCTCAGAGGAATGTTTCCAACTGCTTTTTGAATCTGTGCCATGAAGAATAAAAGCAGTTCTCTATCATATCAAGAACAGAGTGGAGAGTCTCTCACTCAGAGAACCAAGGTTACAATGTAACAGTACGATCTGAAGGCAAAAGGAATCCCAACCCAGTACTACCAAGATGTACCCAATGAAGCCCCCGGTGAGAGTAAATACATATTATTAAGCTTTTAAAATGAGTGTGATAACCAGTGTTGGGTAAGTTACTTTAAATTAGCAACTGAGTTACATTACTAGTTACTTCTATCAAAAGTAATTCAGTTACTTCAAGTTACTTGTTACTTTCAAAGTAACTAGTTACTAGGGAAAGTAACTTTGGTTTTACTCTGAATTCTCTTGTTAATGTGTTTCTTCCATAACTTTGCCAGTCTTCTAGCTTGCTTACTTGCCACAAGTGCACTGCGCCACCTACCAATAGAAATGAAAAAATAATGTGCATATTTCCACGAGAGAAATCCCACGCCTGGACCGTCATTGTGGGCGACCGTGGCTCAGGGGGTTGGGAATCGCATCTGTAACCGGAAGGTCGCCGGTTCGATCCCTGGGCTCTCTGTCCTGGTCTTTGTGTCCCTGGGCAAGACACTTTACCCTACCGCCTACTGGTGTTGGTCAGAGGGGCCGATGGCGCGATATGGCAGCCTCGCTTCTGTCAGTCTGCCCCAGGGCAGCTGTGGCTACAACTGTAGCTTGCCTCCACCAGTGTGTGAGAGTGAATGAATAGTGGTATTGTAAAGCGCTTTGGGTGCCTTGAAAAGCGCTATATAAATCCAATCCATTATTATTGACTGCTGCCATGATTCTAGCCTACGTCACAGCGTCATGTGCGCCTTTTACATCCAATACAAAAACTGCAGTCGTGGTGCTTTCGATTGTACTCAGAACTCGGAAATTCTGCCTTCCGAATAGGAAGATGTAGGCAACACCAGACTGCAGATGAGCTGCATACAGGGCTGGACTGGGACAAAAAATCGGCCCGGGCATTTTGACTAGAGACCGGCTCACCATTATAGGAAAAATCATAAAGCCTTTGAATGAAAACAAACACTGTTGTGACAGTGATGTACACTGTTCTGATGGTATATATATGCATCAATCTATCAATCGTTTGTTGTAAAACTCAGATAATTATTTTTTTAAAGCTAGATATTTTAAATGAGAATAAGAAAGAAAAGTACTTCTTTGTGTTGTCTCCCCGTTAATGCCCTACATGGACCCCCTGGCAAAACTTTGCTAGACCCGCCCCTGCACAGTTACCAGCTGTCAGCTACTTAGAAAAGGATCCTGGTGTTATTTGTCTCTCAGAAACAGTTCATAACTTCCCTTCAACTCATTCATGTCACCTAAAAGGTAAACCTGTTTCTCCATCACCTGTTCAGCTCTGATGATTCAGTAAGGACATCTCCTGGTTTCATCTTCATGTTTCCCTTTCACCACATAACCAAACCGATATCATGACCAGCAGCTTTACAGCTGTGGCTCCAGCAAACATCAGCTGATACTAGAAATTAATATTAAATAAATTCTAACAACAGCTGATCAAGCTTAAACGTGCTGCTGTTGTTTAACACGACCTCCACTGGTTTATTCTTTCTGGCGCAAAGTGGGCGATAAACAAACAAGAGAGAAAAGCCGATCAGCTGATCATTGATCAGTTTCATGATTGAAGTAGAAACAGGAGAGGGAGGGGGAGAGAATGAGAGAAGAAGAGGCAGCTGTGCAGCAAAGACAGAATAACTCCAGCTTTGTGTCTTTTTCATTGTAGCTGAAGTCCGGGACAAACTGCATTCTTTTTCACCTCAATACGAAACGCTTAATATTTTCTCTTAGGGGACGGTTGGCAACTCTAATAATTAACCTTATGAACAAAATAAAGTTCAACATCAGTAACATCATAGCACCCACCCAGCTGTATAGAAACTCAGTCAGGCTCGCTAGTACCCAGTATGAAAAAGTCAGCATAACGAAAATAAACTCCACCTAAACTTGGTTCATATCTGACCCAGATGGACTGCAGGTTATAACTTCTTACCTGAAGTTCAGTTCACACTTGGACCAGCGGCTGCCTCGGGTCTCTGCTCCTCCTGCCTCCCCTTCCCTCATCCACCTGCTGGCCTCCACCGCTTGCTGATGTTACTGAATCTGTGGAAGCTCCGCGACAGCCACCGCACGAAGTAACGAATAACGAGCCTATCTAAATCCCAGTAACGACTAACACGTTCCTGATTTTGGCATAATAACTAGTTACCGTGCTCGTTACCACAATAATAACGTCGTTGCTGTAACACGTTACTTAATAACGCGTTAGTCCCAACACTGGTGATAACACATTTCAGATAAACATTACACATTTAAAGGGTGGGCCTTTTATATGGATACACGGTAATAAAATGGTAATGCTTGGTGATATTAAAGTCCTGTTTGTGGCACATTAGTATATGTGAGGGGGCAAACTCCTCAAGATGGGTGGTGACCATGGTGGCCATTTAGAAGTCGGCCAACTTTTGTTTTTTCAATAGGAAGAGGGCCATGTGACACATCAAACTTATTGGTAATGTCACAAGAAAAACAATGGTCTGCTTGGTTTCAACGTAACTTTATTCTTTCATGAGTTATTTACAAGTTTCTGAGCACTTATAAAATGTGTTTAGTGTGCTGCCCATTGTGTGCTGCCCACTCTTCACACACTGATAGCATCACCGCAGGAGAAATGCCAGCACAGGCATCCAGTATCCGTAGTTTCAGGTGCTGCACATCTCGTATCTTCACACCATAGACAATTGCCTTCAGAAGACCCCAAAGAGAAAAGTCTAAGGGGGTCAGATCGGGAGACCTTGGGGGCCATTCAACTGGCCCACGACGACCAATCCACTTTCCAGGAAACTGTTTATCTAGGAATGCTCGGACCTGGCACCCATAATGTGGTGGTGCACCATCTTGCTGGAAAAACTCAGGGAACGTGCCAGCTTCAGTGCATAAAGAGGGAAACACATCATCATGTAGCAATTTCAAATATCCAGTGGCCTTGAGGTTTCCATTGATGAAGAATGGACCCACTATCGTTGTACCATTCACATAAAAGTTTGCCTCATCACTGAAGAAAATCTTCTGCGTGAACTGAGCGTCCTGTTCCAATTTTTGTTTTGCCCATTCTGCAAATTCTGTGCGCCGATCTGGGTCATCCTCGTTGAGATGCTGCAGTAGCTGGAGTTTGTAAGGGTGCCATTTGTGAGTAGCTAATATCCGCCGAAGGGCTGTTCGACTAATGCCACTCTCCAGTGACATGCGGCGAGTGCTACGCTGTGGGCTCTTGCTGAATGACGCTAGGACAGCCACTGATGTTTCTTCATTAGTGACAGTTTTCTTGCGTCCACACTTTGGCAAATACAACACTGAACCAGTTTCACGAAACTTAGCAAGCAGTTTCATCTATTTAATCTAAAAAGGACAATACAAGACAGTCAAAGTCACTGCAGTTTAGATCATGTTTATTGTATCAGTGCATGTCCAGTATTAATAAAAAAACAAAACCACAGCATCAGTACAAAAGGAAAACTACAGTATTGGGTTGAAACTCATAGCACATCACACTGTCCCACTCTCAGACAGCTAACATGGTAGCCATGTCTGATCAGTCACATTGCATACGAGTCATCTGCTTCTTTATTAAAGCTTCAAGTGACCTGCTTTACACTCTCCTCTCAGACAAGTGGCTCTGACTCGAGTTACAGTGTGGCGCACGAAGTGCAAGAGCAAAAGAGGTTAAAATAGGATTTGAGGTGTGTGAAGTCTAAACTGTCAATGAAATCTTGTGACCGGGACAACAGTCGCAGCCCTAAAAAAACTTAAAAGGAAACAAAAAAAACTTGAAAGTGCTTCACAAAATCACTCAATCAAGATTTTCTGAGTGCAAAGGTGAGAGATCAGCAGAGAATGTAAGGAATTAAAAACTTGGTTTCACACATACGTGTACAAAACAATCTTAATCTTTAAATATATTCAAAATAAAATAAAATAAAAAACATCCTCTGATAATGGAACCAGACTAAAATCTGATTGTAAGATGTGTAATCTGATCCATTAGAAGTAGTCATCATCATCAGTCTAAACCTGTAGCCAATAAAAATAGATTATTTTTATTATTAATAATAACTGAATCGTACAAACAAAAAAAGACAAACAGTGGTAACAAAGCTTGGTTCAGTAAAGCAGGAGTGAACACCGTTGTCAAAGCTGAGAATGTCACAGCTACGATCACGGAATCGTGAATAACACAGTAACTAAAGAGTAAAAATTAAAACGGTTAAATGGGACCTATCCTTATTTTCTATCGGTCGTGTATCATAGTGTTTATACTACTATCCAATTACAGTGATCATATTAAATGTGCATCAAAAAATGAGGTAAATGTATATAAAACTAATCTTTATGAGAGGCAATCATTTTGCCAACTCCTGACATCAGCTTGGCACAGATTTCCTTGTATGGTGATTAGGAGGCGGGGTTTATGAGCACTGGCTTCTGTGTGGAAGCCAGGCCAGGGGAAGCCAATCAGAAGAAAGAGGGCTTCTTCAAACAGCAGGTGAACTTAGCAGCTGTGTCAGGGTCCATTTATGTTCCTCGCCCTTGTGAACAACGCCGAGCTTTGATGTCGTTTTGGCCAGTGCTACACCGCTTAACTTATGTAACCTCGTGCAGCAGCTGCCACAGATTACACAGAGGGAGATGTTACAGCAGGTTGAAAGGGAGAAAAGAAATCTTCTGATTTCTTTGGTTCTGGTTTTGACTTCTTACCAGCACTGACATGGACTTTTTGTCTGAGTAGCGACACCTATCGTTCAGGAGAATACTGTAGCGAGTCCTTGCACCCTCGGCGCTGGTGTAACTGGTACAGAGCTGTGGCGATGTCACTGCACATACAGTGGCCAATGCTTCGAGAGTGTGATGTCAGTTTTAACGAAATACTCATTTATAGTCTCACAATACGAATATGTAGCTAGAAATAAGCATAATAACAGGTCCCTGTCTAATTACTCAGTTACTTGAGTCACATGAGACAACAACTGTGGCAAGAAGTTTTGTTTTTTTTTTAGAAAACCTGCCTTTACTACAAACTCTACTTGAGCCTCCATTAGGAGAGAGGTAGGGAGTACAAATACTGCACAACCACGTACAGTAGCACAGATACAGCCAAGGAGTGCAGGCTGGAAATCAGGGGTCTTGTAGATAAAATATATCATCTTACAGTTCACCACAAATGACACAGTAATTTTTAGGCATTTCTCAATATCACAAAACAAATTAGGCACTGAGTTTTGAGCGATGATGCGATTAGCATCGATGGCTCCACCTTACACAATCGTAAACCCAATGTGATGTCATTGGTCCAAGTTTGGGATTAGGGTGCATGCTTACAGGAGTTTTTGTGTGCTGCTGAATGAAAGGAGCTGGTGCCATATCGCTCTGAGAAACCGTTCAGCTAAGCACATAGCATCATGGGTGACCAGCTGCTATGCCTCTTTTTCAGTCAGGGCGTCCCTATGGAGTCAGGCCACACAGGGAGGAGCTTCAGGGAGGGGAGCAAGTCCCCTGAGGAATCAGCCTATAGGAAGCTGGATGTCGTTTCCTCATGTGCTCATTCACAGGTCTTCTTCAGGACAGAGGGAGTGGCGTCCGTAAAGGTCCTACTAATCACAGACAAGAAGACAACTGACTGGTTGGTTTGCATTTTTTTAAAAACATCTAATCTGCTGTTTGTTCTTCATGCGTCTTACCTCATAGGGTGGGGAGGCCAGTTTGGCTGCACTGGTGTGGGCACTGCAGAGCTGGGGCTCATCAGCATAGCGCTGTAGATGTTGGCTGCCACCACCAGGATGCAGAGGAGGATAGGCCCGATAATAGCCCCCTCCAGACCCAGATAGTACGCACCACCTGCCACCGCCAGGCCTGTCAAATATGGGTGTCCACCTCTGAGACAAAGACAAAAGAAATGGTTTAAAACACAGTGGAAAGGCTGGCAGGCAGCTACTGTATCAGTGCACACATGTGATGCAGCCGAAGGCTAAAACAGGCTAAAAAGTTAGCTTTCCCCAAACCGCAGCTGTGGTCAGAAGTTTATATACACCCATCAAGGTTAGTTTGAGCTTTTATCCATTCCACAACCAGTTTTGATGTGTGTTTGAGGGTCACTGTCCTGTTGAAACAAACCACTGTGTCCAACGATTGATTTGAGGTGAAGAATTTAGAGATCCTCCTTCATTATTCCAGCCACTTTGTGCAATGTACTAGTACCACTAGCAGCAGAGCAGCCCTGGAGCATGACAGCTGGTACAGCCTTCTTAGGTTTGTAAGCCTCGTTTTCACTCACTACAAACATACCTCTTGTCATTGTGGACAAAAACTCACTCTTTGATACGTCTCACCATCAAACTTTTCTCTAGAAGATTTGGCGTGTCCATGTGAGCAGCTGAAAATTTCAGTTGAACTTGAAGACGTCAATTTTTGAGCACTTCTTTCTTGGTCGTCATCCTCTCAGTTCATGGTAAAACTGGCTTCTCTGTGGAAAGTGACGCTGGTGTGCCTCCAGTTTCCTACAGGCTTCAACCTTGATAGGTCCTGGATTGTTCTCAAACATCCTAACCATTTTCCTCTCATCTGAGGGTGGCAGCTCGGGACTTCCTCCAGACCCTGGCAAACTGGTGACACATCTGAATAACTTGTACTTAGCTAGAACTACTTAAACTGATGATCTTAGAATCTGCAGGTGTTCGGAAATAGCTCCAAGAGACCTTCACAACTAGTGTAAATCTATAATTCTCCTACTTAGATCTTCATTGAATTTTTGGGATGTTCCCATTTGGTCAATCCAATGAGTGCTGTCAGTCAAATCCTTTTTAAGCTGGTAAAGAGAAACTGCCAGATGTACTCAATCATAATAACTAATGAGAAATTAATAGGCCTTGGCCTTATCAAGTTACAAGACATTGTAGAATCTTCAGCACTGCTTATTAAAAGATTTGAGTTGATGTATGCATTTGAGTGTGTATGTAAACTGTATGTAAAGATAGTAGGGCTTGAAGCTCGAAGACAGGAGCATTATCTGTCCACAACAGGGAGTTTATGAAACAGAGGCAAACAGAGACGCTGTTTATAGACTCGTACAACTGTACAGTTTTCTTTCAAACCCACATTAGGCCAGCAAGCGGACTTGTATGTATTATGTTAACAGTCACAGGTGGTTTGGTGCGATTTGTTTGTCAGATGTCCCAGTGCCATAAAGAGAAGCTCAAATAAGCTGGTCACGCATACATACCCTGATATATCAGAGTAGATGGCTGTATCCACAAAATATGTTGGGAGCAGGTGGCAGATGAGCAGCAGCAGGGCCTTGACACCTTCACCCTGCGCCAACCACAGGTCACACACTGCCGGCACAGCTGCCCAATAGGTCCCCAGGAACGGCACGGCACCCAGGATGGCAGCCAGAGCTTCAGGCCAGGAAAGAGGGATTCAGAAAGTGACAAAACACTGAGTGTGGCTTGGCAGGTGCGAACATAACGACAGCACAATCTGCTGCGGACACGCTGACTCACCAGAAGGAATGAAGACGATGTTGATGCCAAAGATAGTGTGAGTGAGCCAAGTGTAGAGGCCGTAGAATCCGGCCATTTTCAGAGAGGCGTCAAACACTCCTCTTCAAAACAAACACAAATATGGTCAAAAATAATCTCGCCAAGGTACAAATTTAGATTCTGTAGCTTTTACGCATGCGACTACCTGATGGCCTCTTCAACAGACTGGCCGATGATGTTACTGGAGGGTCCCGGCTGAGAGAGAGGAGTTAAGCTGATCACCCATTTAACCGGTTTGTAGTATTCTCCACTGGAGCTCAGCAGGTAGAAGAGAGTAGTCAGGAAAATCACCTACAGGAAGGAGTAAAAATGGCAGCTGTGCTAAATATAAGACTATCTGATTAGCTTTTTAAATCTTTAAGAGTAAATGTGGCAGGTCTACTTTATTAAAATAAGACAGAAAGAGCAACACCATTAAATATACACAGTTAACGATGCTCAGTAAAGTCCTGTATTGTGGTTGAGGAACAGATGACATGTCCAAGCGTGTCAACTGTGGAGTTGACACGCTTCCAGGATGCGTGTTTGGCTCTAATGTCAGCTCACTATTTTAGTCCAGTGAATGTTTCCTGGCCTCAGTCTCCTCTAACTTTAAGGTGATTTTGATCTTTGTAAAGGTCCATGGCCATTCCAGACTACTGCTCATTTGTGCTGGCATTATTTATTGAGGAGAAAAAACTCAAGGCCAGTGTCATCAATTTAAACTGATCTCAGGTTATGGATCATGTTTTTTTTGTTTTTTTTACACGACCTGGCAAAATACTTATTTAAGAAGATGTTTTAGTGGAATGAATGCCTTGTTAAGTTAGCTAATGATAGCGCCTCCTTGAGGTGCCCCGGGCAGGTCATCTACTAAAAGGAAGGTCGGTAATTTGATCCCAGGCTCCTCAAGTATGCATTTCAAAATGACTCTGGACAAGATACTAAATACCAGATTGCCCCTAGTGCATCCATCAGTGTGAGTGTGTGCTTAATATGAAGGAGTTTAAATGTACCACAACAGTTTAAACAATGCTTAAAAGAAGCACTGCCTCCATTGCAGAAAGCACAGCAAACAAGCACACACCACTGACACGTGTTAGTAAGCATTATTTATAAATCAACCTAAGCACACAGTTGGGAATGATCTTTAGCTAAACATAAGTCTGAGAACATTTTTATGGACGAGTCTGCAGGACATTATTCGGCCTCAGATTTCTATAAATCTATTAGAATATTTTTGAGAAACACTTGCAGTTAAGCTGAACACTTTCTGCTTACTTTTGTGCATTACAAAAGAATAATGATAATCAATTTTGCAAACAGTTGGACTTTATAAAATGGAGAAAACGACGTGGCTGTGATCAGCGTTTCATACCAAACTCAGTGCAAAGTTGAGGAGCGCCGTGCCGCTGTGGAACAAGACTGTGAGGAGAGTGGTCGTGGTGGAGATGAGGAGGCCAACGTTCCTGCTCATTACAACCCACAAAGACTCCAGGATCTGCAAAATGACGAGGCAACAATAAACACACCATCCACAGGAAACTGTACTTCTATCTAAGACGCACACAGTTGTAAATTTGCAAATGCTGCTAGTGGGGCAGTGCTGGCATGGTGCTCTCATGGCTGATGTCCTGATCTAAGAAAACAAAATGGTCTTGGACTGCAGAGGTGGGATCTTATCACGGTATCATGCTGGAATTCAGAGCTCCTGAGAGCGACCCATCCTTTCACAGACGTTTGTAGAAGCGGTCTGCATGCATTGGTGCTTGATTTTATGCACCTGTGGCCATGGAAGTGATTGAAACACTTGGCATTATAGTGTACGTTACATACGTTCATACTTACAGACAGTAGTGTCTCGATATTTTCCTGCAGAAAGGAAGCAATGTCCTTCCAGTCCAGGATGTCCCCCAGCCAGCTGTTCTGTCTGTGAGTCATCTTATTCCCACGATGCCGTCCAGAGTGGGTTACATTCTGAAAAATGTGACCATAGTATTTTATGTAAAACTGAAGAATACTGAAGAACAGACTTTGGGAGACATTAAACACAAAACTCTGACACTACCTTCACAAACCAGGAGTGATACAGTCGGTCCCAAAGTTCTAAAACTTGCTTCTCAATCACTGCAGTTTGGTTCACCTTATCTCCTAAAATCTTATGAAGCTGCACACACAAAGGAAACAGATTGGTCACATTCCTCGCTGTCTGGCTGTATTCCATTATTATCAGTGAAAATTACTGTCCTGACCTTTTGTGTTATCCATTCTCTCCCATGCTGGTAGACATTAGTAGCAGCTGAATTTAGAGCTTTCTGGACCACGCGGGCTTCTGGAAGGAGGCTAACAGAGGACAAAGTAAGGTTGTTTTAGCAAATGAGAGGAAAGTCTAAAAATAAACACAGAAAAACAGAGTGGACTGTCCTACTTGGCCCATTCTGGATGGTTAGATACGGTCTCATTGATGAGGTTACTGGTTACGTCGATGATGTGAGCACTTTCGTGATGAACCTACAAAGATTAATGTTTATTTTTTTTTATCCATCATCAGTGCAAATGATGTGAAGTCAGGTTAAAAAACCCAAAAACCTACCATAGCAGTGAGCAGCAGAGCCATGAGCAGGGTCCCTGTGACCAAGAGGAAGATGATGAAGATACTGATGATTTTATCCAGAGATCGCTCCAGCCACACAACCATCTGGGTGCACAGATAAAAAGGAGAGGAGGGCAAAGACAGGGAGAAGGGGGGGGATAATAGGAAGATGGCAAAATAGACTCATCAGTACAACTTTAAAGGAGGTAAAAACATGCACATGGAGAAACCTGTGTCCTTATCACTTGTGAAAAGTCATTTTAGACGTAAAAAGTCCTCACAGAGGACAATAACAGCATATCTGTACTCATACAATGCATGCACCCATTCTTGCACTGAAGCATTAAATCATGCAAGTGGCTTTTTGGGTTGTTGGTTTAACGACAAACAGACATGACATCACTTTCAAAGTGAGCTCTCTGTTCTCGACTCAGGTTTCTCAATGCGCCAAAACTGCATTAAAATCAAAGCTCTGTTAGCAGAACTCTCTCTTTTTGCACTAAGGCCATGGCGTAATGGTTTATTATATTGATGGTGACATGACATGGCATTTTCTGCAAAGAGTCTGTGTAAAACCTTAGGTGAGTGAATCTATAGCGAGTCTTATACCTTCCTCTTTAACATCTAGCTTACCTGAAAGAAGAACAGCAAACAGTTGTTTAACAAAAAAATGGAAACACCACTTCAAAAAGATTTTAATACTGAAAGAAGTAATTAAATTAAAGAAGTTGGGTAATATTGAGCAGCGAGAGGTTTAGAAGAGGTTTCAGTCACTATCACAACAGGGAGCATGAGACCTCTAAAAAGTTATACACAGGCCGCACAATGACAAACACTACATTTCCAATGCAGCACATCGGCACTGTATTAAAAATATAAACTACATCATCAGAAATGACTGAACTGAATCAACACCTGTGATAATTCTAAATAAAAGACACTCTAGTTCATAAATAACAGCCAGAATCAGAGTATAAAGTGCCTTGAGGCAACTTGTGTGATTTGGCGCTATATAAATAAAACCGAACTGAATTGAATAGATTGTAAACACTTTAAATTTGTACTGAGGTCAAGACAGAAAGCAAGTCTTTTTCCAACCATAGTTATTGTGACCTGGTGGCCTTCAGATGCAGAATGCAGGCTTGTAGGTACATTGAGGTCAACGGGAGCTACAGCCATTCTGTATATAGTTCAAATTGAGAACTACAGAGAGAGTTTGTGGTCTCATCAATAGTTTCAAGCCTTATTAAAATACAAACAAAACAAAAAAACAAAACAAAACAAAAAAAAAGCAGAATGTTGTATGTTGTACAATATGGTCAAATGTAAGAGTAAAACAGATGACAAAAAAGGGTTTGAAATTTGGTCCTGGCTGCTGACTGAGCATGTAGTTTCCACAAAAATCTCAATTTGAGCCAAGCCTCTTTTCTGATGTCTTACTTTAAAACTAAAAGAACAACAACAACAAAGACCAAACAATGAGTGACAGCCCAGTGCTAATCTCCATCTTTTATATACAGTCTATGGTAATAACCAGCTCCACAAAGCCAAATGGTTCAAAGGTGGCAAATATATTCACTAAGTTTAGTTCCTCACATTGAATAACCGTGTTTCCATTGTTTTGTCCAGTCCCTTAGCCACACCTAAAAAATAAAAAAATTAAAATTTCCAGGAAAAAAAAAAAGGAAACACCCCCCCCCCCCCATTTAACACTACTCTTTGAGGCAGCTCGCACACATACACACACACACACACACACACACACACACACACACACACACACACACACTCAAGACAAACTCAGGTCAAAGCAGAGAAGATACAGTCTGGGCTGAGGGATTATTGAGTGCAACACCCCGGCTGTAGCTCACTGTCAAAATAAAAGCTGGAAAGAAGCAAGAGGACAGATGTTTAGACAGGATGGCAGAGGTGATGACAGTGGATGGGTAAAATGCCAGTCCAAGCCGCTACAAGGTGTGCTCACGCTGTCACACACACCCGCACATAAATACAAGTTATTTATTTATTTGCCCTTTTTTTCTCAATGTCTCTCACACACAAGCCCACTTTCTCTCAGTCTCGCTCTCTCAGCACTCTGCTCTTCCAAATCATTACCTGCTTGTTAAGCCAATGCCAGAGCTTGGGGAGGAGACAAAGAGACATTGGGAAAATTATTATTGGAAAGAGTTTTGCAGCAGTCATCACATGTACCCGTGCAACAAGAATACAAGCTCTGTGTGGGTACAGGCTCTGAGGGGTCAGAGCGGTGTACTACAAAGAGGAATTCATGTGTTAGCAAGGTATGTTGAGACTATAGCCAGAGGTTTCAGAAGGGCAGCTCTCGTTTTAAAGCTATTTTCAGAAGTTTTTGTCTAACATCATCTCCAAGTGATACGGTTTCACTTCTTTTCCAAACAAGTTGCCCTAAGAGTGATATAGATTATCAGCTGACATGCAATCTGTTAAGCTGTACATAACAGCACTGAACAAAGTCTAGCAGTTAAGTTACAGCAGTGCAAACGGTACAGCTGTGGTCAGTTTAGATACAATCACAGGTCATTTGGGGCTTTTAATGATTTCTTTGAACTCAGTTGTTTGTATTTATTTTGGCTCTTCTCTAATCCACTAAGGGTCAAAATATATACATAAATCTCCACTATTATTTTGTTTAAATGTCTCTTAGCAAGTCAACCAAATGCTTCCGGTAGCCATCGACAAGCTTTAGGCATAATTCCTGGAGCAGACCCAGCCTTTCAGCATAGTCCATGAATATTCAAAGGGTTGAGGTCGGGGCTTTGGGAAGGCCATTCAAGAAGCTCAATGCTAGCCTACTTTATCTATTCTAACACCAGTTTCGATATGTGTTTGGGATCATTGTCCTGTTGGAACTACCAACTGTGTTCAAGTTTCAACCTTCTATCTGTTCATTTAAGATCAAGTTTAAGAATCTTCTCTGTAATGTACCTTATGCCACTGGCAGCAAAACAGGCCCAGAGCATGATGCTACCACTACTATGCTTGACACTCAGTACAGTGTTCCTCATGTTTATACTTCTAGTCATTGTGGCCCAAAAGTTCAATCTTTATCTTGCCCGACCATAAACTTTTCTCCAGAGGGCATTTGGCTTATCTGTTTGAGCAGCTGCAAACTTCAGAGGAGCTTGAATGTGTTGATTTTAAAGCAGGGGTTTCTTTCTTGGTCAACACCCTCTCAATCCACTGCGATGTAAAATTCACTTCACTGTGGACAGTGATGTTGGTGTTCCAACAGTTTCCAGTTCTTGAGCCTCGGTGGTTCTCGGGTTGGGCTCCTTTGAGTTTCCTATTGGTCTGAGGTCAATCAAATGAGTCCTGCCAAGCAAATCCTTTTTGTGCTGGCAAAGAGAAACTACCAGCTGTAGTCAATAATTAATGAGGAGTTAATAGGCCTTGGCCCTGTCAGATTAAAAGGCACTGTAGAACCTTCGGGACCACTTGAGTATGTATATGTTCCAGACTATTTGGATGAGAGAAAATCTAAAATAAGTTCAAACTCATGCTCCCATTTCTTTTTTTCCTTAAAGTCATTAAACATATATGGTCTACAATAATACAAGTCTGGAAAAAGAACAGCTCAAAAAAATCGTTAAAAGTCCAAATTTACTATGACGTTTATGCCTGTGATGAATGTAAACTGACAACAACTGTACATGTTGTGTTTTCACAGGAATTCCCAGGAACTGAACTTGTGTAAATGCTACGTTTTACACTACTGCGATAGCAGTCTACTGGAATTTATTACAGAGGTTATTCAATTAAGAAAATTTATTTAATTCAATTTGGTCAATAACAAAAGTTATCTAATTACAGTGTCAAACCTGAATGCACTTCATAATGAAACGCATCATGATTCTAATTTGTAGATCTCTACATTAAATAGCAGCACCAGGAGTGGACTGAGTGGTAAAATAAATATAGTAATTTATTAATTTATGCGATTATATTTTTCTGCTGAATTGTTCCATCTTGAGTTATTGGCAGCACCAGTATAGCTGTTGCAGTCCATTTTGTGCTAAACAGGAGTCAAATGATGCTCCCACCACCAACTCCCACTTTTATGTAAGCGAGGACAGAGCCTGTCACAGAAACCATAACATTAAAATTGGAAATACCCGTCAGGTTTGAATGAGGTTTTAGGTTTCATGGGACCAACTAATGCATGAAAACAAAAAAGTCAAACTCTGCGGAAGCTGCTTCGTAGTACACCCCTCAGGAAGTGGCAGGCAAGATACACTAACTACAGTGAGTGTGGACTGGCAATACAAGTGGGATGCAAATCAATGTGATTACAAAGACAGAACACAAATACATCCCAAAACTGTGAGGGCAAGGCAGAAAAGTGTATAAGATTACAGCAATGACATCATTATTTATAAAACCTGAGAAATGTAAACCATGTAGCACTAATCCTGTCACTCACTCTAATATGTCGGCAAAAAATTCTGCTCTGCATTGCTTTGTTTTTTGAGATTTTTAGTCTATATTGAGAGATTTGGAGATATTTTGCCTCTAAATTTTGATTGGAAACAAAACAACTGCATACTTACACATCCAGCAGATATGGGGCAACAACATCACTGATGCATGAGTATTTTCTTGCCCACCTGGTGATGCGGGCATCAGGCTAATATTCACTCTCCTTTTAGCTCTGTTTTTTAATGAACTGATTTTAAAGTGTTTCTCAGCTAAGTGCTAATTTTGTCTGTCTACCATTTGGTGCTGGGCAGTTTAGCGCACACTTGGTTTAATACAGCTTTTTGCTAAAAATAGCTTCCAGCTGTTGCCGTAAACGACACTGATGAGATTGTTGCAACTGGGTCAAAACTAAAAGGCTGAAAAACAAAAACAGCAGCTAAAATCCTCTGTTAAAGGTAAAGGAAACTAAAAAGCCCCCGTTTTTGGCAATTTAATATGAATTTACCAATTTCATTTTAATAAATTTAGGACCTGGCAGATCTTTACACTGGCTAAATTTAGACATTAAAAATGAAACTAACATATGTAATATGACTGATAACAACAGAGCATTTTGAGACTTTCAGTTTTCCTGAGATATTTTGATAAGTAATTTGTTATCAAGCAGTTGCAGATAAAGTGTGTCTGGATGGGGAAGTATAAAGTCAAAGGCAGAGGAAATAAGGACATCAGCTTCACAGGCAGCTCTTACATTACCTTAGTGTCGATACGTAGGAGGAACTGAGCCAGGCCTTTGATTGGTCCAGGGAGCAGTGCCTCTTCACGCTCACGTCCAAACTTCTCTAGCACCGTCCACCACGAGGTAAGAGTCCTCTCTGCAAAGCTCTTCATACCAAACCGGACCACCAGCTTCTTCAGAACCCACACTAGATCAGTGAGCCAACATGCACATGAGTAAAATCCGACTGACGAGGAGTAACTGAAAGTGTGCACACATCTGTTTGTATGTCTGTGTGTGTGTTACCGGCCACAGGAATAGGGAGCAGTTGTAGTATCCACAGGTTGAGCCAGACCTGCACCAAGACAATAGCCCAGACCAGCAGAATAAAGTAAATATCACTGGCTCTGTGGGAGCTTTTCTCTCTCTGGAAGAGGCCGGGCAATGTACGAGAGCTCCCAGCGAACCCAGGAAACCCAGGAGTGGAAGGCACGGGACCCACAGACTGCACACCATCTATGAGCGGATGAGGGAAAGCAGACAGAGGAAGCACAGAAGAGGAAGAGAAAGAAAGAACAAAGCAGTTGAGTTTCAGCCGCTGTGGCTAAATTGGTAAAGCCAAAGCAGCTACAGTAAAAAAAGAAATAAAGAATGTAAAACTGAAATTGCATATCTTGGGTTTTAAAACTTGACATTTTTCTGACCAATTAGCAATGCTCTGAACATTTATCGAACAGTATGTTCAGAGGTCTGATTCCCTCTGTTCAATCTGCCAGTTCTCTCATTTCATAAACCTTACAGCCCAGATATCTGGGACATCTGTATGATCTTCTTTAATAGACTGAATACAATGCAGCTAGCTTACCTGTGGAGGAGCTTCCACTGAGTTCAGTTTTGGGTTGAAGGTTGCTACAGGAGATTGCCATGTAAATAGTGTTAGCAGCAAATGACAGCACCTGCCCTGAAAGCTCACCTGGGGAGATCAAGAGAGACTGAATATAACGAAACACAAAGGCAGGCAGGCAGAGCGGAGGATGCACAGTAGGAAAGATCAAAGCTGGTCTGATGAGCGTAGCCCAACCAGTCACCTCAAGTCACTTATATTTCACGTAAAGCTAGGCTTAGGCAAATGTGGCTAAATGCAACTTAATCTAAGCACATCATAGACTTGTGCTCATTTGACCATATTTATTACCTAGTTAATGGTGAGTAAAGGTATCTCATTTTGGTAAATGTCAATGTATGTCAGTGTATAGGTGTGATAGTATATTTTCACCTGTGCCAGGGACAGGTGGTTTCTCTTGGTAGCCCACAATGAGAAGCCCAACCACAACCACAAATATGGGGACTCTCCATGAGCCAGTCAGAGACACTAAAACAGATAGAGGAATTGTATAAGTGGAAGAAGATGGATGAGTTACGGATGGATACATTTAACTAGATTGAGAGAAAGCTGTTGTAGTTAAACTGCAGGACGACATTACTGGCTTAACAGGTATATTCCTTGTCACGCATGACTCTGCTAGTCTTGCCTGATGAGCTGAACCATATTCATAAACAAATATGACATACCGGTACAATGTTGACTGTTGCTATGAAAGAACTTTTAAAAACTTCAAAGCAGAAAACATTTTCTCACATGTGCCCAGAAACCTCCTTTTAAGGCAGAACTTCTTCTTAACCAGCTTTCAGTCACTTTTTAAAACTTCACGCCTGAAGCTCAGAGCAAGTGTTAAGTGTGCTAAAAATACTTTCGACATCCTCATCTTACTCTGCGTGCCCTCTGTTTCAAAGACAAGTGGATTTGTACAGGCAGCAACTTATTGACCACATTTAGAAGAAATCTCCTGCAGTCCAAAGAGGCAGCTTGTATGGCTGGCTGTGGGCGCTGTCCACACTCACCGATGTAGAAGAGCAGGACAGCCCAGACAGGAAGTGCCAGAGTCCTCAGGTACCGCTCAGTTTGAGGACTCCACTTAAAACAAACCGCCAGCAAGTATCCAAACACGACAGTCCCCACCTGTGACGAAATAAAACAAAGATGCACAATAATGAAACAGAGGGTATTTTAATTAAATATACTGAGACTTCTATTCTCTTCCATTGCATCATAATCATCATTTGATGCTGAACCTTTAAACTTCATGAGTCTTAAAAAGTATAATTGAACAGTTTTTGTGATAATCACTTTGTGTTGATGTTTTTTCTTCCTAAACTCATCCAGTTTTACAAACGCTCTGCTTCTGTTTAGCAGTGAGCACTTAACACTACACTAGAAGTTTAATCGACTGCTCATAAAGATCTCAGCTTGTGTCGCTCCTCACAAAGACATGCCTTGATGTAATTTAATATAGTGTCCTCCATCCTATTTATAAACACAGGCCCTCTGTCAGCTGAACTCCGCATTCAGAGAAAGAAGAACATTTAATGCAATTTGGATGAGGTGGACGGGTTCTGGCCCCTGGAGCTGTTTGGGAATGAGGTACCGATCGATCAGATGCTGGAACTCCAGGAAATTAGATCAACTTACATAAAAGTTTGCACACATATTCCAAGAAACACATTTTCTGTTTAGGTTAATCGAATAAGTCTTTATTAGAGACACACTGCAGCAGCCAGTCAACTTTAATCCCCCAATTATTCTTTATCAACTATTGCCTATTGCTAAATGGCATTTATGACAACATGATAATAACATTTATACATTTGTACAGTCAACATTTTAATTCTGAGTTCATTTTAATCAGACACACAAAACGGGATTAAGTAGGAATGAAATTCACAATTACTGTTATTACTCCCTCTGTAGATAATTTTCTGTGCAAATAACGTGATGTGAGCTTTTCATATTTGATTTTTTTTTACCCAACCAACAATCAAAAGACTACTAGTTTGTTATCGTAAGATTACTAGTTTACTATAGTAAGACCCACACAATCAGGCGAGTAATAAAATCATTGACGTTTAAAGTATAACTTTTAACATTCTGTCCCAGATAATATTTAAAATATGTGCCACAGTTTACACAGAGCTGACCTAACAGCACCCACTCTGACGGACAGAGGGGCCCTTTGTCATTCTGTCAGAGAGAGGATTGTCACTCTACTGTCACTCACCCACATAAAGTGGAAACAGTCCAGCGCGTTCCCGATGACCCCACAGACGTGCCCGAGGATCACCTGCATACCGATGACACTCCAGAAAAGGTAGAGGAAGTAAACCAGCGGTGCCCCCGCCCCGATAACCAGGAGTATCGTGAGCTTCTCCAGAACTACCCTACCCATCGCCTCCACCCCGTAGTTGAGACACCACACCGGGACCAGCAGCGTCCCCACCACTATGGGCGTCCCGCTGTCCTGCAGGCCGCTGAGCCATGAACGGCCGAGACGAGCCAGGGAGTATTTGAAGGGGTGGAGGAAGGTGCCGCAGAGCACAGCCCAGAGCAGCGGGCGGAGGAAGGCCTCGAGGATGAAATAGACCAGGACAGCTGCCCCGCAGCAGATAGCCACAAATATCATCGCCCCGGTGTTGTAGAAGGCCTGTTTTATGTTCTTGTCAAACTTCAGGGAGGAGGGCTGGGTTAGCAGTTGGCTCATCATCCCGACAGCCGGCTGGAAGCTCTCCGAGAAAGAAACAAAGTGAGGCTGCCCAGCGTGAGGACTCTCTGGGGGAGAGACAGCGGCGGGATCCGGCGCCGAATCCTCCTCGTCTGCCATGTTCCCAGTTTCAGCTCCGCCAGCCCGTCCAACTGATCCACCGCGTGAGGGAGGAAAACAATGACGTAGCAACATCGAATGCCCAAAGGCCTCATGGGCAATGAAGTGTCGGTGATGTCGCGCGTTCCTTCCTGTTTTCTTTTTCTTTTCTTTTTTTAACTTACCAATTTTCTTCCGGTTTATTTTTTATTATTGTTTTATTAATGTTACAAGGTGATGTTATAAAGTACTTAATTCAAGCAGCAATACACATCATAGCTATTTAAAATATATAAATAAAAATAATTACATTACATTGTTAAACAAAGTGTCTTTAAGACAATTAGAGTCATGATGATCAGGTTTTCTGAAATTCCGAGATCCTTTTTTAAACATTTGTTTTTTAAATGGTACGGTAAGTTGACTTCAAGTTGACACCACACTAGCTTACACTTCCACTGGGTTTGAATCTCATGGCTGTGTGGGGTCTTTCTGTTCAAAAGCTGCATATTCTCCCTGTGCCCTACAGCTTCTTCCCATGGCAGGCATGCATGTTAGGTTAACTGGTAAGAAAAACAAAACAAAACAACCACGCATAAATATACAATGGTTTTTATATGAATACCATTGCATTTGTACATTCATTTACTTTTTTATGAGAATTTCTACAACCCCTTTATTTTTCCCACTGCCCATTTCATGTGCTTGAAAAGCAGGTGGTGTGTAAAAGGTGGTGTGTTTTTTGTTGGTTTGTTATTTTCTGCGCTTTCTTGTGTATTTTATCTTCTGCCCAGCCTCTCACGAGTGTGAATGTATGAGTAATTTGTACATTTTATCAGGCTGCACATCATACTACACGTAGCCACTGCTCAAAATCTAATTATGTTACATTCTATTAAAGTCATGCCCTTTGGCTTTATACTTCCAGAGTGAGAAGGCAATCTCTGCATTCACTACAGCGTCTGTATTTTGTATAGACTGTGTTCTTAGCAATAAGCACAGCAGCGACAGATGTTTCAGTGGGAGACATCTTAACATATTCAACCATTTTTAATACACTTCAAAAGCTACAATAGCAACCCAGGGGAAAAAAATATTACTTCATATAAGAGCAAAATGTTTCTGTTAACCGTGTTATTGCTTGAACAGGCAATAGTAGTAACTCTTCTCATCAGTCTTGCTGTAAGTCACAGTGTCACAGTACTGATAAACAAAGCAGTTACTGTGGTTGAGGAAGTGAGATGATGAAATCAGACAAGGATGTAAAAAAAAAGTATACGAAAATCTTTTACATAGTAGATGCACCGGGTTGTTCCTGAAACCCTGCAGTCCATATTTCTAATACCAGCAAACAACATTTTTATTTTATTTTTTTAAGGCTGAGATCCACAGAAACGTAGCAGGGTGAGGAGACGGGAAGCATTTGTGAGAGCTGTTTTATTTTCCTTTCATCCTCAGAAACCCGTTGTTTTGGCAAAGTTTGACATTATTCACCAGTGCACGGTGGGTGTCTGAAACCATTCCCAGATTTTCCAGTGCATGCAGGGTTTCAAAGTCTTGTGAGATGTATTTGTTGGAATGGAGTCCTCATATTTTTATATAACTGGAAGCTATCGTTAACACTGAAAATGACTGGCCTATTTTAAACTACTACTACTACTCTGCCCTCTTGTCTAATACTCAGATCAGCACATATCACCTCTAGAGTGTTGCTTTAATACTTCAAGATGCTGTGTGAGTTATGAATATATAGTCTTTCATGTTCAATATATCTAACACAGTCTGTGCAAAGAGGGCACTTGTATGTGGCATCAGATTTAAACTTTTTTTTATTGCTGCTTCATCCTCTCTCTGCTGTGCTGTGCTGTGCTTCGTTATGGCGTCCCCATCAGCAGGTAGAAGGTGAGAGCTACTATGAGCAGTAAGCAGAGGGGAGAATTAAATGTCTGATAAGCTGTGGAGGGCATGAAGATGTCCACGTACTTATAGATGCTGATCATGTGCTCGCTGACTGGAGGACTGTCAATGTCGTGCCTCGTGATGGAACCTGTTGGACAGGTAAGATGAAGGAGATGTCACGGGCAAGGGCTAAAAAAATGGGCAGTGTAATCTGACGCTAAAGACTCATCGCTCACCTTGAATAGCAGGTCCCCATGCAAACAGGTAGTACCACGAGAGGTGTAAGTCCACAAGCGTTTCCTCTCGTGGGACGTATAACGGTCGCTTGAAACGGCAGGTGACGCGGTTGTTCTCAAATATGCCCTCTTCGTCTCGAGCCGGATTCCTCTTGATCTCCTTGGCCCACTGGCCGACGTTGTAGAAGTGATGTATCCGCACGCGCCCGTTATCATCGTGCACACAGGCCATAACATCGTCTCCTCCCTAAGGAGACAAAGAGTGTTATTTCCAAAATGTGCATAAATTTAGTTCTTGAAAAAACTGACCATTATGATACAGTCAAGGTAAAATATACACTTCCAGGCCAGTTCATTAAAAAAAAAATACCCATGAGCCAGTCACATGGCTCAGTGCATTTAAGCATTTAAACATTTAAGATATTAAGATGACCTTCTGAAGTCCAAAATGAACATCAGAATTGGGAAGAAAAGTGATTTAAGTGACTTTGAACTTGGTTGCTGGTGCCAGACAGACTAATCTGAGTATTTCAGAAACTGCTGATCGGCTGGGATTTTCCCCATGTAAACATCTCTATGTTTTCCAAAGAATTCCTTGTAAAAGAAAATATCCAGTGAGCAGCCATTCTTGAGATTGTTGCTGAATATATTTATCCCTTTATTGGCACACTGTACCTATCCTCTGATGGCTGCCTCCAGCAAGATAACACAACATGTCTTAAAGCTCAAATTGTGTCAAACTGGGTTCTTGAAAATGACAACGAGTTCACTGTACTTAAAGGGCCTCCATAGTCACCAGATCTCAATCTAATGGAGCTCCTTTGGGATATGGTGAATTGGAGATTTCCATCACAGATGTTCATCTGAGAAATCTGCAGCAACTGTGATGCATGCATGCAGCATGATATTGCATGTGATGCAATATCATGCTTTTAGTCTTCGCAAAAAGTTACATAAATGTTGCTCCAGGACTGTGGTTGCAACGTATCAGTCGCACTGTTGTGATGTCAATGTTTTGACCTGGGGGAAAAAACAGCACAAGCTTCGCCTCATTGGATTAAATTGTGAAAGGGTTTACTTTAACCCAAACAATGTTTTTATTAAACAAACTGGCTAATAAATTAATATATGTTTTTTTAAGTTTTGAAACATTGACACAGAGAGTTTATTGTGGAGACCTGCTGAGTCACTGAATTTCATATTTAATTGGTTCAATCTCTTACAGTCAAAAAAATTCTTATCCATGAGTTTGACGTGGGACTGCTAATTCTTCTGTACCCTGAAGCGATAAAACAAAAAAATCATAATTATATGCAGCCCAAAAGATACAAACACATGGTTTTCTGTCCCAAATAAGACACAAGACCTGTGTAACTTTTAGCAGTCAGAGATGTTGCAGAGCTGCTCACCATTTTCTTATCAGATGAGAAACCTACAGCCACCCAGCCATCCGTATCTGCGCTCAGCTCAAACTCCACATCTGTCCCGATGCGACGATAACTCAGAAAGTAGTCACACGTCTCTGCATCGCACCCCGGCTTCCCGTACCTGAGTGCAGATAAATAAATGCAAATGCTCACAGTCATTCACTAGAGATAAGATCTCAGCTGGGCAGACAGAGCTCATCTAAACAAATGAGGACACTTTTTAAAAGAAACTGAATCCAGGTTACAAAGAAGAAAAATTAGCTTGCTGAGCGTTCCCATGTTTAGCTCTGGCTCTCTGACGTCAGGAGCATCTGGGATGAAGGACCCCCAGGGATTACAGTAACACTCGAGCTCTTTTTAGAGAAAGACAGAGGTGGATCTCTAACCTTATGCAGCCCTTTGTTACTCCACAGTCGCTGACTTTGATCTTGGCAAAGGGGTCAACTGGGGGTGCTGTGGGGAATGGGTAACCTGCGAAACACAGCAAATAAGTAAATAAATAACGTGAATTTTGTTGATTACACACTAAATAGCTGATACATGTATTCAGTGATGAAGGCCAACTGAGGAGAGGCCATCTGCACTCTGTGTGTGGGTGAGGAGAAGGAAGGGGTGGGCAGCTACCATCTGGGAGCTGGCCTGGGTGCTGAAAGGCCTCATATTGAGGTGACAGGTTGGATGCAAGACAACACTGGCACATATTAACCTTTGTCCTGCCCGTGCTAGGCCCTGTGTGCTTGTGTGTGGGAAAAAAAGCATGCAAACAAAACCACTAGCTGCTCATCTTTAGTGGACTGAGTGACATCCTCACCATCATCGGACAGATATCTGGACTCCAGAAACTCGGAGGCGAAGGTGCTGTAGGAGTCCTTGTGAGGCTCTTGGTGTCCAGGCTCTCCGTGCTCTCCGTGGCCAGTCCGGAGTGCTCCCTCATCGGTGGGGCTCGGCGCGACCCCCCACCATCCAGCGTGGATCAGCAGCACCGAAAGCTGCACAAGCCTCCGCAGGAAAATCATGACCAACAAAAAAGGGAACGCTGGTAAAACAATAAATACAAAAAACAAAAACGGTTAAACCGATCTGGAAGAAAACTGGATGTCCATCACTGTTTGAATTTCTGCATCTTCGCAGGTTTCCTTGCAGCGTCACAAAACCGTCTCCTCATCCTGTTTATTCGCAGGGATGCGAGGGGACACCGCGTCTGATTAGGAGGCTAATCCAGCTCTAAATTACCCAGATTCGTAATCTTACCATCGAATTCAGCTACACGCCCATAATCCTCTTTGAAACCGCAGTCCTGATGGCTTCTAGAGCTCATTAATCTTTTCATAGGCTATTTTTCGGTGTTGGGCCGGATGAATGGTATCGCCCAGCCGCCCTCTCCTCTCGTCTCCTCAGTCAATCACAGTAACGTCCAATGAGCAGACGCTACGTGCTGCTGTCACCATCGATCAATTGGAGATTGAACAACGTTTCCACAACAGCTGACACAGTATTTCACATGTTTGGAGTATAAGATGATGCAATGTAAAATAATTAGCCTGTAGAGTAAGATTTTATTGCCTCGGCTGCAATCGGAATTTTAGTCCTAGTCACTGACACCAAATATACCACAGAGCTTCTATTGTTCTGACGAGCTATGCGTTAAATTGTGTTTATTCATCCAAAATTTGGAAGTAATCTAATCTAACCTAACCTAAAAATTACCAATCATGTTTGCACTCCTCTCTCCGAAAATTATTTACTGAAGACACGAATTTAAGCTGTTCCTTTTACACTGTTTTTCCTCTTGTTTTTAATCTATATCACTCTGCTTGTTATATGTGCATATATGCGATTTTTAAAAGGTCCAGATTCTGTTCCATAAAAAATGGTTGCATATCCACTATGTTCACATGCGCTCTCTGGGAGTATTATACGTCATTTCTAAATGTGGTGCTTAATGTCACTACGTGTCAGTCCAGGTAGCTACATATAAGTGAGCATTCAAAGTGAGCAGGGACTTTTTAGCTGGGCATGATCGTGGACATACTTTGAGTAGATATGTGACCTTACATTAATTTATCATAACAAGTACTTTTGCATCCACACATCCATTTTCTGCCAGGTATCTGAGTCCTGGGTCTACTCCGTGTAATCTTCCTGACACTTCCCCTTGGACAGGCGACCAGATGGTATCTTATGTCGCAGCTGACTATAGTCAGATCCTACAGTCGGGTACCTCGGCCCACCGAAAAAGAAAAAGAGGCTCTGTCCCGTTTTCTCTGTGAGTGCACAAAGTCACAGTCCTGCCACTTGATGGCGACATAAATCCACGGTTTGCTCTTTTTTTGAACTTTTATTTAGTTTCATCATAGAATCATACAGAGCATCTTACACTTTACTTTGCTGTACTTTATCAACAAATCTGTAAAGAAGAGCCAGATGAAAAAATTCTGGTAAGTCCCAAATTTAATGTCAAGTCGCTGACGTACAAGACAAAGACGAAAAAATAAATAAACCAGGAGGATCTGCAGCAGATGGGAATTATAAATGCCCGTAAATCATTCCAAGTGCCCCTAACGCAGAAGGGTGACATCAAAATGTTATGTCCATACATAAACACTTATCAAAAGTATCTGCAAATCTAAAGTTTATTTTAGAAAAACAAAATGGATAGTATTATTTTACATTTTTATTAAAAATAAATCAGCAAGTGTGTGGTTGATAAAATTACCTAAATGTAAACACAAGGAAAGACCAAAAAGAGAAAGTCACTTGAATTTAATACTTCAGTGTTTTTGTTAAAACAAGGCAAGTTGAAATCCATCAGAGTTTAAGATTTTTGGCAGCAACAGCAGGTAAGGATTTCACCAGTAATGCTGTGAATCTTTGCTGTTCATGTCTGTGTCCTGTGGGTGATGCTGATGTATCACTGTGTAAAACTGACTAAAAGTGTATCTAGACTGCAGCGACTGTCAGAGATGTCTGAGTGACATCCATGGTCGCACAGCCTGACAGAGTAAAAAACATTTTTCTAAATAAATCAGAACTCCCAAAGTCAGACTGATATTGACTCAAATTTTGTTTCATAGTATGAACCTTCTGTGGGACTATGAACCTTTTAAAAGATTGCTTTTGCAGCCTGATCTTTCATGCATGTCTTAGTATGTCTTCGTGCATGTATGCATGTATGTATCTGTAAGCTTATGTCAGGTCTGGGTCTATAAAGCACCACTCATGCATGTAAAGCATGTGCGTGTCATACGTGTGCATACATACTAGAGTGTGTGACCTTTAACCTCTCTGCTCTTCACATCATCTCTCTCTTTGCAGACACAAATCAGCCTGATCAAATGCTTCTCTTGGTCTCAATCCGCCCAATTATCCCTTGTTTATCCTCCTATTATTTCCACCTCCACCTCAGCCCTCTCTCCCTGTCTCTCTCACCCTCTCTCTCTCTCTCTCTCTCTCCTTCCCAATTACCGTTCCATGTAGGGGGCATTGCTTGCTGGGTAATGAGGGATTCTGGGCATACCAATCTTAGCTTAATAGCCTTAAAGGGCCACTCATTAACACAAACACTTACTCTGACTCTCTCTTGCACACACACACACACACACACACACACACACACACACACACACACACACACACACACACACACACACACACACGTGTCCACACTGATCCATCCCCATACATCATCCCATAGATAGAGATGGAGTGACAGAAGCAGAGAATGAGCGAGGGACTCAATGGAAGCGGTAGGAGAGAGAGAAAGAGAGAAAGGGAGAATGAGAGAGGAGAGGAAGGATATGTGGGGAAGGGGGAGTGGTGTGGGTCTGGTAAATGTCAGTGGTGTGTCTCCTGGGCCTGAGAGATGAGTTAGTGACAGCAGAACAATGGCGGCGGGATCCATTCAGAAACGCAGCTGCTCTGAGTGCATGCCTGGATCTTTCTTCTGCTTAGCTGTCAACCAGCACTTGTAAAGCCACAGCTTTAACTCACACTAACAGAAAATATTGCATGAGTGGTCCATTCAGCAGCTGCACACAGCTGTGCATGTGGACACACAAGGTAAGCTCTGCATGTTATGGAGGATCAGCAGCAACGTGAATGGCTAAGTCAGGGCTGTCAGCCAATAAGAGTTTCTGCAGACTGAAAAGTGGCCACTGGAACATAAGTCTTGCATCCTTCTTCTTTCCCTCTGTCACCTTATAGCATACATCCTATGGATTATGGATGGCCAAAACCGATCATATATCTGATATTACAAGTATTGCTCATGTAGTCCAAACTCAATATAGCATATTCCTCATTTCCTATAGAGGTTTTTGTCCAACTGCGGTTTAAAAAGGGGTGAGATTTTAGGTTTAAGAGCTGTCTTTAATTAGGACAAATACGGGTACTGCAAGTTATTCTTGAGTCTCCCACATACACTAAAGACCCAAAAATCTCAGATGCACACGGTTGTTTATGTTAATATTACCTTTATTTAACCAGGAAGTTGCATTCAAATTTCTTTCAAAGGAAAGACTTGGCCAAGGTAGATGCTGTACAATCTCAAAACATTTAAAAAATGACACACATAAACAACACAAAATGCAGGGAGTACAACATAATATACAATACAAAAAATGCCAATTACATAAAATATGAATGGCCTCACAAGAAAAACATCTACAGGTTTCATTCACTGCATTCCTTATGAAACTTTCACCAACAGATACAGGCATGTTCATTTATTGCTTTCTGGAAATTATTAAATGTCCAAGGTACATAGTAAGTGAACACTGTTTTCCACAGATCTGTCAGAACTTTAGTTATGTCTGAGCAACCATTTAGAGGAGCATATGGTATGCTGCTGGACTTAGAATCAGAGAAAAATATACCAGTGCTGTTTTTTTGCAAATAGTGACGGCCAGCCCATCAAATCACACAGAGTCCAGGGGTGAATGCAGTGATGATTGCATTTATAATAAAACATAGAGGTGTATGGCTCAGTAAAGCTGAGGCAGAAACATCCATATATCAAACAGTGAATCCATGTAACCATCATAGGTAGAAAAGTAGCTTCCACAAGTATTTTTATTTGAAAAAAGGGTAAGGCAAGAATTATTTGATTCACCATCAGATGTCAGATTTGTGGGTGAATTTTTGTGAATACCACAAATTTTGTTTTTAAATAAAGCTCTTGTATTGCATTCCCTACAGAGAGTGCATGTGTGAATATGATAATATCGTCAGCATAAAGATGTATTTTTGCTGAAATTTTATTTGCCCAGATTTTTTTGTTTAAATGAACCCTGTGGGACACCAGTAGTTATCTCAAGAAAATCAGATTTATGGCACTCTGCATATACAGACTGATTTTGATTTACAAGATTTCAGAATTTCTTCACAGCCTTAGGACCAAAACCAGCATTATTAAGTTTTTTAATCAACACTTCATTATCCACAAATAAGGCAACCCAATGTACTGTCCAGGACACCTATGAGATCATTTGTCACAGCTCTAGCAGCAGTAATGGTATGTGCCCTATCCTGAAACCAAAAATCAATTATGATGATACCAGACTACTACCAGATACTCATACTCGTACTGTAAACTGTAAAGCTGCTATGTTGGTCATCTAAACCACTTCAAAGCCACTTTAAATCATGATTGTAAATTGTACATTTTTAGAATGTTATTGACCCCTTTACCTCAAAGTGTATATACTCCCCTTACCCCAGTCTTTATATTTATTCTTATTCTTACTCTTACTGTATTTATTGTTGTTCTTTTACACTGAAGGGAACTGGAGCTTCGTCGTCTCATCTCTCTATCTACTGTACTGTATATAGCAGAGATGACAGTAAACTTTACTTTGACTTTGAGATAAAAACTGTTTTAACTGCAAAATTACCTCAGATTCAAGGATTTTTGTTAATATTGAAAGCTTGGAGATGGGATGGAAGTTGTTCATATATTGCTGAATCCCCACCTGTGATGTGAAGTCCTAAATGAGGAAATGCTTTTTAAAAAATTGTGTGAGAGAGAAAGTAAAGTAACCAGGTACCCTTTCATTGAAGTCTGCCCCATATTTGCCTTTTAACTATATCTCACCTCTGCGGCTATTAGCTTTATAGGAAAAGTAAAATAATAGTGTCATCCTTTTATTCCCTCATGCAGCAGCAGCAGTAAACCTGCAGGAGTTTTTTTGTTTGTTTGTTTGTTTTTTACCTATTTTGGGGTCTGAATTGAATATCATTCTCTCATTCTCCACCCAGCAGGAGCTAGATCACTTATCGACTCGAGTCTGTTTATAACACCAAGCTATTACTTCTGTCTCTAACTTTCCCTCTCACACACACAAACAGTCATAAAGCGGGGCTGTGATCTAGCTGCAGGGATTAATTTAGGAGTTGTCAGAAATCACTTTACTCACAGAGGACAGTAAGCACTATTGGCATGCCTGTTCTGCAGGCTGACTGCACTCCAACCTCCTTCACACCTTCAAAGATGCTAAAAAGATATAAATTGTTACCAGTGGTGTGTTTATTGCACTTACTGGGTAATTGTCTGTAACAGAGTGTAAGAACAAAAGCTTGACTGTCTGGCTTATTTGCATACGTTGTTTGGTTTGTGCTGTTTGTCTGTTGGGTTCTCTGTGTGTACCAGAGGCTGAACGGTTCCATTGTCCTGATGAAATGTTTGCATTAGCGCTAAGGAGGCGCAGATGAGACATCGATCAGTGCTCATTAAACACCTCCAACTGTGGTGACACACACAAATCCGGTGGTGCATATTTATATTCACATACTGAGCCTCTTGCATAGATACAGCTTACAAACAGAAAAAAGTATTTGAGCTCATTCAAGCCTCATACATTGGTCCCTTCTCCTACGATTGACTCTCAAAGCTTCTATTGACCGTTGACTTAAAATGCTTGTTGTCCGTAGACTTATCCATTAAGCTGTAACACTGCTCTCTCTCCATATAGACATGACGACTGGCTGGGGCCTTAAGCAGTGATTATGGTGTTGGCAGTGGGAGCTGGGGGCTGTACTGTCATTAGTCTGGTTAATCAGAGCCTTGCTCCAGGTTAAGCTCCGCAGCCTCAAGAGACAGGCTGATGAGCTGAGAGCCGTGCCCAGCCTACAGTTCTTGGTTCTGGGCTCCAGCGGCTCCCCTGGCCCCTGCCTGCTCCAGCCAGTAATCTATAACTCTCCCCTGGAGCAATGGATGGAAGCTCAGCCTTCTGGACAACACTGACACACCATGCATGGTAATGAGACACACAGAATGACACACTGTCACACACACACCTGTTCGCACACACCCACACTTACCACTGATGCAGTGTTAAGGATCATCACTGAGTTTCTATGAGTTTGTTCTGCTTGGCCTCTAAGAGCAAGATTACAGACTCAATAACACTCGGGGAAAAAAACAAGCGGGTCCTTGTGACCTTGACTTAACGATTTGATATGACTTCTAAATGCTTTACTACCGATGTCTATGGGGACCAGTAGTAACCAGCTCAGCAGAATGAGTGTATAATGACCACAGGGACTGCTGATTTTCAAACAGCAACTACCCAGACGCACACACACAAATACTCAAATAAATTCCCATGAGGTGAAATGGGTTTCAGCTAAGCTGAGACCCTCCAGGGAGTGGTGTATCTGAACCAGGCTTGCCATTGGCCCGCCTCCTCTATCCCAGCATCCCCTGTGAGCTCATTAGCCCCAATCATAACCACTTCCCTGTGTTACTTTGCACACTCCATCCATCGCCCTCTTGCCACACACAAATTGCGCTTTCCATCAGAAATGGACAGAGAGTGTGAGTTTGTAACAGCAGGAGTACACGTGTGTGTGTATGTGTGTGTGTATGCATGTGTGCGCTAAAAGGACAAGGAAGGTCGGAGAGCCCCGAGAGCCTTCAACATCTCCCAGTGGAGTTTGCATACCCTATGGAGCAGAGAGAAGTAGGCGGGAAAAGAGACAACCAGGTAGAAGGAGGTTAAGAAGTGTGTTTTCAGGTGATAAAGTGGATGACCAGGTTTCACATCAGGGACCCCTTTCTGCTCTTTTTTGCTGTGTGACCCAGATGGGTGGTGAGGGAGACAAAGAGGAAGGAGTGGGAGGCAGGGAGAGATAAAGAAAGAGGGTATTCATTTAAAAAATGAGCATGCAATACAGACACAGGAGGGACCCAAGAGAACCACAGAATGGGATGAGACAACAAAGAGGCCCATCATCAGTTTAGTGAATAGATGTGTCTGTATATCTATCCCTTTTATGTCTCTCTGCTTTCTTTTTCTTTTCTTTTTTTACCATCTCATCTGCTCTTAATCAGCTTCTCATTGTGCTATTAGCCGAACCTGTAGTCTTAATCAGAGGCTTGGCACAGACACCATCACTATCCGCTGCCCTTCTCACACGCGCACAAGCACTAAATAAACAGATTTTAATGTGACACCAATCATGTCATCTACTCAATGAGCCCTCCTCCCTTTCCCTTTTGTGGCCCACACCCCAAACATAACACATGGGAAGCTCAGGTGCCCGATCCATCAGTCAGCCAACACACTCCCACTATAAAAATGTGTGTGTGTGTGTGTGTGTGTGTGTGTGTGTCTTTTGATGCTGCAGTATCCCAAAGGGAGGGAGGATGATTTTAACTGGGTAACCCAAATCACCTCCTATCCCAAATCCCTTGTGCATGAATACTGTACACACACACACACACACGTCTGCATACTTTGTCTCTTATGCATGTCAGTGAGTGTGTATTGATAATGGCCATTAGCATATTTATGATCATTGCCAGCCTCTTATTGTTTGCTCACTCCATTAATCTTCATCTGCTGCCTGCCGACTGACAGCTCAATCTCGCAGGCCATCGCTGGGCAGACATACACACACACTAATGCAGACACACATGCTCAAAATCCACAGTTGTACATAAGGCATACTTGCATCAACAACTGAGTGGTTTGTCTCACACATACATACACACATTATGGCAGCCAGCATGATTGACATTCACCCCTGCGAGTGTAATCACCGGAGGTTATCCTCCCCAGCTGCGCGGGGGTCTGCTCAGCTTCTCGCACGCAGTGCCGAGGCATCATACCTGCACGCTGACAGTTCCTTTTGGGGCATAGGTGAGTGATGGCGTCCTTTGATGAGAGTCCACCAACCCCACCTCTATCAATACACCCCCCACACACTTTAAAAAAATACCCTTTGTCCTTTCCAGCTCTCCATCACTCGTGATCATCAAAGACCTGCGCGAAACTGAGACTGTAAAGAAAAAAAAACACACTCTCCGAGTGAAATTCACAAAAACGCATGCAGGTAAAGAGTTAGTAAACTGTGCTCCGGTAGTGCGTGTGTGCGTCTTTAATGCAGTGACAGTCTGTGCTTGTGTGCATGCAAGCAGCCATCGCTGTATTGCGCACTGAAATGTTAATGTGTTTGTTTAGAGCCGGTATGACTGACTGACTCACAGCTGATTACTGGGTGAATGAGTGCTGGAAGCGAGCCAAGTTCAATGGGAGGTCTGTTCTCCTGTTGCCTCTTCCTTTTTCTTCTCTCCGCTCTCCCCCACTCCCCCTTTCTCCTCCTCCTGCATCACCCTGCTGCTCCAGGAAGAGCAACCTGGGAGCCAGGATGTGTGTGTGTGTGTATTTGTGTGTGTTAAGGCATATACTTGACTTGGGTATAAATTTAACATCAAAGATGTTAAAGCAGGAAGTTCATGATATAAGTAAAGCTGTTTGTGCAAGAGCTTCTTGATCGATCGCTGCTCAGGGAGCATTTAGCAGGTTAAAGGAATAGTTCAACAATTATTTTTGAGAGTTTGATGAAACACTTGATCTAAATTTCATATTTTTGCATTGACTATGAATCTGGACTCAAAAGACAACTGGATTTAGTGTAATGCTGTGTTAAGGTAGGGATGCGGTTTTGTTTTGTTTTGTATCCGTCCTGCCAAAGTCATTTTGAGTCTGCGAGGAAGCTCCTGCAACCTTTCTGCCAAAGACGCACACAACAGCCAGTTGCTAAATGAAATCTCCATTAAATCCTTATGAGAACTAGTAAACCTCTTGTTTCTCTAATACTTTAGTAAAAGTCAATGGAAACCAAATTCAGTGGACAGACACCAACTTTCCTTTTAAAATTAAGCTTAGACTTTCCTTTTTGATAAAGCTTAGAGAAAGAACTGGATCAGGTGACTTTGAAGCCATCCTGTAGGTCCAGGCTGCTGGGGGAGCTCCCAAAACACCTTCACCTATTTTACCCCACTCCTGGTGGGCTACAAAGACTGTAAACTGGTGATATCAGGTATCCTGGCTCTGTCTGAAGTGAAAAGATATCTGGTTTTATCAAAGTGGATTCTTTATTCAGTCCCTACACAAACAAAAATAAGAGCAATAATGACTGATGGTTCATAGTATGTGGGCAATCTGTGCCGTTTAAGCGATGAGATGTGGGGCAGTGTCACTTCCAGCAAAACTTTAATATACAGACAGTACACGACCACTCTTGAAATCTCAGATTACTATTAAATATTATCATTAACTTACACTGTGTGGTTTTCTTCCTTACTGTGTTATTAGCTTTTTTTTCTAACTAAACTTTTACTCAAAACTTTACATCTGAAACAAGACTCCCAAGATTTTCGTGATAACCCACCCCTGAACTGGGAAATCGTTCATGTTGGACTCGTTTGTCTTTAAGCAATAAGATGTTTCAAACCACAATATACAGGATAGAACAAGTTATAGCGCTTTTTTCCCCCCTGTAGCCATAAAGCTATTTTTATAGAGCCTATCTATAATATTTCACTAGCAGAGATTATATAAGTTTTATTGTGAGCTCCGACAGAAAGAAGAGTTTTATGGAGCGTCAATAAATCATTTCCTTCATTTGTGATATCAGCTTCTAAGACTGTTTGCCAGTGTGTGAGTGTACGAGTTGCACAGTGTTAACATTTACGGTGTGTAAGCTAATATATTTGAGTACTTTATGGAAGTAGTAAAGTATGAAATACATAATTTGTTAACATGTACCATGTAAAACAGCTCTTAAAGATGAGCTGTGAATACAAATGCTGCTTTTCTTTTGTTAAGGCACATTCTATCATTTATGATCTAGGAAGCTTTTTTTTCTGCTTGCAGTAAAACTCCTGCGCCTGGAGCAAAATGCAAAAATATTTAGAGTTACAAGAAAGGCTGAGCTATATTAAATGTTTGTGTCTACGTGCATCAGAGAAAGCTGAATGAAATATCCTGTTGTGCTTTTGCTTTGATTATGGATTCTCTTTCTGCAGATGCTTGATTTAAAAAAAAAAAAAGCCAGACTGAACCCAATAAACCTTTTTTTCATCACGCCACCTCTTTTTTTCCTTTTTTAAAAACTAATATTACATTTTCTAACAAATCTATTGAATGTGTAGCAGTACTCTACAAACATCAATTACAAATTCTTATTACATATTTCAGTGTGGTATTTGTAGTGTTTTCACTGAATGCAGTTTTTCAGTTTTTTCCTGTCTTCACATGCGATTCTGTGACCCTCACATTCTGTGTGAGCTCACCTCTTTCAGCTGCCTTTCTTAACTATTTCTGTTCTATTAATCGGGGCCGCTCAAACTTTTCCTAGGATACAGTTGTAACACATAAAAGCATCTTCTTATCATTTGTGGTCTGTTATGCTGATGGTGGTATAGTATGTATTCTAAATGTTTTTAAACTCTCAGAGGTATGCTCATCAGCAACTTTATTAGGTGCACCTGTTCAACTGTTCAAAAATGAAAATATGTAATCACTCGATCACATGGCAGCGACTTGATGTGCTTAAGACGTGCTTGAGAGAGTTCAAACTGAGCATCAGAATAGGGAAGAAAGGTGAAGTTAGTAAGTAATGTGACATGGCTATTGGTGTTAGACCGGCTGGTCTTTGCCATCTCCAGTATAGGATCCCAAGTTGTTGCTGTTTTTTGTTGTTGTTTGGAGAATGCTCTCAAAAAAAAAGATGAGTGGCAGTTCTTTGGGCAAAAAAAGTCTTGCTGATGGCAGAGATCAGAGGAGAAGCAGATAGGAAGACAAACAGCATCCCAAATAATCACTTGTTATAATCAAAGAGCATCTCTGAATGCACAACATGCTGAACCTTGAAGCAGATGGGCTACAGCAGCATAAGACTACAGGCAGGCTCACCAGAAAATTGGAAAAACTGATGAGTTTACATTTCTGCTGTGATTTTGTATGGGTCAGAATTTGGCATAAGTAACATGAAAGCATGGATCCATCCTGGCTTATATCAGCGGTTCAGGCTGCTGGTGGTTGGGCAGATATTTTCACTTAGTACCAACTAAGCCTCATTTAAACAACACAAACTAGCTGAGTATTGCGGCTGACCATGTCCATGCCTTTACGACCACATTTCGTACCAGTCATCTTCTGATGGCTGCTACCAGCAGGATGACACACCATGTCACAAAACTCAAATAATCTCAAACTGGTTCTTGAACGATGAGTTCATTGTGCTCAAATGTCCTCCGTAGTCACCAGGTCTCAATCCCATAGAACATCTTTGGGATGTGGTGGAACGGAAGATTTACATCACAGATGTGCAGCTGCTGAATCTGCAGCAACTGTGTGATGCTATCGTGTCAAGATGGACCAAAATCTCTATGTTTTCAACACCTTTTTGAATCCGTGCCATGAACAAATAATGCAGTTCTGAATAAAAAAGGGGTATTATTGGCAGGGTGTATCTAATAAAATTTTTACTGATGTAAAGTTAACGTTGGGGTTAAAAGAAACCAAACATCCCAGTTTTCAGTCTGGGATTTTGATGGACTTCTCTTTTTTGTAATAAATACCATCACATCTCACTTGGACATAACTCTCACTCACAGAGGTTTTAATTATAATTCATTTTACCTCACTATTAGCAGAATACAGCTACTTTTCATACATCTAAGAAAGAAATAAAAAACACCCAAGAGTCCCCACAAAAGAAACTCCCACTGAAATGTTAAATAACATTAAAATGTTTGATTGTAATGTCATGGACGTTTTACCATCATTTATACTTTTCTGGCTAAACTTTAAGCACATGGTAAATTAAAATGTTTTGGCAAAACTGTTTTTATTTAATGGTCTTAATATAGAGTTTATTTTAAAAGTCTTTTTCATATCCTTGCTCACTGATTTCTTTGGAATTTGGTTTGATATTACTTAATTGGATCCTTAACCTACACCACACACATCTGAGCACCATCCAGTAATTGCATTATGTTTATATCTCAGGCCCATGACCTGGTTATTGTGCAGGAGGAAGAGTTCAGATTGATGTATTACTGTAATGCTAACTGTGTTTCTTTCATCATCAGCTTCATTTGGCCTGTGATTAACTCCCAATCAAGAGGCTTGATTAAAAGTGGGAGTAAAAATATTCCATACATATTTTAATACCCCACTAACAAGGAAGCCAGCTCCCAAACTGCCAACAAAATAGATATACACCCATAACACGCACGCACTCGCACATACATCTCCCCTTTTCTCGCCTGAAAACACACACCTAAACATTTCACGGCTATCTCCCCCACACCCCCGATGCCGGCTAGGTGGAATTAGAAAACCAACCCCGCGGTCTCATTAATTAATTAAACACTGTGTGCCACTGGCACCTGGGTACCGGTTATCACTGCCACTCAGACACACCATGATCTCAATAACCACCCCACCACAGGGCAGAGAGAGAGACGGGGAAGTGAAGGGACTGCTGATTCTTCTTTCCCAACTTTGAGGTAAAGACCTTTAAGGAGCGAGGAAACCAGACAGCAACAGAAGGGAGACCGCGGACTCCGTGTTTCTGTGTAGGCGAGAACGTGGAACTCTTAATGGAGCCTGATCAGTGTTTACTGCTGCATGCTTTTGTTTGTGTGTCTTTTCGCTTGCTTACGGACTCCGCAGGACCGTTTTATCATCCACCCTAGCAGGGGCCCTAAATCACTGCAGCAACACGCTCCTCATCATTTGCTCTTAATGCTTCTGGATGTGGAAACAAAGCATGAACACACACATAATTACACACACGCTTTTTTGATTCCTAGCCAATGAATGGTTTACATTCTTCTTCTTCTTTATTTTTTCTTTATAGAAAAACATATTTTGCAAATAAAAACCACAATTGTAATTTAATTGTAAGCAAAGAAATTTTTAGATGTTGTTCATGTTGATCTTAAAACAACAAAATTCTTTAATTTCATAAAGGAAACCTTACAGTGGACACCTTTGAGTAAAATCACGCTACAAACACTCATAAAATGTCTCACAGAAACCCTTTTTTACTGTTACCTAATATCTGTTAGAAGTTCAGAAAGCAAAAGACTGATTACTTCCTGAAAAATGACTCATTAAATATGTTTTTTTTTTATATTGTCCATCTATCCAACTGATTATCAACTTCCAATCAAGCACCAGCAGATCAAACAGTGGACAAGAGATCAAATGTCAGGTGTGTAAAGCAGGGATTTCTCAGGCTAAACCATTCCTGAATATTAAATCGGAGTATGTATTTTACCCTATTTGCAAAAGTCAAACGTATCAGGTTCACATACATAAATTGACGCGAGGAGCATCGCTGCAATATTCCACACCTTGCTATCTATTTTAAATTAAATCATGGCCACCAGCACTAATTGGACCTATAGGGACAAATAATTTGAAGTTCTGAAAAATAAGTGGTATCGCTGTTGGTTTTGTTGCCTTTCAGCTTTTGAAATTGACTCAAAATGTCTGAATCAATATGAGATGAGGGATTTGAAAACTCAGTGCAGGCGAACCGCGCGACTTAATCAAACTAAGAGAAACATTTCTGAATATGGAATATGACTGAGATCCCCGGTGTCCTGCACAAAAGTGGAAAAATATAGAAGATACTAAATTAATATGGAACATGTAAGGCTCCCTATTATCATGAACTACTTAGAGTCAAGTCTATCTGGAAAAAATTAAGAGGTTTGACATATTGCACAACCCGTTTACAGAGCCTTATATATGGAAGGTGCCCTTTTGTCCATCAGTTGGCTTCAACTCAGAGCAGCAATGGATGTCATGGGAATGTGCAACTATAATTCTTCCAAACTGACATGGAGACAGGTGAACATTTATAATATATGCAGAAAATGTACAACGGTTTGGGTTTGTTGGTCATGCTTTCCAGTGCGACTGGATGTATAAAACCTAGTTATTAGCTAAGTTTTTGTTTGTTTTTCAGCCAAATTTCATGGTTTTATTGAATTTCTGTGCACCAGCTCTGCTCTTTGTTTCTGCAGATCGATCAGAGTGTGTCCACAACAGAGGTGGGACACTTGATTGAGTTTGCAAACCCATGGTTGGGTTGGCTCTTTGGAGTGTTTATATGGGAGAAGGCCAAGTTTTCCATTTTGGGTGTGGAAGTAAGAAATGTTTTCCCTGCTACACACTGCAGTTGAGCTGACTGTTGTATTAGCTCAAAATGCAGTACGTTTATTTAAACTCCTCTTCTTTTTTTTCTCCCCTTCAAGATGAAAATGTGACGCAGAAAGCATGCCGCAGCTTCCTCCAGATGATGATTCCAAAGTTGAGCAACGACAGCATTGTGAAGAAGACCAGGGGCCCGTTCTTCGTACGTCGCTCACTACATCCAAGATCAAATGACACATCCAAGATCAAACCATCGCGCTAACCGTGAGCTCGCTAATCCGGTTCTCCGAACACACCTTCCGTTGACGATTAGTACAGCTGGACGCAGTAATGTGACATCACTGGGTGTAGTAAAAGGGGCTACGCATCGATAGTAGAAACATTGATCGGCAACCCTCTGATTGGTCGGCGAAAATGTCGAAGGAGCGCGCTCGGCTCGGTATTTTTCGGCAGCAGAGCAAGAACTCCTGAGTGAGGGATTTCAGGAGTTTCAGAGTTTAATCAGAACGCAAGGGAACACTGCAAAGGCTGCAAAAGCAAGGAGAGAGGGCTGGCAGAAAGTTGCTGACAAATTAAACTCGTAAGTAATTTAATAATAATAATAATAATATATTGGATTTATATAGCGCTTTTCAAGGCACCCAAAGCGCTTTACAATGCCACTATTCATTCACTCTCACATTCACACACTGGTGGAGGCAGCTACGGTTGTAGCCACAGCTGCCCTGGGGCAGACTGACAGAAGCGAGGCTGCCATATCGCGCCATCGGCCCCTCTGGCCAACACCAGTAGGCGGTAGGGTAGATTTATCATATCACACTATATTATCCAATATTATATTACATTATATTATATTGTTATATTATATCCTCTTTCACATTAGAGCCACAACAGGACCCACTAGAACATGGGAACAAGTAAAAGTGAAATATAAGAATATTCTACAGAATGGTAATATTTATCACTTATATTGCTTTTCGTCTCTTGGAAAGAGACCCTGAAATAATCTGTTTGTTTGTTTATAACAGCAACCAAGAAAAGGGCAGAGCAAAAAAAGACAGGTGGTGGTCCTGCACCCCCTCGTCAACAAGTTGGTTAAGTAAATAATATCCTCACGGGAAAATCGATATCTCTCTATGAGCACACTGTCGCGCTGAGCTAAAGGATCCTGTCTGTCCCGCAATATACGCTGAATTCTGAGGACTCTCCTTATCAATCTTGCACCTTCCGCAAAGGGTGGCTCGCGTATACGGACAGGACATGGCTGCGACAGACTTCCCAAATCCACCTTGGATTTTATAGCCGTGGTCTCTCATCTTGATTACACGAAGTAATTTACAATTACTACTCTGAAATATGAATTACATCTGTAATAATCACATACATGTAATAGAATGTTAATAGTACATTTCCCTTTTTTAGGAAATGACCTGTATGTATCTGTGTGACATCAATAAAAGGATCAAGTGCTGCATTATCTTTAGTTACATTGATGTTATTTATTTATCGCTGTTGCTTTCGTATAAATGAAGCGGACATACCTGCGTGGCCGCGATCTAATCCTGTTTACATAAAGTAAACCTGCTCCCGAGCAGGTTTACGCTTACGGCTCTGTTGCTATGACAGCAAGTCCCGGATGAGCTTCGGGGAACCGACTGATCCAGGATCACGCGAAATCGTCAACAATCTAATCCGGCTAACCTACTTAGCGAGGTACGAAGAACGGGCCCCAGAATTCGCACGCATTACTGAGATCAAAGTGCCTCAAGAAACCCAAATCAGGGTTGTCAACAACTACAAACACCGAGACAATAAGCTGTCACTGTCAGAGTTTCCTGCACCAGGAGTTGAAATATGACCTGGTGAATTTCAACAGTGAGCATTTTGCCACTTTTGTTCAATACAGCTACGCTGTGTTCAACTAGGTGGGTGAGAAGATACAGTAGAGTAGCATTAAATCAGTTGGTTTGGGTTGTTGATAAGCAGTGATTAGTTGACTTATTTTATACTCAAAGATGAAGTAATGAAGTGGCTCCATGATGTAGTGGTTCACACAATCATCTAACAAGTGAGGGATCGCCCATTACTGACCTGTTGCACCCATCGGCGTGTGTGGCAACATAGTGCGATTTTCATTTGTGCACAAAGATTTGGGGTAAAATAATGCACTGTTTATTTGCAGTTTATGCACCAGAATCTGTGCGATAAACGACATTTTTCTGACATATTTTGGAGAGATTTTTGCAGTGAAGTTCAGATGACAAGCATCAGAAATATTGAAAAGTCTTCATAGCGTCATTGTTTAGCTGTTTTTTGCTGAGTTGGGACTCTCGGTGTCTGGCTGATTTTTCGCCATGTTCATGGTTTCTGAATCACTATCTGGTTTTAAAACACCAAGATGGTGAAAAGTCTCAGCTTGAGGTTTCAGACCAGATGTTCATTAATCAAAGGGTGATGTCCATTTCTAAAGTTCAGAAGTATTTTCTAGAAAATTGATATTTTGCCATTTTTGGATAAGAGAATACATTTCATATGTGGTAATGTTACCTTGTGTTCTAAAATATAGTGGACTGCATTTTATTTTCGAGGAATATTAATGGTCAAATGATCTGGAAAATAACCTTTAGTTGTACACCTGATTGACTGATCAAATGATCTAGTCTTTTCAGATCTCATTTAAGAAGAAGAATCAAGCCCACCAGGATACAACTCAGATTCTGGAAATGATAATGCAGCAACGGGTGCATTATCATTTCTTTTCCTAATGAGCAAAATGAAACTCCTCTGCTGCTACTTTGTCTGAGAATGCTTTATTTAATAACTTGAGGCACAATCAGATTTATCCATGGCTTTAAGAATGCTTCTGTGCCTCCATGCTCACCCACAAAATCCTTAGTGAACTCTATTAAAGGCCAAAAACTTACCAACAAAGCAAGCTCCATAAGACTCAGCAAACTATGTGTCCTCTTGTTTATTAAGACTTCAGGAATGTCAATAAGAGCATTTCTATACAGTAGGAAGGCTGTAGAGGGCAGCGCACAGACACAATGACCTCCCGCTATTCTCCTCGTTGATAATGACCCAGACACAGGCACAGGCACACTGCCCATCAGCCAGACCTCTAATAAAGCCAAACACTCTCTATCATCTACTAATAACCTCCATGCAGCAGTAAGAGTCATGGACAGGCCGGCGTCTTCTGAATACACGCCAGGGAACAAAGCTCCGAGCTGAAGTAGTGGAACGCATCCTGCTTATCGATCGGCGACTGTGCGCTGCCTGATGGCACACGGTGATAACGACATTCTTGTTCTTCATCCCCAAAACACACAAAGACAAAGAGTGCTGTAGAAAAGAAAACAACAGACAGACACACACACTCAGACACAGTGCAAAACATTTCACTCTAACAATCAATCCTTTGGGTAGACTCATTTGGAGGCTCTTGGTTGCCACGCTGCTTCACATCCTCAACTTCACACACAAGAACACACTTGCAAGGTTGGTATTTTTGTAAAGATAGGATTGGAAAACTCGTTAGTCTTTTCTTAATTGGTATAGAAATTCCATCCTTTTTTCCCCCTCACAGCAACCTCTCCAGGGGAATACTGATTAATAGTCCTCCAAGTCCTCATGATACTTCCCTCACCTCCTTGCACATATACACATACATCCTCGCTCCTACTCTCTGTAGTGCCGAGCCATCCATACTCAGCTTCACTGTTCAGCAGACGATCATTTCTTCACAAGTTTTCTCCTGTCTTTCCTCCAGCTTTCACATCACTGGCTCAGCCTGACAATGTATCCATACAGCTGGTCTGAGAAGGCTTGAAGAGAAAACTTATCTTCTACCCTCCTCCTCCCAGCTTGTCCCATGTCCCTGCGGAGGTGTGGCTCCCTGACGAGCCTCTCCATGGCCTTAGAGAAGGCCTCGGCCGTGGGCTCGCACAGGAAGCCCGTCTCCCCGTCTGCCACGCTCTCCAGGGGGCCCCCAGAGTTCACAGCGATAACGGGGCAGCAACAGTACATGGCCTCCACAGGAACTATCCCAAAATGCTCTCTGCTAGGGGTGTAGAGGACGGCGGTGCTGCCCTGCAGCAGTGCCACCTTCAGTGAATCTGAGGGGGAGCGGAGGAAAGTAACACAGTCCTCCAAGTGGAGCTGCGCTGCTAGCTCTTTCAGTTCAGTGTAGTGCTGAACATTCTCAGTGACGCGATCATCGTAGCCTCCTGCCACCACCAGGTGAATGCCTGGTCTCTGGCCAGGAGGAAGGCTGCTCCTCAGGGTTGCCAAAGCCGCCAGAGCCAGGCCTAAATTCTTCTTCCTTTCGTATCGGTTCAGAGAGAGAAACAGACAGGTAGTTCCCTCGGGGAGCAGTCCTTCCAGGCTCTGTGCTTCAGTGGTTGCCTCGTCAAAGGTACGCGTGTTGAGGGAGGGATAGAGGACATCTGTCTGGACTCCGCTCAGACTGCAGAAAGTCTCCCTGAAGATGCCTGCGGTGAACTGGCTGTTTACCAGAATCTAAAAGAAAGCGTAAAGAGATTTGTTCACAAAGATCTCACATAAATCAGAGGTATTTTAATTCCCTATAACATGAACAGCAGCATAAGGCCTTTGATCACCAAAAAGTCTAAAGTACAATCAACATGTCATCAGATTTCTCTCAGGGGCCTGAGCTCTGACACCAGCTTACATGTGGAGATCAAATCCTTTCGCACCGGTGAATAGCTAAAGAGCTAAAGCAGTTGCGAGGAGAGAGAATTTACTTCTCTCAAACGTCTTTAGGCTGAAAAGCTAGGTGTGCTCTCACACTAGGTAATCTGTTCTGTACCCGATTAAATTGTATCTACAAAGTCCAGTTTCCTGGCCCATGAAAAGATGGGCTCATTGTAGTTGGACTACACAGTAAGTATTTAGTATAATTGCTTATTACACACAGGCACAGAGCGTCTTCAGGAACAGCTGATTGTGAAAGTCGGCAGAGTTACAGTGGGGCAAAAAAGTATTTAGTCAGCCACCGATTGTGCAAGTTCCCCCACTTAAAATGATGACAGAGGTCAGTAATTTGCACCAGAGGTACACTTCAACTGTGAGAGACAGAATGTGAAAAAAAAATCCATGAATTCACATGGTAGGATTTGTAAAGAATTTATCCGTAAATCAGGGTGGAAAATAAGTATTTGGTCACCTCAAACATGGAAAATCTCTGGCTCTCACAGACCTGTAACGTCTTCTGTAAGACGCTTTTCTGTCCCCCACTCGTTACCTGTATGAATGGCACCTGTTTGAACTCATCATCTGTATAAAAGACACCTGTCCACAGCCTCAAACAGTCAGACTCCAAACGCCGCCATGGCCAAGACCAAAGAGCTTTCGAAGGACACCAGGAAAAGTATTGTAGACCTGCACCAGACTGGGAAGAGTGAATCTACAATAGGCAAGCAGCTTGGTGTGAAAAAATCAACTGTGGGAGCAATCATCAGAAAATGGAAGACATACAAGACCACTGATAATCTCCCACGATCTGGGGCTCCACGCAAGATCTCATCCCGTGGGGTCAAAATGATCATGAGAACGGTGAGCAAAGATCCCAGAACCACACGGGGGGACCTGGTGAATGACCTGCAGAGAGCTGGGACCAAAGTAACAAAGGTCACCATCAGTAACACACTACAACGGCAGGGAATCAAATCCCGCAGTGCCAGACGTGTTCCGCTGCTGAAGCCAGTGCATGTCCAGGCCCGTCTGAAGTTTGCCAGAGAGCACATGGATGATACAGCAGAGGATTGGGAGAATGTCATGTGGTCAGATGAAACCAAAGTAGAACTTTTTGGTATAAACTCAACTCGTCGTGTTTGGAGGAAGAAGAATACTGAGTTGCATCCCAAGAACACCATACCTACTGTGAAGCATGGGGGTGGAAACATCATGCTATGGGGCTGTTTTTCTGCCAAGGGGACAGGACGACTGATCCGCGTTAAGGACAGAATGAATGGGGCCATGTATCGTGAGATTTTGAGCCAAAACCTCCTTCCATCAGTGAGAACTTTGAAGATGAAACGAGGCTGGGTCTTCCAACATGACAATGATCCAAAACACACCGCCCGGGTAACAAAGGAGTGGCTCCGTAAGAAGCATTTGAAAGTCCTGGAGTGGCCTAGCCAGTCTCCAGACCTCAACCCCATAGAAGATCTGTGGCGGGAGTTGAAAGTCCGTGTTGCTCGGCGACAGCCCCAAAACATCACTGCTCTCGAGAAGATCTGCATGGAGGAATGGGCCAAAATACCAGCTACTGTGTGTGCAAACCTGGTAAAGACCTATAGTAAACGTTTGACCTCTGTTATTGCCAACAAAGGTTATGTTACAAAGTATTGAGTTGTATTTTTGTTATTGACCAAATACTTATTTGCCACCCTGATTTACGAATAAATTCTTTACAAATCCTACCATGTGGATTCATGGATTTTTTTTTCACATTCTGTCTCTCACAGTTGAAGTGTACCTCTGGTGCAAATTACTGACCTCTGTCATCATTTTAGGTGGGGGAACTTGCACAATCGGTGGCTGACTAAATACTTTTTTGCCCCACTGTAGTTATTGAAAAAAAAAAAACCAATAAGGCAAGTGAGAGGATAGTGTCTCTGGACTTCCAAAAATCACCCCAAACAACCCACGAAAGCCATAAAATCATTCACTTAGTGCTCTGCAGGAATGCTTTTCAAGGTTGTACATCTACATGACAAAGTGTGAGAGAGAGAATCAAATTCAAAATGAGAGATTAATTTTCCACGGTGATTTAGCAAAACTCTTTTGACATAAAATGGTCAATCCCTTTATTCCATTAGTCTACAAATTAATTTTATTATTTTAATAATTTGTAATCAGATATGCACCGGATCAGCCTTTGGTAGGCCCACAGACTCTGATTGAAAAGTGTGCTGGGGTTTTTTGAACTTCTTTCATTGGTTCACTGATTGGTTAACATTCCTTACTATTTTTATTATACAAATGAAATAAAACAGTCAGTCCTGTAATCTGACCATATTGCTGTGTGTGATGTTACGCACCATATCAGCCATGCCTGTGGTTCGTTCCTCCAGCCAGTCGATGGGAGTACGGTAAAGCTTCTTCAGGGCCGACTTCCTCTGAGTCAGCAGCTGGTCTGGGAAGTGACAGTAGAACAGAACCTTCTTCCTGCGGCGACCCAGTCGTAACACTGGGATACACACCGACACCTGGGGTCAAAGGGAACAACGATAAGATCAAAATACAGAAAATGTGACATGTGCCCATTTAACAGAAGTGCAAGTCATAAAACGGCTGATTGTTTTTAAATGGTATTGTAGTGTTTAAAACACTGCACAAGGATCAATCAATATAAAATTCACCAAATCTGGAAAACAAATCCCACTGGACCCACTTGGAACCAGCAGGTTTTTAATTCCAACTGTAGCTTATTTAATGAAGCCATGTGTTTTATCAAGACAGAGCTTAAATATATTCTGCCAGCCCTCAAAGTTTCCACCCCATTTTAACAGTAAAATGTGCGGATTCATAAATATCCTAAAGCTAATGTACCAAATGTTTAAAAATAAATAAATAAATCTGCTCCTTCGTCTTGAGATGCTCAACTGGGAAGCACCCACTCACTGTTTTTCATTGAAAAAACAGCTAAGTGACAGAGAAGTTACAGTAAGTTATGAGACACAGTTTTCTCAGAAGAACTGAAAAAATATATGACAGTCATTCATGCTGCCTTTGCCTCCAAACGGGGTTTTAAAAAGCCTTTTTATATCCTCTCTCTTAAAAGGTTTCTGGCACTTATTGTGCAATACAATTCACCTGATCACAGAAGATGACATCATATTCCACACCGCTAAGGAAGACCAGGTAGAGGGCCACATAGATCATCCTCAGGTAGGCGCACAGGGCATGCAGGTAGCCAAACACACTGGTGGGTAGCCAGTCACCCACACACACCTATTAGAACAATAATAACAGGAGCAGTGACAAAATGTTTGTGTTTACCAGTGATATAATTTTCTTTAGTAGCATAGTGCACTCTAACACACCACAGGAAGTTCCTCATCGAGGGTCTCAGAGAAGCAATGTGTTGGGTCATAATGGGCCGTCCAGATCTGAACGCTACATCCCTGAGACTTCAGAGCAACGGCAGCATCAACCACCAGCCGCTCCGCTCCCCCAATACCAAGGTCAGGATGGAGGAAAACTACCCGTGCCATCCTATAGACAACAAGGAATACAGTTAAAACTGAGATGAATAAGGGCAAATAGCTAATTTTCCCAAATCAGAAGTACAAAGTTTAGATGAGCAGCTTTAAGGTTAAAAAGAAGTCAGTGTTAACCTCGGGCACAGATTAAAGACAGATTAAAGAAAAAATACATTTTCTGTGGCATTCAAACAATCCAAAACTTGATGCTGATGAAAACAACAAACAGTTTTCTCCAGCAAAAGGTACCCGGGATTCATGCATCTAATCTTTGAAAGATTTCAGGCCTGCATTGTTGCCAACTTGAAGAATCTGTCCTTGTGGTTTGTACCATCACTTAATTTATAACTTTTATCCCTGAAGGTACTTCAGAACTGTTGACAGCAAGGAAATACACCCACAGCTGCTGGCAACCACCCTGTCTGACTGTCACAGCCTCCGTCACCTATTTGAGGACAAACAGCTAGTTCACAATATAGCAGAGAGAAAAAGTCGAGCTAATAACAGGTTATTCCTGATTCAGATACCTTTTTTTTTTGCTTTAGATGACAGTTAGTACGATTATAAGCCGTTTTAGACGTTTGTTCAGTTATTATTATAATGTGTTATCCGTCAACCGCGGAATTAGTAACGAAACACAACCACATCTTTAGGTAAAATAATTTAGGCTCGGGTCTCCGCACTAACCTGTCCAAATGTACCAACCTGTGATTATGCCCGTTCAGCTGTCTGTAATACCGATCAACAGTCCGACAAAGTTACCGTTTAGACGCCATCTTGGCTCAAATCAAACGTTACGACTAGACTCACCCCGCTTCGTGCTTGAGCCACAATGGCTAGCGTTTCCTCCGACGTGACAGACACGTCTCTTTCAGAACCGAGGGTAATCAATTATTTGCCTTTGATTTAATGTACATATTTATAAACGAATTCAAAACATTAGAAATAAATATTTTTATAATTATTACTTAATAACTCAAAAATGCATAAACACTTGAAATGATGTTCTGTTGAGTGTGTTTTTTGTACTAAATGCGGTCAGTTACTCAGGCTTCTATCTGGTCGCCTACTTTGGTCTTGTGTTTTGCAGTCGTGTCCTTTTTAGACAAGCGTCAGCTTTGTGGGCTCTCTTCTCAAGTTTTTCACACACTGACTGTGTGCCGCTCCTCCGACGTGGATATCAGCTTGAAGAGCTCCAAAGCGTTTTAGCTCGCATCTGGACAAATAAAACAAAATGGTAAGCTCCTCAGATCTGACTGGAACGGCTATTACTGGTCACGCTAGCCTTGTCCACCGCATTCATTCAGCACTCAGCTGTTAGCTAGTATGCTAACGTTAGCTCATCAATTGTAGACGTGGCTCTTTTAACTACGAATTAAAGGATCTCAAGACAAAGTTTCAGGCTATTGTAGTACTTAATTAAGTAAATGTTAAATATATGTGACTGCTTTAGAAGGAGATTTGGTACTTGATGCTTGATAGTAACCGTATAAGTACCCAGTCAGAGTCTTTGTAATCTGATATAGACGTAATATACACTTTAAAGCCAAATATAAGTTATTTATACACGAAGCATTTATTGAATCTCATGACAGAGTGCTGTAGGTTAGTTTTAGGTGTGAAAATGTAACAGATATGAAGGTTTGTGATTGAATGCGCTGTAACGTTGTCGTATATTTTAAACGTGCTGGTTATTTTCTAGCCTGGACCAGCAGCAAGTGCCACCAATGTTGGAGCCTCTAGCAGATCCCCCAGCAAGACAGTGGCTCCCCGTGCAGCAGGCTCCACAGTCAGACAGAGGTATGCATACACACACTTTATGTCATCAGCATTTTAAGCTGATGACAAAAGGGCACAGAGGGTGTCCTGAGGAATTGATAGATAATGCAGCCTTCATTGTCTCTACACCCAGTTTAACACCAGATTTTCTTTCTTCCACCATCCAGTGAGAGAATATCTTTTGTAAGAAAGATAACTGTGCTGCACAAACACCTTACAAAGCTTGCAATTACCCCCCCCCCACACACACACACACACACACACACACACACACTCACTCAGTAGTGACCCATCTATTAATGTCGTCATCCTGTGAATAGGTGTTGATAATTTGTGCGCGTGTCTGTGTGCACGTGTGTGTCCACGTGTGTGTACGTGCGTGCTCCTTCCCATAGATTAGAGCAGATAGATGTTATGCTGTTGGCTTAATCAGTGTGTAATCAGAGACTCACTGCTTCCTCTCAGTCTCATTATTACCCATTACTACCACCATCTTCATTACCTCATTAACCTCTGTTTAATCTCATCCAAAGAATGACGGAGCAATGACTCAGAGTGCTCTTTCATCAACAGCTGCTGTAGCTGAAATTAAATTCATAATAAGCCGTAGTGTATAATAGATCGCACTGTTGTTTTTGATTATTTTTTTTCCCCCCTCTTCTGGTGATTTATATATGGCAGCCTAAAAGAAGGTTTTGATTTGGTTTATACAGTTGAATAAAGTTAAAGTCTGATGAACTTTGCCAACAGTATGATTGACAGAAATTGTGTTGTGCTTGTTTTTTAAAATCTAGTTTCTTTTCCATTCTGGAAAAGTGTTGTAATGTGATGACATTTTTTAATTTTTTTTAAGAAATAGCTGATTATTGGTAGAATAAAAAATCGTTTTGCATCTGTGTTGCACAGGAAAGCTACCAGCAGTGGTACACGCAGCGGTGGCAGGACCACGGGATCTGCTGGCACAGGCGGCATGTGGCGCTTCTACACTGAAGACTCACCGGGACTCAAAGTGTAAGTATAGTTTATAAAAGTTTTATAGCCACAAACCAATCCAGCGTTTGACATTTTGACTTTCGTACACTCGCAACTCCAAAACTAATCCTCAGGATTTCCGACACTCGCCATGTTTAATGGTGGGAAATTGGCCAGACGTGACTCAGCAGTAAAGCAGTTGATGTATTCAGCCTAATAAGAGTGTGAGTGTATATACACACGTAATTATGTGAGTAAAGTACACATTTAGAAAACTCTCAAACTTATATTCTGCTCCATCCTCAATGCCCAACCCCCTCCAACAGCAGAGGAGGCATCCTGCCTCCTGGCCATAGCCAGTCATTGGTTGATCAATGGTGCTGTGGTGGTTATTGAGTGCGTCTCTCCAGCAGTCGAAGGAGGGCACGCTCGCCGTATACAGTGCTGTATATCGAGTGCATGTTTGTTCCTGTGTTAGACGCCGGCCTCAAAGCTTCATTAAAGGATCCACTCTGAAAGGTCAACTCAATTACAGCCTTCTGACAGAGGGGGGAGGAAAGGGAGGGCCGATGAGGAGAGGGAGGGCTGATGAGGAGAGGGTTGGCATGGCAATGCTTCTACTTAGCCATGCGCTCCTCCACCCCCACCCCCCACTCAGAGCCTCCTTCAGAGATGAGAGCCCCTTCCTTGTTTCTAAAACTCATCAATAAAATCAGCCTCTCCGCTAAGACTCGCACTCTGGTTAGGGTTACAGCAAAGTGTGTGTGTGTGTGTGTGTGTGTGTGTGTGTGTGTGTGTGTGTGTGTGTGTGTGTGTGTGTGTGTGAGAATCTGGTTATTAATCATCGTCTCATTGTTGTGTGACAGCGGTCCGGTGCCCGTGCTGGTGATGAGCCTGCTTTTCATCGCGTCAGTCTTCATGCTTCACATCTGGGGGAAGTACACCCGCTCTTAAGCAACCCTGGCCGAATGACCTTTGACCCTGCGCCTCAGTTTCTTAACTCTTTGGACCTGGACCAAACAACAAATGAACCACCATACCCTCCCCACCTCCTTTTCTCTGCTGTCACTACAAACACACAAATTGGATTTTTCTGTACACGATCTTCATCTGCGTCTGACTCTGGTGACCACCTTGTTGCTCCTTCCCATCACTGTGTGCATGTGTCACACATGATGGGGTGAATGGAGAGAAGCGGTGTCGCTGTCCCTTTCAAGCAGAAGGAGTAGCCTGTGTTCACTCCAATGCTGTATGAATTAAGTGCAGTGCCCAAGGACATCGTTGTTTTCAGGCCCCCCACCAACATTTCTCCCCGTAGCCTGAATTACAATTTATTTTTTTTTGTTAACAGCATTTGTACAAAATGTGATTGTATTATTGTACAATTAAAAAAAAAAAGAAGAAAAAAGTAAAAATTAATGTGTGTGTTTTTTAAATTTAACCTTACTTTGTTTGACTAAAAAAAAAAAAAATCTTTTGTTTTTCAAGTCATTTGAAGTTGAACGAGGCTTTTTGTACACTGAATGAGGGGACAAATATTCTCTGCCACGTTGTTAGTGACAAGTGAAGTTTTCTCACTTTTAACCTTCTGTATCCATTACCAGACTACTGAAAGCCGTGCGTTTTCACAAAAGGCATTTACTAGTGTTTGTTTCGACTAAAATTAAAGCCTTGATGGTGCTTTTAGATGGATAAAAACAAGGATATTAAAACAGAAATTGAAATGTTAAGTGTTAAGTTTCACTGTGATTGGCAGTCCACTAAACGCTTAAACAAATTCCAGCTACTTGTAATTTATCCGACTGAGGCTTTGGCTGTAATTCAATAATCCTATTTCATGTTCTTTTTGCTAAAAATTACATTTAAGCTCATCCTTTACTCAGTTTTAATTGCGTATGCTTGCTGTACATTTAGCAACTGCTTAAAAATTAAGTTTGAGTCGATGAAAGTTGGCTTTTTAAGTTTGGGTCTTACACCCGACTGCCAAAAGGTTGTTTTTGGTTTTATTTGTACTGGCGGCATTAAATGTGTCATTCTGCAGACTATAAAATCTATAAATACAGGCAGTCACTGTGTAAACAGTGGCAGAAATGCCACAAGGCAAACCTTTGAAATCATTTCAGAAATTAAATATGCTTGCATTCCTTCCTTCTGCCTGAATGTCTCTTTACATTTCGGGGCAATTGTCTTTGTGAAAAAAGCTCATATAGAAACCAGAGAAAATGTAATTACAAAAAACACAGCTTGCAATAACTTTTAATGTTGACCAAACCACTAATACGAATATGTACATCTACATGATCACTAGATCCAAAATCTGTCCTAATTGCCCCTCCTGTGAATTTTGCCCAGGTGTGTTATTTTCTTCTCCTGAAGGGGGCGCTGCAGACTACTTTCTGAGCGCCACTGGCTCAGTAGGTACGAACTCACAAAGTTGTTCTCGCTCAGGGACAAGCACATTTTATGCCTAAGTAGTGATTTATTTAGCCCGGGCGAAACATTTTTAATGATATATATTTCTATATGTTCTTCTACAGCTACAGCTATACTTTATCATGTTGAGTAGATTTATATTGAAAGAAGTAGATGAGATAAATAGCTGGAGACACCAGTTTAAACCATGTGGATCATTAAAAAGTGTATTTTCTCTGGTTTCACTGATGCTGAGAGACCATTACTGACAGCTGCAGGCTGGATGTTTTTGTACTGTAGAAGAAGTTTTGGTCCTACGTGCATCAGGAGGTTTATCTGCGTTGAATATGTAACCACCAGCTGGCATGGCCTTGTGTGTGTGTGAGTCTGTGTGTGTGTGTGTGTTAAACCTAGCATTCGTGTCCTTTTCATTAATTCATTCTGTTGCTATGGCTTTACTTTCCATAAGGCTTCCAGTTCTCGTGGCAAACTCAGGCACTATTGCCACATCACTCTCCCTGTCCTACACACACACAAACACACACACGCACACTGAAAAATACACTCACAGACTCCACGGCCCAATTCACGGTGGCACAACACGGCAGTGAGCCAGAATAATTCAACATAATAATTAAATATGGAGGAGCCATGGTAAAGCTGTCCCTCAGGGTTCAGGAGTCAAACGGGCCCGAGCAGCAGTGTGTGTGAGCGCTGTGACCTGTTGTTTCAAACTCCTCCTGACACCATCCAAACACGTCAGCTCAGCATTTCACTCAGGGAGGAGAAGGAGGTAGCTTTTATCTGCTCATTGCTACTGCTAGAAAGGTCACTGCATGGTTCACATAGATCTGTAACCTTTGTATGTAAGGGCTAGTTTGTATACTGACAAATGAAACTGAATCTGTATTAAAGAAGAAACGCCATTAAAAAAAAAGGCACATGAGCATCCAAGTGCATCATAGGTCTCAAATTACCCGCAAAGAGTCCTGAAGGGACATTTATTAAACGGTAGCCTATTTCCGATTTATGTATTCCCACTGCATATCAGATTATCTGATACAAGATGTATGGTTCACATTCATTTCCACTACATCAAAGTTGTAATTACGTGTATCTGCATGCTTGTTAAGTTACAGTCAAAGCCTTTATTTCCTGAACATGCACATGTGAAACGTGGTCTGTCTTGTGGAAAGAGGAGAAGGAAAGAAACGAAAAGAAGCTTTCTTCAGAGTGCTTCCTCCCTGTCTCTTTTTCACCAAAAACCCATTTCCTGTGAGAAAAAAACAAAACAAACCCACACACACATGCGTTCACAGGGGATGGTCCCTTACACTGAGAGAGGTGAGAGGTGAGCACATGTAGATACGCACACTTGAGGAAACCTGTAAATAGGTCACATGTGTTTTCTGTTCTACATGACACATGCAGCTCGGGGCTTTGGCATGGAGGTGAAAGAAACAGTCTCTGAGCCCGTGTCGCTCTCCCGCTCGTCCATCGCACACATGCTCGTGCCCAGAGGTGTCCCACCGCGCAGGCAAACACAGATTTGGGGATTTCAGGTGCAGCTGAAGGCTTGTGATTGAAATTTGTCCTTCCTCTATAAGACTAAAAAATATTCTTTACACGAGAGTAAAACTTTCAGCACATTTACATTTTTCCAGATTTTATTGAAAATCATGCAGGGTAATTGTATAGTCAGGGCAAATAAAATTAAAACATCACAGAATTGCTTTGTTTAGCAAAAATGTAAGAAACCGCCTTTTTCAGGCACAACAGCTCACAAGTTCTTCTACTTGACTTTTATTTTGCTTCCAGCCTTCAGTCCAGTCTACACTGAGGTAGCTGCATGGAGTGGAGTTCTTGCTTCTGTTTTTTGGGGGGTCTTCGTCTTGCAGTATAATGAACGCCTGGCTAATTAGATTGCGTCACTGAAAAATACTGGAGAAGATCTGTCGAGAGTGAAGTGAAGGCCGCCGGAATGACGTGGACCCAGCTGAAGAGAAGCTTCTATGTTTAACAGTTGGTGTCACAACAGAAGAAGGACCATTTTTAACCTCTTCAATAGTATTTATTAGTCTATTAACACACACACACACACACACACACACACACACACACACACACACACACACACACACACACACACACACACACACACACAGAGTCTATTATTCCAGTCTCCATTAACACACTATTTGGTGCCCAGGCAACCATATTTTGTTTGTTTTTTAACACTTTTTTTTATTGACACAAAAATTGCAAAACTTGCAGCACAAAGTCTTTTGTTCACAGCTGAAAAAGAGTGAAACCAAGATTTGCTTGCTTTGAAAACTGCTGAGCTTGAAGCTGTCGTCCTGACAGCCACCTATCACGTGATCGACTGTCTCTTGAAACTTGTCTTCTAATTCTGTAGTGGTTTCGGATTGACTGGAAAGCCTTCAGTCGAAGTTTCCTCCAATTCCTTTTCGATTGTAGTCACCTGGCTTTCTTTGTATTTGATTCTAAAGGAAAATGCTTAACTTTCAGTGGTTCTAACAATCTGACCATATGCATTTCTCTGCAAAAATCAAGACTCATTTGAGCTTGCATCGTTTTTTAAATCTTCTGTCGTCCCATTTTGGTGAGCTCGTGTGAATTCTGTTTGTAGCTGATGCTTCAAGATTCAACGTGTTGTGCGTTAAGAGATGATCTTCTACACAGCTTGGTTGTAATTAGTGGTTATTTGAGTTACTGTTACTGTCAACTCCAACCAGTCTGACCTCTGACATCAACAAGGCGCTGAGAACTGACGCTTATTGGAATTTTCTCTTTTTCGGACCATTCTCTGCAACAGGGTCAGAGATGGCTGTGTGAGAAAGTAGATCCAGAAGATAAGCAGTTTCTGAAATACAGTTTGAACTTAAGCAGGTCATCTCGGCTATGTCTACATGCCTAAATGCTTAGTTTTGCCACCATGTGATTGGCTGATTAGATTTTTGCATTCACAAGGGGTTGAACAGTTGTATCTAAAAAGTGGCTGGTGAGTGTACTCATGCTACAGACAGAATCACTTAAAATGCTAGGATATAAGGATATAAGTTACAGTCTATTCTAACAGTGCTTTGACAGACAGTCTGAAGAAATCAATAACGTTCGGGACACATGTATTAGCTTCCAGATTGTAATTTTTGTCCACTGTTTATTAATATAACTCAGAAATCTGCATTGTTCTTTAGCTTTTGGTGATCTAAACTCTGTTTATAACCTCTTGAACCACTTCGGGTCATTCACTTCACTTTAACTGTTGAAATTTCAATAAAACTGGGGGTGTTCGGAAACTTTTGACCAGCCGTGCATGTCAGGTATGAGCATGTGTGTGCATGTGCGTACTTTTTGAGCAGATCACATGGTTGATAAAGCGTGCAATGGCTGGACGGGCGGATAGAATCGATCCAGACTTTTTGACCAAGTGAATCCTGAAGGATGTCCCAAAAAACTGAGGACTGGAAGAGGTTATACTGGGACACCTGTGACAGGTAATGGCAAATGTCAGAAAACTGCTCACAAGCCAGTGGGCAAGCTCACTTTTAGGTGTATTGTTTTAAGTAAAGGTGATATCCCATTTTGCCCATTATTATCGTTATTATTTCTATTTGTATGTTTTACTGACTTTCCATACTGTTTCTGAATTTTAAAAAAAAGAATAAAAGAATAATAAAAATAATATAAGATAGTACAGAAATGAGAAAAACCTGTCATTTTATATAATCTGCATTTTTATGAATGAGATTGCCTCATAATATTAACTATTCATACATACTATAACTTGTGACCTTTAGAGTTTGTGCCAGTTTAATATCTTATTGACTTCATCATTAATTTCACTTATGCTCTTTACCATTATGTGCGCTACTTTTATGATACTTTTTTTGTTATTATCCACTTTAAAGCACACTTTGTAGACCTAAATCTTTACACCAGTGCCTGGAAATTCTTCCACAATAAAGCATTTTTACTCATAGCAAATGCGTGCAGCTGCTGTGATCATAAGACCGGTGACTAGTGTAGCAGTCAATTGGACAAACAGTTTGTTAATGGCCAGTGATCAGTAGCACAGTCTGATCTGCTGAAAGGTGAAAACTTGTTTGCTGTAAAATAATCTGACTCCATATTCTACCATCCACGGCTCAGGGCTGATGTCACGCAGCTGTATATGGGTCGGGTAGGTGGGTGGGGGGATTGAAGCTGAGAAACTGAGAATTTGTGAATGTGTATATGTGAGCCAGCTGGACCCTCCCTGATCCTTCTGGACTTAGATCTACCTTCAGAGAAATAGGAGCGTTAGGGTGAAAGCCAACACTTAGTCAGGATCAATCATTACCTCATCTCTCTCTCTCTCTAATCCTCGTGACACACACTCACCTCGTGCTCAATGCATGAAATGTGAAAGACATAATAACTCATATCAGATTTGATTAAAACTTACTTAACCAGTGCTGTATGTGTAGGAATAAAAGCAATATGTATATATAACTATTTAAAGTCAGAAGTGATTTTTATTTGGTTCTAATTATTGTGATAATTTTTGATGATTTGCATAGAGGAGTAAGACATCTCACTGCATTCTGCAACATTAAATAAACGATATTCGATACTGTTCGATATTAGTCACGAATCTGCTTCTAAAGCACTTCTTTCCCCCTCAATTTAGAAATAGCTATGTTTTAAGATTAAAAGAAACGGTCTACTCAACTTGCTCTTCAGCACAGATAATATGAGACAAAAGTATATGTACGTTAAAAAAAACTTTACTTCTGTTCATTAAAAGCAAAATCGCAAAAACAAGATTTACCCACAGCGATCTATTCAGAGAAAATGTCCTGTTGCATGCTGGCCATTAAAAGTGGCATGATAAGGAATTGTGATGTATCAAATATATATGATCCAGGACAGAGAGGGCAACATCTGTGTAAAAGAAAGAAAATGTTAGCAAAAGGAGAAATATGAAATACGAGACAAGAACTTGTCTAAAAATAGAAACACAAGTCAAATAGAAAAAGGAAATTGAGATCTTCAACGATAAAACTCCAACCGTTGAGTTAAAAGCACAAGGGAAAGAAGACAAATATACCTGGAGTTAAAAGAAATAGAAGTAGAGCAGAAAGAAGCTGTGAAACAAAAAGAGATGAAGGAGCACAGGGTGCTGAAGAGAGATATGAATAACTACAGGAAGATGGAAACAAGTGGAGACAGTCGATGGTGGGAGAAAACCAAAAGAAATTTAACAGGTCTGTTGCGATTTAACAGGATGGAACAATGTGGAGGCTCAACTACACATATCAAGATCAGAGCTGAATAAAACTTTAAAGGAGCAGCAGGAAACCAAGCGCTGCTTTCTGATGAGAAGGCAGCAAGTGCAGGGCGAGGGATCAGCTGCCATACAGACAAAAAAAATGAAGCACAGGAAGACAGTGATTAATAAAACACCACTGCTCAGCACGCTGTACCGACATTTTATTATAGTCCTAGTGTTTTGCTTGTTTATGATTGCTGTAGGCATGCGCACGGGGGGGTGGGGGGGGGGGGGGGGGTGGGGGGGTGGGGGGGAGACGACAGGGTATCCCGACACAGAGGAATTTTGGTCTCAGTGACCTTTTCACACACATCCCCATCAGCAGGATACGTCAGGCCAGATGATGCCCCGCGTGATTGCCACAAGCACGGAGAGCCAACTGGGCTGTGATGTCATAAATATGTGGAACCCTCCCCGCCCCGAAAGCCCCCACCTCATCTCACCTCATTCACTTAACACCCAGCAGTGGAGCAGATCAGACTGGACTCTAAGGGACACGGTGGATGAGGCTGGGCTAATTTAGGGAGGAGGGTGGGGTGACTGGGGGTGAAACCATTGTGCTGAGTGTCTCAGATGTCCGCCGTGTGCTTTATAATATTAAAGACACTTGGGCCGTGTGTGAAAGGGTGTGTGTAGTCATGTGTTTTGTAACTGTGTTGTTTATGTGCAGTGTATTTTTAGGTGACTGTATTTTCCACTCCTTGTGCAGCGCTCCAGAGCAGGGGAGAGGTGAGGAGGAGGGAGGGGAGGGGAAGCAAGGGGGACTGTACAGTAAATGAGGGGATCACCTGGTTCTTATATAACAATGTTCTTCAATAAAATATTTTAGGCCACACATAATTTAATTTATAGTTCATTTGTACTTCCGTGTCTTGATAATATGTATTTATTAGTATTTAGTGAATGTCTAACATGTTTGTGGATAAATTTGGGAATAAAGCTTCTCTCTCTCTCTCTCTCTCTCTCTCTATATATATATATATATATATATATATATATATATATATATATATAGAGAGAGAGAGAGAGAGAGAGAGAGAGAGAGAGAGAGAGAGAGAGACATATAGATACATGTATAGATATAGATATATATCATCCTAAGCATACCTTGTAGATAATTTTGCCGCCTTCCCTTCTTTTATTGAGTCAAATATTACTGTGTGTTTTCATTTAAGCCCACAGTTGTGGCAAAAACTATTTACATACTTTTGTATATAGGAATATATATGTGGATCCAAGTCTGTGGCAATTTGTTAATTATTCATGACAGCATTCAGGATATCAGTTTCTTTCTTTCGCTGTCTGTCCCAAAACCATCAAGCTTGCAGACTGCAACCGTGTTGGTTTTGTGGTCTGTGATTTCATAAGCTTTCCACATGACGAGCACGAGAGCTGCTGCACTGATGAATGAAGAAAGCAGTCGCATACAATGAGAGCAGGCTTCAGTCACATCCGCTGGACAAACACTGAACATGACACTCGCACATAAGTAATGAATAACTTCACTCGCTGCCGACTCCAGCTATAAATTAGAGATGATTAAACATCATCTATCTCGGCCGCTGTGCTTACCATTCATCTAAATGCTTTCCTAAAGGGCTGTTTTAAAACACTGTCTGGTAGGTTTCTCTTAAATTAAACCTGCTATTAGAGAGGAAGCCGGCTGTAAACACAACACTGACATATCAGGCTACCGTATAAGGCTGTTACAAAACGGTCACCAGTTTACACATTCAGCAGATATGGAGCAGTGTTTGTGTTTTTACCACACAGTGGCCTCCAGGCCTGAAAAATGACGTGAAAGGGCCAAAAACTGCACTTCCGCTAATGACCACTTAAAGGCTTGTTTCCCAAATTAAATTACACACCATCAGGCAGAAATAAACACACCAATGGTCTAGTGCTAATAATTATCTTGGTCTCTATAATTATGTACAGGTATAATTCTAACTTCCCCCTTCATAAAAACTGCACATGGTTACATTTTTTATTCATCCCCTTCTTAGATTAATGTTTGAAGTTAGGATTAAGATGGGTGCGCTGAATAAGCACAGTGAATTTTAGCCGCTAGTTTTTTGATAACTGCGGTCACTCAACTAAATATACTGACTGTGTCTGTATGGCTTGTGCTTACTGAAGCATTTCTAATTCTGCTGATTTTTTTTGCAAATAACATGGCTCCTTTAAATTAGTTAATATAGGTTAGTGCACCTTTAAGAGTAAATTCAAAGTCATTAATTCTTTACCAACCATAAACACAAATTTTCTGGCATGCAAACATCATTGTGTAGCCCAAGCCTATTCAAATGGTGGCCCGCGGGCCAAATGCGGCCCAGAAGCAACCTGCGAGTGGCCCTGCCTGTGGTCCTGGCAGAAACACAGAGAAAACCCAAAAAATTAATTCATTAAATAATTTTTAAAAAATTAAAAATTCCTACAGCGTAGTGTAGACTGTGAATGCAATACTCCTAGTAGCCTAGCAATATTTAACCCGCAATGCACCGTGATGTAAACATATTAAACAATCATCGTAATATATGATGCAACAACAGCATGTCTTTCTCACTCCAAAAGCGCAAAATTGACAATGAAAACTGTCGGTTTAACCCTGCCTGGACTGACAAATACTTATTCATTTTACCGAGTTTAATAATCTTACAACCGGAGTTGTACGACCATGGTGAGGGTCCTGTACAGCCCAAGAGAGAGCTGCAGCATCTTCCCTTCGTGTTTGCTTCTTGGCGAAGAAGAAAAGGCCTTTCACAGATTCTGAAACAGTGAAATACTGCATGCTGGCCGTGGTGGATGCGGTGAAAAGTGAGTGTGACATCTGCTATTAAAAACGTACCCCTGTAGGACAGTTCAAATATTCGTAGAATTGAAGTTCTGGCGTCAGACGAGTTTGAAATGCTGTTAGATGACCTGAAGAAAACTGATGTAATGTCTATAGCAGGAGATCACAGACAGAACTGATAATGCACAGTTATGCGTATATGTCCGTTTTTTGGATGGGAAATTGCTCGGCTTGCTACCGTTAGAGGGACACACAGCTGGCGAAATAATGTTTGAGAAGATTTAAGCTCTTTTTGAGGAAAATGGTCTGGATATGAAGCGTGTCTGTATACTTGTGACGGATGGGGCTCCATCCATGGCAGGAAAAGCCAGTGGTCAGCGAAATATTTATTTTAATTTGAAAGGGAATTATCAAAATGTTTTTTGTTATTATTATTATTATTATTTCAAATGTGCAAAAAATAGTTTAGTTATAGCTCCCTTTTTTTAAATGGACCTTTTGGTGTGCATTTGTGAGAGGTCACCACCAGATTTACAGGGGAAAAGGAATAAAAAAAATACTTGTTTTTCAATACAGTTGTGTGGGTTGGAAATTGATCATGATCTGCTGCTTACTGGCTTCATAAAAAAAAAATATCTGGCCCAGATAAATTCCTCGGTTTGAAAATCTGGCCCAACTAACTTCGTAGTTGAATAGCCATGGTGTAGCCCCTTTATGCTTGAATCTCAGAATGAGTAATTTGCATTTTGTAGCTGTCACATTCATTCAGCTATGTACATCAGACAGGTTACTGCATGCTATCTGTGTATGCATGCAGCAGGTGAGGTGAACATTGGGCCATCCCAGGTTTTCAAAGAGCGGAAGTCCTTATGGAACAGAGACGTAGTGTGCATCACGTTCTCATACACGGCATACCCCCAGAGTCAAATATAAACCAACATATGACCAACACTGATGCTTTGTTTGTGGATGAATCTCATGATTGTATGGTGCTCGGATGATTTTATATAACAGACTTTTACGAGTATTCCTTGCATTTCACTTTTGGCCTGTAGTCAGATTTGTCCACGTGGATGCGAGGAATGCTTGCTGAACTCATTTACAAACTGCAATGTTATTCATAATTCTCCAGCACAGACAACACTCAGCTAACCTCTCAATAAGTATCTCGCTGTGAGCCAGAAAGCAGCAGCTGCATTTTTGACACACTACCCTGACTTATATGAATGAGTTAAATGAGCTTGTCCCCTCTTACTGAGTGAAACTGTCATTATTATCCAACCTACACATCTCTAAATTGAGTAAATTACTGTATTTAGCAACAGTAAATAGTAGAAATTGATTTATTTGTTTTTACTTTTACATTTTTGTAATATAGCCTTAATTTCCCCAGTGTGAGATTAATAAAGTCTATGTCTATGTGTACAGTTGAGTTCAGCGTTTCACACTTTTATTAGCATAGAAAAGCTAAAGTTCTGCTAAACCAGTTGAACATTTGAAATAAAATCTTTGTTTAATGAAATATTTTCAGCATCACAGGGTTTTTAAGTGAAACTATGAGAGAATTTTAAAAGTGAAAATGTTTCTTTGGGGAAACCACGAACAATTCACACGCTGTGCTTCATATATTTATACTCACACTTGCTTTCAAATGCTTTCATACATGTCAGAAACTGAGCGTGGAACCCAGTACACCGAGTACACCAGGATAGTTGATAAATGCTCAAATGAAATGCCTCAAAGTTGTACATATTTGCAGCAGTTACTCTTAACAACTTCCTCATCCTCGTCCTTACACCTCACTGCTCTGGGCTCCCGCTCGGCCCCGCTGCTCGCCAGTTGCTCGCATGAATAAATGGATGAAAAGCAGGGCAGGTAAAACAAACCCACAGTTACAATCTGCTGGGGCAGAAAAAAAATGCAGACTTGCAGATTCTTCTCACAGACTTTTGTCACGGTGAATGACTGATGACAGTAAGCACGATACACATGGCAGTTGAGGCATATGTGTGTGTTAGCCACGAGCTCAGGACTTGAGCCGTTTCTCTATATATTATTAAGAGGCTGAGAAATACACGAAAACACTGAAGCTCGTCTTGTTTAGCAGACAACTCGTTATTCTTTGATGAGAGTGTTTCATATTGATGACTGTGTTGTGAGTCGGTGATTTGAAGCCAAAGAGGAATAACTTTTATTCCACTTCTTGTTTCGGGAACTTAACAATGACCTTTCGCATGTGCTCACATATATGGTTTAACAGTTAGACTGGATTAGTCACAGATTTAAGAGGTTAAAGACAGATAAGCACAAGCTTTGAAGTCCTGGCTCCAAGTTATATTTGGATGTCACATCTTGTCAGGGACCAAGCAGTAAAGCATAAAGGACACCGGTGGTTTTAATTCAAAAAACGGGTTTTATTGACCCAAAAATATGAAAATATATTTAACAAAGCCAAAACTTAAACAGGCAGACCAATAAAAGAGGTCAACTCAACAGACTAAACTCAAGATAATAATTAACAAAACCTCAAACAAACATATGGTAAACTGACCTGCTGAAATGACACACAGGGGGACTTAAATACTGGTTTAGCTAAACCAAATGACACACACGGGGGAAAACAAGATGGCTGCCATATAACCAACTAATACAAAACATTTAAACAAACATGAAACACCCCCCAGGCAATGAAGCATGTGGTGCAATCCAATTAGGCTGTCAGCAGTACTTCAGGTCTCCCAGCCCTTTGCCACACCTTTTGCCAGACAGGAGGAGACACCAACCCCCAGGTAACTCAAACAAAGAAAGATGTATTAATATAACAAAACAGAACTTTGACCTTGCAAGGTTAATATGTGTGCACGCCATATAAACATTGGAAGGTGTGATGGAAAAATGAATACATTTAATAAAGAAACGATATTGAACAATAAATAGAATATTTTAAAGTAGTGACTGTAAATTAAACTAAAGTGAATCAACGGGTGATGAGGTGTGGAGCTTACCATGTGTGGCATGCCATCACACACCTCCCCTCTTCAGAGCTGGAACAGCGAGAGAGATAGTCAGCAGTAAGGTTCTCCTTGCCTGGTACGTGGTGGACAGTGAATCGGAATGGCTGTAAGGCCAGGTACCAGCGGGTAATTCGCCCATTTGTGTCCTTCATCTGCTCAAGCCACTGTAGTGCTTTGTGATCAGTTTCCAAGGTGAAGTCTCTTCCCAGTAGATAGTAGCGGAAGGAGTCCAGGGCCCACTTGATCGCTAAGGTCTCCTTCTCTACTGTGGAATACCGAACTTCCCGTGGAAACAGTTTCCGGCTGATGTAAGCCACTGGATGGCGGCCTTCCATGGTTTCCTGAAGGAGGACAGCTCCCAGGCCCCGATCTGAAGCATCAGTCTGTAATATGAATGGTTCATCAAAGTTGGGACTGTACAAAACCGGTTGCTTACTTAGTGACTGTTGTATGTCATGAAACGCTGCCACTGCCTCCTCTGTCCACTGGATGTAATTGGGGGAACGTGATCCCGTCAGGTCTGTGAGCAGAGCTGCCCTGTTGGAGAACTGAGGGATGAAACGACGGTAGAAACCTGCCATGCCCAAAAAGGATCTCAGCTGCTTCCTTGTTTGGGGCAGGGGGGATGATTCCATGGCCTCGATTTTGCTGACTTGTGGCCTGATAACCCCCTTGCCGATGACATGGCCCAGGTATTCTGTCTCAGCAGCGGCGAAAACACACTTTGACGGATTCACCGTCAACCCAGCTGAGTGCAGGTGGTCCAGAACAGTTCGCAGGTGTTCCACATGCTCCTCCCAGGTGTTGCTGTGGATAACAATATCATCCAAGTAAGCAGCAAAGTCAGAGCAGTCATGTAATACCTGATCCATCAGCCGTTGGAAAGTTGCTGGAGCTCCATGTAGTCCAAATGGCAAGACTGTAAATTGGAAAAGCCCCCATGGTGTTCTGAATGCTGTGAACTCTCTGGACCGTTGAGTGAGTGGGACCTGCCAGTAACCCTTACACAGATCTATTGTGGTCAGGTACCTTGCTTTTCCCAGACGTTCAAGTAGATCATCAATTCTTGGTGTCGGGTAGGAGTCAAACATGGATATGGAGTTCAGGTACCTGAAATCAATGCAGAACCTCATACTCTCATCCTTTTTGGGTACCAAGACCACAGGGTTGCACCATTCACTCTTAGATCTTTCAATGATCCCTAGAGATAGCATCAAATCGATTTCCTTCTTCAATGAAGGCAGCAGACGTTCTGGGATCCTGTAACTTAATCGTCTCACAGAGGCACCTTCTCGTACCACAATATCATGTTCGACAATGTCAGTTCTCCCTGGATTCTCTTGAAAGACTGCTGATTTACACATTTCTCTCACCTGCTGCTGCTTGTCCTCTGGGAGATGGCTGAGATCATAATCTAGAGAGCCAGCAGGTGGTAGATATTGCTCATCTGCTTCATCTTCTTCAGGCACTCGCCGTATGAGCATTGCATCCGCCTTGTGTTCAATACGCTCCACCCACTCCTTCAGAAGGTTTATATGCAAGACCTTGCTGGAGCGCAACTGCCCTGGGGTGGACACCTCATATGTGGTGGGTCCCAGCTTCCTCATGACTTCAAATGGCCCCTGCCACTTTGCCAACAATTTGTTGTTGGCACTGGGGAGGAGCACGAGCACCTTTTGTCCTGGCTCAAACGCACGCTGACGAGCAGATTTATCATACCAAGACTTCTGCTGCTGCTGGGCCTCCACCATATGTGATTGAGCAAGTTCACCCATTTTCTCCAACCGTTCTCTCATCTGAATGACATAAGACAAAATGTTCTTGGATCCCCCCTCCACCTTGTCTCCCTCCCAAATCTCCTTTAACAGAGTTAGAGGGCCACGAACCTCATAACCATACAACAGCTCAAAAGGTGAAAAACCTGTGGAGGCTTGGGGGACTTCTCTATAAGCAAAGAGTAGATATGGCAGCCATTGATCCCAATCGTTACCACTGTCGTTGACAAACTTCCTGAGCATCTGTTTCAATGTCTGGTTAAACCCTTCTGTCAGCCCATCAGTTTGAGGGTGGTATGGTGAAGTTCTCAGACTCCGGATGCCCAACAACTGATAAACTTGCTTTAACAGAGTAGACATGAAGTTAGTGCCTTGATCAGTTAGTATTTCTCGTGGAAACCCAACTCTTGCAAAGAACTGCACTAAACAAAATGCAATGGGCTTGGCCTTTATAGATTTTAAAGGGAACACCTCAGGATATTTTGTGGCATAATCTGTTACAACAAGCATGTAACGATTTCCTGCTTTGCTCCTCTCAACAGGCCCTACAATATCCATTCCAAGACGCTCAAAAGGAGTGCCGATGACAGGGAGAGGTTGGAGTGGAGCTCTATGGGGGATTTTAGCAGATGTTATCTGACACTGTGGGCAACTTTTACAAAACTGAGCCACATCTTTGCTAAGACCAGGCCAGTAGAAATGATGTTTGATGCGAGCTGTGGTCTTGTGTTTACCAAGGTGGCCAGCCCACGGAATAGAATGCCCTAAGGTGAGAATGGCGTTTCTAACCTTCTGGGGAACCACCAGCTGCAGCACCGACCCCTGCTGACGATAGAGAATGTCATTTTGCAAGATGTACTCACTGTTAACCTGCTCCACTCCAGGTTCCTTTTCTTTGGCCTTCCGGAAAAGAGATATTAAAGATTGATCAGATTTTTGGAGTTCAGCAATTTCAGTTGGAATATTAAACCCTAGGGGTGACGGTGTTGGCTCAGCATCTGTTAGTGTATCCACAGGTGAAAATTTGAATTTCTGCCTTCTTTGTCTGCGGGTCTTCCGTGGCTTCACCACAGTTGTCTCAAACTCCTCATTAAAAAAAAGGCAGGGCACTCAGGGTCTCAGAGTGGGTACTGACTTGCTTAGCCTGAGCTCTGGTAACAGCTACATTGCACTCCTCAGTCTGCTCAGACTCCAACAAATCAAAAAGCACAGGAAGGTCACGCCCTAACACGGCAGAGTAAGGCAAACTGTTCACAACACCCACATTCAGCAGATACATCTGGTCCTGAACTTTAATGTAGATGTCAGCTGTCGGATATCTTTTCTCATCTCCATGGACACAACAGATTGAAATTGTATCACTGGTGCGAACAATATTAGGTGGGGCAAAATCTGAGTGAATAAGAGACCGAGAACTGCCAGAGTCAAGAAGGGCATTGAGTAGAACCCCATTCACTTCAATCTGGCTCATTTTGATGGATTTGTCACTCTCCTGCTCAGGATCAGCATTAGAACGAGGAGCAAAACACATTTGCACCATTTTAGCAGAATTTCTTGGGCACATAGGTTTTGTATGGCCCTCTAATCCACAAAGATAACAAATGAGCTTCTTACCAGAGGCCTTTGGTGGTCTAGTGGTAGACTGAGAGCTCTTACTGGTGCTTGTATTTGCTGAATCCAGATGGTTTTGCTGAGGTATCTTCCGGGTGTCCCTCGATACCTTCCATGCATTATGGCTCCATGCTTGCCCCTTCTTTCTGGCAGCAACAAAAACATCAGCTAACCGAGCCGCTTCCATTGCTGAACCAGGGTTGTGTTCTCTGATCCAAACCTGAAGCTCAGGAGATAACATTCTGAGGAACTGCTCCAAGATTATAGTTTCACCAATGTCATGAATAGTTTTACCCTTTGGCTGGATCCATTTCCCATAAAGCTCCTTCAGTCTCGCATATAGCTCACGAGGGCTTTCATCTGGTTGAACGTCCAGGGATCTGAATCTTTGCCTATGTTTCAGGGTTAATGTCATATTTTGACAGAATAGCTGATTTCACTTTATCATAGTCTAATGAATCATCAATGTCCATGTGAACATAGGCACCTCTAGCTTTACCAGTAAGCAAGGGTATCAAATGAAAAACCCAATCTGACTTCTGCCATCGATAAGCTGTAGCCATACGTTCAAATGTGATCAGGAAATGTTCAATATCATCAGCTTCAGTTAATCTTTCCAATCTGCCCTCTATTTGTAGGGGAAACTGAAATGCTGGTGAAATGGCTGGATTGGAATTAGTCATAACTGGTTCAGCCTGGGCCTGCTGAACAGAGGAAGAAGGATGAATATCAAACTCTAATGATTCAGAGCGAGCTTCTGCAGAATCTGATGGTGATGTTCTGACTTGGATTCCTGACTGCAAAAGTCTAAACTGATGTTGAAAGGCTTTAAATCGCTGTTCTTGTCGTGCATTTAACTCACTCTGTTTTGCATCCCGGATGTCCTGTTGTTCCATGTGAGCATGTAGCATATTGACTAGATCAGACAAAGTAGGCTCCTTTTCAACTCTCTCCACAACTTCAGTGACTCCTGAGGCTCCATTTTCCTCCTCTTCACAGGTTTGCTGAGCAGATCCCTTTTTCTTTTCATTCTTGCCACCACGATGCATTCTTCCTCCTCATGGGGAAAAACAGAAGAAAGAAAAAAAGAAAAAAGACCTGTGTCCAATACTGGATGATCCCACTGCTGCCACCAATTGTCAGGGACCAAGCAGTAAAGCATAAAGGACACCGGTGGTTTTAATTCAAAAAACGGGTTTTATTGACCCAAAAATATGAAAATATATTTAACAAAGCCAAAACTTAAACAGGCAGACCAATAAAAGAGGTCAACTCAACAGACTAAACTCAAGATAATAATTAACAAAACCTCAAACAAACATATGGTAAACTGACCTGCTGAAATGACACACAGGGGGACTTAAATACTGGTTTAGCTAAACCAAATGACACACACGGGGGAAAACAAGATGGCTGCCATATAACCAACTAATACAAAACATTTAAACAAACATGAAACACCCCCCAGGCAATGAAGCATGTGGTGCAATCCAATTAGGCTGTTAGCAGTACTTCAGGTCTCCCAGCCCTTTGCCACACCTTTTGCCAGACAGGAGGAGACACCAACCCCCAGGTAACTCAAACAAAGAAAGATGTATTAATATAACATAAAACAGAACTTTGACCTTGCAAGGTTAATATGTGTGCACGCCATATAAACATTGGAAGGTGTGATGGAAAAATGAATACATTTAATAAAGAAACGATATTGAACAATAAATAGAATATTTTAAAGTAGTGACTGTAAATTAAACTAAAGTGAATCAACGGGTGATGAGGTGTGGAGCTTACCATGTGTGGCATGCCATCACACATCTAATATCATCACATGGACAGTGAAGCTCTATTATTCATGAGATCAATGCTGAGATTCAACCAGGCCTGATATATGGCAACCTGCCCCCCTCCACCCCTCCGGCTCTTCCCTCAATCCCTCCATTGTGCCTCGTCAATATGTTTCAGAAGATTATTTTTTCTCTTTTCTGCTGATTTCTGCTCATTATGAACGTGATAACTGAGGGTGTTCACCTCCAGAGAAGAGTGGAAACCAGCGCCTGGCTTGAGTGTGCAAGGAATGTGGAGGAGAATGGGTAACAGTGCTGGGTGAATGGAAGACATCAGAAGCATTACCAGGGAAGAATAAACTTGCTGAATGCTACACACTTTGTAGATAAAGATCAAGTTCCTTTGTTTGAAAAGACAGGTTTGTTTTATAGATGCATAACTACAAACTTTTTCTTTTTTTCTTTGAATTTCATTACAAAGTAAGGGATTTCACAACTTTGGGAAAATATAAAGATACGTTATCTGTCTATCTTACAATGTTCTACATTTATATTACACTAAATAAATCAACAACTCTGTAAAAGTCAGAGTTACTCAGATATTAAAAGAACAATATTATAATTCCTTTCCACGAATACTCCCACGCTCAGCGTTCCACCTACACACAAATATTTGTATCTTTCCATGTGGAAAACACGTGTGCCAGGAGCCAGACTGACAGGAAATATGCCTGCATGCTACAATATGCCTCCAAAGCGTCAATGAATATTCCGACCTTTCAGTACAATAACCTCACACCATGTGAAAATATCATCTGGGAAGGCTTGCTGTATCAAATACTATAGAAAATGGCATTAATGCCACACTTGAGTTTTGGCGCTGATAATGGAAACAGCGATGGGATCACACTAGAGGCAACACTCACTGACATGTTGGCCTTTAAGGCCGTGACTACGCAGTAGTCATCAGTTGTACTCAGTGCTCAGTCTGCACCCATCTACATTTCTGACTCTTTGGTGTCGTACACAGTTCTTACTTCACTGATAAGAGCTGTCTAAAGATACGGAAACAGCTGTCAAAGTATTTGAAACCACCTTTGTAGTACAGTAAGTGTCACATTTTGTTGTGATAAGACAACATGAAGCAGGGTTCCTCAGCTGGTAATTAACATGTGCTTCATTTAATCAAGCATTTCACCTGAACTATCAGTGAGTCTCAGTTGTCACTATGCAATGTATGCATTTTACCTGATAATCAAAACAAGTATTGAGGTTAAATATTTAAGGATCAAATTTGTGGATTTCTTAGTTTTTTGCATATTAGTCACACTAACATGTTTCGGATCATCAAACAATTTTAAAATGACATAAGGATAAGGTGAGCAAATGGAAAAATGCCGTTTTGAAAACTTTCATTTAGTGAAGGAAAAAGGGAAATCCAGGCATAATTACTGCAGACCTGATCTCAAAAAGCAACGCATTTTGCCACCATCTAAAGTAACTCAAGAACAAATGAGAAGCAAAGTCCTTGACATCTATCGATCTGGAAAGTGCTACAAAGACATTTCTACGGCTTTTGGACTCCAGTGAACCATAGTGAGAGTCATAATCCACAAATGGAGAAAACGTGGAACAGTGGTGAAGCTTCCCAGGAGTGGCCGACCTACCAAAATTACTCCAAGAGTGCATGGATGACTCAACCAGAAGGTCACAAACGAACACAGAGCAACATCTAAAGAACTGCAGGCCTGACTTGTCTCAGTTAAGGTCAAAGTTTATGATTCAACAATAAGAAAGAAACTGAGCAAAAATGGCATCCACAGGAGAGAGTTCCAAAGCAAAAACCACTGCTAACCAAAAAGATCACACAGGCTCATATTTGCTAAAAAATATTCTGTGGATGGATGAGACAGAGGTTGAACTTTTTGGAAAGTCTGAGTCCCGTCACATCTAGTGCACATCTTTCACAGGATTTTATAAAAAGGGCATCAAACCAGTGGTGCAGTCAAGTTATCCACGAGGACAATGATCCAAAAACTCAAGCAAATCCACCTCTGAATGATTCAAAAAGCAAAATGAAATGGCGTAGTCAATGTTTGGACTTAATCCAGATTGAAATGTCGTGACTTTAAACAAACAGTTCTTAAACAAACCCCAAAGTTGCATTAGTTGCATCATCTTTAATTATCTGAAACATTTAAGTGCGATAAATGTGCAAAAAACTTTGAAATCTAATATGAAAGAAATTAAAAAGAAGGAGAGAGTTGTACACACATTTTTGCAGACTATTCCTGTGTAAACTGCCTTATTAATCAAGTGTTAACTGGGTTTTATATCAGTATCTTATACCCATGTTGCCCTTACCCTGAGAACTACAACCCAGAGGCCCTGGGAACTACAACATCAGCATGCCTGTGTGTCAGCGGCCTTGGCTGTGACGCCTCTGAAAGAGTGCGTATCTGGTGGTCTGAGCTTCCTGTGCTTGGACGCACGGGCAGTGATGTCAGCGCACAGGCTGCAGCCGTGGTCAGTGAAGTCGGGCGGAGGTTTGGGACTGTGTGGAGCTGCAGCAGCTGGAACAGACTCCCGAGGGAGAGCTGAGAAAGTGGCCACAAACCTCCCCCCAAAGGACTCAGCCAGAACCGGAGAGAGGGGACGACCCTGAGTGCAGCATGTTATTAGTGGATGTATTGTGATGCTACTCTCTCTTTGTGCGCCGCGTTGTTCTGCGTAGTCGCTAAAATCATCTTGTCTCTGTTTGACCGTGTGTGTGCAGCATTGCGCACAGGAAGCAGTGGTGACGCTGTCACACCGCCCACCATAGATATTACAATGGAAGGCACGAGAAACTCAGCAACCCTACACACCTTCTGCCCTCCAACACACACATGGAAAACTACCGTAGAGCTGTGCTGTGGTTGCACTGGCCAGCTGGTGGGTATATTCACTAACGTGGCTCAATAAAGACTGAGTCAGGACGCGTTCATCTTTGTATGTGTGTGTGTCTGTGCGTTTGTGTTTGAGGACAGTGAAGGGATGATGGCAAAGCAAAGTGGTGCACACACTCGGATGCGTCTCTCTTGACACATGTGAGGATAAACATTAATTTACTTGACTGACGTTAACACCCTGTTGAGTAAACAGACACCCTAACACACACAACTGCGACAACGTACGACAACCCCTGCACCTCAGGTCCATCTGAAGCCATCTGGTAAGCGAGAGGCCCAACAAACAGCACCAGCTCAGGGTTCTGAGCAGTCTTGCTACATCTCTCCCAAACATACAAAACATACCAGTATTGTAGTTTAACGGCCCCTAAATTGTCAACAATGCTCGTTGTCATGCTCCACGGAGAAAGAAACGGAAAGACACAGGTCAGATAAAAAATGTTAGCACACTGTCACCCTCAAGGCCAAAGACTGAAATCCACTGTTGCCAAACTTGTGGCTACATAAAACTGTTTGCTTGCCAAAATGTACATCCTGGTCAGAAATGAGGGCGGTACATTCTCTCCGTCCTGTGCCAGATAAAGTCCAAATGGGGAAGCAGTGACTCGGTACAAAGTCCTTCAACTCCTTTGACACAATATTAGAACACAGTAAAGATGAGGAGAAGAAAAGCCATAAATTATAAATCATAAGTCCACAGTAGTTGGTCGTAATAAACTGCATACAAAAACTCTAGTAACTGTAAAGAGATCTGCTGCAATGACACCTGGCTCCAGGTTCTTGTGCTTAGTTCCAAAGTCATGACATATTAAAACAGTGTTTTAGATTAAACATAACATTATTTTAGATAAAGTACAGGAAAGAGTAAAACATTTACCATCAAGGATGAAGAAGATTAAGTAATACTGCATGACCAACTCAATAATATCTTGAGCTGAAAAGTGAAGCCATTGCAGATGTGCCAAAAAATTGCAGTTTGTCTGGTGGCCACTTGAGACTTGCCCCAAAAGCACATGAAACCCCTTTAACTTCCATCATGAAATGCTCAATTTTACAGCATTAAAAAGCAGATTTACAGCCTGGTACAATAAATGTTTGGGCTTCTATGGATAGTTTCCCCTTTTCATGATAACTATGTAGGGGGCTGACATGTCTCACTGTCAGCAGATACAGTCATGTGAAAAGTTCCATAGGACTTTATACAGTCCTGTGATAAACTAAGTATACCCTTCAAGTTCATGCACAGTTAGGAGACAACTGAATAAGTATGCCCTATCAGGAAGTGTTGCCAGGATACAATTTTGTTTTCTGTCATATATTCACTGTTACAGAGTTGAATCTTCATATTTAATTTTGCCAAAGCAATCCCTGTGAGCCAAAAAAAACAGTATTTAGACTTTCTTGTCAAGGAGAGGGGAAATCCTTTGTATTTTATCTTGGTACACAACACAGAAGAACCACCCACCACCGGCTGTTTAAATGTTTAGTTTGTGAGGGGCAGCTGATCAGAAGAAAACTGGCTCAAAGTAGCTGTGAAATGGTTTGTTTTGGACAGTGGATGAACTGATAGGCTGCACTAAGGTAAGGATAAGGATTACTTATGATTATTTAAGTAAATTACACAAATGAAAAAAAATGGAGGGTAAAATGAGCATAACAGGTTCCTTTAATCAAAACAGGATTGATGTGGTGTATACTTTCTGTTCCTGTTTACCAATTGAAATGTTGTTGTGGTTATTGCTGCACTAATCAGTCATGATTTCATCTCCACACTTTATATACTAGTTTCAACTGCACACAACAAACTGAACCAGCGTCTCAATAAAAACAGTGATATGCAGTGAGCCGCAGGCAGGGGGATTACAAAAGCCTATTGAGGCAAAAAAATACTCCGAGGGGAATTTATGTTAAAAACTCACATGAATGGCCCAGTGGGATTTTGTAATAGTGTGAAGCAAGCATAAGCATTTAGTATCTTCCCCACCTCCCAGGCAAAAGCTGATCATAACACTGAGTTTTGGACGTCATGATTACATGAGAGAATGTGTGTCAGCACACTGTGTGCAGCTCTTGCGTGTGTTCCAAAAACTCTAAGAATTTTGTTTTCACTCCTCATAAATTCCTGAAGAAATGTGATCGGATGCGTAAATCAGTTAGTGAGGGCTTGTGATGTGTACACTGACAGACACAGTGAAACAGTGCAGAGTGGGCAGTGGTAGTATTATGCATCAGAAACCCGGGAGGCAAAGGAGTGTGTGCCTAAACCCCAGTCGCATTATTTGTCCTTCTTCTCATCTACGGCAAACTCATCACACAAACTACGATCATTGTGCTTTCTAGATTTGTACTTCTCTTAAATTTAAATGCCTAATTTATAATCAAACAATTAAGTTAACTGATCATCAATGCATGTGACCACCTCTGCAAATGGAGAGGTTTTGGCAGTTTGCAGGTTTGGAGCATTCAGGTATGTTAACACAATGCCACTTCATGAAAGGTTCATGACAGATAAAAGGGGAGATGTTTGTCCGTTGCAACCACGGGACCTGATCGTCTTGCAGTCACTGAGTCGACCATGAATTCCTCTGTATCACAAAGTATTGTTGAGTCACATGTGACGCCATGTGTCATGCAACAGAACAATGATCCCAAGCACACCAGCAAATGAGAAAAAAAAGAATCAAGATGTTGCAGTGGCCCGGTCAGTCTAATGGCTATCATCCAATCAACTTTATTCAAATGCTCCAGCTCAGCCAATTAAATGTTATTAAATGTTATGCAAATATCCCGAGAGTTCATCATCCAGATGCAAGAGATGTTGATCATTGAGGTGAATAATCAACCTGGTGTGTACAAACAAAGTCACCACTGCCAATCAAAACTAGCTAGCTTACTTCGTAATGATTGGTTACTGTTGCTACGGCAACTGCGCAAGTAAAGATATCTCCCAAACGTTAGGAAAGCTCACCGTCAGACTCTGAAGCATCACATCTGTTGCTTCCTTGTGAATCCTGCTAGGAGTATCAGAGCGCCTCAAACAAAGGATTTCCAACTACATTTATACTCTTAAAACCAGCAGTTACTCTGGTCTTAATGGGGTCTTTGACGCCTCATGTTCTTGGACCTAAATATTTTTGTAATGTGCTGTGGCTTCAGTGTATTTGTCTATTTTATTACTTTCTTGTGTCCACACTACACTGCATTAGACAAGTGTTTTTAAGAGTCTGTCATTGGGCTTTCTAATTCCTGACTGATGCCCTTAAAGGCAGAAATGCTGTACTCACCTCTGCAGAAAATGGGGCATGTACTTGTAGTGTTGCGGGCCTGTGAGTAGTGAAGCTGTAATTGCTCTGTTGGTATTTTTGTACCTCTACTAGATGACTTTTTTTTATGTTTCTTTACATTTCTTATTTCCACTGCTGTTTTCCATGAGTACCGGTGGGTTCGGTTTGAGGGATACCAGCAGAGCTCCAGTTGTTTCCTTTTTTCTAAACTTGAAATTTTGTTGAAAAGTATCAGCGGTATAGCTGAAAACCTGATGTGATCAAAACTAAGCAATAAAAAAGTTTGCCTGGAAAACAGCTGGATCACTGCAGTTGCCACTCTGCCACTGAGAATGACAAAGATCCTCAGTGAAGAACAGGTTTCACATCTCTCTGTAAATTTGAAGTGCAACTTATCAGAAATGCATATTTCAGTCCAACTTTAACACCATCTTAGCATCACTGGATGATGACAAAAAGGTTTTTTGCATTGATTTCATTTTTAAATGAGGTGTTTTACAATGATATGCAGACACAGATGCACATTCTGCTACCTTTTACAAAGGCTTTTTCTTCCATCCGTGGCCAGGAAGCTCAAAAATACTCGACGGGGGGGGGGGGGGGGGGGGGGGGGGGACTTCCTTTAATGAGTGTAGATTTTCAGGTCTGACACTTCTTTTGTCCAATTTCTTTAGATTTCTTTTAAGGACATACAGCATGCCATGTCGACATATGCCAAGCTTTCAACTAGTGCTCTCTGGGAATAACCTCGAAATACAATGTTATGCCTGTCAAATTGTTATTATAAAACTGGTCCTTTGATAGGTTTTTGTTATGTATAGATACAACACTGAATGATTCATACGTACCTGCTGGGAAAAGAAAGAAAGAAAAAGAAACAGGTATAAGGAGTGGCTTAAAATGAAAAAGCAACCAATGTAAAAAGGAAAACTCTGGACTTTCAGAAATCCTGGAGAACTGTTGCTCAAGACCACTTTTGACAAGAAAATACAAGAAAGTCCAGCTACTCTGAAGCAAAATCTGAAGAAATGACCTTTGTGCAATACTCCGTGATAACATGTTCATGGGGACCAACCATACTTTTTCTTTAGTGACATTTTTCTTTTGATAAGCTGCTTTCATAACATACAATATTGCAAGTGTTTTTGGCTAGGTGTGTAAGTTTGTGTGTAATCCCTGATCACATTTAAATCCCTCCACTTATCTCACCAGTTTTTCCTGTCCTCTGTTCCCTTTAAAAGTAAAGTCAAGCCATGACAGAAAAACGGGTTAAATCCCTCTTCTCTTCTTTCATCTTAACAGCAGACAGATCTCTGAAAGAGGAGGTCTCCCCTCCTCTTTCAGAAAAAGAGCAAATGCAGTCAGAGCACAGAGGAGGGAATGTCCTGAAAGTGCCAGTGTGAAGGGTGGAGGGTGGTTGGAGCGTGATGAGGCTGAGTTTACACAGGAACATGCTAGAGGATAAGGCGTGTTCCCTTTGGCAGCACAGTGCAATCCACCGGTGCCATCTGATGCCTGCACTTGTGACGGTGCAACAGTGTGCAGCAGACACTGAGAAAAGATCCGGCAGCTATAAATAGGCTGTGTGCTAAAGAGGCTCGTTGTAAATATAGTGCCCTGGTGTGGTTTCACTTTACACCCCTCCACCGCCCCACACCCTCTTGGTCTCAGCCCCAGCTTCTACTGGACTTCTCTTAACAGTTTCATTATGCCAGAGTGCGTCATCAGCGCTGGAAAAAAAGTCTTGAAAACACAGGAAGAAAGGGAGGAAGAAAGAAAAGAAAGACAGGAGCTGGCAGTGATGTTGTTGTGGGACAGATTACGCTCTGTGTGCATGTGTGTGTGTGTGATGTAATGTAACTGAGGCCAGGCTTCCCCAAGTCCTCTGGTGTCTGCAGGTTTGGGAAGCTTCTCAAAAGTACAATAGAACAAGTGTTAAGAGGAATTTGATCCTCTTCTTTAGTCTCTTCTTTTTTCCTCTCTCCTCTCCTCCCTTCTATTCTTCTTGCCCCAGTGATTCTCTTCATCCTTTTGATTCCCCCTTTCTTTTTCTGCTACCCCCCCCCCCTCATCTTTCTTCCCATTCTTCTTCTCTCCTCTTTTCTCATGCCTACACCTTTCTTTTTTCCATTCCCTCCCTCTCTCCTCCAGCCTCCTCCGTTGTCAACCACACACTCTCCCTCATCTCCTTTTCCTGTCTTTTACTTTAATCTATAATTTCATCTCTGCTGTCCTCATTTTCAGTTTGTTCTCTTCTACAAACCTGTTAAGAGAGCACTTTGCTGGGTGTGGTGTGGTTTGTGTGTAGGCAAACTCTACTCACTGTATCCACTGTTTGTGTTTGTGTGTGTGCATGTGTGCGTGTAGGTGACTTGCTCCTATCGCATATAAAATCCTTCCTATGACATCACACAGTGACGTCTCTTGACATTCAATTGTCCGCTAAGCCAGCCTGTAAGCAAACAGTGTTGGTGTGTGTGTGCAGTTAAGTCCTTGCACATCTGGCAAGGATTTTCATGAGTTTTTTCCTCTTTGTTCCTTTTTCAGCCTGAACAAGTGACTTCTTTACAAGAGAAAAGTCAGAAACACTCTGTCTCTCAAGCGCATACACACAAATGCACACATACACACTATGTGACGCAACAGCCACTGGTCATTTTCCCAAGGTCCTGTTCTCAGAGCGGACTGACTGGAGGCCTTTGTCTGAGCTCACTTTAAAAATAAAACTGGAGCAGGATTACCACGCATACACACATACACAGAGAGACTCACACACACCAACCCTCACTCACTCTTTGTGCTTGAACTAAGCCTGACCCGAGGTGGAAAAGGAGCCACTGCCAGCTCATGATGCTGTTTAAGTGAAGTTTGTGTGTGTGCTGCCATACTGTATTCATATGCACATTATTCCACTCAGCCTCCTCCTGACAGTGTAATTACGGGCTTGTCCATGTGCACATGAGCACAAACACACACATGCGGCCTCAAACATGATCACACCACCTGTCATTTTGCTGCTGTGCTCAGAAATATGATCTCTAACAAATTATAGGAGCCAGATTAAAACGGCTGAGGAGGCTTGCCGGTTTCTGGTCTGATGTTATTTATTGATCTGAAGTAACATCATGAATTTCCTGTCACTTTACATGCTTGTATGCCAGCACTGTCAGCTGAATCACAACATCATCCTGGGATAACCTGATACGTGAGTGCTGAGGGTGCATACCCTGTGTCCACAGATACCTTCAAGCAGCGAGTGCCCAGTTCTATAACTGGTTAACACACAACCTGACTGCATGTGACCGCTTGCTCCCATTCCCCACTTTCTGGTCTCTCTCAGCTAAACAAATCTATTAAATGCTAACATGCAAAACAAGTAATGATTACAGTCAGGGAAAAAGAAACTCATTTCAAATGTTTTATGGTTTAGGATATATTTAAACAAAGTCAGCCGTCCCAAGACATTAAATATCTATCACACTCTGTTATTCCAGTGTAGAATCCATCAGAAAACCAAGTGCAAGCTTAATGCTTCCGTGGGGATTAAGAGGATAAGAGCAGCCACTTGCTGCTAATCGAATGCACTCGATTAACTGAACATCAGTCAGTGTGAGCACCTCTGTAAAAGCAAATTATTCAGGTATCTGTTAACACAATGCAAGGAGAAAAGACATAAGCAATGATATAAGAGAAGCAACTGCGAGGAAAATTATTCATAAGTGGAAAACATTCAAGACAGCTGCCAATCTTCCTAGAACTGGCTGTCCCAACAAATTCACTCCAAGGTCAGACTGTGCAACACTCAGAGAAACTGCAGAAAACCCAAGAGCTACATCTCTACATACAGGCCTCAGTTAGCATGTTAAATGTAAAAGTTAGTGGGAGTAGAAAGACCGAACAAGTATAGAAGGAGAAAGCTTTTTCTCTCTAAAAGAAACATCAGAGCACGGCTTGGCTGTCCTTAGCTTACTTAAAAAACTTGAGGCTATCATGAAGAAAGGTAAGATACTCACTAATGAGGCCAGGAATTTGCTGTTTCCCTGCCTTCAGTTGTTAAAAGTAATATATATTTTTTTTAATTCCACAACAAAAGATGCTTTAGAATTTTTTTAATTTGTGATTTTAGAGATAAATACCACAGGTGTGTCCTGTGTCGTTATCCGCAAATTATCTTTAAAGTACCAGCACTTACACTTCCATCTTTGATGCACTCACTGGGATTTAAACCCTTCACTGTAGCTTGTTCTGCAAATTGAGAAAGACTGTACTAATAACTCAAGACACACTTCATTAATTTGCTTTGTCTGCTAACTCAGAAATCCCTTTACTTCTCCATTAACTTCACTTCTGCAAACACCACAGCCACAGCTGAATCCTTGCCATCTGAAGATCTTCAAGAGTGTACCGGAAGCTTTGCCACAACAAAAGATAAGCGATAGGAACAGTCCATAGATCATTTGAATTTTGTCTGCAATTTTTCGTTTTGGTATCTTTTATTTACTCATATCATACTCATATCATATATCTTTTATGTAAGTGATCATTCTTTCTTTAGATTATTGTTCATATTCATCTCTTTCTTTAACTCTTAAATTCTGATTCTCCGCTAACTGAAATAACAGAAAAAATATTAGTGAACAAAACGCTTCACAAGCATTTTCACTTCTTTCTAGTTCCTCTTTCTAGTTTCTAGTGCCCCTCACCCTATTTACTTCTGCCCTGGATTCACATTTTATGTGCTCCCTGGCAGGTAGGCTGTTCAGCCAAATCACAAGGCAAACCCTCCTCAGGACACTTTTCTAGGAGGCAGAGAACATCGAGGACATTCGAGGGAGACACCTGCTGAATCAGGCGCTTCTACGCCACAGAGTGTGATGGAAAATGATCCACTAATATCAGCAGCACAGCTATTAGTGTCCTGTACAAACTTACTACCTCCTATTAATACTGTAACCCGGCACACACATGCTGCTCTATAAATGCACCCTCACGCAGAGGCTGTCACACATACCTGATCTGGTTTCAGAAGCACAAACCTTCCCAGCAACACATTATACAAGCAAGCACACTGACCCACACATGCAGGCACACACACACACAAACACACTAGCTGGCCATGCCTCTCAGTAGTGTCCCGTTCAGCAGACACTTGAAAGGACACCCTAGAGAGGAGTCCTTTTCACAGTAATAGTGCTGGGCAGCACTTAGCGCGAACCCAGTGGCTCTCTCCCACTGTAGTGAAGGGGATGAGGGTTCTCAATTCCACAGCAGCCCACTCTTCTCTTCCCACTGAGTGGGAGAAGAAGAGTCTTTCATGGGCACAGTACTCCACCGGCTGTACACTCCAAAGCACTCACTCACCTGTCGTCCACTATGGAGTGCGAGATCTCAAATTTGAGTGAACAAGCAAGTGGGAATTGCTGATGAGTGTAAAATATTTCTGATTATATTCAGATGGTTCACACTCAAAATGCTGGAAACTCAGCTGCCACAGCAGAATGAAAACATTAAAAAAGGCTCTCCACGCACAGATGAGTGATAAAGTAAAGTAAATATACAAAATAAGGTTTAAGTGCATGGATAACATCAGTGTTTCTTGGAATAAACGCTACAAGTTTGCAAAACACTTCTTAAGGCATGAACAATCCCTTCAAGAAGATATTTTTTTGTCTGGTGTTTTGGGACTTGAGCGCTATCTCAAGTCCCATCCATACCCAAATCAGTTCGCTCATCGTCCATCCTTTTGTAGCCGATATTAATGCACACCCTGATATTTTTCGACAAAAACTGCTGCAATACTGTGCAACGAACTTTCAAATTGTTTCTTCAAAGATGGGGACCACATCTACAACCATTCGTGGTAACAGGCAGGTCAAGGCATCATTTGCGACCTACCCAAGGGAGCAAGAAAACAGAGTTAAGATTTGTGCAAATGTTTAATGTGTTAAAAATGTTTTTTGTATTCACCAATTCTTAATGCAGCCGTTCACACCAACCGCATAATTTCGCCGGATAAATTTGCGGCATTTATTTTTCTTAAATCAGACTCGATTTTTCGAATCCAAATACACAGATCTGTCAAGAAGTGCACTCATACCTCAAAATTGCTCTGGTTCTGAATACACAATGTTATAGAAATAGAAAATAATTCTATTTCACCTCAGAGACACGGTTAAATGTTGCTGCAGGTCAATTGGCTCATTGAAATGACTCATCTGCTTCCTCAGACGTGGTCCCAACTCTGCCAACACAAGCTCAAACTGCCACACTGACATCCTGAAGTAAGTATCAAGCCGGTTGTCTAAGCAGCTTGGAAAGAAAAGTGTCTGGACTTCTTTAAGTTGCTTGAAGACGTTTCACCTCTCATCTGAGAAGCTTCTTCATCCCTCTTGGGGGGACACTGCCACAGAGCTTAAATCTGGGACTCTCCACCATTTGACCCTAGAACTGAAGAAGCTTCTCGGATGAGAGGTGAAACATCTTCAAGCAACTTAAAGAATTATATAATACTTATATTCAGGTTTCAGAGAACCTCATAGATTTGAAAGAGGAATTCAAACATTCCTGCACAAATAGTGACGTAGTTGCTGCAGGAAAGCAATTCAGCTGAAACCTTACTGTTATGTGGGAATACAACCAACATACAGCTCAGCCACTTGTGCCGCATCCCAAAGAAACACAGATAGGTAAGTACTGCCCAGCAAGTGAAATTTTATATACTAGGAATTTTAAGCTTGCATGCAATGTGATGTTGACGCTGCAACAGGCTGGTGACCTGTCCAGGGTGCACCCCACTCACCGTGTGACAGCTGCGATAGGCTCCTCCGCTGGGGTTGTCCCAGCTGTACTGTTTAAAGTTTTGGGGGTCAGAAATCAGATCTTTGTGGCTCAATTCACAGAGAACAGTGAATACTGAAAGAGCAGCACAGGTCAGCCGATCCCCGCCTGGACACAAAGAAAAATCCACCAAAGCTCACAAAACAAATATTTTTGACTTGTTGCCCTTAGTAATTTGTTTCTCCACACTGCACTGCTGTACCCAATTTTAGGGGTCCCCAACTTGCCAAACACTACTTTAACCCCTGCAGGCATTTACATTAAAAGTTCTCCAGAACGCAACACCCCACCAATGGTCAACACTCCAGACTGGAGTTAGTGGATGTGAAACCCTTAGGCTAACAGCTACCAGCTCCCTGTGAATTAAAGTGCCCATATCCCTAAGTTTCAGGCTTTATAACATTTTAAAAGATTCATTAGAATTGTAAAAGCTCCAGAAGGAACAAGAGTTTGAAATTAGCAGTAGCCAAAAACTCAAATAGATTAAAAACAAAAACATTTGTTTCCTGTAGATTTGTTATGAAGGGAAAATTAGCTAAAGACACCAAACCTGTTTTTGTAGCAGCCTGTAATCATAGTTTCATACTGACCTTAAGGAGGTTTTTATAGGGATTGAGCTGCTTTTGGGGACAGCCTCAAATGCTCATTTTGCTTTTTTAATTTCCCATTTGTCAAGTTTTTGCACAGAAATGCCTTTGGGACGAACAGCGACCACAGTAATCAAGGCAGAATATTGCTGCTTATAATAATACAGTGAGATGGTTAACAATCAAATATGGCTGTCCACATACTTTTGTAAATACGCCGTGCCTTCAACCCCTATCAGAGTAAATCCTGTTGTCTCTTCACCAGCTTACTCCGTGTTGTCTAAACACAGTAGAGTGTCGACCCTCACTTTACCCTCACAGTGGAAAAAGTACTCTGACAGCCTGTGGATCTGAAATGAACAGGCAGTGTGAGGGTGAGAGGAGCTGTGGTGAACGCCCACCTGTCATCTGTAAAGCACTTATTTGAGGTAGATGAGATAAAGTCTTTTATTAGCTTATTTTTCCCCCTCTCCGTCTTTCTCTCTCTCTCAATCCTGCCAAACACACGGTGGATATTCTGTGGTATTCCCGTGAGAGTTTGCCAGCTAAGCATCACCAGTGGACTTCATCACTCATGATTTGGCACAGCCAGGATCACAGAATTCCCTGTTGCTCAGTCACAACGTAATTTCAGCTCATCCGAGTGGATATTTGGGATATCTGAGAACGTCGGGCTGTGTGTACACGAGTGTGCTCCTTGGCCAAAGATCTAGACAGGATGAGCCGAATACTAAGCTTTTAGGAATTAGGAAGACCGTTTCTGGGATGCCTAGGATTCCTTCCGGAAACTTTGCTGTCTGAAATAGAAGGTGAATTTGGGTCCAATGTGTGTGTGTATGCATTTGTAGCCAAGTGAGCGAAATTTACAGCAACAAACTCCCCCTTTCTCTCTTCCTTTTGAGGCCAGAGCCGGCTGTATCCACTCACGAGACTAGAATTATGGGACAGTTATTTGGAAAAGCCTATTATGGTATGAGGACACATCCACTCCTACACACACAAACACACTCAGAGACAGAGACGGTTACAACATCGCAGGTGATAGGAATCAGGCTGTTCCAGTGTTATCAGACCAGAATGTGATGATGCTGTGGATTCCTAAGATACCTAAGTGGTCAGGTTTATTCCCCACTATAGACGGATGTTGCAGACAATTACCTAAGAGCAGCCCAGAGTGCAATAAAACCAAATCTATGCTTCACTAGTTTCCTCTGCATGAAGTCATACAAGGGAAAAAAGAAACAGGTTCACAGATGAAAGGAATTCAGAGGAAAAATGAAGAGAGGCAGAGGATAAACCCGAATCTATCAGGGTAGTGACACACAAACCAGCTCACAGGCTTTCTTTGTCCCCATTACTACCACAGCTATTAGTTCAGAACCCATTTACGGGGTTGACATCACGAGTGTTTATTTAGTTATTTCAGGGCAAACTACCAAACGATGCCTTAAAGCATGACTCCAGCTGATTGGAACTTCTTATTGTCATCTTATTTTTGTAGCTGTGGTCATCCTAATGAACAAAACAAATAGTATTTTACATTCAGTGTTTTCTGAACATGATATCGTTTTAAAAAATTAAAGTTTGCTGGAACTTTGATTTTTGAGATAATACAACATTTTACCACAATTTTGCATAAACTAAATGCTTATGCAAAATTATAAATGTAACCACATCACCGAAAAAATCTTGAGTTGGCCGGTGGTGGAGAGCTGAGTTAGCAGCTAAGGTAAGCTATCTAATTAGTCTAATGTAATTAAACAAATTAACATAGGAGCAATGTTAGTTAACTAAAAACCAACCAGGCAGATTATTTGTCAGATAATTATATTTAACTTCCTAGGAACTCCACATATGTGGGCATCACATTTTGGGACGTCTAGACCAAAATACTTAATTTTTCTCTACAAGGGCCTGATATACACTTATGAGGACATTATACTGCCGCTGTACTATCAAAATTTGAAACAAATGTCCTCATATGTGGATCTCATTTTTCTCAAAAACAAAAACTAGGTAAAAAAAAAATCTGGTAATTCTTTGTTTTTACATTCTTTAGGTCCCAATCAACCCAAATAGCAAAGAAAAAGTAAAAATGCATGCCATGAAAGATCCCATTAAATGATTCAAAATAGCTGAAGGGAAGCCTTGACAGCTAACATCATCCACATTCACAGCAGCTAAGCTCCTGATAATGTTTAACATGAAGCCTTAATGGTATAAAAATGGGTGATATTAGAAATTAGATACATTTTCACAATCATTTTGTTCTGACCTGTAAATGTGTTTGTTTATACTCACCTGCTACTTCATTGTGTGCACCTTGCTAGCACTGGGTATGATTCCAGTTTAGTAAATGGCCTGTATTTGTATAGCGCTTTACTTAGTCCCTATGGACCCCAAAGCGCTTTACACTACATACAGTCATCCACCCATTCACACACACATTCACACACTGGTGATGGAAGCTACATTGTAGCCACAGCTGCTCTGGGGCGCACTGACAGAGGCGAGGCTGCCGGACACTGGGTCCGGCAGCCTCGCCTCTGTCAGTGCCACCGGGCCCTCCAGAACTATTCTTCACAAAATTATCAGAGGGATTCTTGACGCAGATTCAACAAGGTGCTGGAAACACTCCTCAGAGATTTTGCCCCATAATGACATGATAGCGTCACATATTTGCTGCAGATTTCTCAGCTACACATCCATGAAGTGAATCTCCTGATCAACAAGATCCCGAAGGTGTTCTGTTGGATTGAGATCTGGTGAATGGGGAAGCCATTTGAGGACAGTGTCATGTTTACGAAACCTACCGAAGATGGTAAGGGAAAGTGTGCCACGAAACCACCAGCAGCAGCCTTAACCACTGATAGGATGGATCTATACTTTTTTATTTTTTCCATCATGTTGTGACCCTACCATCTAATGTCACAGCATAAATTGAAAATCACCAGGCCAAGCAATGTTTTTCCAATCTTCTGTCTTCCAGTTTTTGTGAGCTTGTATAAACTGTATCCTAGTTTCTTGTTTTTAGCTCCTGGTGTGGTCTTCTGCTGCAGTATCCCGTCTATTTTGTGTTCAGAGATGCTCTTCTTCATATTATGGCTGTAACAAGTGGTCATTTGAGTTACTGTTGACAGCTGGAATCATTCTCCTCTGACCACTGACGTCACCCAGAGAACTGCTGCTCACTGGATATTTTCACCTTTTCAGACCTTCAGACCACAGAGGCACAGCTTGTGGGACAATAATGAGGTTTAGATGCGCCGTTATGTTCACCAGGACACACTCCATCACTTGTGCGCACATACCAAACACACCACAGTTATTTTACATGTTTGTTTGTTTTTACGTGTCCATTTGTCAAATTCCGACAAAAGGGCAAAATTAAAATATGCCTCATATTCACAGACCGTCACGTCCTTGACTCTGTCATTTTTAACGTCAAAGTATTTTTTTTCCTGTTCTTTTTTTTCTTTTTAATATTAAAAAAACCCCACAAACATACATTTTCAGATCCAGAATGAACTGGAAAGAATTCCCCAGTCAGCAGTTCCCACAGCTCACCTACAGCAGCCAATGAGGAACAATAGGCACATTTAGATATGAATAGCTGGCAGCCTACTGAAAGCATTTGAACAGGATGAAGAGATGGCCACAATTGTATTAGATTTACAGTCACAATGAGAACCTTCAGTCATTTCTGCTCTTTCTCCACTGCCGACTATCTAATATCTGTGATAATACCACCTCAAATTGTCTCTCGACTGCATTGGGAGCCTACAAAATTCATGGCTTCCTCCTTGAGATTTGAACAAGTGTACAGTGAAGTAAACAAACTAACCGACAGAACTGCACCAATATTGAGGTCATATCCTTTTTCCTTAATAAATGGGCAGTGGCTTGTGATGAATGCTTGGATCTCAAAATGACCTAGTGATCATCTACTGTGTGTATTTGTGTGTGTGATATCTGTCACTTGGAGGCTCCAAGCACTATTATAACGAGCATACGGTTGGCGTCACATGCATAGCTCATATTAACCCTTCAGCTCTTTTCTGGATCTTCTGTATGGACGTATAAGACTGTGTGTTTCTGCCTGTTTTTTGTTTTTTTGTAATGTGTATTTACAGCCATGTCCGTGTATGCATGTGAGGGTGCTCATCCATGTTAAAGCAACAGTAAGTGTTTTACTCATGTTTTAATGTCTGATTATGTGCAGTGACTCAAGGAAAGAATGAGGCAAAGTCTCTGGCTCAGAGCTACGACTTGAGCGCCATCTCGTTTATCCTCATCTAGCCTCATCATCCGTCTTTATCAAGCCCGCACCCTTCGGTCGCTGTCCTAAACTTTCTGCAGTCAGTGCCCTGAGACAACTCAACCAAGCACCCAGAAAACTCCCTCAAACTCCCACAGCCGCTCAATAAGGACCATTCATAGCCCACACTATAGGAAGGAACAGAACAGAACATTGTGCTGACACACATTTACGCCAATGTAAGGGTGAGCCAGAGGTGAGCAAGAAACCCCCAAGAAGTCCAAATCTAATTTCACACAGAAACACACTAACGGGGCGAGGGAAAGAAAAATGACACAGTGAGAAGCTTCAAATGTAGCTTTCACCTCTGAAGAACTGCAGCCAAACATCCCGACAATCCCACACTCCTCCTCCTCCTCCTCGCTCGATCCCCTTTCTCCTGCGAGAACAAGATCCATGAGTGGCTCCAGCAGATATCTAACCTGGCAAGCATATGTACGCCTGTGTGTCACTGTGTGTGTGTGTGTGTGTGTGTGTGTGTGTGTGTGTGTGTGTGTGTGCGCGCGCATGTTCCTCGGGCCGTCCCACGGGGGATACGTGCATCTCGTCTGTGAGTCACAGGCAGAGTCTGTGTCTGTGTGCGAGTCCGTCAGAAGACATCAGCATCAACATCCTTAGTTCACCTCAGGCAGACACACACACACACACATGCATTGTACATCGTCAAACCTCCCCAGGGCTATGTGCTATCCCCCCCCACCCCACATCCCCTCCAGCTGAAACCTCAGTCTCTCCGTTTGCTGTCGATGTCAAACTGGCCGTTCGCTCACACTGGACAAAGGCGTAGCATATGCCTGCCTGCCTGGAAAACACTGGATGAGATACTCAACACAAACAGACATACATTTTTCACCACAGGATGACTGCCTTTTTCTTTTTTTAGCTTTATCCCTAAATAAGTGCAATTATTACATTTCTTAGTTATTTATTTTGTTTATCTTCCCCCAAAAGTTGTTTTGTTGCTGCAAGAAAATGAAAGAAACTCTTAAACATAACCCAAAATGTGCCTTAAAAATGTCTTACTTTCAAATTGTTGTATAGGTTTGTCTTAGATTAGATTTGTTTCTTTTTAAGGATGTGTAACACAATAGCACTCGTATACATTTTTTTTCATTTGCTCAACTTTAAATGTAACGATTCCCCATTTTAAAAAGAGAGACAACATAGATATAAAAGAAAAAGAAGGAACGAGATAAGCGGGTCAACACTGAGACCAAAACCAAAGAAATAGACAGAAAGAAGCGCAGAGAGACAAACAGGCAGACAGGTAGGATTTGGAAAGCGCTGAAACAGACACAGACAGACAAACGAAAAACAGAAAAATGGACCGAGAGACAGACGCAGACTGAGAGGCTGACAGTGGAGTGGACGGCCGGGCTTCACTCTGCACGAGTGCTCCAGGGAGGCTCTCGGCGCTGAGAGTCATTATCGTTCTATGACACAGATGAATAGTGCATTAGCATAAGGGAGGGCCTGACATGACACATGACAGACACAACTCCCTTTCGCTCCGTCACCTTTTCATTTCCTCCCACCGAAAGGAAGAGTTTTCTTTTTTTGGCTCGTTTACATATAATATAAATATGAGTGCATGATTTTAACTACCACAGCAAAGGTTCACTGCGTTAAAATGCCATTCTACCTAATAATACCGCATGAGACAGTTGCTGATAAAATGTGTGTGTGTGTGTTTGCCCTGACAAATAAAAGAGAATATAACAACTCTGCAGTGCCTCACTACACAGCGAGTGTTTGGTAAGAGCCTCTGAATAGACTCGTGGCCTTGTTTGGAGTGTGCCTCATTCTGGTGTGTTGTTTAATGAAGAGCCTCTCAGAAAATATACATACACACACACACACACACACGCGCACACACACACACACACACACACTACAAATGGTATCAATGGTTTTGCAGCACATGGAAAAATGAGTGCATGTTTGGTAGGTGAGAGCAGCATCCCAAGGTCTTCCATCCGTTCATTGTTCTCCGTTCTTGTTAATAATTTCCAGTGTTTATATGTCCGTGACTATTCCTGGCATGTAATCAGGAGTTTTGTGGAGACAGGCCTGTGCGTAGGGGAAAGTCTCTTACTCTGGCTAAGCTTTTTAGCTCCCTCTCTGTAACTCTGCTGACTGAGTGGAAGTTGCTTCTTGGCTTCTTCCTCATCTTTGTTGACTCACCGGGTAGGCAGCGTGTATGTCCACAAAAATAGCAGGGGGATCCTTTATGCGTATGAGGTGTCCTCCTAATGTGATGGCACAGAGCCATTTAAGCACCTTACCGTTGGTAAACACAGGGATTGCCTGGCCTATCCATCCGGTAATAAGTGGATCAACGTGTGTCCAAGAGCCCAGGCTGCCACTAACTACTGTCCTAATTGGATTAGTGAGTGTGACTCTGTGTGTGTGTGTGTGTGTGTGTGTGTGTGTGTGTGTGTGTGTGTGTGTGTGTGTGTGTGTGAGTGTGTGTGTGTGTGAGAGAGAGAGAGAGAGAGGGTTTCCCCAGCTTACCGTGTCCCAGGTGTGTATAGTAAAGCTGATGGAGTTAGACGCGCGTGTGACGTCATTCTCTAAGAGAGCCATCCGGTCACCACTGTGACCCAGTGGCAGGTTTTGTTCCTTATCACCTGGAAACGTCAGGCAGGAGATTCCATCAGCAACACGTGACGTCATTGAGCGAGAGGTGGAAGCACAGGGGAGGAAAAGACGGGCATTACCTGACAATATCCAACTGAGCAGGGCTCGTAATAAGTCTTTACTCTATACTGCTTAATCAGTGCGATCAGGACAGCCACAAGAAACAACTGTTAATGCACCCGATAACAGCATCTAATTTGGGAATGTAAAAATTTTTAGACAAAGTGTAAGAATTTTAAATTTGAACAATTTTAGAACCAGTGACCTAAGCGCTCTGTTCAAAGTCATGTTTGGTCGACTGGTGCCTCCCAGTTGCCACAGTTTTCACAGGTCTCTATGCAGTTCTGTGAACATGAGCACATCAGATGATTCAGCAGCTTGTAGAACCGCTTTTAGCTGTTAAATACTTGAACTAATCATTTTCTAAATGATTTTATTCAGCTCTCATATTGTGGTGAACAAATTTTGCCCCACTCTTCTTTACAGTGTTGCTTTCTGGACAGCTTTCTAACATCCCACCGCAGCGTTTCAATCAGGTTGAGGCCATTGCACCTTGATTCTTTTTGTTTTCCAGCCATTCTGTTGTAGATTTGCAGCTGTGCTTGCAATCATTGTCCTGTTGCATGGCCCAGTTTGGCTTCAGCTCGCAGACAACTTCAACTTTGACTCTAAAATACTTTGGTATACAGAGGAGCTCATGTTTAATGGCTGCAAGGTGACTAGGTCCTGTGGCTGCAAGACCAGTTAAAATCATCACACCTTCACTGCTGTGTTTGAAAGCTGGTATGAGGTGATTGTGCTGGTGTTTCCGTTATTGCCAAACGTCTCAACTTTGGTCTCATCTGAGCCAGAAGTCTTGTGCTGTCATGTTGTTTTGAGAGAGAAGAGGCTTTCTCCCAGCAACCCTTCCAAACAAGCCAAACTTGTTCAGTCTTCTAAGTGTACTTTCATGAACTTTAACATTTAACAAGCTAACTGAGGCCTGCAAATCTACTTACCCTCCTAATTCCTATGGAAGCAATAAGGGCGTGCATTGCATGTGTAGTTTTTCACCTGACTGCAGACTTCTATGGAAAATTTCACTTTCAGATATCTGTGTATATGACCAAAAATGTCTATATTGGGTTTTTTTGTTTTTTTTTAAATTATGTATTTATTTGATTTGATTTTTGGTTGTTACAGATGGGACAGACATGACTGGGGTATAGGACAGGGAGAAAGATCGAAAGAAAGAGAGGGAGAGAAAAAAATAAAGGGGAGAAGAGATGGTGAGTAAGGGGGGAAGAAAAAAAAGATAAACAAACAAAACACCTTGATCACCTGTATGGAGATAAGAAAAACAGAAGAGAAAACAAACAAAAAAGAGCAACATAACAAATACAACACCATCTCAATAAACTAGCTAACAGTAGATAACGGTAGATACTACAAACAAGATCGACAGCGCACAATGTGTATTCTAAAGGTTTCTCCATGTAACGATCTGCTAGGGAGTGTGGGGAGCCATAGCCCCGTCCCTCAGCGCATGAAGCAGGTATGGAGGAGATCCAGGCCCCAGACATCCAGAAGCCCCAGAGTACGAGGACCCACGGAGGACCACCACAGAGGCAACGGTGCCACCCTCCTGGGAAGAGCTGAGGAGAGCCCCAAACGAGAGGTCACCCAGCAGCCACGGAGCAGAGGCCAGAGGGGGTTGCAGTGACGTGCCCGCGGGCTTAGCCGGCAGCCAGCTTTGCCAGAGAGGACCGAACCTCAGGCCCAGAGGCCAGAGGGCACCCCACCCCTCAGAAGGGGCCCAGCCGGGCCACAGGCGTCAGGCACAGCTTCCTTCACTTTCTCATTTATGCCGTATATGAAACTTTTATTTGGATCTGTGATGTTTAAACAACAACACAAAATAGTCTGTCTATCCTACTAGCAATTATTACAATGTAATGTTTAGAAAAGAAGCTATCAGTAACTGCAAGCCTACCTACCACTGGATGAGATCATGCACTGAGTGGGAAACACTCCAAAACCGCATCCTGGTATAAAATACAAAGCAGTTCATCTGCATCTGCAAGATCTCAAAATTGTGCATACTTAAGTCAAAACACAATATGATTTGACTATTGTCAGTTTTTACAGTTTTACAGTTTACACAGATTGAACTCAAAAAGTCCCCTTTCTGTCACCTGACCAGTGAAACAAAGTCTAAACCTAGTTTGTTATTTTGCATGTGTGGGCGAGTGAGCGGGGGTAGGGATGCTGAATGTGCCAATCCATAAGCCCCATCGACAGAAAAACTACCGTTCCTCAACCGGAAAGAGCACTGGAGGAGAAACACTCCAACTGGATGTCCTTAGAGCAGTTCAAACACAATATTCAGACTCTTACAAACACAAAAATCAGGCTGGCAAAGTTGTCGATAGTGTATTTTGGCAAATAAAATGAAAATGAATGGACTGAGTGGGACACAGACTGGAGAACTAGCTTGGGAACAGCTTGTTATTTTTATTCATATTAAGCTATTTATACCCAACAAAGCATTTAAACACTTGTTTCATGTATTTAGCAGGTATGAGAGTACATATTGTGCTTAAAAAAGTCAACACATCAGCAGCCAGTTATGAAAGTTAACAGGCAAGAGATACAAGAGTGAGTCTTGCTACAAAAATGTTCCTATTAATTATCTGCATGGTTGCTACACTACACTACACTACTTGCCTTTGTGTGTTTGTAACAAAAATAGTGATTTACACCAGGTTGGGTCAAATTTGAGTCCGTGACTTCATATGATCGCATCGTGTGGATATATTATATTATAAGAGAGAGATACCAGATTCAGACGTGGCATTTATTTAAACAGAAATTGCACAATTGCCTAGCTTTTCTAGGCATTTTAAAAATGTTACGGTGGAAATATGGAATGAAATATTTTTTTATTGCTGTACAGCAGTTGTTTCCTATTGCAAATGAACAGCAAAGCTAAATGAATGCAACCCTTATCCTGAAATCCAAGCAATATAAGCAAACCAAGCAATAATTGCCGTACAAGCAATCAAGATGTGACTGAAGTGCAGATTTCCAGCTTTGATTGAAGGGGCAGTAAGGCTGAAGAGATATTGTGTTAAACTGAAGGAATTACGGACAGTTCCCCCATTTTTAGATGCTTAAAAGAAAAGAGATAATTGACTGTCAAGAACCCTTTTCCTCATATTTTGTGACAAATTGAGCAGGACAAAACATCTGGAGCTGATTCGGTTCAACCACATCTTGATTGTTTGCTTTAAAATCAATCATGACAGTGTAAAGGGGCAAAATTACAAAAATTTTATCACAATCCAAATGCTTATGAAGCTTAAGAAGCTTATAACTTATAACTTATAACTTATAACTATTAAAACCTGTCACCTACCAGTCACCTAAAGTGCCTCCTGGGCACTTTAGGTGACTGGTATTTCTGATATGTAAGACTCATTATGCCAGTGAGTGTATGCCTGCTGTCAGTCAGTCAACACTATTATACCAGGTGGTTAGCAAATGGTTGGCTAGCTGGTGAAATGGTTAAATCTTCAGTTGAAAATTACCAACAATCATCCCACAGATGTAATATTATCTACAGCTACTCTTAGTACCATTGATGTTAAGTTAGACTCTTTTTCTCTAATTAATCTTTCTGAGTTAACTTCAATAATTACTTCCTCCAAACCATCAACATGTCTTTTAGACCCCATTCCTACAAAACTGCACAAAGAAGTCCTGCCATTAATTAATTCTTCGATCTTAAATATGATCAACCTATCTCTAATAATCGGCTATGTACCACAGGCCTTCAAGCTAGCTGTAGTTAAACCTTTACTCAAAAAGCCATCTCTAGACCCAGCAGTCTTAGCTAATTATAGGCCAATCAACAACCTTCCTTTCATATCAAAAATCCTTGAAAGAGTAGTTGTCAAACAGCTAACAGATCATCTGCAGAGGAATGGTTTATTTGAAGAGTTTCAGTCAGGTTTCAGAGCTCATCACAGCACAGAAACAGCTTTAGTGAAGGTTACAAATGATCTTCTTATGGCCTCTGACAGTGGACTCATCTCTGTGCTTGTCCTGCTAGACCTTAGTGCAACATTCGATACTGTCGACCATAATATCCTATTAGAGCGATTAGAACATGCTGTAGGTATTACAGGTACTGTAGTGGACCACCAGAGAGGCAACGGTGGTTTGTGGTTTGTATCATATCTATCTAATAGACTCCAATTTGTGCATGTAAATGGAGAGTCCTCTTCACACACTGAGGTTAATTATGGAGTTCCACAGGGTTCAGTGCTAGGACCAATTCTGTTTACAATATGCATGCTTCCCTTAGGCAGCATCATTAGAAGACATAGCATACATTTTCACTGCTATGCAGATGACACCCAGCTCTATCTGTCCATGAAGCCAGATAACAGACACCAATTAGTTAAACTGCAGGAATATCTTAAAGACATAAAGACCTGGATGGCCGCTAACTTTCTGCTTCTTAATTCAGATAAAACTGAGGTTATTGTACTCGGCCCTGAAAATCTTAGAAATATGGTATCTAAGCAGATTCTTACTCTGGATGGCATTACCTTGGCCTCCAGTAACGCTGTGAGGAACTTTGGAGTCATTTTTGACCAGGATATGTCCTTCAATGCACATATTAAACAAATATGCAAGACTGCTTTCTTCCATTTGCGCAACATCTCTAAAATTAGAAATATCCTGTCTCAGAGTGACGCTGAAAAACTAGTTCATGCATTTATTACTTCCAGGCTGGACGACTGTAATTCATTATTATCAGGATGTCCAAAAAACTCACTGAAAAGCCTTCAGCTAATCCAAAATGCTGCAGCAAGAGTACTGACAGGGACTAGAAAGAGAGAGCATATTTCTCCTGTTTTGGCTTCCCTTCATTGGCTTCCTGTTAAATCCAGAATTGAATTCAAAATCCTGCTCCTCACATACAAGGTCTTAAATAATCAGGCCCCATCTTATCTTAATGACCTTGTAGTACCATATCACCCTATTAGAGCACTTCGCTCTTGCTCTGCAGGCCTACTTGTTGTTCCTAGAGTATTTAAAAGTAGAATGGGAGGGAGAGCCTTCAGTTTTCAGGCCCCTCTTCTGTGGAACCAGCTTCCAGTTTGGATTCGGGAGACAGACACTATCTCTACTTTTAAGATTAGGCTTAAAACTTTCCTTTTTGCCAAAGCATATAGTTAGGGCTGGACCAGGTGACCCTGAATCCTCCCTTAGTTATGCTGCAATAGACATAGGCTGCCGGGGGATTCCCATGATGCATTGAGTTTTTCCTTTCCAGTCACCTTTCTTACTCACTATGTATTAACAGACCTCTCTGCATTGAATAAATATCTGTTATTAACCTCTGTCTCTCTTCCACAGCATGTCTTTTATCCTGTCTTCCTTCTCTCACCCCAACCGGTCGCAGCAGATGGCCCCGCCCCTCCCTGAGCCTGGTTCTGCCGGAGGTTTCTTCCTGTTAAAAGGGAGTTTTTCCTTCCCACTGTTGCCAAAGTGCTTGCTCATAGGGGGTCATATGATTGTTGGGTTTTTCTCTGTATCTATGAAGCGCCTTGAGGCGACTTATGTTGTGATTTGGCGCTATATAAATAAAATTGAATTGAATTGAATTGAATTGATGGTGTCAAGTGACAGAGAGGGGTAAACTGTAATAAACGCTAAATTGAGCTTCTTTTTATTGAGAACAGCAGTAGATGACTACAATGTGTGGTCTGCTTCTGGTGAACACCAAGACGGGAGCCAAGCTAAAGCACTTGTAAACAATGCAAAACCACCATATAAGTGCAATTTCTAATTGGCTAGAAGAACAATGCGTGATGAACTACTTGAGATTTAAAAATCTGAATATTTTTATATACATAAAAGAAATACAGGAGACTCCAAATACTGTTTCTCTTTCACTTTGATATAAAAGAAGACGTGAGAAAATGAAAATAAGATCAAAGGACACTCAAGGCAATTTATAAAAATCAAACCTATGTACAACAGTGGCAGTACTGCAAATACAGTAACAGAGATGTACGTGGACAGAGCAGCTTGTGAGACGTAAATGGACATCAGTGCAAATGGCCAACAGCAGCAAGTGTGACAGTAGTGCAGATGGTTGCAGTAAAGTGCCAAAGACAGTAAGCATCACTAAAAGAATCAAATGCATTGATATCACGTGTAAGTGAGTGTCAGGGATAGAGGGCAGAGTAGGGAGGTAGTGAAGTTTATCCTCCTGACATCCTGCTTTAACATGTTTATGATAAAAATGAGGCAGGGCTGGAAGAACCGTATCCCCACACGTTTCGATGGATGGACACCCTGAATGCTCCACCCCTAAGTGCATGGCACTGCTCCAGCTGCGCCATCATCAACATCTTAATATTCTACATGGATACACTGGACCAAAATCCTCAGTCCACCTTCTCTGCACATGTCCAAGACATATTAGCCTTGTCATTTCTAATTTTCCCCATTCTGGTCACTCCCAGTGAAAGCCGTAACATTTTTAACTCTGCCACCTTCAGCTCGGCCTCCTGACTTTTTGCCACCATCAACAAACCATACATCGCAGCAGGTCACTCATGCTGCTATCCTGTCACAAATCATCATCAACATTTTAATAGCTTACAGTGTTTGTTGTTGTATATTGGGGGAACTGTGCAACTGGCACGACAATAATTAATAGGAGCTCTTTTGGGGGGGGGGGGGGGGGGGGGGGAGAAATCTTAGAAACAAGCATAAAATAATTCACATGTACATGCTTGTGTAGTTTCAGTGAACCTACCATTTGAAATGTCATCCCACAGCATAATTAGTTATATTGTCTAACAAGAGTGTTGACACAGCAATACAGTAATCTGTCTCTAATCTGTCAGGTCACACACAGAAAGAGTGTTTGCTCACAACAGAACATACTGTGATTAAATGAGTCACAGAACAGCGTGCAGAAGAGGGCAGCGGTTAGAATACTGAGAGATTTACACACGTCTGTGCTCATGAGAGTGTTTATGATTTTTAGAGATTTATGTGGCTTGTTACCACTGATCCTTTGCGGAATGCTAATTAAACAATCATCTTTCATCAGCACAGCCCACGAAAAGGCACAGTGCAGCGACGTATTCAAACCTGTGGGAAAGCCTTTCTTGGCATTGCATTTCAGCAAAGTCACTTTAAAAGCGGAGCAATTCGAGGTCAGTGTGACACTTGCAGCCTCTCACACCGCTGCAAGCCCGGCTTATTCACACATCAAAAACCTTCTCCCACCTAGACCACACACACAAGCACAGCACTCACACATACATGTGTGAATTTAGAGTACATGGGTAATGAGAGACAGGACAGCACTTGGCTTTATTAGTTAACAATATGACTGCAAATACTCATAGGTCAGTGTTAACGGGTTTAACAAACAGAGGTTCCCCATGTAGTGGGGATGTCTGTACTCTACACTGAACTCTGAGAAAGTAAAAACAGATGAGGTTTGTCTTCCCAACTGTAAATTTAAAGTGTCAATTTTCATTGCTTTGCTTTAAAATTGTAAAAAAAATAATAATAATAACAAATAAAAATCCAGTCCAGTGTTTCTATACTTCACAGGCTGACCCTTCTTGAGTTATTTGAACTGTTTGAATTTATTTTGGATTTTCTCTAATCCACACAGGGTCAAAAGTACACATATAGGCCCAAATATATACATACACTTCCTTAAATCTCAGGACTTGTGCACCCATTTCTTGTTTTGAGACATATGCTGGGATAATGCACCCATTATCCCAGGAAAATATGAAGAAGCAAGAAATAAAGGGTGACTTAAATGACTACATTTAGGTCAATCTACATTTTCATTAAAAAAAAAAACAACAAAAAAAAACGGATTTTTCACAGAGACGTCTAATTGACAAGTAAGGATAGCAAAGGGGAAAAGCAATGAATCAACAGCATCTTAATCTTTGTATATGTTATTTATTTTTGCAAAAAATGTTCTTGACAGAAGGGCTACAGTCACACTTTTAAATATAAATTTGTTCTTTTTAGCGTGGGCTGCACTGACATCATTTGGAAAAAAATTACTCTCTCTGTCTCTCTGTTGGAAACAGGATGTTTTTATCAATTATCACTGAAAAGAAGCCTACAAAGACCCCTCAACACTCTGGCCCACGTGCATATACGCATGCACAAACTGTACTCCTACAAAAAAAGCACACATTCACTGCTACCTCAAATCCGTTGCCATTGAGAGGGGAACCTTAGCCAATCAGAGAAAGGAAGGCAACAGAACAGGAAGTGTGGTCACAGTTTGTGTTCATCATCGGCACAGAAATAGCTCTCAGAGAGTAAACAACGCATCCCATTCATAAAAAAAAGCCGGCAAACGCCTACTCCCCTGCAGCGCAACAAGAGGGGAAAGAAGAGATAAAGACAGGGAGAGAAACAGACAAGTGGCAGAAAGAGACAGATACAGTACAGAGACAGACACAAAGAGATGGAAATATACGGCACAGACAAAAAGAAAATGACAAAAGAGCAGCGTGAGATGGGAGGCCGCGGCTCGAGTAAGAAAGAAAGCCTGACTGTGACATCACATCCTCGTCACTGCTGGTTCCACTTCCTTGGTTTGGAAAACACCAGAAACCTACGTCACGTGGTGAGACACTGCTTTCCAGCTCTCACTTTGTCACTTGCAATGTGACACACGCACAAATACACACATGCACCAATACAATATGCGCTATAAGTTACAAACATCCACCGTAAACCCTCGTAACATGAGCGCCCAGCGCATCCATGAGCCTCAACTGGAGTCGCCAGCTGTTTCCCAGCCCACACGTTGTGCCATTAGACCATCCGCTTTCCACTTACACACATAAAACACACCCGCAACATGCTTACCACGTAATACCAGATAAGGAAATTGTTTGGTTACTTGTGTGTGTATGTGTGTGTGACGTGTCAGACAGAGGAAGTGAAGATCTATTTTTAGAAGAGCGGAAGTGTCCACTTCTCTTTCCAGGATTAGCACATAGACATATAGAGGCATGCACAAAGACACACACGCACAGAGAGACACACACGTACGCACAAAGACAAATGAGAAAAACCAGTGAAAGTGCACACTTCCTTGCCACAAACACCCACACTGTGCATGCTGGTGAGTCTGATGAAATGTGTGAGTTTTAATTTAAAATTACGCAATCGCCTCTTGCAGGTAAAGTTCTTCCAACGTGGAGACATGCAACCGAAAAAACAAAGCTACGCTCTACTCTACAACAAAGGTGTGAAGACAGAACATAGTAGAAAGTCCACAGCTCACACGCAACAGCCAAATGTAAAATGACTTCTATTTCAACTACACCATATACACGACTGCACCCACAGACTGGTTTAACTGCCATCACTTGCTGATCAAACAGCACCTTTCAAGTTTCTGTGATATCCCACAGGATACTCAGGTGATAATAAAGCTGTGTCATTGTAGTACTGATGTCATATGACTGTCATGGCACTAAGAAAAGAGGTGGGTGTTTTCACTTCCATTTACATCACATGGTAACAGGATGAAACTAGCAAGTGAGACATGAGTGGGTGATATTGTCGTTACCTTGATCACTGGACCACAAACCTATCTGCTGTATGACCAGAGACAAAAAAGGGGAAAAAATGGTCCTAGATTGACTGTACGACTCCAGAAACAACCCGTGCTCGCGGGGAAATTAGGCTCGTTCTCATGCAGCATCACTAATGAAACATACTGTAGGCGTCACCCAGTCTGTTTTCATTTTTCACAGAAAATTGTGAAATATTAACAGAGCCCTTCTGCCAGTTAAAGGACCACACTGTGCCTTAGTAGCTTGCGAGGAATACCACTGATTTTGTAGATCAATTTCCTGGAGACATTTCATTTATTTTTAAGTAGGAGGGAAAACTACGCTCTCACACTTTCTGTAAAACTAGATGCTATAAATGATCTTTTGTCTTTTCAAAGGAAAGTGTGTGGCAGCAAAAGAATAGAATTTATGAAAGAAACATGGGTCAAAATAAATGCAATCAGAGGAGTCAAGAAACAATACGGAAATATCTACATCACGTAACTGTGATACTGTAGTTATTTGTACTAAAATGGCTGTTGTTTGGCATCCGAGACTGGAGTTCCCCGACAAGTCCTTGAACGCATAAACAAACAAGGAGTTTTCCCAAATTCTTCCATTTCGTAGCTGCATCGCTACATGATGAAGCAACGCTGACTCAAGGATTAAGGTGACTGAATGTTTTCTTCGGTAGGCCGGCTGTCTCACTGAATGCAATGTTACTACAGCGTGATTTATGTAGCGTAATTGAATACATGGAAACTGCCTGAATGTCTGCAGACAAGCTGGAAATCAATCCAAAAGGGGGTTTCCATCGATTTATCTTGCCAAAGTCACACAACATGGGGAGAATCATTCGGCCTGTGAAAACAGCTTTGAAATATCTTCATTGGCTCTCGGGGAGTTTTGACAAGTCTGATAAATTATCACATGAGTGTCTCAGCTTGAGCTTTACAAACCAAGAGTTGCAAAGGCTGCGACTGCTAAGTACGGGTACAAGTACCATGTAGGAGTTACCTCTGCAGTAGCCAGAAGGTAACAACAACAATTAGCTCATGTAATGAAACAAAGAGTACAATTGTTTTAAACTGAGAGGACCTAAACTTGTCTGAGCAGTACAGGTAACAGATAAATTAACAGAGAGGCAACAGGAAAAAACATAAAAAGCAATTATTGCTAAAATACATAAATAACGAATAAAAATGAATAGCTGTTTGCTAAAAGTAAATTAGACAGTTGGAAGGAGGTTGACCCATTTTTATTATGGAAAAACGTGTATTCCACAAGCAATTGGAGAGTGGTTGCTGGAAACTGCTGGCAGCCACGAAGAGGTACTGTGTGCTGCACAGAAAGCCTCCTTGTGATTGCATTGGTCAGATTTAGCAGTTTGCATGTAGAATACAGACTTGAGTCCAAACAGTCGCTAAGAGATAGTGAAATGTGAAAAAGTGCAGCCCAAACCAAAAACGGAGAACACCTTCAAAGTAAAGGTTGTGCCTTACTGTTGCAATCAACACGTTTTAAATAGTCAGTCTCCAGGCCTGTGTCACCGAGGCGTAAACGAACCGGATGACCAAATAAACAGTCAACTAAAATTCTCAATAAAATGTTTAGGTGTGGTATATTTCAGCATAGTTGAAATAGATTGAGTTGAATGTATTTGATGGTTTCAGATTATCTGAATGGACAGGTGGACCCAAAGTGGTCAGGGATAAAATTAAGACCACCTGCCTAATATTGTGTTGGTCCCTCGTTTGCTACCTTCAGTAAAAGCTTCAGTAGCTCATCTGCCTTTGCTCCCCACATGTATCAGTGAGCCTTGGCTGCTCATGACAGTGTCCTGGTTCACCTTTGATACATACTGATCGCTGCAGACCGGGAACACCCCACAAGAGCTGCCGTTTTCGGAGATCCTCTGACCCCGTTGTCATAATCTGGCCCTCGTCAAACTCACTCTTACACTTGCCACCAAGCACATAGCAGAAGAATGACACAAATTGTGTAACGTAAAAGCACACTGGAAACGTCTAATTCTTGCAAAGAATTTGTCCTCTAAAACCACACTGTGGAAAAAAAGGAAGTTGGCATCAAGCAATGATGAGCTGCTCCTGATGTTTCTAAACAAGAAAAGGAAGATACAGATTCTGGATCCATGATGAAGAGATAATCAGTGTTATTCACTTCATCTGTCAGTGGTCATAATGTTATGCCTGATCGGCGTATGTACTGAGAGTTTTAAACAATGTGGTCAGCGTAACAAAGCGTAGCTGGTTTTTGTGAGCTTTGACAGTTTTATTTCTTCTCTTGACTGTCTCTAATGTTTCATGGAAGTGAAACAACCTCACTGTAGTTTCCCTTTAATGGTGCAAAACATAAATAACCTCAGAATATAGACACCACGGTGTAGCCGAGGTAAAGAGGAAGCAAAGTCGGAGAGTTTTCTAATGTCTTGGGCACAAGAGACAAAAGGAGCGAGAGAGACAGACGATGTTTTCTGCACTGAAATGCTTTTTTTCAGATATCTAAAGTTCTTCTAACACACTCATATGCACACACGAACACTTAGCATGAGTACAAGGGCCAATCCCCTAGCCCCCCCAGAGGTGTACCTCTGGGCTGGTTAATGGACGCACTCACTCATCCTGATACTTTCCTCCCCCCTTAAGCTCATCTTCTACTGCTCCTACTTCTCCCACTCCCCTTTTTTTCCCCACTCCAGTAACATTTTCCACCCCACTGGAAATGAGAATGGGTGGGTGGCTGGGTGAATGGCAAGGCTCCTCACCAGAGCCGTTACAGTCTACACAGAAAAATGGGTCAGGGGGTGGGTGGGTCCTATATTTCAACCTTCCAGGAGTCCATGTGCTATGGATACGTGAATGAGGTGAGCTTAAGATAACAACCCCAAGGGTGGCATCATCTCCAGGCACAAGCTCCTAGTACTGCTCTGATGTTCTGATCCATTATATTCATGTCGAAAAATACTTTTTTTTTCTTTGTGCAGCTTTCCTCTTCAAAAAGAACCGACTATGTGACGGAAAAAATAAGCACGCTTCAAGCCCTCTCATCTCTTGCATCAGTTGGAGCAGGATAAACAGTGCACCAATTTTATCTCACAAACAAGTAACTCTATTCTGACACTGTTTTAAATCTGTGATATACGTCGTTGTGCATGTGGGCGTCTTTGTTGTGTACGTGTGTCAGTGCGCGTGCGTGTGTGTGTGCAAACGTGCGCATGAGCGTATGTGTGAATGGTGTTGATGCGTAGGAGACAGTTACGTGTTTTGGCTTATAACATGGCTGTTGATGGCTTGAGTTGTCATGACGATTTTTAGTAGGACTTCACCATGGTGACCATGACTGGACACACACACACATACAAGTGCAAACACAAATACAATTTTAATCCAGAGCAGCGGAATATTTCCTAAATAAGTCAATGACACACTTTTGTCTTCTCTTCTTTTTTTTTTAGCTTTACACAAATGCAGCTCTTAAGGCTTACTGTTAAATTAGCTCCCGCTGCCACACTAAACAATTTTAAGATACACATTTAGAAATGAATAATGGATACCTGACCCTGCACCACAGTTGGACAGGTCCAAAATAATCAAGTCCTCTTGTTTTACCTCAGATCTCAGGGTAATGTGTCAATACATTTAGTCCCTGAGTGGATCCAAGATGACTCGCTTTGATTACATGGTGCATTATAATTGTTCTTTCCAGGTTTACAGGTGGTGATGATGTGACGAATCCTACTTCCAGGCCTCAAGTATTCTGCGTTTAATATGGCTTTTGTGTTGTTAACATGTTTAATGTTTTGTATTTTCTTCTATTTAATCTCAAAAAGCTCCTAAAACAGTCAGTGATCACTGTTGACCTCCCTCGGCTTTTATTACCACTAATCATTTATTTAAGCTCAGTTTTTAAAACCTTAGGATGTAACTACAGCCCAGCCCATGCAGCAGTATATGAATGACTAACCTCGTATTGTGGATGGATTATCTCAGTTGTTCTCCTGGCTGAAGTTTGGTCCTTTTACAGCATCCTGCCATGCGATTACATTTGTTCCTGACCACCGAGAACACTCACGGTAACTTTTATCGAGTGGAAAAAAAAGTTAGCTTGTTCATATTATGCTAACATAGCTGTGTCGCTAGCGGTCACGTAGCACATCATTATATACCAGCTAGCCAAACTTCAGTTTACTACAGTTAAACTACAGTTTTTCAACCCTCAGTAATGCCATAGTGATCGTTTGATATATGGACCTGCAGCGGAGTTTAGGCCCAGACACGGCTAGTGACGTCAGACTTAACGACCAGATTGAGAAACTGTGAAAAGGTGGTAAAAATTAAATGGATATTTTTTTAAAAAAAACTGCTTTAATGTTTTTACTATTCACCAGAGTGCCACTCACTGGAGTATGATTTTGTATGGGTGCACCACAAGTTAGCTAGGCTCCAATTATCGTCATATGTACTTAAACTGTCCCTTTTATATTGTTATTCTTAAGGGTCTTTTAATGTCTCATTGCTGTCACTCCCTTTTTTTTTAAATGCATGCTGGGTTTTAGTAGATTGGTCCATTATACTATTACCCAGCATAATAATGAATTGGAATGTCACCAGAATTAATACCTATGGTACATTTCAATATCAAAATTATTAAAATGGAACAGTTCTTATGTTATTTATTTATTTTTATTTATTTTCTATTTGACCAAATGGAGTCAGAAAATTTGATACTCGAGTACTAATCAGTACTAAAAATTAGATACTCATTTGTAACAGTATTGATACAAACAGTTCCATCTTCGCCTCTACCTGACAAACAACTTCACACAGCCCATCTCCACACTAGCAGCTGAACACATGAACAGTAGCGCAACAAACTTAGCAACGTAGCATCTTGACACCTGGGTCTTTATGAAGAATTTCTTAAGGTCAGTAAAGCTCCTGTTTCAACAACACTGAAGCATTCTACAGCTATCATAAATATTAACCTAACAGATGCACACAATAACTTCACTTGTTTAACTATTAGCAATTACCCACATTAGCAGTTTGTCAAGTTATCATTAGTGTAGCAGCTGGCTGCTATGGCTAATAATAAAACTATAATACTACAGCATTATAGACAGCAAACATTTATCAGTCCTGCCTGTCTGTAACATTAATAGATAGTGTTAATTTAACAGTTTAACACAATTTAAAAAGTGATTTCTCTTCAGGTTTCTGATTGAAGCACATTAGTTTACCAGTAGGGGTGGGTTTTGATAATCGATTTATCGATTAAAATCGATAACATGATATCATTCATTAAAATCCTGAATCGATTTTTTAATATAAATTTATTTTATTTAACAGCTAAAACAGTAAATGAGAGCAGGTACACAGATTCTGCACAAAGACGTAAACACAAAGCACGGACCCGCCGTCGGATCAGAATCAGTTTCTCACCCGACGGCACAGCTGAAAGCCGACAGCTCACTGATTCTGATGTTTTGCCCTTTTTGCGGTAGATTCTGAAGCTGTAGGTTTTATCTCTCTCCAAACAACATTGACTGAACCAGCAGCAACAGAAGATCCAAACTACGCTTCACATTTCGCTTCACATAAACATCGTCATGAGTTCCCTCTTAGGTTTGCTGTTTTGCTTCCACACGATAAAATCACACTTCATGCACAGCTCTCTCTCTCTCTCAGTATACTTCAAGAACAGTTTCCCGTCTAATAATCTGTTTTCTTCAGTATTCGCTTGCTTGTTACGCACAAGTCTACCGTTGTTTACAGTGCTGTCGGCCGCTGTTTTTTTCCTTTTACTTACTTCCGAAAAGAAAACCTAATTTCTGCTGTTCAATAGGCTACTGAACAAAATCTAATAAAACCTCTGTAACTTTGCTCTGCTTCACTTCAGCAGCATCAGGTAATGTTCATATGTTGATTAATGGTTTTCTTTCGTTTTTGATCAACTGCAGAATATTTTTATAAAATCCCAGGCCAGGAAAATCACCTTCACGTTTTTCTGTGTTTTATCCTCAGCTACTTTGACACAAAGACATCTGCTGTGATGCTTACACCTTTGATAAAGTCTCGCAAGTGTCAGCTTTCCTTTTATAGATATAAAAATATGGAAATGTACTGATGCATGATCTGAATTATAATATTTCTGACTGTCTGAGGCAAAATTTCCTCGAATCGAATCGATTCAGGACCTTGTGAATCGGAATCGAATCGATTCTAGAAATCAGTGACGATACCCAGCCCTATTTACCAGCAATTAGTCCAAAATAGTGACAGCCTATCCTACCAACTCAACTTTTAGCAGCAACAGAATGGCTAATAAATGGTTCTGTAATTGAATACAGTTGCTTGAATACAGGATCTTTATTTTTATTAAGTTGTAAAGTTCAGAAGTAAATTCAAATTTACAGTGGTGTGTTTATGTGTTTCCAAAGCTAACTATATGCTGATACATTTAAATTTGGTGTTTACATATTTTGGTATTTACATGTTTACATGTTAGAATATTTACATGGGTACCTTTCAAAGTAATAAAGTAATCAAAGTAATAATAGCAGTAATAAACAGTTGAATTTACTGCAGAGGTTTTCCCTCATTTTTCTAAGCGGAGGACTTTCTGGACTTATCTGACTAGTAGATAGATAGTCACGGGGGTTCGAACAAGGAAGTGTTGGGTTGAAGTGTTTCAAGACTCAATGTGCTGCTAAGAAAGATATCTATCTCCATCTTGCTGTTCTCTGATCTGAGAGAAAATTAGTACCATATAATAAACCCTGATACAGTTATGTGTCTCTTGTCTGTTGCCCCTCAAGGCCATGTGTCTAAAAATGAACTATTATAGAAAAGTTCATCTAAATGACCTCTGTCAGCATTAAGTGATGTAATAGCCAAGGGATTGAAGTATCTGTTTGTTCTACACTGGGGTAGAAGGTAACGGAGACCTGGGAGCAATTTTCTGAACTCAGAAAACAAAACATGGTCAGGATGGTTAATAATGTTTTTTGCCGCCTTTATCACCTGTTTTCCCAGAACAAACACAAATCTCTCTGCCTGACCCCCAAGACTTTGGAGCCGGTGTAATATATAAAACACGACACCAGGAAGGCTGTCTTTTGACATCAAAGCTATAATGAACGATGAAGATGATGAAATGTAGTTCTGCAGTATCATTTTTAATCCCATGTGGTAGAGTCTTAACTCTAAAAGAAAGGGTTGCTTTTCATACCATTTGATTTTGTTTTAGCCATCTGACCAAGCAACCAAATCTCTGCAACTGCTGCTGTGATGACCTGACAAAATAAAAGGCAGCAAAACTATCAACATTAGCTTAAAGGTGTTGAAAACTTAACAAAACTTAACTTTCACTTTTTATGCTCTGATTATCTAGTGAAGCTACAGATGGCACAGAATAAAAGTTAAAAACATCCTCCTTTTATTTTCTTCCACAAAACCTAAAAAAAAAACATGGTTTCAACGGAGCATGAATATGCACATGAATGGTTGTTAAACTCTTTGTGTTAGCCCTGTGATGGTGTGGTGACCTCTCTCGGTTGTACCCTGCCTTTCTTCCAATGCCAGCCGAGATGGGTTCCAGTAAGGGGTGACCTTAAAGCACTGGTGGCCAGTTGATGGATGAAAGCCTACATGAGTTCGGGGTCACTAACTTCTTTGTCACTCACCACCATGACACACTCTGTGGTAACAAATATACGCAAGACTTCTGCTGTCGGGTAAGACGGCACACATCAGTTAACGTTGCGTCCATGACCATGACTCTGCGGCACAGAGCGCAACAGGCTCCTGCATATTATCTCCCACATATGAAAGACGCAAGCAGACGTCAACCAATCACACACAACAAAGCTCTGACATCAGGGCTGACATGACAGCTAAGCAGGAACAGCTGTGTAGTCCTTACAGGCCACACCACAGCAGAGTGACGCAACAGTGCGCAGTGTGTAAGCGTGCGTGTGCGCGCTTCTGCCAGTGGGACTGCATGCATGTGTGTGTTCCTAGGAGAGTCTAGGTCAGAGTTGCGTCTGTATAGGACAGGCAGCACTGGTGTGGTCGGCGTGGGAGAGATGAATCACATGGTATAACTGAAGCTACATTCCAGTGAAGGGGGGAAAAGAGGAAGAGAGAAGAAAATTCAGAGAAAGTGAGAGGAAAGAACTCAAAAGTCAGGTAGAGAAGGGGAAAGGCTGACCTGACAGAGGTAGTTATTTTAGTGATGTGGTAACACATCCTCATAAAAATCAACTGTTGGACGTAGGAGCAAAGATCACACAAACTGCGCAGAGATAGTGGACATGTGTTTCCATGCTTCTCTGTACTACGTGTTCATGCTGCGTACGGATAGTTGTGTCTGAATGGGTCTGCTCCACTGGGGAAAAGAGGGAATCCTGCCCAGACATTCCATGGCACAGATTCCCAAAGAGTTTCCACTACAAATAAGACTCTCTCACACACACACACACACACACACACACACACACACACACACACACACACACACACACACACACACACACTTCCTCACAGGATGAATTCCTGTCAGATGTTTGATGGGAAACAAAGAATTTAACTATAACACAATGACTGAAGGGAGGCACAGACACTCTGATAGCTATTGGTGTATTAGTGTCATAAAGAGAAGCAGATAACCAGTAAAATAGGCAGACTGTTACAGAGAACACATGTTACCGCAGGCTGCACCCAGCATGCAAATCCCTAACAGGACAGAGCTCCAGATGGGGTTTCCCATAATGCAAAGTAAGGGCAGTCCCTCCAATACAAAAGAAAAGTAAATATATTTCTGTACACTACACTGAAAAAAATACATAATTTATACATACACACCTATGCTGTAAGTGTCATGCTTCACAAAACAGAAGAATAAAAGTAGTCCAACACTTAAATATCTGTGGGGCAAGTACATATGATTTGTCACAAGATCCAAAGCACGCATTGTACTTTGCATTGTAGAAAGTCACTGAGGTGTGAACACAAATTCCAAGTATAAAAGAAAAAAAACATGAAGGAAAGAACCCAACTGTCCCTTGAAACTGTGCATAAAGACTGACGCTAGTGGTCTGTGAAATTATACTTAGATACAACAGTGTTTCCACTCAGTATGCTCATATGCCCAGCAGGGATCATCTTTGCAGAAGTCACCTTGAGAGGATTGCATGTCAGCAAAAAAAAAAAAAAAAGAAACAGGTTCCATGTTCGGTTCACTCAAAGCCACAAATTTCAACCCATTGGAGATACCAGACAGAAAGTCAGTGCATCATCCACCTTCTATTAAAAGGGTTTTTTTCCTTCCCACTGTCACCAAGTGCTTACTCATAGGGGGTCATCTGATTGTTGGGGTTTTTTGCTCTATTACTGTAGAGCAAGGATGTCAAAATCATTTTACATTGTCAGTCACTTTGCCCTTAAGTGGGCCGGACAGTGAAGCTATATGATAAATGTGTAAAATGACAGAATCAGTGCTGCTCGTCAAAAGTATAAAGTTTTTGTTCATTCATAGAAAATGTTGTTTTTTCTTTTTATTGTGGACTGTAAAAAGCAGACATTTCTATACTAGATCATCGAAAAATAGGACTTTTCTGTGATTTAATTGTTTATCTATTACTTAATTACTTTGGTGTAGTATCAAAGGCAATGGGGGGTCTGTTTATGAAGAGAAAAAAACTGTTAAACTTATGAAAATACAGTTAAAAGTTCAAAATCTAGGCACTCCTTCACATTTTCCACAGCTATATAGTGGGCCGGAGTAGAATCTTTGCCAGGGCCAAAATTGCCCTGGCAAAGATTTGGCCTTATGTTTGACAGCTCTGCTGTAGGGTCTTTACCTAACAATATACAGCACCTTGAGATGACTGTTGTGATTTTGTGCTGTATGAATTAAATTGAATTGAACTAACTTTTTGACGGAGAACCGTGAAGATCAAATACAGTGTCAGTCTGTCAGGTAGATGAGGATATTTTACAGGATAAACTTGACCTGCTGGGATGACAGAGAAAAAGGAAAATACTGCAACATGACACAAAAGAAAGTTTTCATGTGAACTCTGGAGAGTTTGGTCAATGTCCAAAATTGTCTTTTCTTACATATTCAGATCCGTTTTTGTTGCTGGAGTGCTCCAGTTTTTTTTGCTTGAGTGTCGCCTGTGCTAGTCTCACAGTGGTGCAATCTGACATCACATGGACTTTGTACTACGGAGACTGTGTACAGCATTTGCATTCTTACATGCATCTCCGCTGGGTGATGTCAAGAAAAGGTCACTGGTTCAGTGCATGTGTGGAAACAGATTAAACAGTTTAACAGTGGCCTGGGAGGAAATGAATCTATCAGAAACCATTTTTCTCAGGCTGGACCAAAGAAATGGGCATATTAACTGCAAAAAACACAAAAAAAAACACAACAAAGCAAAAAGGAAAATAAATAAAATGAACTTTGACAGTCAACTGACATAAGCCAGTTGCATCGAGTTAAATCTTAAAGCTAACAAAGACGGTTTGGTTTACATAAGACCGAAGCAGGCACAACTTTTCCTCTCTCGTTTTCCCCGTCTTTCTGTCAGTGCCACCGTTCAACAGTTCTTCCTCTCCACCCAACCATCAGAGCTCCCACACCCCAACTACTCATCCATTCATCCAACCGCTTCTCCGCTGCAGTCTCCACTGTGTGGAGTGGGGCAGTGGAGCATTTCCACAGCTGTGGCCAGCAGAGCTTCCAAGGCATCTCACACACATACAGATTTCCAGATGCACACACTGAACCATAAAGCGCCAAGAATTAGGTAAGTCCTAAGCGTACCTTATATAAAGACCAGATATATTCATGAGGAAAAAGAAAATTTTGAGTATGGAAAAGCCATCCTTCACAATCACACACACACACACACACACACACACACAGAAACAGACACAATAAAGGCTACTGGTCATGATCATTGTTGAGGTAATGGTGCTGCTTACGCCACTGTGGTTACCTCATGTGCTCTGTTTCTATTCCTGTCTGCTTTGAATATGATGATTCTTCCTGTGTTTTCTGAGTGTGTGTTCGTGTGTGTGTGAGAGAAAGCTCCTACCTACATTTCTTGTCTGTCCATTAATGATAAGTGGCCAATTATAGCAGCTGTCTTTCAGGAGCACATCAAAAAATAACACGCACAGAGTGATAGATATAGACCTCTGCTTTGCATGCGGCAGTCATTTCAAATGTTGAGCTGATGTAAAACTCTGTCATTTGCATGGGAGTGCCGCTAACTTCAGGCGCTTCGGAACTATTTATATTAACAAGAAGACAAATATGCAACTAGGGAATGCACAAATTAAAGCGATATGCAGTGCTCTGCAAATTTTTTACATGCATTTGCACATGCAATAGATGTTCAAGGTGCTGCGAAGAAAAGTCAGCATCATCACTTGAAAACAGCATGTCTAATTTATCACTTTTGGTTACTTAGTAGCACCAATTAATGTGATGCACGTTGAATTATGTGATTTAAAAACAGTGCCATGACTTGGACTCTTCATGTCACTGTGGAAAGCTCGCTATGGCCCTGACTGTGCATGTGGGTTCATAGCCGCGCAGCAGAAAGAATTTAGGAGCTGTCAAATGCCTCTCTGGTGGTATTGCAGACTGGATAATAATCTAAACATCGAAGCTCAGCTCTCCCTCCCCCACCCACTCTAGTTGGTGTGGAAAGCAGCCACGGAGCACTGTAATGTAGCCGTGTTTCCACTGTGGAAGCTTGTTCCTGGATAGAGGCTGCAGTGGAAGTTCCTCCTCATGGACTGAAGGAACACAAGGAGGGAAACAGAGAGCAAGGGAAGGAGTGAGCGATGAGTTTAAAGAAAGGGCAACAGAGAGAAGGGAGACTTTAGAAGAGAGCAAGACAAGGACAAAGAGTAGGCGGAGAGGAGAGTGGAACAGAGACCGTTGATGGGGCGAGGATTACTGACAATGGCTAAGTTGGTTAGTCTACTCTAGGTCATGACCTGCCATTGACCCGAGTCTGGTCTGGCAACTGTCTGAAAGATCAAAAGAGCAGTCTCTCTGCTTCAGCACACAGAAGAAAGCTGAAGCAGAGAAGCTAAAGGTACTCTGGAGTGTCTGACCACTGGAACACTTACTTGGTTAGCAGGTTCCCATACACATTGATTTCAGATAGCAAAAGAAGTTATCAGACACATTAGCAAAAAGTAGGAGTCGTAGCGTTCTGTAGCGGGAAAAAAGGATTTGTAAAAACGCCAACATGCTCAAAAACATTTCCTTATCTTGGCATCACCCTTTCTTTAAACGCACCAGTTACGCCTTCTGTTTCTTCATTTCCACCTTGTGTTACCACAAGTCTCACGAATACACAGAGTGTACTCTGTGGAGGAGTTTATTAATAAACAATGAGAAAAAAAAAAGATCAAGAGATAATCAGTGATACTACCTGAAAATACTGACAGAGTGCATAGCTACATGATTTGTCTACATTATCTAGTTAACGCAAAGGTCAGTAGGCCTGTACTTTAGTCATATTGTGGAGGATTAAATAAAGACTTCGAGAAAGTTTTTTGTTTTGTTTTTTTGAGTGCTCCTTCAACATGTAGCATTTATTGAGTTCTACAGTTGGCCAGTTTGGGTTAAAACACACACTGTCCGAACTATCAGAATCGTTTATTCACTGAAATCAAAAAATCAAGAAAGAAAATTTTTTTAACTAAGCTATGGTACGAGTGTTTAACTTTATAATTACAGCAGTGACCAATGACAGGTTATTGAACTCTAATTGATCCAATGAGTAGTTTCTTATTACTTAAAACAGCAGAGGCAGAAGACATATCCCGTGGTCGTGAAAAAGATGTTAATCTGTTTCAAAAGGGTCACATTGTTGGCCCGTGTCAAGCAAAGAAAACGAAAAAATTGCCGAATCTACTAACTGCATCTCCCTGGGTCCACTGCATTATTAAAGCCTGGACAGTGAAACTGTGTAGCCTTAATAACTTATCAGAGTTGCTAATCTCATAAAGATTTGACTTTGGAGAAATGGAAAAGGGTCATGTGATCTGATGACTGCATATTTACCCTCTTCCAGAGTAGCGAGTACATCAGGATGAGGGGAGAGCGGGTGAACTGATGCACACGTCATTGCCAAGTGCCTAGTTCATAAGGCTGTGGGGGCAGTGTTATGATCTGGAGTTGCTTCAGTCGGTCAGGTTAAGTTAAGCAGCATTGTAGTTGACCTGACTGACCAGGTTTTTCCATCAGTGGATTTTTTTCTTTCCTAATGCTAAGGACATATTCAAATCAGATAATGGCAGTGCTCATCGGGCTCAAACTGAAAGAGTGGTTCAGGGAGTGTAGGATATCCTTTTCAAACTTGGATTAGACACCACCGAGTCCTAATTTAACCCCACTGAGAATATTTGGGATGTGCTGGTACCTTAAGGAAAAACTAATCCAACTCTGGATGGAAATAATAAGCTTATCCAAACAATGCCAGAGTGAATGCATGGCATTATCAAAGCTGGAGCTGGTCCAACAAATATTAATGTGACTCTTTTTTCTCCTTGATGCCAGGTAGTGTAAAATCCTCCAGGTAAAAGCTCATATAGATCAAAATTCTCCTTTTCAAGGGTGACGCAAATTTTTGTAGCTTTTTATTCTAAAAAAGTTGTTTTTTGTTTTTGTTTTTTATCTTTGTTATTTGAAGCCACAGCCACAAGTTCAGTGAGGATTTCAGAGCGGCAGATGATCCAGCTAGGCCGAGGCTAGAATGAAGTTATTTATCTCACAGGCACACAACTTTCCAAACATTACACAACTTACTGACCAAACATTTAGACAACAGAGCGCTCTCTCTGCATTAGAGTTAGTTAGGTGAATCACATCCGGTGAGTAAGCAGATTATTCAACACTGAGGGAGGGGAGGAGTGCTATCTCCATCATCTCAGTGACAGAACTAAAGCTGCTCTAATTTTCACTCCTACTATCACCAAAGGATCAATAGCATACAGTCATAATCAGAGATAATTCACACAGACACACCGGTAACTGCGAGGAACAGCTCACTGCAGCATTATTAGCCTTTAAGGAAACAACATCCTTGTTCAGCGTTAAGAAAACTCAGCACTACATGTGCGCATGTCTTTAACAAATATGCAAAATATGCTTTTAAAGGAGCAACAGTTATTTAACCTGTGAAAACAGTTTCAAATCGTTCCTGAAGCTGTCAAAAGTTTGAAAGAAAAAGAGCACAGAAGATGCGCACAGGTCAGCCTACTGGGTTTAATTATAAGAAAATGAAAGATTTGAGCTTGACCCAAACTAAAAACCGAGAATGTTTTGGCCTCAGCTGCTTCAATGTGTTTCTTTTTTCCTGGCTTTTATTGCGACATACTAATAATTAAACGGTGGGCGCTTTGAACAAAAGTTTGAGTTTGCGTAAAACTTTTAGTATTTTAAACGAATGTGTTCCAAAATGTTTTTTTCTTTTTGGCTCCATCTCACCTTATTCCCATCAGCATCCTCCTCTGTCACACCAACCCTCTGCATGTCCTCCTCCACTACATCCATGAACTTCCTCTGAGGTCTTCCTCTTTTCCTCCTGCCTGGCAGCTCCATCTTAAACACCCTTTGTCCAGAATATCCACTATCCCTCCTATGCACACGTCCAAACCAAACACTTCAACTGACACTTTTCTCCACCCACTCCACCCTAGCTGCACTCTCTTTCACTCTCTTCTTCACCTCTCTGTTGCTTTGGATGGTTGACCTCCAGATAAGACTTGTTCCATGACATGGCTGGATTAAAAAACAAATGTTAACATTTTAGTCTATCAGCTCTATGCAAATAAGTAGAACTAATGCAGCTTTCTTGTCCAGATTCCCAGCTTTTGTTTCAGACTTGGCAGGACACTGATGCTCAAAAACCTCCAGTTTGGTCGTAGCTCTATTATGTGGTCATCTGTGTGTGTCTGTGGGAGGGCGCTTAGAGTGCAAGTGGAAAAATTAGAGACTTCAAATGATGCAAACGGTGTTCTTTTAACACAGGCAAGTGGGTGTACTTACAATAAAACAGATTTTTGACTTCCAATATTCCCGAAAATTATCCACACTCCTGGAACTCCTTCTGAGCATCTTGCATCAGCATAAAATTATGTAAGCATTTGTTCGAGTATCATACTCCCACACAGCATGTCAGCACTTCCAGCACTTCCAGCACTTCCAGCATGCCACTCCCCACTTCATGGGGAGTGGCATGCGTAAAGACGTTTCAGGTATGCAGCTGGCTTAATATCAAAAGGGATGTCCTCATGCTCCTTTTCCACTACAAGAATACCTCGGTATGGAAATTTCTGGGAGTGCCTCTTTCGGTGCATGGAGGGCTTCTGGGAAGATCACAATGGCACCTGTGGGGGCGTAGCTGTTTTTACAGGATGATGCCCCCGCAGTGGCTATTATTTATCATAATGGATATGTTATATTCTCAGGTAGTTGTTAAACACCATGTTTCAATCGTGAGAAAGAGGTGAAATTTAAATGTCAAAATTGGCAAACAGTGAATCATAAAACGTAATGTTTTTAAAAGGTCAAAGTTAGGAAGAAGGCAAAAAGAAAATCAAATTATCTCATGCAGATTTTATCCAGACTGGAGACCACTTATGGTTTCAGCAAAACCAACAACTAAAAGTGAAAAAGGCAACAAAGATAAAAGAGAAGAAATAAAATTCCTGTGAGATTTTTCTGTTAACGGCGACAACGCGGGTAAAAAGTTCTAACGGTCTAGCCTGCTGTGTATGATTTATGTTATTGTATATGTGCATTTCTGTATGTCCACAATTAGCAGAAGAATAATCTGAAAATTTCCAGCTGTTAGCCCTCAAGCTCCTATTACTACAAAGCAACTGGAAAAAGCAAGTGTTCTGACCTTTATTTCATTTTTTTAATGCAATATCTACACATTTTTCTCTTTAACCTCCTAGGACCAGGCGTCCACATATGTGGACATCACATTTTGGGTTATTTAGACCAAAATACTCAATTTTGCTCTTCAACGGCCTGATATCCATTTACGAGGACATTATAGTGCTACTGTTCTATCAAAATTTTAAACGAATATCCTCATATGTGGCTCTGATTTTTCATAAAAACAAAAATAAGGTAAAAAAAAAAAATCTGTTTTTTCTTTGTTTATACATTTATCGGGCCCCAATATGCCCAAATATCAAAGAGAAGTTAAAAATGCATGCAGTGGAAGAGTTCGGGTCTTAGGAGGTTAAGGTAACCAGAAATTTTAAATATTACTCTTAAAACCTTTACAGTTGAACACTGCACAAAATATGACTTGAATAAGAAGTGAAACTACAGTTTTGTTTCTGGCTTTGAGTTATGATAGTGTCTTTCACAATGTTAGATAATAACACATACCTATAAAGTCATGCTGTAGAATAGCTGCAAAGCAGATCATCACTTTATTACTTTTTTATTATTATCTTTTGGGGATCTTTCTGGCGTTCTGAGGACATATTGCGATTAATTACTGAAACTCAAAAAAAAGTTAACTTTTCTCGAAGTGATTCTTTCTGGTTTCTTCTTTTTCCACCCACTGCAGCTTCATTTAGTGAAAGTGACATTTCACCTTTAACTTCACAGGATTCGACATACGTCAACTAGAAAGCATACAAAAAATCCCTAGAGATTACCAAAAAAGATTAAAATACTGTTTTGAACTTACAAGTTTCATTTTAAATTATTTACTTAGCAGCAAAAAAAAAGAAACAAAAAGTGATAAATGTAGAATATCCGCAGATCAAAGTAAGTTAGTTCTGCAAACGTACCTCAGTTGAATGTTTATTAAGGTCAATGTCTTAAAGGGTAAAACTATGACACTGCACTGAAAATGAAGTTAAGCTTGTCCTCCCACACGCAATAAAATATCAAAGGTTAGTGGCATTTTAACAAATAAATACACATCCTGAGTCAACTTGCAAAGTAAATGATAAACTCCGGTAATACATGTACAAGCAGGCACTCAATTCACACTTGTCTGACAGCCAAAGGCAAAAACATGATCAGACAAGTTCGTCCCAAAAAGTTGACATTTGCCGTTCCTTCTCTCGAGGCTAAACCACACATACCTGATATTTTCAGCGCCGAGACTTATCATGCTTCATTACCAATTGATGCTCCTCACTCCTCCTCAGTTCATTCATACAGTCTGGGGAGGAGTGGAAGGAAGCCCGGCTGTTTTCAGCTCCACATTATTAAAGAATTCAAAATATCTTGATGAAAGTATTTAAAATGCTGCTTTGGTAACACCAGAGTTGCTAACTTTAGTGGCACCCATATACTCATAACATCATGCGATTGCACACTTTCAGACTTGGAAAATCCATTACAAAAACAGTCTGATGTGTCGCCCACTAAGCGACAAGCCCTCGCTGAAAGCGGGGGTGAGAGCAGACAATGCAGTCAAAGTATTCAAGTCACGGAAACATCAAAATTTCTAAACCCAAGGTGATTTTTCAGTGAAATTTCTAGTTTTATAAACAAAAATCACAGACTGTAAATACAAGCAAAAAAAGCTTTTCAGAAATAGTAGTAGGGGTACTGGATGTAAATCTGTTAGCATTTAACTCAGCTGATAAATTTAACGTTAGCTCTTTCAGCCTCAGGCCCCAGGTACCCGCCATCACCTTCAATATCACGTAACTTACCAAGCTCATGACTCACTTGATCATACATGACTGACTGTTAGTGGAGTTAGTAATAATTGCAGTTTTCCTTCCATTACATGAAATACGTCGACTGTGGGGGGGAAAAAAAGATTACAGAATTCGCCGAAGCGTGCATGTTACAACACCGCACAGCACAGAGTCATACAAATTTTGACATACTATTGAATGACTTGTCGGCGATACTACTATCATACAACCATCCTACATTCAAAATCACTCCAGCCAGCTTTCCTCCTCATCATGATGCTCAGTTTGAACTTCAGTAGGTGGTCTAGACCAGCGGTCCCCAACCTTTTTTGTGCCACGGACAGATTTACGCCCGACAATATTTTCACGGACCGGCCTTTAAGGTGATAAATACAACAAAATAAAACTATTACCGGTACCGAAAAAAGGAGATTTATTCATAACACACGTGAAAAGACCCAGGAAAACCGAGTTAACAATAAAAACGATAACAAAATAACGCTGAAAACCGATAAAAACCCTGAAAACTATACATTTCACACCTGAGCCTCAACTCTCGCGGCCCGGTACCAAACGACTCACGGAAGTGAGGCCCGGTGGTTGGGGACCGCTGGTCTAGACCACGTCTACATGCCCAACGCAATAAGCAGCTGCCTGTGAACGCCTGTTTAGATATTTGCATTAACAGCCAGTAGAACACCTGTACCTAATGAAGTGGCCAGTGACTTTATATACTATTCTAAAGAGTTACAGGAGTAGCAGCAATGAAAATAGTATATGTAGCAAATAACTATATCTCTGTGCTTTTCTTTCAGGCAGCAGACAGATCAAAAGCTTAAAGAGTTAAGAGGGATATCTTTATCCCTTGTAGGTGAACCGTCCACTATCACTTGACTTGGGACTAGAAACACATCAGATACTTAATGGAAGTATCAAAAGTGTCAGCAGGGGGGAATAGCCCAAACAAGGAAACTTTCCACCTCTGCCCACGACTGTGACTCATGCAGAAATGCAACCACTTGTTTATCTCTGTTCTGTGCGAGTGTGTTTGCAAGCGGGACTGTGTTTGCGCGTGTGCATGCCCATGTGGTCACTGTCTGACCCAGAATAACATTACTCTGAGCTATACGGCAAGGTGTCAATCACAGATTAACAACAAGCACTAAAGTTTTTAAAAAAAAAAATCGCAGTATGCACACATGCGTGCACGCAGACACATTCGGCTCGTGTGCTGAATATTTGAAGGGCAACGAAGACACTGACTCAGCTACCAAAATGTCATCACTCCTTTATGTGAAGCCAGGCTGAACTACAACTACAATTTGTCAAGCACATACCTAAGCTTAAGCTGTGGGAGTGGAATGAGCGGAGGTGAAACTAAAGGAGGTGTGCAGGCCATCCAGCCAAAGGGCACAAGTGTCTCCCCAAAACAAGGCCCAGATGTGACTGTGTGTGGCCTAAAGGTCAACAGTTTCTCACACCGTCCATGAATACAAGCGACTGCAGGCTTGCACAACTTTAAAAATTGCATTCACTGCATGATTCACAATCCTACTTCTTGTTAAATTCAACTCCATGCCAACATTTGTTTCTCCCTCTATCACTTGCAACACCGCCTGTTATCTAAGTGGAGATTCTGCCTGATAGTATTTCTGATATCGCAATTTGAACACTCAGAGAGGGGAAATCCTGCAGCGCCTCAAGGCAAATGACAAAACCACATCACACACTGACGGACAGACTTAGAGTGCGTGTATTAAATTCACGTCCCTGTTTGTTACATCTCCTAGAAAATGGCCTTTAAACAACTGCCTACACGAAGGTGACTCATACACCCACTGCTCACATATTTCCACACTGTCTTATAAATGACATCCTCACACACTTAAATTCACCACTGGTAGTCAAGTTGTAAACTTAAGAGCAACAGCGCTGACACAGATTGTTGTTTCCTTAGAGGTCAGCAGCTCGGCTTCAGAGTGGTAGGTGTACAGGTTTTAATCCAAGGGATATGTTTGGGGGTTTTCTTTATTTTTGTTTGTTTTTCCAATGCCAGGTGCCAACTTGTTTGGGTTTTTTTAATTTCTTCACACCAAGATTGTCTGATGTTAAACAAAAATTCCACTAAATTCAATGTCTTCCTTTTTTGCAGTGTGGTTACCAGGTGCAAAAATTTTTTTTATTGTTTAGGGACTATCAGCTTTTATGTCGCACATATGATGTGCATCTAAAGCTAATATTTAAAGCTGCCATATTACACCCTTTTCTAGCATGTGGATCTGAGTCACACATAAGTCTCCCAGGGTGCTTCTTGTTAAGTTTCAGCTAAAAATAACTCACTGATCATTCCTTCTACCCGGACTGTATACCCCTGGTTCCTAGTTCTGCTTCAAATGCTTTGTTTCAGTGTCTCGTAGCTTTAGAGGTATCAGGAAAATGTGTTTTTATAATGTTGTAAGATTTTTCTTCAGTATAAGATGTGAAACTACAACCAGTATTAAAGATCACAACCAATTTTTGCAAGACAGTTGAATTTTCTCCATGTGCAACATAGAAAATAGCCAACCAATCCACATTGAGCTAAAGTCCCTCCCATTCATAGCCCCGCCCCCTCACCACTAAACGCTCCAAACCTCGATGCAAGTGAAGCGAGAATACCTATATGACTGTTAACAAAAAACAACCATTATCCTCCATGATTAATCCAGAACCTGACCAAGACATTTCAGAATGAGCAAAGCTATTTTAGTATTTTTAGTATTTATTTATTTATTGTCATTGTCAAGAACAATGAAATTGCGTTTGGGGCTTCCATACAACCCAAAAAAAAGAAGAAAATAATAAATACCCCTTAAAACCCAAGTGTACATATTTAACCCAGTGTGACTCCAATGCAATAAGACAATCCTTAGCAATAATGTTCGTAGAAATTCAGACAAAGACCTGAGAAACATGACAAAATACAACAATGCAACCCATTCAATATTATTGTACTGTGAGATATGATATCAGATGATAGTTATCTATTTAAGAAAGAAGGGGGGGGGGGGCAGGAGGGGGAAGAGAATAAAGATATGATGCACCAATGCAGACCAGTTCATTGCTATTAAGAAGTTGGATATGGTTATTGTCCGTGAGAGGGGGGCAGAGAGTTCAGGAGCCTCACAGCCTGTGGATACAGGCTGTTGGCCAGTCTGGATGTTCTGGCCTGTATAGACCTGTACCTTCTCCCTGAGGGCAGCAGATGGAAAAGGTGGCGCGCAGGGTGATGTTGGTCCCGCAGGATACTGTGCACCCTCCTCAGACAGCGAGTGGGGAAGATATTACTGATCTCTGGCAGACTTGTTCCAATAATTCTGCCAGCTTCTTTCACCACCCGCTGGAGTGCTTGCTGATCGGCCTTGGTGCAGCTGGGGAACCACACTAGAAATCCATACGTCAGAACGCTGCTGATGGCACAGTTGTAGAAGTTCAACATCAGAGATCTGGGAATGTGTGTGCTCCGCAGTCTCCTCAGGTAGTAGAGGCGCTGTTGGGCCTTCCGTACAACTGAGGTGATATGGTTGCCCCAGGACAGGTCCTCGGTCACAGTTACCCCCAAGAATTTAAAACTGCTCACCCTCTCCACCGCCTCACTGCCAATGAAGAGAGGCAGATGGTTGTTATGACCCCTCTTCCGGAAATCTACAATGATCTCCTTGGTCTTTTTGGTGTTTAAGACCAAGTTATTGTCGTGGCACCATGACTCTAGTTGTTGCACCTCTGTCCTATAGTTTGTCTCATCATTGTTGGATATATTGTGAGTGAAGAAAAAAATAAATAAAATAAAAGGCTGCAAAGCAGCTGCTAGTTTGGAAATCAAGAGCGCTGTTGCCATTTATCTGGGGGCGGTGCCTAGCCTAGCAAATCAAAATATCTCTTACAGACACACTCTTCCTCTTCTATGAAGAAATAGTAGGGTCATGTAGCTATATTTGGAAACTGTGAAAAATTTTGCATGTGACATTCCCTTTAAGGTGATTTAAGGTGATACTTTTCCCCTTCTGTAGTTCAGCACAGATCAAACACTCCAGTAACATCAGACTTCAACGAGAATGTCAAACATCTGAGAAGAGGACAATAAGATGACAACATGTCAAGAGGAGGGGGATTTTCAGTTCATGGCGTATCTTTTGTAGATCTACTCTGTGAGTAATAACATGATTAAAAAATAAAAGTTCACTTTTGTGTTTATGCTATATAGTAATATATAGAAGCTGCGCAGCATTAAACCTGGTTTATGCTTGCCACCGTTAAACGGCTGTTCAACAAAAAAAAAAAAAAAAAAAAACTGTGAAAGTGGCATCACAGCTCCTGGTACAAGCCGCACTTTGGTGTCCTTTTGACTTGTCGTGCACATCTTGATTTTTGTAATGTGGCGTACACTCTCTGAGCCGCCACGTGTTGGTTTTTAAACGCCATTTTAGTGATACAATATCAGAACTGGAGTTCAGAGGTTATACTGACAATGCAGAAAGAGAAACTTGAAAATATGACACTTTCTGCAGAAAACTTGAGGCTGCCTCAAGAACCAGTCACATGACTGCTAACCAGGTGATTTGACTTTGTTTGCAATTTTTAATGCTTGTCAATGAAGGCTTAAGGAAATAATGCCCTCGTTATACAAGCTAGAGACTGGCAACTACCAGTTCCTAGGGATAATCTGTATTCCCTGACCAGTTGGATGAAACATCCTTGTGATTGCTTAAGTCGCCAACATTCACCTGTAATATGGAATGGCATGGAACATCCCGACTGCAATCACTTGCAGCTACTCTTTGAGCTGCAGGGAGACTGTGAAAAGTGTGACACAAATCGGAAACAGAGACCGAGCATGAAGACAAGACGCAGACAAGTCGGCATCTTCCATCAAAACTACAAGTGACTGTGGCGATCTGCTTGAAAGCAAAGCAAAAACATGGAGGTTTTTGGTGATTTCACCCAGAGACAGCCAGCACCCACTCACTTACTACAGTGAGTGAGGAAATACTCATTTTTCCCTCACTGTGCACATGACATCACACAAGAAACTTCTATAGACATTGACAGCAGTGGCGCTTCGTGAAATTATTCCGAGGCAAAAAAATCCATCCCAAACAATTACAAGAATACAATGTAAATAAGAACAGTTTGCTTATACAGCATGTGTGGTTGGCTGAACGAGCCCACCGAATCCATGTTGTGGTCAAACTTCATTAGATGAAGCGTAAGTTCTTGTAAGATTTAAGTTCTAAAAGTTCTCAAATTAATTTCGTAAATTCTGAAATTATACATTGAATTGTCGTGATGCACACCCAAATCATCCAGGTAAGGAAATCCCAAAAAGTTGATTTTGTTCATGTGGGCGTAGCGTTTTCAGTGGGAGAAACATTTCGTCACTCATCCAAGTGACTTCTTCAGTCTCAACTGACTGCAGGTTTTCCCGACCTTATAAACACTATATTTGCACAATAACTCAAACTAGCACCACTAACGAACAATGGACTGTGGGGGCAGTTTCTTTAAAAGATTTAAAAAGTTGATGTATATCATAAACCAACGCATACAGATCAATATTTAAGGTTTGACTCTCATCATCCACTGGAGCACAAGCTGGGTGTCATTAGGACACTACAACACAGAGCGAACACCATCCCCACAGATAGAGACCAGGGCATGACTGTGGCGTGCAATACAACCAGTGCAATAATTATAAACCAGCCGTGGCTATAACATCTCCTACATGGAATTGTTTTTTTGTTGTTCAGTGCCAGATAAATCAGAATCTAAAGAATCGGTGTGACCGATATAACTGATAAGCTTATCATTTAAAAATGCAAACTGCTGCAGTGTCTCATTAAACAAATGCAAAAGCAACCATTTCCATTTTATCTGAGTTCTGGCTCTGCGTGCCTTTTGCAACCAACAAATGATATGCCCCAAGACAAAAGAGCAGACCTGCTAATCATGACAATATCTGCCCTGTTTCGCAGGATAGACAGGCTTTGAGGGTGTAGAGACAGTTTTCACAGTTCACAATAACAGTTATTATAAGAGAGACGAACCTGTTTCGCTGATCACCAAAAGCAACTAGAAACCTGATAAGTTGGTAGATTAGAGAGTTTCTTTCTCACTTCTTTTTTATTTCTCCTGGCACGCTGCAATGGAGTTAAACATATTCTAATTTCTGTTAATTTTTTGTGTATTTTTCTATATCTGTGGCTTAAGGCCAAATACAGAACTCATCAGCAAAAAGAGCAACCATTTAAGGTTGAAACGTGATACGCTGTCATGTGTTGTAGCATGCTGAATCCTGCCTGACGCACACCTGCTGCTCGAAACCGTACATCTGTGTGTTTACGTGAAGATTGTGTGTATGGTTCCTTTCAAATGGTGCTTAAAGAAGCTTGTGTATAAGTGCTTCAGGAAAGATTCCTGAACTGAGATCAAGAGATGATCCAGTCACACGACACAAGAAGTCTACACCCACTGAGATCCTACCACTGTCAGAACAAGCCTTGACCTCAGAAGAAAATATGGACTTGACAATGAGAACAAATAGGCTTAAATGAACCTTTGCACACAATCCCCTCAAATTGAAATTTTAGAGTAAGGAACAATGTGCAGATGAATATTGGAGGATTTGTAAAAGTGACACTTTTGCATAAATACGCTTAAATACATATAAACACTGTTAAAGCACACAGATAAAGAGGCCCAGAAGCTAAGAAACAAACACAAGGCAGTGTTGTATTCACACTGATACCCCAGAATCCTTTAGTGATATACAGTACACCTCCTGTTTTGGGTTAATGGTAACACTTTTCTACACTCCTCTCTCCTGTCTTTGGGCACTGGTGTGATAAGGCAGTGATGGGTTGTATTTCTTGGGCGCTCCTGGGGGGAATCCCCTGGTATAGCAGTGTGTATGTGTGTTTGTGTGCGTCCCCACAGAAAGGGAAGAATGCAACCATTGAGCGCCTGCCATTGCGCCAGCAAGCATCTCCCCCGCACCCTCACCCCCTCCCGTCCTCGCTTGCACTCTGACGTACAGTTGGAGCAGATTTGGTGACATGAAGATAAAAGCTTTCCACTGTTTCGCTCTTTCCTCTTTCTCCAGTGTCACCAGAACGCTGAGTGCCGGTGCCTTGGCCGCGGACATAGAGAGCTCATTCAAAGTGCCACAATCACTTTTTGCTTCTGTTTTGTGATAAGACAGAGTTCAGCGTGTCTTGTTGCAATATGCCCACCAGCAGCTCGGTACATGTGGAGTAAAGACGCTAGACCGCCGTATTATGCAACGGCAGTGACAAGCTGTAGTTTTTTATACAAATGAACTAACTTCCTGTGTGAGTAATCACACTATGTAGACAAGTTCTGAAGAAAAGCAGCAGTAACTGAATCTGTCAGTAATATTTTCCTTGTGGACATGAGTAAGTGACGACAGAGCAAAGGGAACTGATCAGATAAATAAGATCTTGTAGTATTTCACTTACTGCTAAGATGCGCTGGTACTGCATTAACATAATGGCCCATGACAGTATAATTTCCCAAATTAAATGGAATTTTAATGTACTTTATCGGAATCTGAAGTGAATAATATTTATCTACATAATATTTAATAATGGGGTAACAGTTAACGTTTTTACAGGAAAAAAGAATCAAGTAATTTTAAGTGCCGTGTACGGAATTTTAAGTAGTGTGTAGCTTAAGGTTTTTTACATGAAATGACACAAATAATGATGTTGTTGTGATCCTGGATCTGCCACACTGCATTTTGAGTTGTGCATTCTGGTTTTGTTTATTATTATGTTTTCTGACTAGCTCGTTCTAGTCATTTTGATGTTTCTAGCTTTCAATTCGTTTTATTTTCCATGATCTTATTCTCTGGTTTGCTTAGTTGTAGTTTCCAGTTGTTTCTGTTTGCAGTGATTGCTTATATTTGATTCCAGGAGTTTCAGTTTATCTTTTCTCCCCTTGTTTTCCCTATTGTTAAGGCTCCGTCTCTGTGTTTGGTGTTCTCATGTTTTGATCATTTCATGTTTTACTTTGCTAGTTAGCCGTCTCCTGTGTTTGGTATTTAGTTTTACTTCCCCTGTCTTGTTTTCATTTGATTCGTTTTGCCTGTTACTAATTTTGTCCCAGCTGTTGTTTTCCCCAGATTAGTTCCCAGTATATTCAAAGCCTTAGTTTGCACATGTTTGTTGTTGTTTTTTCCTCTATGTCTGCCTCTAAGTATAATAAGTATTCCCCCATCTAGATTTATTGACATTGTTTTGTTTTTGCGTGTCATGCTTTTTTTTTTTTTTACACTATCAAATTTGCTCTTGTATTCTGTTGTGTTCTTTTTTCCCCCATACTTTTTTTTTAAATTGTAGAATTTCTAAGCACAGTCATTTTAACCCTATGGTAGGGCTGCACGATTTTGCATAAAATGAGAATCACGATTTTTTGGCTTAGAATTGAGATCACGATTCTCTCACGATTTTCTTTTCCAGTATAAATATTTATTGCACTTATTAACTGCACATCAACTTCGTAACAGTTGAGACTGAACATAAAAACAACAATTGTCTCACGTTTTGTTGTTGCTGCAAAATTCCGTCTCCACCGTTACTCAACACTGCGTGTATAGAGCAGGTAGTGCAACAATAGAAAAATAGTTGCGGGACAGCACTGTGTAGCTTTTGTCTAGGGTGTTGATCATTTTCCTAAATCCCTCGTTTTGCTCAGTGTTGATGGGAGCCATATCTTTGGTCAGGTGATAAGTGATAGCCTCCGTAATTTCTTTGTGCCTGCGGGAGTTCGACGGGGGAGGCGCTGTATAAGGTTCCCGTTATTGATGTTTGGGTGGTTGACCGGGACGGATTTTCTCCTGTCACTTTCTCTTCATCCCTGACGTGCTCTCCTTTGTTTTTTCCCTGTTAATTCACAGGGCACAGCTTCTGTATCACGTGGTATAAGGCTCCGCCCTTGTCATTTGTTGAGCAGGAAGAGTGAGCGCTTGTTTTCATGCAGATTACGTCCCGGATCAAAATGCGGTACAATCGTCGTCGTCTTTTTGTTTGTTTTTTTATCGTTGTCATTTGGAAATGAGATCGCACATAAGTATGAATCGAGATCGCGATTTTCTAACGATTAATCGTGCAGCCCTACCCTATGGCTAATTAAAAGTAGCGAACCACTTTAAACGCACATCCCAAAAGAGATAGATAGAATGGCACCCTCACATACAGGATGATTACAATGTTGCTGGATATCTGATCAAATTTGCTCATTAGGCCTCATTGACACAGGCCTAGAGGCGGGTGGGTGTTCCCTCAAAAGCTTCCGGTCGATGAAAACTGCGCATTCTCCCCGACTGGTTGGCGAGTGATTGCTGGCAGTTCTGATGTAAAATACCGTGTTGCACTGAAAATCTCAATGTGATTTAATTTGGATGATAGCAAATCAACAATAATTTGCATGGAAGATACTGATATGTCTACGAACACTTGCCAAATACTCGCTGAGCTCAAGAAAATCATGATGTTTAATAAATTTTACATCGAGTTATAAAGGTCATACAGTTATGAGAGACTTTGAACATGTTTTTAAAAATTGTTTAAAGACAGAAAACAATAGAAATTATGTTTAAAAATGGGTTAAAAGCTAAAGTCATTCAGCGATTCATTGTTTATTTCATTCTTTGTTAAAGTGGTATTATGAGCGATCTGCACAGTGGTCTGAATCTGGTAGCGTGAGATTAATTGCTTTTATCTTCTCCTCCCACTTATCTCTTAGAAATCTATACATTTCTATCATCTAGACAGAGCCCTGACTAGCGAATGAGGGAAATTCTGCGTTTTCCACATTTCATGAAGCCATATGCAAATTGCACTAAATAGTATATGTTTAAATTATTTGATTCAACTAAGAGTCCTCAATGAGGAAACACTGCTTTGTCCCTCTGGTGAACATTTCTCCCCTTTTTAGTGGCTTAGCATTACATGTGTGATTCAAAGCAGAAGTGGAGATTGTTATGCTTTTGTTTCAGAAGGCAGAGCTTTTTCTTGGAAAGAAACCTCCATTTCTGGATTGCACTACTGCTCTGCTAATAGTTGGCAAGATCATGCAAACTAGTGGTGACCACAGCAATCTGCTAGCATCAAACATTTATTGTAGATTTTGTTATGTTCAATTTGGGGTTTGCACTGACACAAAAACCAAAGAAAAAAAATCAACTATGAGTTTGCTCCATTGTTATAAGATCACATGGCTCTACACCCTGTGACATGTGTTCATTTTTTTTTCTTGTATGTAATAAAGAGAGAACAGTCCTTATCATGTTTTATATGTAATATAAAAGGGCATTTGATTACCAATTATGTTCCCAAAAATATAATTACATTCAGATTCTGATAAAATACAATGAATTTCAATTTAATTGTAGGGAAATTACACCCTTAGTTGTGGGCTGTGTTATAAAGATTGTGGCAGAAGATTTTTGCTATTTATGAAAATTGATCACTTCGTTTACTTTTTAGCTGGAGCTCAGTCTGGATTCATTTTTTGCTTCCCAAAAACTGCAAATTTCCAAGAAAATACTTGCTTTTGCTTTTTTTTGTCTGAAGAAAAAACAACAACAGAATAATCAACTACAGCATGAGATGCAGTGAGAGAACGCCAGGACATGTGACAGCGGGCAAGAAGAGGTCCATTTAAAAAAAAAAAAAAAGACTTGAGGTATAGTAGTATTGGTAACTGCACATCCTTTTTTCTGTTCCACCTGTCTTTTCAGCCACAGCCAAGTGTTAAATTAGGACTTTCTATTTCTGGTGTAACCATAGAATGGGGCAGCAATGAGGTCACAAAGGTGCCAAAGGAAAAAATATATATATCTTTAGGGATGTAGGATGTTTCCTTTTTTGTATGGTTTACTCACTTCACTATCTAGCTGGCTGATGAGGGATCTTGTGTTTCAGGTGAAACACAACTACAGGCTTGAGTTCACTTCAGTTCAAACAGTCACATTGTGCGGATAATTTAGCAACAGAACGTGAACCCTAATACGTAAACAATTCAATTTTAGGTTTGTAACTTTGGCTCTGGTTACAGTTAAGCCTGGTGTTAAACGCGTATTAGCTGTTTTGAGTACAGTGAGTCTTTGGGGAATGAATGCAAATCAATGCAACGTCCTCCTAAGTGACAAAATAAGTGGCTGTGCGAGTGTGACTGAGTGTGAGTGAGTCACCTGATGCCCGACGCTGGCGGACGCAGTTGATTACCCACACATCCAATTCTATTAAAAGGACACGGTCATAATCTCTAATCTCTTCCAAGTCTGGCGGAATAAGAGAGCAGGTTAATCTGGATTACACGTCAGGACCGTGAGCTCACAGCCCAGGCAGCTGATGTGCCAACGAGCCAGGAACAGGAGAAAAATAATGAACACTAACATAAAGATAGCTATAAAATGAGTTTACGCTATATGATTCATACCTGAAGATAAAGACAGTAGAAATGACCAGTAAATTAATTTGCATATGGCGGCACTAGTGCAAAACTTCATCCCCCACCCCCCGAAAGTAGAGGGAATTTATTAGAGGGAATCCCAGCTGAGAAAAGACAAAGAACAACACAAGACATGCAGAAGAAGAACAACTTGTGATCTATGCCATATGGATATGTATGTAGGATATCATCTAGTAATAAGCTTATGATTTACAGAAGATTTGAATACGAGGAACACACAAAAAACATGTGCATTCTTCAAGGTGCATTAAGACACCTGCACTGTCCAGGCACTCATCTGAACCAGAGCAAACCTCCCACCCACCCGCCCGCCCAATTAAATGGAAGAACATAAGTTTAAACAAGCATGAATTGAGTGGAAATGTGAATTAAGAGGGGAAGTTTACGCATAAATCACAACTCTAATGAGCCTCTGGATGGCTGTGGTCTGGTGGCATGTGATCTGTATACCCTGCAGCTGTGATCGTGGCACAAAGGGACTGCCAAAGACTTTCAAAAGTAAAAGTATTAATCACCAGTCACAGTTGAGCAGGCTACAAGCAAAAACTTGGCAACTGGCAGGAATGTCGGATGTCCTGCACATTTCACTGCATAACCTACATACCTTCGAGAGGAATTGGAAGGGAGGGAGGGAGTTTGGGACCGACGATTTGGTGGACAAGCAAGGCTTTTCTTTACATGCACACATGGTTTCCAAGCAAGTGTTTTGCGCGCCCCCCGCAATTTCATGACTTTTATGAAAAACATCCTCTAGTTGACAACTTTTCATCCTCACCACTCAAAAGTGGTTAAAGCTCCCCTGCAGCAGCAGCAGCAGCGGTTTTGCCTCAGCTGATACGCCTCGTGTGAGGAGAAGCAGCAGCAGCAGCAGCAGCAGCGGTGCTGTGCGAAGCTGCAAAGCCATCACATATACAAACCTGTTGACTGTGTCTGTCTGACGACCTGACGGCTATTTATCTTCACATCTACGGTCTTTTCCACCCTGTTTCCCCCGCAGTGAGTGAGAGTGACAGAGAGAGAGCCTGTGCTATACTGGAACTTTCTCTCTGGGTATGCCTGCTCTACTCTATCAGCTGACTGAAAAACTATCCGGCTAAAATAACAGGTTAACACTGAGTGTGCTGTTTTTGGGGAGCCGAAACTCATTTTCAAACTGCATCCCGAGGCTTCTTTAGCCGAATAAAAACGGGGTCACACTTTACGGCTAAAAATACCTGTCTATAGCTATATTTGGCTTGGCTGGATCACAATCACAACGCTAAAATAGTCGGGCCCGCCCGACAATGAATAGGATGTCGGCTATCTCACTGTCTCCGTCGGCCAAGAGCTAAAATTAGCAACAAGGCTTGCGTCAATCACGAGCCTCAGTGCGTCAAGGCATTCCCCGCCCCCAGGGGCTGATCATTGGTCGGAATTAGCACGTTGACTGAAAAATGCGCGCCTTGTGATTGGCGGTTGAGAATTATTATTCCCGGCGTCTCCGGAGGCGTTTTTTAATTTTGAGGTTTGAGAGCGCGCAGAAGCGAAACTGATAGCTGCTTCTCACATCCCGTTCAGTGTCTGCTGCCTTCGCTGGCTGCTGACAGTATTTCCCTACTCAAGACCACATTAGCCTCTCCACAGTTTTAAATGTGAGTTTCAAAATTAGAGAGAGAGGGATTTAAGTCCACTCCAATGCCATCCTGGCTGAGCTTTTTATGTTTTATTGCTATACAGACATTAATAAATTATATATTTGACTTCCAGTTTCACAAATCAGGTCATTTCACCAGTCTTCAAAACTGTAATCAACAAATTTTTGCTCATATATTTATTTTAAAACATATTTTTTTTAAAAACAGCCTTAGCTCATCCAGCTCAACCCACTTAAAATATCCATGTATCAGGGCTTTTCTTGATGTTGTTATCTTTTACCAAAATAAGGCTGTGGGATATTACCTTTTTGTGGGATATTACCCGTTTTTAAAACATATTTATCTGCATTTCTCTTGGAAAAATAACCCAGTTATAGTCTGAGCTTTAGGTGGTGATTTTTCATTTAATGCCTTTGCCTGAAAATTGTTTTCAGACTATGGGCATGAAGCCTGGTGAGACATGCAGACACTAAAGAAATACAGAGTGAACCAAAGTCAAAATAATATGATTTTATTTGCAGCCAGAATAAACACAATTTTGCTAAAGGCTCTCCCTTTTGTGTTAATCGTTAATTCAAAAAACATAAAAGTATGGTTGTGTGGGTTGGCTCCTTCCCTGTTTCTGAGGGGTGTAAAAAGGGGTGTAAAAAGCCAGGAAAAGTTTGAAAACCACTACCTTAAACAAATGCTTGGAAATGAACCTTAGAGAAGCTGATTTATACTAACGGTGATGCTTGATGGTCAGTGCCCTGACCAGAAAACATATCACACATAGTATTATGGTCTTTTTCTGTGAGTTGTGTTTGCAATTGGGTTCTTGGAGATCTGGATTACAAATGATCACTCCTGTAAAGCACTTTGGGTCAACTGTTGTTTTGGTTTGTTGTTTTAAAATCTGCTCTGTACAACAAATAAATAAGCAAATGACTTTACCTAAGATAAAAAAAAAAAAAAAAGTCCTTTCTGAGGCCCTTCATTTACAGGTTCATCTGCAATTTCAGGTAAAAATCTGTTCGGAGCACGTTAAAAAGGCACCAAAATTATGCAAGTGTGCTTTTATGGTGGTTTATAATGATATTATAATCTTCATACAATCCCTTCTGGAAACACACCTTAAAAGAGCTCCATTACACGGAGAAATGCTGCTTTTGACATGTTTGATTAAAGTTTACTTGTGGATAGATGTGTACAATGGGTTAAAACATGCTTCTGAAAAGTAATGGAGCACAAGTATCACCAGGTAGTTGATTGGAAATATTTAGATACATCCCAGCATGTGTTCTGTATGGGAAAACATGCTCATGACTAATATTATTGTTACCTTTATTAATATGCTGTGTTTGCAGAAAGAGAAATAGGATATTTTGATGATGAACCTAAATTTAAAATCTATTTTATTAATATTTGTTTGCATTTTTTAAGGTTTTGTGTTTACTTTATACTTTGTTGATTAAGTAATCTAGAAGAACAGCCTCTTTACAGTTCCTGCTAGTGGTGCAGGCTCGCCCGCCGGATCCCCCTCGGCTTCCTCTCCTGCAACCATCAAACCAACCGCCTCGCTCTCTGGCTCTCTCAGATTCTCTCTCCACCCCTCTCGCTCTCTCTTTCCTTGGCACGGCACACGGGGCTTATGTGTCTTGTACTGTACGGAGAGAGAGAGAGGGAGCTCTACACTGGGTGACGTCACCTCTCCCATGGCGTCACATTGACGTAGCGCATACCAAGAGCTCTGTGTGGAGGCAGAGCCCACATAAATGCACTATTTGACTTTCTCCCCTCAGACGGCGCACATAAACAAACGCGCGTTACAAGAGCACACTTTGCAAAGCACCCATCAGCACTGACACACTCAGCAGCACGGGGACGGACGCAGACTCGCTCCTTAGAGCCACTCGGGAGTTTGATGATTTCTTTTTTATTTCATTTTCTACTTTTTATACTTTAGAAAAAGTAAGTGGAAGGAACGGAACTTTTTTTCCTTTTCTTTTTCTAATGCCGACGAATCCAGCGCCTCTCCGAGATCACTAAGAGTGTTTTTATTATTATTTTTCTTTCCTGTCATTATTTTTATCTCTTTGCGGTTGTTCTGGATGGAAAACGGATACTTCACGCGAAGTTATTAGCCCACTACATGTAAAGACGGAACCGCTACAGCAAACAAGTAAGTAAACTGAATGAATGAATGAATCTGTAAAGCTCTGCCTCACATCTTGGCGGAAACACGCCGAAAGAAGATAACCCTCAGCTTTACGTATTTAATTTTTCGCCACCTATATCAAAAGCCATGATGGATTTACTACTCTAACATCATCTGTGCGCGTGCTGCCCAACTTTGTGTGCCTAACCTGTTGCTGCTCACGTCAGCCACCGGCACACGCGTGTTGCCGGTCATGTTTGTTGGTCTGTGCCTATGTGTGGGTTCTCCTACGGCGAATGAGGCTGAACTCTGAATTTAATTTGCGCTGGAGAAGGTATCGTATCCTTTCCGGTTGTCATGGAAATGAGATGCCTCTCACTCTCACAATGAATAGTGGAGTCGGACGCACAAATGGTCTGAGTGAAGAGCGGTGTAACCTACATTCAGGCAGGAGCTCGGAGAGGAGACTTAATGCTCTTTCATTTCAAGCCATGGTGTGTTTGGGTTTTGTGTGTGTGTGTGGGGGGGGGGGGGGGGGTGTCTTATCGGAGTTTTTTTTTTTCTTTTTTTAATTTTTAATTTTTTGAGGGGGTGGTGTCTTTTTATAAAATGTATTTATATACATAGATGTGTGTAAGTGCGTGTTTGTGAGGTTGTGGGTGTGTTTGAGTTTAGATATCGCTCGGCTGTCGGTGCCGGACTGCGCTATGATTTAACCTTCAGTAACATGGAGTGAGCGTACAGTTACCATTAACCCGTATATAATAAAACTGGCCCAAGATACACTGGTACTCAAATTGCCTCCGAATTTCATGAGCCATGTATCGCAGGAAAAACACCCTCAACCATAAAGCCACAACAACATTTCTGAAGCCCACCGCGAAGCATGCTCCAGCAGCTATCGTGCCTCTTGGCCAGTCACATAGTTTATAATAATAAGCTGACAACACCGGGTTGAGGTACTTAAGTAAGTTGCTGGTTTTACCTTCTTTCCCCCCCTCAGTTCCCTCACACACACTCAGGTTTACGCATACACGCACGAACGCGCGCACGCAGGCTCCAGTGACAGGCTCCCACTCAGGGCTGATTTACAGTAGGCTAGGCTACTCGCATATTTCTCTGCTCTCTCCTTTATGTCCTTTCTTTTCTCTGTTTCTGTTTGCTGGAAGCCTCGCGCTGTCCGGGGTTATTGGTGCGAGGGGGCTACCGGGGGCTACCGGCGCTCCGGGGCGCGTGCTTTACAGCTCTTTTGTCGTTCTCTTGGTTACCGGTGCGCGCAGGGCCAGAGCCCCACCGGCCGGCTCGGTCTGAGAATAAAGTAGGGGGAGACCGCGGGTTCATTAAAAAAAAAAGTTAGAAAAAGGCAGAATGTCTCACTTTGTACAAAAATAAGTTTGTTTGAAGTAAAAACACTTCATCTTCATCTCTTTAACTCCCCTCGGAGGCTCTGATTAGAGCGTATTTATCAGTTACGGGTTTAGCTTCACAACTTTATGTAAGAATGAGATGACTTCAGCTTATTTCAAATTGACTCCCATTTGTGCTGTTACTGTAACAAAATCATTTTTCAGGCCTAAAGATGTCTCTTTTTTTCTCTCAGTGCTCAAATGGCTCCATACACAATTGAATAATGGCTTAACTGTTCCAAATCAGCCCTAATCAAATAAATGTTATACAGCTTGACTTGTCTGTTTACTCTGGTTTGTGCTTTTTTGTTTATTCCAACCTATTTGGGGGCTGTTGGGAGGGATTACATCTATATAAGAGCCATATTCCGACAAAAGAACCACCGACAGGGGGTTCGTGGGTGTCCAGTAAATCCTTTGAGAAGTGGTTTAAAGTTTGGTGAAAAGTGGCTACTGACATGAAGCTGCAGGTGCTCCTAGTCTTGATCCGTATGAGGGTTGTGGGTTGTCACCAAGCTGTTTTGCGATACACACAGGGAGACTGCGTGGTCTTCTCAACTTGACCGTCTCATAGAGGGGGTCTATGTGTGGCGGAGAGAGAGCCACAGTGAGAGAGAGATAGAGTATATAGGAGTGTGTTACAGAAAGGGGGCGCTCTGGGCCTTGAAATCCTCCGGCCACGGTGCACCCTGCTGCAGTGAGAGGGAGTCGGAGGCGCACGGCGCACGGGAGCCCGCTGGTCTGGTTTCAGGTCCGACTCACAGTTTTCTAGATTTCTCTCTCCCCTCTGGATGAACCCTGAGCAGGCGAATGCGGCGGTGATCAGAGGCAAGAAAAGCGATGGCCCGGAGGCACTGGCGCAAGCTGCTTTTATAAAAGTTGTCACTTTTGTAGGTCTGTATTATGATTTTTTTTTTCCATTATTATTATTTTGTTTCAGAAGTCGTGCATAGTTTGTTGACTGGTGGAATTTCTGTTTTACGGTGCAAAATATCTATTAGGCAGTAATTATAATAATAGTAATAATAATAATAATAATAACGGCGAAGACGTTAGTGCTAAAATGAAACCTGTCGCCCACGTAGGCAAAGTTTTGAAATGAACCCAAAGTCCTCAGTTGTGGTTCTCTTTGTAGGATGCACTCAGTGACATATTTATTGTCAGAATTGCCCTATGTTGGATGTAAAAGTCTAAATCTTATCCCTAATTTGCCTTCCAGCGTGTGCACTGGTAGTTATTTGAATTTGCGCCGTCTCAGCGCAGTGCTTTACATCCCCTGTTATCTCTTTCTACTGCTTTTAAACCCGATAAACTGACTGATTCTCTCAGATGAGATTTTTGTGCCAATAACGATTTGCTTTTGAGATGAAACGAAAGCTTTGCTGGTTGTCTTTAAATTGTACAAAAATGTTTCTCTGTCCGATTTTTTTCTAAAAGTGTGAGGAAATTTTGAACACCGAATTTGAATTTGCTGAAGTTTGTGGAAGCAATTTAAACAAAGGTCTCCATTCTTGAGGGAGAAAAAAAAAGAAATAAATTTTCGCTTCTCTTTGAGTAATCTTTTTTTTTTTTAAGTCTTTACGAGCGTTTGAGGCACTTACCTGATTATTCAGCCTGCCACTGGCTTTAACACAGCCATGTCTCACCCAGGCACAGGTTCGGAAGAGCGCGCCCAGCCGAGCTCGGAGCCCCGGCGGTCGGACACTTCCTTAGCGACGCCCGCCGAGCCCTCCCCGCTCCAGGAGCCCTGCCCCGGCCGCAGCCACGCCACCCCTAAATCCCGGACACCCAGCACCATTCAGCGCGAGGCTCTTTCACCAGGTACAGAAACAAGCGCTCAGTCTGTCTTCACTTTCATCTTACCCTTTTTTCTTTCTTTCTTTTTTAATCTCTTTCTCATCTGATGCTTTTGTAACGAGTGCAGCGGCTCTGACACTTTCATTTCGTGTTGCTGTTGTGGAGTGCTTGGTGATATGAGTCGGGTGATTGTTTTATTGTGGGGGGAAAAGAAAAAAACAACATTCCCAAAAATTGAAAAAAAAATATTTAAATACATATATATAATTTTTATTTAGTAGTTTAAAACACAGGGGTTAGATCTGAATATCAGCTGGTATAGGCAGTCGTTTTATTTATGTGTATATTTATGCTCTTTTACTCCTGTTAAAGGTCAAAATATGAGTTGAAGTTTCCTCAATGTTCTGGTGATCTTTTGTTTGTGCTGCAGTCGTGAGCCCATGTGTATGTGTGTGGGTTGATTTTGTCTGGCAAGTGAGCTGACATTTCAGTCATTAAGATAAGACAATTCTGAGGCCAGGCACACCTATATCCAAAACCTGGAGGCGAAATGTGAATCATATATATATTTATATATAATACAATCACACACACACAATTTTGTCCATTGTAATTCAATATAGAAACTACACTGTATACCCTGAAGTAACTGGTTGTGTAAGTGTGTCTCTGTGCTTTGTGTTTTGTTTTTTTGTTATTTTTGTGTGCACAGTGTAAAGGGAAAAAAGTAAAAATCACTCTACGCTGTGGGACGCTGACTCCCCGAAAATGTTTTATAGTTTATTGATATAAAGAAAATCTGTGTTTTTGTAATTTATGTCTGCACCTTCATGTTTTCATTTGTTAGATCTATGGCATTCTGACAATGAACAAGCGCACTCAGTTATTGGAACAGCTGCAGTTTGTCCAGTTGAAATGCACACCTCGAGGTTAGAGACTGTTTCCCTTTGCCTCACTATGCTGCACCACCTATGTCTGACTCTGCTTGGGTTGTCTGTCCTCTTGCTTGCACACACACACACACACACACACAAACAGACACATATGCACACAACTGCTTCAATGCAAGTGTCATAAAGGCGACCCGATGGTGGTATTGGACTTTTGAGAATCCCCTACACTGACTTGCTTTGGTGACATTAACAACTAAGAAGCTCCGGTGATGGATCTCTATTTGCACTTGTGGTGAGTGTGTAAAAGAGGATGCAAGTTTGTAAGCATGGGTGTGTGAGTGAAGGTTAGACACGCCAACAAAAGTCAAGTAACGAAGACGGTGAGACACTCGCAGAGACAAGTGGTTTTACAGGTTTTCAGGATAAGGGTGTATGCTTTTGGTAGAATGAACATATACAAGTCCATGTTGACATCGTGAACATTATAAGCAGATGAACACACGTGGTGGTGGTGGTGGTGTGTGTGTACCAGAAGGAATTTCTTTACTCACCCGACAGACAAACATCACACTACTTTGTAGCCTTCCTACCCTTTTCTCTCTCATTCTTTCATCTCTTCACAGAAAAACCAGAAATTTACCATATTTAAATATAAACATGTGCATGTGCCACGTGCAGTAAGTCTTGCACACATTTCTACACTGATGGCCCCTAATCTGAGGCTTGACCTACTGACACAACACAGAGAGCCGCAACCTTTACCACTGTACTCTCCTTTTTTCAGTTTGTTTTTTCTTTCTCTGGTTCTCTTCCTCCTCTGATGCATAATCAGTTTTTTAAAAAAGGTCTTTAGGTATAGCCCAGAAAGGCCCCGTGACGCCCTTAATGCTGCATGTGTGTTTTTCCACGTGGGTTGAAGAGCTGGTCACTCGCAGAAGAAGAAAAAAAATCTTGATGACGTCAAGCACACGTATGCCTACAGCTTGACTCATATCCTCAATTAAAATAAAAAGAAGGAAAGAAATGTAGCGGCTTAATGAGCCTGCTGATACACTATGCTTGCATATTTAATGGTTAATATAAAAATTAATAAGAATTATTTCAAAGAAAAAATATTTATAGCAAAGAATTTTAAAAAATTTTATTTATCTCAATACATATATATATATATATATATATATATATATATATATATATATATATATATATATATATATATATATATAAAATCAGGACTATTTTCCTTTTTTTTCTTGCTTTATAAATAGATAAAAGTTCAGGTGAGACCGCTTTGGCGGAGGTATTTGTGAACGCTTTAACAACTGCAGGACCGATATATCCCGTATTTGACTAGACAAACATGACGTACAGGGAAAGGGGGCGATTACGGCAGAGCGCGCGCATGCTGGGCGTCAATGGGAGCAGCGCAGTGTTGACAGTTCCCTGCTCGGGAGAGACGAGCAAACACCACAAAACCCTGCCTGCGCTGACACTCATGACTGATTATTATTATGCACACACACACACACACACACACGTGCAGACGCACGCAAACGCAGGCGTTGTATATTACGTAAGAGTTTTGATAAGACCATATAGTCCACACACAAACACACACACAGAGAAACGATGAGCTGGTGGCCTGTTGCTGTAGCAGAATTAAATCAAGGGGGGAAAGTGAAGACATGTCGACTGGCGTCTGCAGCAGTTAGAGGAAATATCTGTGTCTGCGTGTCCGTCTTTATCTCAGTGTGCGTGTGCATGAGAGGGTGTGCGTGCACGCGTGTGTGTGAAGGGTCTGTGCAGCAAGCATCCAGCACCACCATGGGGTTCCATTATTATTTAATGTTATCTCATCTGCTTTTCCATCTGACTAACCAGAATACACACACATACAGATTCTTGTATTTGAGCTTCAGGATCATCAACTGCAGCTTCCCTAACTTGACTAACTAGGAAAATCAGCAATGTTCGAAGTTTTGTGTGTGTGTGTTTCAGTATTCAGGGTTTTTTTTCCCTTTTTTTGCTGTACTTACTCAGTGCAAGTGCAAGAAGTGTTAACAGCAGAAATGGGTGTAAATTGCATCAAATGGAAAGATTTGGTTAAAGCTTTTCACAGCCTCTTCATTGAAAGAAAAACTTTTATAACACTCTGCAAACTGCCTGTTCCAATAGAGCTGTGCAGATTGTTTTTGTTTCTTTCTTTTTTTTATTTTTTAATGGTTGACCCTGTTTAGTGTTACCACTGTGTGCATGTGCATCCAATAGAGTCTGCCTGTATCCTGCAGATTTACTGAACATGAAGCCCTGCTTCTCTGATTAAATCACTGTTTGTAAAATGTCATAAATTCTTCTTCTCTGCCCAGTGATTGTTGCTATATAGCTGTGCCCTACTAACATGGGAATGTGAAGCTTTTGGGATACATGTGGTCTGATGTGCCACGCAGCTCTAACCTGCGTGTGTGCTCTGTTTCCTCCGACAGATATGCCCTGTGTGCAGGCTCAGTACGGGCCGGCCCCTCCAGGCTCAGCCTACTCTGGCCAGTCCTTCAGCTACCAGACTGAAAGCTACAGCTCTGACCTCATGACCCCCGACTACACCAAGCTGGACCTGGGTGGGGGTGAGATCTCTGCAGCTGCCACCACCTCTCTCCCAAGCTTCAATGTCTTTGTGGACGGAAGCTACGAGCCTAAGTCCTCGTGCCTCTACCAGATGCCCACGCACAGGCCCACCATCAAAAAGGAGGAGGAGAGCTACCCAACTGCCCCACCCCTGGAGGCCATGTCCTCCTCCACCATGTACTTTAAACAGTCTCCCCCTTCCACTCCGACCACCCCGTCTCTGCCACCCCAGCCGGGCACCTCCTTCCTGTGGGGGGAGGAGCACCCCCTGGCTCCTTCTCACCCTCACTCTCTACCTTCCAGCCTGGAGACCGGCCCCCTCAAGTCCCCCCGTTTTCCGCACTTCTACCAGCATTCACCGCCCCACAGTGGAGGCAGCGTCGGCGGTTATGATAGCCTGGGAGGAGGGCTGGTTCGCACCTCTTCTTCCTCCTCTTCCTCCTCCTCATCAGTTTCCCATCCTCACGTCCCACCCCTGGAGCAGCCTCTGTACCAGCTGCACCGCGGAGCAGGGAGCAGCAGCCTCGCCTTTCGCTCCCTGGCACTTGGACCTTGTGGCCCTCTACTAGCAGACAGCTTGCCCTCTCCACCCCCGCGTGGCCCACAGGGAGAGGGAACCTGCGCGGTGTGTGGAGACAATGCGGCTTGCCAGCACTACGGCGTACGCACATGTGAGGGCTGCAAAGGCTTCTTCAAGGTAAAAAAAAACAACAACCCACAGCTATTATTAAAGTCTTCCTCTAGTTTCAACCGTTCTGGTCTTTGGTTTTCTTTTGTTTTCTTGTACTTCTGAGTCTTGTGGTTTCTAATAAGACATCACGCACCTGTCCCTCATTTGTACCCCTCTGCATCTTTTGAAGTATTCCTTCTTGTTTCTAACCTCTCACATTCATAACAGACTTTCCATCTTTAAAATCTCTGCCAGAATCTGTAAACTGGCTGCAAGCTGACTGACGTATTTAAGTCGGAGCAGTTTGCTAGCATTTGCCTTGCTCCCACTCTACACCCTTCTCTGTACTCTCTAAATCGTCTTTAGAGTCATTGCGAAAGCACAACACACCCACAGGGGTCGTTTCTCCCAGCAACCAAGTGGGCAAAGTGTGCATAAGCACTGGCTCTGTGTAAATGTGTGCGTGTGTGTTTGTGATTGCTTGCATGAGAACACAGGATGATAAAAACATATATTCTCTCCAAAATAACAGCTGTGTTCAGGAGCTCAGATACTCAGAAATAACGCGGTGTGCGAGCACGTAATGGTGAAGGAATCCTTCTTGAAATCAGTTTTCTGACGGCGTGTTTTTAGTCAATTGGCGGCCACGAATTTGACCACAATTCTCTTGCATAATGCTCAACCCGATATGAATCTGTTTGAAATTTGGTCCCTCAAGTGATTCAACCTAACACTTCTGAACCTGTTGTCTCACATCCCATGTTGCCGCACGTGCTAACGCGCTGACAACACAGTTTAACACAATCCAAGAGCCGGTTTTTAGTCAGACTCATTTTCCATTTTCCTCATGCTGCAAGTCATAAAATACAACAGACGTGACAAGCGAGATATTATATTGCTGTGCATGTGCGTGTATACATATATATTTGAGGCTTAGTGGCACATCACTTGGAATTACAGTGAACTCGCACTCGGTGACAGTGGAGTAATTCATTTGCACAGTTTTTGAATTAAAACATTTTCCGGCACACTTGTTAAGCATTCTATTGGCTGCACGAGATGAGAGTTAAAATTAAGAGACAGCAAGAAGGAGGGTGCACACACCGAGGTAATTGAATAATGCCTCTGGTAGGTGGAAATGAATTATCCTTCCTTTCAATTAGTTTCACAATTTGTTTTTATTTAGTAATTAATGAAAGCAGCGTCTGGTGGCAGCAGGCTGCGGGCTGTCTGCTCGCTGCAGTGTTCCCTCCGCAGCCACAAAGCCTGTCAAACCTCGCTATGTTTCCTTTACACTCCCTCACACACACACACACACACATACACACACATATGCAGATGCAGCGAGCCATCCCCGCCTCACGCAACATATGCAGGCAACCACACATATAGAAAAACATACTGTAACATGTGTTTTTTTCACACTGTTACCCCGTGAATCCAGGATGCAGCGGCAGCAGCAGAAACTAAATCGTGTGTCTCACACACACCTGCTCCTTGTTCACATATTCTCAGGCACATCACCTCCATTATCCTGATGGTTTTATTGTGCCCGAAAAATATTTTCCTGATTATATTTAATTATCCATGAATAGTTATTAGGCATTAAACCGTTGTAGAGGCTTGCTGTAAATTATTATTTCATTAGTGCAATTTGAAGCACATTTTCCCCGTGAATTAATTTTAGCTCTTAAACAAGTCAGGGTTGTTGTTTTTTTTTTTTTTTGGGCATGTTTATTATTTTGAATAATGTGTTCCATTCACGGGTTTCCATTAATTTAGTGAACCTATTCAGTATTTCAATTTTTAAAATAAAATAAAAAACTATTCCAACTGTTAGTATAATACATTATGTTATCAAAAAAAAGAACATTAAAGTCCCCTGTTTCCATGCACCCACTGTACTAACCAACCGGTGAGCTGTTTTAGACCTGCTACACACTGTTTTAGTTTTCCAGGGCTTGCTTGGTATGTTAGTCCTAGAAATTATGGTAAGCATCCGTGTGCTGGTGAAGATAATTGGAAAAACAAGCTCGGAAACGTGTAAGCTGATCATATAAACCCAGTGTGTAGGATTTTAGAGTTATAAAAACAGTAAAGTCAGCTCACGGATACAGATGTCTACATGTGTTTTTGCACTTTTTTGATGGCAGAAACTGAGAATCAGCGGTCGGAAGCAACCAGAGGGGGGTTGGGATTTAAGATGGGTTGGAGAGGGCAAAGTCCCTCAAGGCTTTTAATTTAAGCCGAGGCTATTAGTACATGTTACATGTCAAGAATCTGTCTCTGCACGCCTCTGTCTGGCCCCTACAACAGCCATAGTATCTGCACTCCTGTCAGAATACTTTCAATTGTGAATGTGCTTTCAGTGCACACCACTCATTCCTCAATTCTGACTCAACATCTAACTGAAACTTTTTCACTTTAATCCAGTTCCTGCCCACAGAAACAATATGGCCTGGTGCGAAGTACATTTAAACTTGTTATTTTAATGAAATTTGGGGTAAACACGAGGAAAAATGACAGGGAAGATTAAATTAATTGAACTAGAACAAAGTGTACTACACACATACACACACATATATATGTATGTATATTTACACATCACATCAGAGACTAGTTATAGCTTTGAAGCTTTGATAGTGACTCCAGTCATCGTTTTTGCTGATTATTAGAAAGCAAAGTCACAAGAGCCCCAACCAACACACACACACAAACGCAGACACACAGATGATAACAGACAGACAGAGAAGAGAAAGGGCCAGCGCTCGCTCATGAGAGCTTAATTTATCGCGCCCTTAATTGATGATTGCAAACTCAGGCTTTTCTTGGAAACAGACATCTAAATTAAGCCTGAGGTCACTGAAGAATTTCCTCCTTGAACAAACAGCAGGGTTAACTTAGCTTATAGACTACTCCACTTTCACCTTTATGCGCACCGCCCAGCACACCGCCAGGGAAACCGGAGATTTTAAAGTTTCAGAGAGGAAAACACAAAAAAGAGTCACAGTTATCTTTAGAACACGCTCCGGGCGTGTTCGCGTGGGCTTTACTGTTGGTTAGTATCGGGAAAAATCGCGTAAATGACTCCGAACCTCTTTAAAAGTGTAAATAAAAGTTTGCGCACGGAAGACTTGTGCGTCATTCAGCCTTCCTCATGTTTAATTCGGACACCATCTAACTGGATGCATCCCCCACCCCCCTTTCTCGACCACATTAATGACCATAACTTACTTATCCTCGCGCGCACGGGTCGCCGACCATTGAAGGGATGAAAGGAGACATTCACAGCGATCTGCGGTGCCATGGCAACGACTCTCATCCGGCACTGGCGCCCATTACGCGTCGGTTCCGCACTCGCGCCTAAGCATATGGAATAATTGGTGTGTTATTGGTCTCCTGGGGGGGACGGGCATGTGCGGCGCGAGGGGTTCCTAATTGGATTTATTTGTTTTGATGTGTTTTAGAAGCGTTAAAGAAGCCGTGGCACTTCCGTTATGTGTAAATTACAGTTCAGTTATAGGCGCTGCCTGAGTGGAGTGCTGGAGTCACAGCGGGTAAACGCGGTGGTAAAGTGAGTATTTGTGGGGGTTTTACGGTGTTGTCATCGCAGGTTCACCCCCGAGTTTAATCTCCTGTCAGACACGGGCAGCGTGGAGCCTTCGGGCCTCATTGGAACTGATAATGTCGGTCTGCGGTCTGTTCGTGCTGCGAGTGAAGAACTTCGTGCTTTTACTGGGACGGTCCGTTCAAAGTATTGCCTTCAATACGCGGTCACGAGCGCGCAGGATTGGCCCCATAGATGCGCGCGCACTACAATCTCACTTATTGTCCTCCCTGTATTCGCTGAGCCCCCTCTCCACTCCCTCCCACGTGGCCCGTTTCTGATTTCATTTTAATAAGGTCAGTAATAATCGCGCGAGCCAGCGGAGGAGAAAACAGCTCCCGCGGGGCCCATTGAGAGAGGCGCGATGCGCGAGGCCCCGAAGGTGCCACGAGCTGACCCGCGAGCTTCACAAACAATCTGATCAGGCAGCTTTCGCGGCCGCTCGTCCCCCACCCCTCTCCACCTCACCCACCCAACTCTACCCCGTCTCAAGGGACCCGCCTCCGCATGCCACGCGCTGGATCTCTATTGTCAGCTGCGGCGCTAATAAAATTGTCCCTCCTGCAGGCGAGGCTTGTTGGGAAATTAATTTTATCTAATTATACTGATGTCACCGCCGCCTTTCAGCGCGTAATTAAAATCTGACCTGCGAGCTTCGCTTTCATTCTTTGACGGGCAAGGAAAGAGAGCGAGAGAGAGAGAGAGAGAGAGAGAGAGAGAAATTGAATTAAACAAATCAAATATTAGGTGTTGATTGTGTTTGGAGGCTGATTATCGGCATGCCTGTTTCTTCTTTCTCCAGCGCACCGTGCAGAAAAACGCCAAGTATGTCTGTCTGGCCAGTAAGAACTGTCCTGTGGACAAGAGGAGACGCAACCGCTGCCAGTACTGCCGCTTTCAGAAGTGTCTGAGCGTGGGGATGGTGAAGGAAGGTAGGAGATCACACACCTGAATCACACACACACAAACAAGCACATATGCACACAACTGCTTCAATGCAAGTGTCATAAAGGTGACCCGATGGTGGCATTGGACTCTTGAGAGTTAATCCTAATAATGCAACACTAATCAGACTTGCAGTCAGTGATCATAGCCCCCGTCTCTGCAGTCAGTGGTTAATAGGCCGGTAATGGCCCAGCCTGTGGTAGCATCACACAACTGTCTATGCAGAAACGCCTGTCTGTGGTTGGAAGAAAGTATGATACACATCATACCAATTAGTCCCTGCCACCTTTAAAGCCCCTGAGTTCAGTGTTGTTTAGCAGAGCCTCAAAGCTGACCATCTTATGCAAAGATTCTCCCGTTATGTCATTGTGTTCACCACATCTGATGCGTTGACTGTTGCTGCATAGTGCACACACACAGACAGACACGTTTCGATGATGTGTAGAATCAGCGTGACACTCAAACTGCCCCCATTCCCATGAGGTTTGTCACCTGTCTCACACCCTGTAATACCCCCACCCACATATCCACATGCATAAACGCAAACAAACCCACACAAAATGCATACTGGATGTCTCTGTGTTGCATTAACACACGTCCGTCTGCAGCCTGCAGAACAGCTCCACTGCCATCTGCTGGCTCGTGGCCTCCTGTGTGTGGAGATCGTGGCAATGTTGGGAGCACTCCTGCAGAGAGCTCTCCCAACCTTTTAGTCGTTATTTCGCTGTGATGAAAAGCTGATATCAAGCCGGTCCGCTGGAGGGTAGAACTTGACTGTGCATGCAGAGTTTATATTTCCACGTCCAACTCAAAAACCTCTTGCCTTCTGTGTTTCTCTGTTTTAGTGGTGCGTACTGACAGCTTGAAGGGGCGCAGAGGTCGTCTGCCTTCCAAACCAAAGAGCCCCCTGCAGACGGAGGCATCTCCTCCTTCTCCACCCCTCAGCCTCCTCTCTGCTCTGCTCAGGGCTTATTCTCACTGCACACCTCGTGACCTTGACTACAGCCAGGTAACCCATGCCCTTAACAATTCATTTCAACTGGAGAAATGCATTAGTTTATTTTCGAATACAGATAGTTTACAAGTTATTTCAGTAATTTCTCTTCTTTTCTTGATCTGCAGTTCAGCGCTGCCGACCCGCCATCCTCCTCCTCGGACGTCGAACACATCCACCTCTTCTACAGGCTACTCACCATCTCGATGGAGACCACAAGGTGCTGGGCGGAGAGGCTGCCCGGCTTCTCCGAGCTTCAGCGTGACGATCAGAACCTGCTCATAGACTCCGCCTTCCTGGAGCTGTTTGTGCTGCGATTGGCTCACAGGTAAGTAGGCAGAAATGGAGCCTCTTTTAACACCTGTTTTAAACTTGGATGTCCACTCCTATGCACACCTCTCAAGCTTTTGAACCACACCGACTTACACTTGTACGGGCAACTTTGTTTTGCTTAGCGTCTCAGAAACAAGAGGCACTTAAACCCTTTCCGATTAAAGTACAGTGCATAACTGTGCTGGCAAAGCTGTGTGCTGCTGTGTTGGTGTATCTCCAGAGTGGGAGGAGTGGAGCTGAGTAATCGCCATATGAACCAAATTATGAATGGAGTCTGTAGCTATGACAGCAGCTACACCCACAGAGTTCCGCTCTGCTCGTCTGATATCTGACGCACAGAGAGATCTGTGTGTGTGTTCTGCGGGCTAAAACTGTGCTAACATTGTGAACTGTGAATTGACAAGATCAATTTCCATCTCAAAGTTAGTCAGCTGAGTAACTGAAAAGAGCCGCTGTTATGGAAGGAAATACATATTCAGTTCAGCTGACCGACATAAAAACACAATGGGCTTCATTTACCTCATGCGCCCCCTGATGTATGTATGTGTGTGTGTGTGTTTGAGCAAGAGAGCACGTGTGTGTCTCACTGATGGATACCTGTGGTGCCATTGTGACTGCCCCGGCCCATCTTTGCCTCAGAATTACCCTGGGTTACCAGTTTGCTCTTGCAAGGCATGCGGCTGGTTAAATTTATGGGTAGAAGATGGTGGCGGTGGTGGGGGGCTACAAGCTCATCTCTTTGTCTGCGCTGTCGTCTAGGGCAGAAGACCAACACAGTGAGACACGCACACTTACTCACACTCGCTGATGATGTAGAATCCCAACTTTCTGTCCTCCTCCCAGCGTAGGTCCAGGTGCAGGGTGGGTAGAGGATGGGCGGTGCCATCACAGTCCCAGCAGGAGGGGTGATCAGGCTGGGACTCTGACTCACTCTAAAGGGTGGACTCATAGGGGCCTCTTTCAAACACACGTACACACACAGACACACACTGCTCATCTTCCAATCAGCCAAACTCCCACGGCAGAGAGGAAAATGCACACAAACACAGCGCTGTCTTATTTTCTCTGTCTTCCGTGGGAGCGATGGATGCAGCGCATCTCCTCGCTGACCCCGTGCTGAACCTAGATGCCCCGCAGACCCTCGCTCAAGCGTGCGTCTGTGTGCTTGTGAGTGTGTGCTCAGAGTGCATAGAGTAAATTTGCTTCGTTCTTCTGGGCCGGCATTGCTGTAAGCACCCCGTTACCTAACAGTTTCTGTGGTTATTGGTCGATTACCGTGGTGACAGCGTAGTCAGGGGTAAGTGGAATGTGTGGCAGACATCCACCTGTGCTTGTGTGCGTGCGTGCATCTGCCTAGATACGCATCTACCAGCCTGTCTGTGTATTTTTGCTCCAGTGGCACTATCTCACACGGGTGAAATGGTCCTGTGAGATATTATTTGGTCAGCTCTGTGTTTACTTAAGCACAGAAATACAGCCGGTATGTTGTGGAAATAACAGGTACTAATATACATCACCAAACGTGCATCGACAAGGACTGTTCACTCTCATGTTCGCGAAATTCTCCAAAAATGACCCTGCTGACGCTAAACTTTTAATAAAGTTTTGAATTTTGACCGATCTCCCCTTCAAGAGGTGTTCTGGAGCAATGCTGTTGATTTTAGTCCCTCAAATCACATTGTGCTCCTGTGCCCCTGTGATACACGCTCGATCAAATCAGAAACACTTCAGCTTTAATTTTATTTCGGGGAAAAGTGAGCAATGACTGTGCTGGTCTGGTTGTCTGTGTTGAATATTCCTCCCTCAGATGCCTTCAGTGCATTACAGTCAAATCCTGCAAATTCACGAGGCACAACATGGGGAATGTGGAACGTAAACGACGATCATCCCTCCAGTCGTCTACTGCGGTACCTTTGGTCTTGAATGCTGCAGACCTTTCCACTAAAAACTGCTTTTTTGTTTATAAGAGAAGATCCAGCTTTCATCACCAGCGATGAGCCCCAACATGACCGTGGGGCCAGTTTGACACAGAAGTTAAGTGGTCTGTGTGCAAGTCTGAGGCCCCGGGTGTAATCGCAGGCGCACAGGTGCAGGAGTTCAGAGCAGAACTTCCAGGGAGTGATCTAAAAATATGAATTTCGCTGGCTTCAAGGGTGCTCAATGATATAACTTTGATCAGCCAAGTACAAGTTTTGAGTTTCACATGCGGAACATTAAGGTCGCACCTCGTGCAGCAATGAAAAATTAGGTGAATCTGTTCTGTGAGAGATGTTTGACAAGAAGTCAGGACTTCAACCTCAGCCTAGAGGAGATGATACGAGGGATCGAAATCAAAAACAAATTTGCTGTTCTTCCCCAGCAATAGGTGAGAATAGGTGAGGGGCATCGTTTCTCAACCTCTTCCTGTTATTCACTTTCTTCTCTGTGCTCTCTTCTTGTGATTTCCTGGAAGTACAAAGAATATTTTGGTCCCGATCGCTGGTGCTAATTGTTTTTGATGTTAGTTGTTAATGCTTTCTCATGTATGTGCATGTGTCTGGCCTAACGGCGTGTCTCTTTTGAACTGAGTCTAATTAGACACAAATAGCGTTGCAGTTTATCCTCATAACTGCCAAACCAAAGTTTGTGCAGGGTGCAATTTGAGGCTTTCCTCCCTTTCCACACTAATTCCCCTCTTTGCTCTCTCTCTCTTTAATATCATCTGTTTTCCAAGTACACACTTTCTCCCCTAGATCTTCCATCTCTCATAGTTTATCCTTCTTCAACTAAACACAGTTGCAGCTCTCCAAAGAAGAGCGGGTTCCTATTTTAGAGACTAATAGAGACCAGTCATAGGTCTCCATCATCCTCTGCTTGCACTCTCTCTCTCTCTCTCTCCCTCCTTCTCTGCTTGATGTCAAAGAAGTGGGATGTTGTGTGTCGTGAGTAAGTGATGGTTAAATACATCTGAGAAGACTTTTCATTTCCTTATTAAAACCTTGTGTTTCCACTGCACACCACAGCCTGGGCACATTAAAGCCATAACAGTTTATCTATCTGCAAATATACACGCACACACAGAGCAACCCTCTGCCCTAACCCTTCACCCCACCCTGCCGCAAGGAAACGCAGGAATGTTTTAAAATGCTGTAATTTGGAAACACAACCTTAATCAGCTGCATGCTTGTGTTTGATGTGTGTCCCGTTTCTGCGTGAGTGCGCACACTGCCAGGTTTCTCATTGTTTTTTATTGTAATTGTTTCCTTGCCCCAGCATCTCAAGCTATATTTACAATACATGAGGGAAAATACAGTTTTCTCTGGAAAACGGCGATCTAATCAGTCCACCATTTCCTTCTTTTTTTTCCCCCTTCCTCTTTCTCTCGGTTCCTCAGATCGATGCTGTCGGAGGATAAACTAGTGTTCTGTAACGGCTTGGTGCTGCACAGGTTCCAGTGCCTTCGTGGGTTCGGAGAGTGGCTGGACTCCATCCAGGAATTTTCCGCTCACCTCCAGAACCTAAATCTGGATACCTCTGCCTTCGCCTGCCTGGCCGCCCTTGTGCTGCTCACAGGTAACCACAGATTTTCAATCACGAGCTTACTAGCGAGAGGAACAAGAATCAAGGGGTCCTAATTCTGTGGTTGCATATAGTCACCTGTGCTCAAAGTTATTAACATCGCCTCTCCACTCCTCATAAACACTGCGAATCATTTAAGCTGAACATGAATATACAGATAAAACGCTCGCTCGCTCGCCCGCGCGCGCGCGCACGCACGCACGCACGCACACACACACACACACACAGCATCTTCCTGTTGTCCGGAGCTTTGCCTCCTGGTGATTCAGTGTGACAGTGATCAGGTGGACACATCCTCTAACGTCAGACACACGCTTAAAGACACACATGTGCATGCGTGTTCCCACACATCTCTGCCCCGAAACAAGAACCTGATACCCAGAAGCACCTGCTGCACCTGCCACACACCTGGCCCTCTAATCAGTGTTCATGTGTGAAAAATGAAAGGAGAATCGCAGCCTGCTCTGAGAGCACACACGCTGCAGGCGAGGCAGATTTCGTTTTTTAAGTAAAATGCATCAGGCGACAGAGACTAGTCTGCAGTTAAGTGTTTATATTCATCTTTTTAAAACAGTTTTAGGGTGTTGGATGCTGTAAAGTAATGTGCAGTAGCTAAAAAAAAAGAATTAAATTAAATAAAAAAATCCCCCTCCCCCTGCTTTTAGCTTCCTTATTTCACCCTGCCCCCGCCGCCTCCTCTTCCTCAACCTCTTTCTGTCTGAGCCCTCCAACCCCATCCTCACCCTCTGGGGGAGCACTTAACTCTGTTCCTGATCGACCAGCCCACCGTGGAGCGCGGCTCTGGAATGGCGTCTGCGGTGTTCTCAGTGGCGCTCTGCCACCTCGGCAAAGCACACAGCGCAAAGCCACGACAGAGCCACCAGAGCCACCAGGCGATCGACCGCTTCAGAGTGGCCTGTGCAGAAAGGCAGTCATCGATCTCTCCCCGGGAGCTCACGCTCATAGAGAAAGAAGGGGTAGGGAGAGCGGGAAGAAAGACAGGGAAGCGGAATTGTGTGGCGAGAGGTCTGAAAGCCGCGCTGAAAGGAGGGCCGGAGTGACTCTGCAGCGGCAAACACAACAAACAAAAGAGTCACATAAACAAACAGTAAATAAGCTTCGGATAATGGATACCTCAAAGTGAGACGGGTCTTAGTGGCAGCCTCCCTGCAGCACAGCTCGTAGTGTGCCTGTATGTGTGTGTTTGTGTTTGGGGGGCTGGACACCCTGTTCTCTGCAGAATGAGTTAGTGTCACATTAAGCCTTGTACGAGTGCCACTGGAGTTGCTATGGGCAGCAGTGTGTGCATTTCTAATTTCATTTTGCTGCTCACAGGGCCACATAATCAGCTAACTGTTGAGCACTTCTGTTCTGCTCTTTGTCTTAATTTCTGAAATTGCACTGACTTTTTTTTCTGTGCAAATGTTTAAAAAAATAAAATAAAAAATGTGCTCATATAGCCGTGCATGTGGACGTACACCAGTGAGAAGGGGGCTTATTAGATTAGACTGAGTATTGATCTGTAGTGAATGAGCCAGGTTAAGGCCTGTTAAGAACATGAGCCATACGGGCTAATGAGGTGGAATTCAATATAAAAGAAGATGTAGCTAATGCTCTTTCAGCTGAATGAGCTCTGATGTATGTATATGTGTGTGTATTTTTTTTCCCCACTGACTTTATTTTGGCCATTTAATGATTATTCTCCTAACATCTCTTTCTCCGTCTTTCTTTCTTGCGAATCTACAGAGCAAATCCCCGGTCTGAAGGACTCAAAGCGGGTTGAGGAGTTGCAGAATAAAGTGATCTGTTGTCTCAGAGACCACCTGGGCTGCAGTCCTTCATCCTCCTCGTCCAAAGCCGCTCCTTCTCTGAGTCGTATTTTGGGTATAAGGGAAGAGCTTCGTTCCCAGAGGACCCAAGGCCTTCAGCGAATCTTCTACCTGAAGCTGGAGGATCTGGTAGCGCCTCCGCCACTGATTGACAGGTTCCTGGACACTCTGCCCTACTGACGACTCGGGCTAACCATGCAGCAAAATGAACCCACGTCACGTCCTGTCAAGGCCTTTCCCCAAAGGAGCATGCAAACACACCCAGAAGAGAGAGAAGAGGCACTCTCTCTCTCTCTCAAGACTGATGCAGCGCACGGAGAGCCAATCTAATATTTTTGACTCGACGGGGACAACCAAACGAGAGCGCCTTTCACTCAAACGGACTACCAGCTAAATGCTTTTCACCTGTATAAAAGACAATTACTCAAACGCTTTACCACTTTTTATTTGGTCCTCCTGTTTCGCCCCACGCTGGGAGGAGGGGGGAGGATGATGAGGCTGAGATGGACAGGAGAAAAGTGACTTTTTTTTTTTTTTTTGACTGTCCTCGCTCCATCTGGGTTGCAGCTTATTCGGCAAAAAAAACAAAAAACAAAAAAAACAAAGAAAGAACCGACGTTTATGAGTACTGTTTATCTGTGTTTCGGCCTGGCTCGTTCTGTCTGAGGACTTCCATTTAGAAAGGAGGGCTGGGAGAGGTGGCGATGTAAAAGAGAGAGTGCGGGGAGGGGGAGGTGATCGTTCCGAAATGTGCCGACATGTCAGAGGTGGAGCGGCGTAGGCGTAGGTGGGCCAAAATGTTACGACGCAGGACACAGGTGTTTCATAAACACATGGAAGTGGCTGTTGAGGCGGGCTCTTAATTACAAGTGCAATTCCTTAAGTGCTATCGCGCCACAAGAGGAAGGGATGGAGGAGGAGGGGAAATCTAATTTCAAACTCTAAATTATTTTAATACAAAAACTTGTCCTGTACTGTCAGTAGCTAAAAAGAAAGACAGTCTCCCATCTTGCTTTAGACAGCAGAGGAGATACTGTGCACTAACGATCGATGACTGAGTCACCCAGACTTGAACTTTCTCTACTATGTGGTTTTTTTTTTTTTTTTTGTTTGTTTGTTTTATTAACTCAGTTTGAAATCATAGGTCGAGTAGAAGTGTGGAGGAATGAACATGGACAGAAATTGGCTTTGGAAGCACTTACACCCTGAGAGGGGCTAGAAGCACAGACACACACCCTACCTGCTCGCCTGGGGGACAGGGAGAGGAGGGTGCTCGACAGACAGCTGTACGTCCAGGGGTGAAACATTCCACGTTCATGCTCTTTTTCTTTATCGTTTTATATATCGCGGCGGCTGTGTGAGTGTGGAGGACATGATCGCCTACCGTCTTTGTGTGTGCGCTTAGACAAGCCAGGATCATATGCATGGTGTGTTATAAGCTGTCGAGAGCTGGCATAGCCTGTCAAAACAGCTCGACCTGTGTTTGTGTCTCAGACTGCAGCTCTATGGGAATCTCCCCAGGGCCTCCACCACCCACTCACACCCTCATGACGACGGTTTTAAAATAAATAAAAAAAATCAAATTCTATAGATATAAATATATATAAATATATATATATATATATATATACAAAACTAATATTTTGAAGTGTTTTTAGCTTTTTCAAATATTGTGGTACGAGTTGTGCATTGTTTTTTGAAGAGAAACAAAAAAAGAGAAAAAAAGTTGCTGTTTTTTCAATGTCCTTCTTTGGTTAGAGTTTCCTGTTCGATATGTTGTTGTTTTTTCTTTCTCTTTGGTTCACTGGATTTTCTGTTCAGCACTTTGAAATCATAAACTAGTTCTGATTATTCTGACCCCGGCTGTGTCTTGTGTTTTGATTCTTTATAATTCATTGACAAAAAAGAAGAAAAAGCACAAACAAAATATTGTTTTCTATATAAGGTAACAAAACATCAAATTTCAGCCACATTTTTACATGTTTTTTTTAAGTGTGTGTGTGTGTGTGTGTGTGTGTGTGTGTGTGTGTGTGTGTGTGTGTGTGTGTGTGTGTGTGTGTGACTTGTCAGACACAAAAGCCTCTTGACAGGTAAAAGGCCTTGTCTCTCTCCTGGGGGACCCTCGGGCTCTCACAGAGAGTAGAGAGGGATTAGGAAAGTGAGGAGGGGGAGGAAGAGGGCGGGGAGAAGAGCTTCATGTTAGCATGAGGTCCAGATCAGCCTCCAGCCTCGTTAAACACCATCGATCGGCACGGTGACATTTCACAGCACATGCCGTCTATACTGTTACCGCCATCACTCACTTGCCGTCCTGCACAACAGCGTTACCGCTAACACAGACACACACTCTCTGTCTCTAACAGCCAGGTGATTGATAGCAACTGTTAGACAATTGTGAACAGCTCTACCTGTGCATGTGTGCGGGGAAAAAAGAAGAAGTGGGTAGAAGCAGAAGAAAGTGCACAAAAAAGTAAAGAGTGAGCACGCACCACCACCTCTTCTGTTTTATGATGTTTAAACTTTCCCCTTTGTGAATAAAATAACCATTTTAGAAAGATGAAGCACAATGGCTTTCAGTGACACATACTAACCTGGAAATGCCCATAAACATTATCAGTTTATTACTTATAATTCTGTGTGTTTGTGAGTGCATGTGGCACATAACAACAAATATCTGTCCAACACTTCACCCTCCTTTGGTTTGGGGGAAGGTGCGTGGGGACTGTGATGTGTTTTTTAATGAGTATGCAGGAAAAAAACATTCACACTTTTGTCTTCTTTTTAAAAAAAAAAGTGGTGTGATTGTGTACATGCGAAAGAAAATGAATGAAGTGTTAATATTCCTCCTACAACTGTGTTACTTACATGTAAAATAACATGACATGAAGCAGAGAGCATGAAAAGCAAAATCTACGCACACACACAGACACACTCACACGCTGAGCTGTCACTCTCCAAGCCGATCGATCAGTGCTGACAGATAGCAGATACCCAGAGTCTTAATTAGAGGTCCCATTAGAACATATAGACACACACACACACTCACAGATTCAAAGCATGTATTCTTCTGGTTCTCAATTCATAAGTTCTTTTCATAAAGCCATGTATAAACAACAGCAAGCATGTTTTCATGTACACATCAAGAGGGCAGGGAAATTAAAATCATGACTATGTTTATGTAGCAGCTTCAGGTTCATGTCTGCTTTTTGTGGAAGCAGTGTCCTGGCTTATTGGACCACCTGCCATAGTTAATGTTATTAGAAACACCTGTGTTTTCCTACCATGACTTGTCACAAAGTCTACCATGACAAAAAAAACCAGGCCCATATCCACCGAGGCATCAGGATGTGCTAATCACACCTGCCACAACAAAAACCAGTAAAGATTCATGAGGTAAGACATGAACGGAGCTCCCTGCTTGCTTCCTCTCCTGCTGACAGACCTCCCGGATTAGACTGAAACAAATGGCACCTGAGTCCTCCTGGGACCCCAAACGACACATGTTTAAACACACACGGTGGTGTTTCATTCACGCCAAATCACTGATTCCGACTATTCACTTAAACCGGTGGTGTCAAACATAAGGCCCAGGGCCCAGAATTGGCCCATCAGAGACTCTAAACCGGCCCACTGGACAGCTTTGGAAAATGTGAAAGAGAAATTGTGTTTTACAATGGTTTTTTAAAAAAAGGAAAAATTCTTTGTTTTATACCTAAATCACAGTCTGAGCAACAAGCTAGCAGAACATTTCCTGTAATTTTACAGATTTATTTCTTACAGTTTAAGCCCAAAGAGTCATGCTGACACATTTCTTTCATTTCCTACAGCAGCCGTTCTTTATCGTGTAGAAAAACTGGGAACTGCTGATGAAATTTCATGTAATGTTCGTATATTATAACTGACAGAAAGGGCAGTTTTACTGGTCCAGCCCACTTGATGTAAATGAGTTTGACATCCCTGACATAAACATAACCTCACAGCAAGTCTTCACCTTAGACTTGAATGATTTACATAACGGGACATGCTTCTTCTTTGTAAGTACCCTTGATGTGCCCACATCAAGGGTACAACTTACACACGCTCAGACACCTCCTCCTCCTCCTTCTCTCTCTCTCTCTCTCTCTGTCTCCACAAACACAGAGACAGAAACATTTTTGATGATGATTTGCTATTTAGGCTGTCAGCTCTATTCCCTCCTCCCCCTCAGTCTGCAAGTCTGGGAGTCCCCTGAAAGTGGACAGACACACTGGCATAAACACAAGCAAACACATATGAGCACACACACACACACACACACACACACACACACACACACACACACACACACACACACACACACACACATTAACAACATGTGTACAGCACCAGGGGAAATCCCCTGTAGCTGGGGACTGTGTGCTGTGGCCCTTCGCATTGGAGCATCCGCTGAGGGAAGAGTGTGTGGGGGGTTGGCCTAAATGTCAAAGGTAAAAGGTGCTGAAGAATAGAAGTGGAAACATGCAATAGACCCACTCACGCTGGCTGATCTCACAGTAGAGGAGGGGGAACCCCAGTCTTTCTTCCAAACGCAACACAGACAAAAAATATCACATCTAATGTTTCCTTCCACAGGATTGATGCTGTTTCACGCACGGTAAAAAGCGGTGTGGAAGACGCGCAAGTGTGAACAATCTAGCATTTCTAACTTGTATTTATTTATTTGTAGCACATGTTCATTTTAGTTTAAATGTCTGGCTGGCAAAAAAAAAAAGAAAAGAAAAAAAGAAAGGGCCATGACACATTTTTGAAATGTCATACATTTTCACTTTCACGGTGTATTTTAAAAAACAGTATGACCACATATCAGGGCTGAGGCCAGCAGCTTGGAAATGACTAAGCTGTGAAGTCCAAACGCCCGAACAAAACCCCAACCAGCTTAGAAATGTTAAGTAGCCACAAAAAGTTGATATCTGTGTTAATTTAACTGGTCAGTTTCGCTGTTATGTCATCGTTTATCTTTAACAAAGAACATCAAATATATTGTTTTAAATCTAATAACAATATTCAGATAAATAAGGCTTTTTGGAGGGCAGGGTGAAACTAGTGGCTACTGCATCCTAAATTTTTTAATGTAAGAAATTGAGTGTGCAAATCTTTTAATTTTTTTTAGATGAAGAACAGATGGTAAACAGTCATTTTCCTGAAGCAATAAAATGTGACAGATGGGGGAAATAAACACTACCGTCAGCGGGAGTATTATTTTAGAAACATGTCACTGATTCGCTATCAGAACAGGGATCACGGGGTAGTGATGAGGAACATTATGTTCTGCGGCTGCTGATTGTGGTCGGAAACTATTCGCGGACGTACTGGGAGCTGTTTATAAACAACACCTCTGTCCGAAGAGGCAGCGAGTTGTTGTCTGAACGTTTAAGTTTTTCTTCACAATATGGAGGCTCGCAGTAGTCATTAGCGAGTGTAAATGACTTTGTCGAGTTGTCTTTTTACTGGTAAGTGTCGATGTGCGCCCTGTGAGTTTATGTTTTCAGCAGCGGGCTGATAGCTCCCTGTATCCGGGTGAAGTTACTGAATTAGCTAGTAACTCCGTCTGGGAAGTTTTCTGCCGTTCACAAAGCTCTTGACGTCCTCAGCAGTTAGCTAGTGACACTAATGGATTAATTTAGCGTTACCTGCTGGGCCAGTCTGCTGTCATTAGCCAAACTGAGTGATTTCACTTTCTGTTCAGGGACAGTTCGTGCGACGTGGCCTCGAAATGTGGACTGAAGGGAACAGTAGAAGGCGTCATCAAACACTTTACGTCACTCCGAAGTTAATTGCCATTAACGCTGGAACAAACGAAACAACAAGTAAAATAACCTGGTGTTTTTGTTCTTGTTCTTGTTTTTGTTTGTTTGTTTTGGTATGAACTGCTAATAAGAGTTATATTGCTGTGCAAAAGTTTTGAGCCACTTGTATGTGGGCCTCTGGGGAGAAAATCCAGGACTGACTGTTCCATTGTGCTTTTTCTATTCAGGTATGCTTTTGGAGAATCTGACATTGTATTTGGGATTCATGTCATTGCTGAAAAATTAATTACCTATGGCTTTTTTTTTTAGGTTTTTTTTTTCTTTTTTTTTTTTTTAAAGATATCCCAAGCCCCAAACCACGACAGAGCCTCCAGTGTGTTTTACAGATGAATGTAGACACTCATGATTGTCTCCCTTGAAATTTGTATTCATGAGTCCATTACACCTGTTGCAAATATACATACATACATACATACATACATACATACATACATACATACATACATACATACATACATACATACATACATACATTCACAAATTGGTTTTTGTGTAATTTGCCCTTTTCACCATATTTCTATTCCGTATGAAAGGCTTCTTGACAGCCACCCTTCCACTGAGACCATTTCTAATGAGGCTTCAGTGAACAGTTGGTGACTCAACTAAAGGACCAATTTCATTTATTTCTTTCTCAGGATACACTGCTCACTATGCCGAAATATTCCAAGTTTTTACCTAATGGCTGTTGGGAATCACCATGTTGGTGCGAACACACTATTTTATGCCTGTCAAACTGTGTGAACATTGGATTTTGTATTTTTTCTCATGGATTCGACTAGGGCTGTGCGATATGACCAAAATCTCATATCCGGATATAAGAATTCTATCGTCCCGATAACGATATGTAACATTTTCTGTAAATTCTGTGAATCTCGTGCAGCTTGACTTGCGGGAAGTGTTAACAGCTGCGCGTCATGTAGCTGGAGTCGAGTGTTTTAACAGATGCATGAAACGATACATTTTTTAGCCATAAGTTGTAACAGCCGCCGTTTTCTTTGTGAGTATTTATTACACGGCGTGCTGCGGGGAAAAGGCTGTTCTAACGTTTGAGTCTAAGGTTTATTTTTTAGCACCTGGCGGCTCTTTTTTTTTTTTTTACTTCTCATCCGTAAATAATCTGCTCTTTCACGTGATTCAGTTTATTTTGAAAATTCTCAACAGGATCTTGAGCTTTATTGTGAAAGGTTTGTGTGGAACATAAACAAGCGGACACGCGATGGTGTTACCGTCGTTGTTGCTAACCATAAAGCATAAAAACAGGCGCTTATCCGTCTGTAGTGTGGTTATATTAAATATAAGAGAAAGAGAGAACTTTAAGAAATTAATATAGCCACTACAGTGACCATCAAAACGATGAAAAAAAAAAATATTGCCGTAAACAGTTTATTTTGTGACACCACGAAATAAACAATAGCATAAAATGAAACGATAGACGTTTCGTCATCCGATATATATCGTTATATCGAACAGCCCTAGATTCGACTAAAACGAGAACAAATTGTGTATTTTTGGGACTGCCAGTAAAAATGTTTAACCAATTTTAAAATGTTTAATTTAAAATTGGTTATTTGCTAAGTTGTCTGTTTTCTGAAGGCATGCCATTGGTTCGTCACTTGATTTAGTGCCTTTGATATGCTTGAATTATACATATATCAGTTTTATTATAAACATCTACAGTACAGTGTGAATACAAAGCTGCAAGCTAGTTATCCTCACCAAAGCCCAAATACATGTCTTCAAATGATAGTTTAAACATTAATATACACGAAAAACTGGAGTTTTATCTAGTAACTGTCACTGTTTTTTGTTTGCTTTGTTTCTATCATTTATTTATTTTTTGCCATTTTTTTTTTAATGACAGTATTTACTGTACTTAAAAACATTTTGACTGTGTAAACACTTCTGTTATGCAGTCCTGTGGAAAACTGAGTACACCATTTGATCCAGTAGCTTGTAGATCCAAGATTCCACCACAGAATTTCAATCAGGTTGAGGTTAACTTTGAGCTGTTGCCTCAGCTTGATTGTTGTCATTCTTAGCTGTTCTGTTGTGGATTTGCTGCTGTGCTTGGGGTCATTGTCTTGCTGCATGAACCAATTTGGGCCAGGCTTTATCTGTCAGACAGATGGCCTCACATTTGAATCTAGAATACTTTGATACACAGAGGGGAATGGCTTGTACATGTCTGTTTTCATAAACAAATGCAAAACGTTAATGACTTAAGCTTAACTATTTGGTGTACAACAGTTTGGCCTGTTTTTTTTTTTTTTTTTTTTTTTTGTTTGTTTTGTTTTGTTTTTTAAAAAAAGGATAGTTAAATATGATTTTCTGTCACACCCCAGTGTAAGTAATGGTCTGATCATGGCCACACTTGTGCAAACTGTCTGGTTATGCCGCCGGACGCTGGCCTTTTGAGGTGGCAGTTTTTTCAGACTTACATGTGCTGCTGAGTTTATTAATTTTGTATATTAAAATACTCTGCTGGTATTTACAGTATCTGTGGGCGCAGCGAGATAAAGCTGAGCAGGTGTCTTGTCAAAGTTACGCAGTAGTGTTGGCTGTGGGCAGTCAGCGGGACACATGGCAGAGGAAGGCAACAAGCTGACACTGAGGCGCCTGGAGGCACCGATCCACAAGTTCATTAAAGTGGCTCTGCCCACAGACCTGGAGAGACTGCAGAAACACCATAACAACATACTGAAGGTGACGGCTCAAATCTGGCTGCACACAGGATCACAACCTCACTTTCAAACTCTTACTTCCAGCCTTCAGATAAATAACTCCTAGTTTCTTTCACAGTACCAGCATACCCAGCAATGGGATCGCCTTCATCAGGAGCATATTAATGCCAGCAGAACTGTTCAGGTATGAAGTGATAACCTGTGAAGTAAATAGAAAAGCAGAGGCGTGTTTGTGTGTATGTGTTTGTTTAGTGAATGTGACAATTGTTTAGAGGATGACATGACTCACCGCCTATTGAAATTCCTGAACAAGCATGACTCTGCGTATTATATTTTTTTGTCTCCAAAATGTGCACCCCATGACCTCTTTAAATATCGGATCTTGATGTTTCTGATCTGTGCCTGTCATGTTGTTCCAGTTTGAAGATCGAAGTAAAGACAGAGTAAAAGGGCAGCAACCAGTGTCTTTATCCAGTGTTTAAACAGGCAGCATTTGTTGTGACGTCTGAATGAAGGAGAAATGTGTCAGTCATCGTTACCAAGCCTGTTTGAAATGATCTGTGACTCAAACAGATGCCTTTTGAAGCGTGCCAGTATATTAAAACGAATACTGATTTGTGTGAAATAAGTCACTGAGCAACAGAAAAACAGCAGCTTCGCAGAGACAAGTACTCAACATAAGGTCCAGCTACTTTCAGGCACACCTTTTGCTCTTCCTCAGCAGATAGGGTTGATGGAGTATTGCTATAACTCTGCTGGGCGGGCTGGCAGGCAGGCAGGCAACACAGACACCCAAGTTTATGAATGTGATAACTCGAGAGCGAAGCAATGTAGGACTTTTAAATTGATACCGTAGGTATCGATAAATCCCAGATGACTTTGAATCTCGGTGACCTTGATCTGAAGGTTGAAGGTGAGAGGTCAAGTTTTCTGAAAGTCTTGTGAATGCAATACCTTGAGAACGAGGGGACGTGGGGTTTTGGAATTCATACCTTCAGTGTACTAGGAGGCTGAGGGGTACCACTGGCCACTGCCAGTATTTTTTTTTTTTTATTTATTGTTTTACAGTTGTGATGGAGGTGATTTGACAGTGAAGTATCCAACAGCAGAAACCACTTTTGAGACTGAAGTCTCCCTCTCTATGTCACCAGCTACGCTGCATGATGTTGATGACAAGAAAATTGCCTCCTGTTGAGCAAATCAATAGCAACGAAATCTGTTCAGCTGGAATTAACAGCATGTGTACATATACACAAACACGTACTTTTGGAAACAGCGTTATCTATATAAATTTACTAAATCAGGACAAGAAAAGAGCTGCTGCTAAACCTAGAATCCATCTTTCTTGTGTTGTGTCCGCATGTGTGTGAACTTGTTCACATAGTGAGTGTGAAATGCCTCAGGGGATGTTGTTGCCTAGAAGCCACCATGTCTCTGAAGGTGAAATAACTCCAAACAGGCACACATCTATCCTCTCACCATTACCCAGCGAACCCTCAGGGGTCCACACAGAGTGCTTTCCCATGTCTTCATGGTGTAAATCCAGAGTAGGAGTTTGTCTGCCCTGCTTTAGATGTTTGTCTGTGTGCTTAATGTTCAAACATAGGAAAATAGGTTGGTTTATGTCATTCAGAGTTCCTATTTTGATCATTGGCACTGCATGCTTATGTTGATTTATTTTATCTGTTTGGAAAAAAGCCTGTTTTCCCACCCATCACCATAACATACTCTCTAGCTAGCCTAGCACCAAGCGAACACCCAAGAGAAGATTGCAGACAGACCTCAGTAGCCCCACTTTTGCCACACGAGCTACTGCAAACACTTTAACACAGGAGAGCAGAGTCTGTACTGTTTTTATTTGCGGCATTTGTGTTTGAACTACATACAGTCACAGTTAATTTGCAGGCTAAAAGGCACATGACCTTTAGTGTGTTGTTTTTTTTTTTTTGCTTCTGTGAACAAGGATATGCATATTCATGTCATGTAATTAGCAGAATGTGTTATTGGCACATCTCTGACAACAAAACAAAAGACAAAAACCTGTGAACCCAGGTCATGCTGCTGCCTGGAGGGATGATCGCTGCGATGTTCCTCAGCCTCATATCTAAAGCTTGCACCACTCTTCTTTTATATTCTGGTAGGAAAAAAAACAAAAACAATATGGGTGCAACAATGTATTGAAATACATGAAAGCGTACATAGAAATACAGAATCTGAGGCATATCAGAGTTTGTACAGTTCTAACAAGCTTGAACGTTAATACTTTGTATGACAACCTTTATTCTTCAACATAGCCTGAACTCTCTTAGCCAGATTTCTTCTCATTCAAAGCTCTTCTTTGGGTGTTGTCTGCCTTTTCTTCCTTTCTCTGTCAAGGTGATCCCACACTGCTCCAATAAGGTTGAGGTGCTGGTTCTGGGGAGGCCAGTCCGTGACTGATAGTGATGTGATGTTTGCTTTTCTATCCAATTAAATTAACAGACAACTTAGTTAATTTATGTGTAAACACAACACTAGTTAATCTCTTGAGTTTGGGGCCTTGCTATGCTTGAATTACTCGGTGGTCAGTGCTAAGTGGTTTAAGAAACAAACCTTTAATTCAGTTTTATTTATATAGCGCCAAATCACAACTACAGTTGCCTCAAGGTGCTTTTTATTGCAAGGTAGACCCTACAATAATACATAAAGTGAAAAACCCAACAATCATATGACATTCCTATGAGCAAGCACTTTGGTAACAGTGGGAAGGAAAAACTCCCTTTTAACAGGAAGAAACCTCCAGCAGAACCAGGCTCAGGGAGGGGCGGCCATCTGCCGCGACTGGTTGGGATGAGGGAGGAAGACGGGATAAAGGACATGCTGTGGAAGAGAGACAGAGATTAATAACAAATATGATTCAATGCAGAGAGGTCTATTAACACACTGAGTGGTAATCAGTGATAATCGACAGGTACAAGAACACGACTGAAACGGAGTAAAATCAGTCCAAAGACAACCTTTGAATGACCTTCACAAAGTCTGGTGAACTATTGTTCAAGATGACTTTAAAAAATAACAGGACAGTCTGATTGCTTGGAAGTAAAATATGAAGGCTCAAAACCTTTGCATAATACTCTAGTTCACATCATTTTGGCAATACAACACACTGAATATGTGTGTGTTGTATTGCCAAAGAAGTTCATTTAGCCAATTGCTAAATGAACAAGAACTTGTGTTTTCTCTTGAATTCAACTGATGTTATGTGTAAAGTAAAAATCATATGTTTTTGGGCAGAATTGGTTTCAGTGATGGAATATATGATTGTTTTAGCTGTGAGTTGAATATAGTGAACTGTAAGGCACCTGCTCAAAGCACCAAAGGAAAAAAAAAGTTTAAAAATCTCATCAGAAGCATGTTTCTTCACAGAAATCATTGAATTCAATTCACTTTTAATTATATAATGTCAACTCACAACAACGGTTGCTTCAAGGTGCTTTATATTGTAAGGTAAAGACCCTACCATAATACAGAGAACTAACATATGACCCCTTATGAGCAGGTGCTGTGGCGACAGAGGGATGGCTCAGGCAGGGGCGGCCAGCTGTTGCCACTGGTTCGGGATAAGGGGAGGGGGACAGGACAAAGTAACCATAGTGGTGTGTAAACGCATAATGAGTGAAAAATGTGCGTCAACAAGAAACATTCATCGTGGGAAGCCCCCATCAATGTAATTAAGAGAGGATTCAGAGTCACATGATCCAGCCCTAACTATATGCTGTATCATCTTAAAAGTAGAGAGTTTGTCTGTCTCCCAAATCCAAACTGGAAGCTGGTTTCACAGAAAGGGGGCCTGAAAACTGAAGGCTCTGCCCCCCCTCTTTTAAATATTCTGGGAACCACAAGTAAACCTGCAGTCAGAGCAAAGTGCTCTTTTTGGGTGATATAAATCATGACCTGGTTGCTCAGAAAACTTAACATTGTGACCAAGAACCATTTTAATTGTTACTGAACTACACCCTGCAGACGTATCACAGTGCATCTACTGATGATGACGTGCTTGTGCTCTTGACAGAGTGACAGGATTTAATGTAAACGTTAAGGACTTCCCATCGGCTGAGCTATAATGTCAGGTAGCTGTGAGCTTCCTTTAGCTGGCGGATGTAGACAGCAGAAAGAAAGTAGTGTGTTTTATTTATTTATTTATTTTTTTTTTTTTTAAATGTCACCCGATCATGTTTTGTGCTTTGAACACAGAGTGAATGCCATCTAGTTCCATTAAATGAGGGAAGAAAGAAATTTCACAACTCTCATCCAAACAGTCTTTACAACTGGAGTGTCTGCATGCCAGAGGGAAAATGTATGTTTGATATTGAGATGATTTGAGATGTTACTATTTCCAGATTGGAGATTTTGGATTTGTTATGCCACGTCTGCCTCGTCACATTTTCTATTTTTTTTTTTTTTTTTTTTTTTTTTTTTTTCTTGCATGTTTTTGTTTTGGCAGTGACGGCTGTATTTAACCACAGGTTTGCTTGTCCTTCTGGCCGTCCAAGTGTCCCTTCTCCCTCACATTCATACCACTCACTGTCATTCAAACTGAAAAATGTTCTCCTCTTCTGCGCCTCTGCAGCAGCTGAGAGCCAACATGAGAGAGATGGAGAAGCTGTGCACTCGGGTCCGTGCTGAAGACGCCGACGCTCTGGAAGCACTCATCAAGCCGGTCAGAGACAGGGCGTCAGCCGCCGCACAGGACTTCCTCCGTTTGCACTCTAACCCCGAGCCTCAGCCCGCTCCAGCGTCACCACCTGCCACTCATTCATCCAGCTGTGCATCCAGTAGCTGCCACACTGATGACAATACGAGCGACGTACCAGGATTTGGCAGGCAAAGCCAGGTCCAGCTCCCAGAAATCCCTCCTGATCAGAGAGCAGCTGAGTCCTGGGATAACCTGGAAGAGGTATGCACGTCTGGAACAAGCTTTAGTCTGCCAGTCATAGTCAGATATGTTCTAATTGTTAGGTAAGCTGTATGTATGTATGTATGAATGAAGGAAGTCCTTGGGAATATTCACAAATGTCGTGCTTTAAGCCTGTGTGTTGATTATAAATAAAAAAATCATTTGTCTGTTATGGTGGGGTGTTTTTATCCTACAAGTTTTGACTTATTTCTTTGCTGTGATCTCATAGCAAACAAAGAAGTCGATTTATTGTTTCAGGCATGCAATTTCAATCTCTCTTTTTTTTTTTTCTTCTTCTTTTTTAGGCCTAATAGGATAATAGCAAACCAACAAAACTATGCCTTACATTTGTTGCTGTATCCACAGTCGCTGCTACTGACTGGGTGGTGTTCTGTGGTCCTTTTTAGTGTGCTGATAGAGAAGCGAGGGTGAGGGGTTTCTCGTATGCATGAACTCTCACCTGGAAAAAGACTTTAAAAGCAACACAGCGGGCGTTTTTTTTCACAGGCGACATGTCATAGTTATCAGCATGGTACGAGAACCCTGAAACTCACACAGCTAAATTTAAATTCATGATTTATTTCACATGTATGCCATGATATCTGTTCCTGCAGACACATTTAGATCTATAGCACATCCTAATTAGTCAGTCTCGTTAATGCAGTTATGAATCCCATTCACTGACAGTCTGGACACTTTGTAGCTGTAGATTTGTACGATAAGCACCTCAAACAAATCAATACAGCATTTTAATTAATTTTTTTTTCTCCCCCTTTCAGGATCTGAAGGAGCTGAGCGGTTTGGTGACAGAGTTTTCTATCCTCGTCCATGTGAGTACAAACGCTCAGCTCTGCATTTCTTTGTCTACATGTGTGCACAGCCACCCCTGTGAACAAAAACAATGTGATAGAGGTCTGAGCACCTCCAGGAGGTGGGTGGTGTGTATTTGACCTGTGTGTGTCTGTGTGCGCGTGCTCGCTTGCGTTGCTTGGTAAGGCCCCACTGAGACAAGCTTACACAGAGCAGCTCCGGAGTAGTGCTGGGGCCCCAGACGCCCTTCAGCGGAGGAGAGATTCAGAAGTAGATGAGTGAGAGTGAAGCAGGGAGAAAGGGGGGGGGGCAGGTTTTCACAGGGGGAGGAGAGAGGAGGGGAAACAAGGGATACATCGGAGCAGGTGGAGAACAGACGGCTCAGATTATCAGTCTTATCCTTAGGGATGGAGGGAGGCTGAGTGAAGGAGAGATTAACAGTGAAGAGGAGGGCGGGTAAAGATGTAGCTAGGCTGAAAAAACACAAAGAGGCACGGGGAGGGGGTGTGGCAGAAAGAGCATAGACATGTTGTGGTGTCTCAAGGGTGAAAGGAGCCGTTAGGGGAGTAATATTCCAGCACTCAGCCACAGTGGAAATACTGAGTGAGTGTGAGTGTGTGGTTGTGTCTGTACATGCGTCATGTTTGTGTCTGTTCCGATGTTGGGGCGCCTTCAGGCTTATCTGTATGTTTCTGTGTCTGTACTGAGGCAGAAACACGGCATGAAATTAATTCCCATTACAGTATTATAATAATAGAGCTGTCTGATTGTTTTGGAATTACTGGTGTTAAATGTTATAAACTAACAGCTACGAGGATCTTTTAAACATTCACCAAAACTCATGAACACAGTCAGAACATGGTTAACGTCAAATAACTATTCTAGTCAAGATTCTTTCTTTTGTGAGTGCTGTTATTATATCTGGTTATATTAGGATATTTTTCTTTTAAAATAAAAGTGAACAGTGGGTCATGATCACTTTTAATGGGAGAGTTACATTAACAGTTTTGGGCTTTGGCACTTTTGGTGGAGCTAAAAAAGGAGCTAAAGCTTTTTTTCCCACTTTTTTCTGACATTTTACTGGTTAAATTATTAGTAAAAGCCAAATCTGCAAATTTTTGATTAATCAGAGTAATTATAATAATTGGTTGTTGCCGCTCATTTTATCCCAATTCTCTGTGCCACTGCAGCTTTTAAGCTGGAAAGAAGAATGGTGCAGAAAATGAAAATGTGAAAAATCTAACACACGATCTCTAAGTCTAGGGTTACAGGTTTAAAATCTCCGAAAACCATCACAAAATAACAGGAAGCTTTCACGCGGGTATTCATAAGAGAAGCGGATTTTTAGTTCGCGAGAATGAAAGAAAGAGAAAGAAAGAAACCGTTTTGAGGAAGAAAAATGCTCCGGTTGTTATTTGGTCACTGTGTCCATCCAACCCTCACATGGAGAGAGACAGCTGCCACTCTGAATATTTCATGAGATCTACACAATGCCACACACGCGCACACACCATATGACCCCCACCCTCACTGAAATCTCCCTTGAATATACCTGCAGCCTCCAAACACACCCCTCTGTTGTTAACTTGTCCTGCGGAGCAGAATTTGGATGGGTAAAAAAATATCTGCACAACAATTGTGCTTACACGTGTGTCTGTGTGCGCGTGTTTGTAAGTGAATCTGCTTGCTAGCATATGAGTGTGTGTTAATACGTGTTGTGTGTGTCTAACCCCTGCGCATCAGTCCCAGCAGGAGAAGATTGACAGCATAGAGGACAACGTCAACACAGCCGCTGCCAACGTGGAGGAGGGGACCAAGAGCCTGGGGAAGGTGTGTATTAATGTGTGTGTGCTGATAATCTGATGTGTGTGCATGTGTTTGGGAGATGGGGAGATCGATGGCACTTTGCCTCCCAGCCATTCCACAGCGTTTGTCCCTATTGATCTGTTCGAATACGGAGGAAAGCTGCAATTAAGGAAATAGAGAGAGGAGAGGGATGGAGAGAGGCGGGATAAGAGGGGCGACAAGAGACAAGAAGAGAAGTTTGTTTGTATGTTTGCACGTGTGTGTGTGTGTGTGTGTGTGTGTAGCACTGAGAAGAGGTTTAAATGATTGTTTAATAGTTTTCCAGGAGCAGCACTGCCTTTAGCTTAGCACGCCCTTACACTGCTCTGCGCTGAGTGTAAGTCAGCAGACGACTCAGTGCCCTTCACACGTATCACACACTTGAAATGTCGAAAGGTTTGAGTGTAATACCCAGAATGAATCACCTGTTTTTGTCAAATGGCACACACATGCACACGCACGCGCACGATGAAAATGAACAATCGTGCTTTTCGGTACAGATTTTCCTGACTTTACATTTAGTTTGAGAAATCTAAGAAGCCATCCATGTTTGTCTTTGTTTGAGCTCACTGTGGAGTAATTGGACTGCAATTACAAACACTCAGAGATGGTGATGACACACAGTCACACCTGTAAATGCTTACATAACTAAAAAAAACAGCCCTCTGTCATCTGCTTTCCTCTTTTGCTTCCTTTAGGACTATCTGCTTGCTTTTGAGTTTTCTGCCAGCACCAAAATACAGTCAGGGTAAATTTCTTTTTTTGAGATCATGACGTAGAAAAAAAAATGTATTATATCAGCCTCTCTAGCACAGCTAACACTACTCAGTAATCTGCAGAAGGGTTGAGTTTAAATAAAGGGTCAGAACAATATTGACAGGCATCTTGTTTTCATAATTTTATCATTTTTCAGTTAGCTAATGAGTCTGTGTATGAAATGTATGAAAATTGTCATTAAATTACCCAGACCAGGCTGATTGTACTGCTAAAACAGTACAATCAGGGATATTCGATTAGCAGCAAAAGCATCTTTTGGAAGAAATCAGGCAAAATTTATTATTTTATTAAGATTTTCTACCTTAAAGTGGACTTTAAATTGTGAATCAACCAAGTAAAAAGCAAACAAAAACATCTCTGTAAATTATTTGAGCTCTACATCAGGGTCTGTGCATACAGACTGATTAAACAAAAACCCTGTGCTGTTAACAGTCAGGACACACTGACCTTTAAACTTTTTTTCAATAAAGCATTCTTTTTAAGCAGTTTCTTTAAAATTAAATTGACCCAAATAAACTAAACGAAAGCTGACCTCTCTGTAAGGTCACGGGTAGATGGAGTGGGCCGCACATTAGAGGAGGTTGTTGAGAGATAAGGCGGGTGCGAAGGACGTCAGATGTTTTAACGCATTTGAAAGCTTGTAATCTGTCATCAGGTCAAACGGCATTACACACAGACACAGACTCATAGTCACACACGACACCCACGCTTCCTCCACCCTCCACACCTGCACCCAGAGTCCTTTTAACTCAGCTCAGATGAAATTAACATTCCCTCAACTGCCACAGGGGTGGGGACAAGCGATGCCAGCTTTTGAACTAGATTAATTTAATGGTGAAGTGTTAATCAAGTGAGTGTCCGCGTGTGTGTGTGTGTGTGTGTGTGTGTGTGTGTGTGTGTGTGTGAGGTTGGTCAGGGAATCAGTCATTAATTGCCATCAGCAAAGAGCACCTTCCACTCTGATGATAACAGCTGTAATAACACACACAGCCCACATCTCTCTGATTGTTTTTTTTCCTAAATGGAGATAATGAAAACGCTTTGATGCAGCCGTGGAAGTGACGGTTTACATTTACATACGCAAGGCTGTTTGTGTATTTATTTTCTAATTTCTCCCTTCTTCTGTGAGTTGATGTGTGATCATGAAAGACGCATCCAAACTCTATCGCTGTCTTGAAGCCACAAAGTACTAATGCCACCAAAGAAAGGTGTGTGTGTGTGTGTGTGTGTGTGTGTGTGTGTAGCGGTGTTAAATTAAACTAGAACATATCTCTTTTTCCTGTCTCTCCAGGCAGTTGGCTACAAGTTGGCGGTGTTGCCGGTTGCCGGGGCGCTGCTGGGCGGTGTATTAGGAGGCCCACTTGGCCTGCTGGCTGGCTTTAAAGCTGCAGGGGTAGCTGCCGCCTTGGGAGGCGGCGCCCTGGGGTTTGCTGGTGGCAACCTGGTCCAGAAACACCGCCGAGCCAAAGTGGATCTACAGATGAAACAGCTGACGGCGACGCCATCACCGCCACCATCAACACCACCAACAGATGAACCAGAGGCGAGGAAGGACAAATGACCCATCAGCCCCTGGTGTTCCACTGACCTATCACTGACGGTCCTGTATTGACTGACCAATGAACACCTCTGGTGTTGTTGAGCTTCAGAGAGACTGAATGTCGGGTGCTCGCCTTAAACATCGCTGTTACCAAGCACTGTGTAAAACAATTATGTAATGACGGCCTTAATTAAGAGTCACCTGCTGATGTTCCAGGGTGAATGGTGTTTCTGTGGGGATGTTTGTTTTATACACCACTGATTTTATGTTCTGAACACAGCACCAGTTTATACTTCAGGGTTTTTTGTTTTTTTGTGCTTTTTGACTATTGAGCACAACTCTCTACTAAAAACAATGTTCAGCACTCAAATCAAATTACTTTAAGACGGTTTTATTAGACCCTACCAATAATGTGAGCAGTTAATCCATGTTGCTTAGGCTCATTTCCAGGGTGTTCAGGTTTACCGATGGCTATGCCTCAGTTGTTTGATGCAGATAGTAATGTGAACAGCTTTGTGTAAATTTAAGTGATACTTGGTTTTTATAAATTATATTGATGCACAAAGTGCTACTGTCCATACCTTATCCTGCTGCTGCCAAATAAAACATTTCTTTTTAACACTGGCTCTTCATTGGATAAACAGAATGAACCGCAGAAATGACAAAGCTGTAGACAACATCCTGTAAAATGGTTTTTAATTTACTTTTTTTTTTTTTAACTCTTCTTCTCCTCTGAGATGACAGGTTAAGAAATGGCATCACACTCCCCCCTGTTGGTCTGTATGTGGGCTGATATGTCATTATGCAGGTATCTGTTGGCCTCTGTGGGAAGGGCAGGATGCGCAGTACAAACTTAGCAATGGGTCCCCGTATTCAAGAGCTCCAACTGTGGATTCTCAAGGATCTAGTACCAAAAACTTGTAGACGTATAAAGACAGAAAAGCAATTTTAAGAGAACTCAATTTTAAGTGGCAGACTAAATTTCCACCGTTCATCATGTGGGTTTTCCCCTCATGTTTTGGCCTTTTTACTTTAGCATTGGGAAAGTCTCTTCTCCCCCAGCACGATGACACATTTATCAGATGACAACAAAAAAAACAAAAAACAACAACAATCATCATGTTAAAGTACAGTATTTCAAAAAAGCTTCTTTACTTTTGACTCCCAGGAACAGAACTCCAAGGTGTCACTGCCACAACAACCCCAATGAAAAGTACCCAGCCTGCCCTTTGACCTTTAGATTTCACCATATGTCTGTGGATTTAAAAGATTTCTAACAAAAGGATCCTGGCTAGAAATGTTCTGACTGCAGGATGTTTCTCAGCATCTTCAGATGCTTTAGAGGGTGGAGTGGACAGATCTGCCAAGCATTCGTATCCTTCATGACTTCGTTCTGAGTCAGCAGCAGTTCCAGCTTCTTGCGGATTGCTGCCTCAGGTCTGGACACTACAGCTTCCCACACTTTTTCTTTTTTGGTTGATCAAATTACAAAAGAAAATGTCACGTTCCTGTTAATTTGCCTGTGTGTTGCTTTTTCTTCTTCCTCTAAAAGAAATAACATAGCTGAAGGGTTTTCTGTAAAGTATTTCTCTTTGCGACATGCATTTGACCTTCTGTAAGATCACACGGCTGCTGCAGAGAGGGCCTCCATGCAGCATGATGCTGCCACCACCAGGCTTCATGAAGAGGGATGATGGTGCATTTCTGGTGCAGATTTGTGCTACGTTTATACAAAACATTAAATCTGGTATGACATCCTTTTGATTGGTGGTGGAGGGAGGGAAAGAAAAACCTAACTACATCCACTGCGGCACAATACGGTAAGAAAAAATATAATGTAAGAAGACCCCAGGGATATTTTATAAGCACAGTAAGGGACATCATAATCAATGACCATGGTACCACTCGTACCAGGGAGAGAAGGGGTGCATCTCAATAGGCTGGAGTAGCTCAGTCTCTTTATCTTCAAGCCATGATTTAAAGTTATGCTACCCCTACCAAATATTCTTCTATTTCTTCTTTGTGTTTGTGTGTGTGTGTGTGTGTAGAAGATATGGAGATAAAGCTACTTCAAACAGGTATACAGTTATAACTTGTGCTATACAAATGAGTTACACTTGAGTTGGTCATATTGAGATGCAGCCATGAGGTCAGTGAGACTAAACGAGTATCTCCTGTCAGACAGGCTGAACTGGACTACCCACAGATAAGAACCGCACAACCGGAGTGAGTGAGGGATCTGTTCTGTTTTTCCTTTTAGTTTTTTCCCCTCAAAAAAAACAAAAAAAACAAAACACAAAATAAAATAAAAAATGCAGGGTGATGTAAAGGAATAAAATAAAGGAAAAAAACAACAACACTGCATTTAATTTAGACCAACATTGAGAGTCCAATGTAGCTCAAACATATTTACAACCTCCAAAGAATAAAAGTAAAAACACTTCTATTGATGTCCCAATGCCCCACACACACATTGTCCCTCTTTAGCCCACCCACGTTTTTGATTCAAAATAAAAATTGTGAAAGTGTTATGAAAATATAGGTTAGCCCAACATGGTTGTGTCATGGACTCCACTCTCCTCCTCCCGTTCTTCTTTCTCCTCGTCGTCTCTTTTTTTTTTTTTTTTTCTTCAGTAAGGGTGTTGGGTGTTGCTGTTCTGTCCCACTAGCCTGTCCCAACCCTAACCCCCTCCCTGACCCCGGGGCGTGGCATTGAGTCACAGGAAGGCCGTTAAGGTCACAGCTCGTCACGGTCTCGGCTGAGGATGGTGTAGCGTGTCTCGCTGGGTGCCAGCTTCTGGAACGAGCTCTCTGGAGGACTGCTGGCTGCTTCTCCGCCCGTCTCCTCCTGAGAGAAGAAATCGGATTTGAAACAAATGGTGAAATTTTGCCTGAACTCCCCCGAAAAAAAGCGACTCTACTGCCTCCGGTGACTAACCTGTCCAGGCGTGCTGTCCGTGGGGTCGGGCCCGTGGTGGAACTCTCGGTGAAGCTTACCAGAGTGAAGGTCCAAAACAAACTGTTTCAGTTTGCCAGGGACACTAAAAACACAGAAACACATGTTGGACATCAACCATCTTTTATCCAATTTGAGGTTTGTACAGTTGTTCCTAAAAAAACAAACAAAAATAATCCCTAATACAGCTGAAACAAACCCCACTTATTTAGGAGGCTTGTTACCATAACCTTCAAGGGTTACTCCTAAAGGACTTTCAGGGGGTAAAGAGCTAAAGAGTAAAAGGAAAAATTTAATACGGTGGATCATTTATGCATTCCAACACACAATGTCCGACAATGGAAAAAGAACTGCTTCAACTACAGCGATGATCAGACGTTAATATGAGACGCAGCAGCAGCAGAGGACACCAGTCCCTGCGGACATGTCATCAAGCAGCATTAATCCATATCTACGCCGCCCTGTAAAGTCTCCCTATTAACGACAGGTCATGAGCTGCTGTCATGTCACACAGGCAGCGCTGGTCCCGAGTCACCAGTAACCCAGTGTGCACACGCACATATATGTATGTGTGTGTTATATATATATATATATATATATATATATATATATATATATATATATAAATAAATGTACACTGTGCTAATGCAATTACAAGCCATGTGCCACATGTAGTGGTGATGTGATGTAATTAGGCTGTGGAGGGCTAGTCAGTCCTCGGGGCTTCTGTCTATCTGATCAGACTCTGATTGGGGACGGAGTGGGGGTGCATAATGGTAGGGGCACAATAAATACGATTAAATTAGATTAGACTGGATTAGTTTAGCACTTATTGCACGTGCCAAATCATGTCACATTAGCTCCAGTGTCCTGGCCCATTCATAAAGGACAGATTTGAGGAGGTGTGACATTTCTCTGGTGTCGAGCGGACAGAGGATTATGGTGTGTGTGTGTGTGTGTAACAAAATTTGTCTTATGAAGAGAAGGTCTCATTATGAAATTAACATTATAACAATACAGGTAAATTTTATATAATTTAGCTGATCAGTATCCAACAGTAATTCCTCAAAACATCCAAAAGAATGCTGGTTATGAAACTGATTGAACACGAGAATGATTCAATTGTAAATTACAAAGTAAAGTCCAGTCGTGGACAGGTTTCATTTGTAGCTGGCCATTTGCTTTTTCTTTCTTTTTTTATTATTGTATGAAACAATAATGAGCCTATATTCCTGTTTGTTAAATCTTGGATATACTTGAACAAAGATGAGGTGATATCGCAAACCAAATTAATTTATTAAAATTAAGACAGTTTTCTTATTTATCAACTTAAAACAAGATTGCCTCATATGGGAAGAGTAACGTCGTACTTACTTGAGGTCTTTGAAGTCGGGGAAGACATACATGTGTCTGAATGAGTCTATGGCGATAACGGGACAGTCAGCTGGCGTTTTTTGGATATGGAGCAGAGGATGGCGGAACTTATCGCAGTCCGCATGAAGGAAGTTTATTGACCCTGAGGGAGGAAAAACCAGTAATACCACTTATTGTGAAATATCTAGGAGGGAAGGAATTTACTGACTTGTTGCAATGAATGCACCCTGTTGCAGTACCACGCTCAAATTCAGCAAGCTCTTTAGAAAGAGCCTTTCTTTCACAAATGGCTTTATAAACCCGAGGCAATGGAACTGGCCCGATTCTTGTCAATACAGTATAAAAAGAAAAATGACTTCCCTGACAGATACAAAGTGCACACACTCACCTTTCTCACCGATGAGCTGGCGAGCCACTTCATGCTGGAACTTCTCTAAGCTCTCTGTGTCTTCTTTAAGATGGAACAAGATGAGGAAAGGGATTCCTTCTTCAGTCAGCTCCTGGAAAACACACAGTCAAAAACAGATGGAGTCAGAACCTTTTAAGGCCTCAGCAGTTCCACACAGACTCCACAACAACCCTCCTGTTTTTTGAATGTAAATATATACTTACATCTAGAAGATAAAAACTAAGCAAAAGCAGGTAACAAACCTCTCCATTTTCAAAGGTGATCTCCCTAACCAGAGGCACACACTTGTCCTGGGCCCAGGCGTAGGTCAGGTCAAAGTTGGTGAGGGAGCCGAGGTAAACCATGTCAGGAATGCCCTCGCCCATAGGTTTGTAGACCACATTGTCTCCACTGAAGCGCTCGGACCTAGACACCTCACTAGGACAGTCAATTTAAGGATATAAACATGAAAGGAAGAATAACGCTGAAACCGTGGACCATCGGTGGATCTAGTTGGTGTCTGTGTCTCACCCGAAAGCGGCCAAGAATGTGCAGTCATCTCGAAGGATGTTGGCAACTTTCTGAAATGTTCGATAGTTGTCAGAGTCCTTGTTTTCAAAGAAACCAACGATGTTTCTCTTGCTCCTCTGTTAACCCCCCCCACACACAAAAAAAAGTGTGTATAATTAAATGATATTCATTTTTAAAAGGGGAAACTTGCACATTAACAGAAACTTCCACCTACATCCACAGAATTAATCTCCTCCACTGAGGGCAGCTCTTTCACTGGGTCGACCTGCTGCTGGCGGATGAAGTCAGCGATGGCCGTCACTGACCTCTGACCCCTGTACTCCCTCTTCATCATCATCCCATTGCGGAACAGCTTCAGTGTTGGATACTTGGTGATGCGGTAGCGCTGAGCTATGTCCGCTGCGCTCAGGCAGAGGGGGAGAGGAAGTTAAGCAAAGAAAGAAATCAATTGATGAAGAGTGAGAAGAAGAGTAAAAACACATGGGGATGGGTGGATGGGGAGCGGCGCGGCGACGGAGACAGCAGTTAAACCTCAGTCTGAAAACAGTGCCTTCAGTCAGCTCTGAGCTCTGATCTCCCACATGAAAGCAGCCCCCCCACCAAGAGTAAATATTCTCTCTGCACACAGTGTGTGTGTGTGTGTGTGTGTGTGTGTGTGTGTGTGTGTGGGGCAGGTGTCAATCTCCCAGCAGGCGGTCTCTAAGCCTTCGGTCTTCACAGGAAGCAGCAGTTTTGTCATTAGCCTTCAAACAGTTTGCAGGTCATCAATAATTCCCTTTAATTTGCTTTATCTCAAAAGGCTGAGGCCGGTGGTTTATGTGGCTGTGCTTTGGTGTGTCGGGCATCTATGTGTACATATGTGCATCAAGTATAGTAAAAGTATAAGAGCGCGCGTGTGAGTGTGTGCGCGCCTTTTTGTTTCCTGTATACAGAATGATGCCGTTAAGAGTTTGAGGTATTAGATCACCAAAAACACGAACCAGTTGGCTCCATTTTCATAATACAGGTACAAACAAATCATCAGCAAATGTCAGTGTCAGAAAGGAAAATTATAAGTATTACTCACAATGCTGGTCACAGTCGACGCGAGCAAACACCACCTGCTTTGTATCAGGGAACTCCTCCCTCACTATGTTAGATGCCTCCTCAAAAATTGGATGGAGCATTTGACTGAATCTACACCTGTGGGATGATCAGGAAAGTGTTTTCTTTATTCCCACTTTAACTGTAGGAATTTCCTACATTACAACAGAAAGCAGTGCATAAAAACCCTTTACAAATGAATAAGGAAAATGTGGAACTTTAGCAAAACACTGGCATTATAATGAGGTGGTCCAATGACACAGAGAGAAACAACACACTTACCAGTCTGCGTAAAAATTCACTAATGCCACCCCAGCATTATCTGCAAGGAAACAAACAGGGAAGAAATGTAAGCCTCTATGTATTACTTGCTCTAATGAAAGTATGTGCAGCTAGTAAAATTAATTAAGAAACCAAATTAAATGTGAACCCCGTCATTTTTCTGTGACTGATGGAAGAAAACAAAACAAAACAAGAAAGCAGTTAGAGAACAATTTAGCCACAGGAAAATGAAATGCTGCTTAATGAAAAGTGGATGAGCCGAGGAATATCAAACAACGGCCATAACAGTGGCGAGCTGCTTATTTCCAGGTCATCTGAGTATTGTAGCAAACACATCTAGAGATTTTGGGAAAGACGTGACTGTGCGACACTACAAAACGTGTTGACAGTAAGATGACACAAAAAACAAAACACAGATTTAAGATGCAAAACCAACAATCAAGATCTTCCTTTGCTACCAATTTAATAAATAAAGAAATATACTTATTTACTTTATTGTCGACACTTAAATGACTAGAGACTGTTTGAACTTGTGTAGATTTGAGGATGTTATCATCGTTCTCTAAAATATTTTTCCCTTTTATATAAATGTTTGCTTTAGGACAAATGTGAAGAATAAAGCGTGACGTCTTACTTAGGACGTCGTCAATGTTGTTCGAGTCCAGGCTGACGATTTCTGCCTGTCCGGGAGTAGAGAGGCCCATCACCTACAGACACACATGGAATGGACGGATTAGCAGTTACAACTTAAAACACACATGCCGAGTAAGACCGCTACATCTCCATCTGTGTTATGACTGGGGAAGGACATAGATCAGATTTTATTGATGTGATAGCTCAGTTTGCTTACTGATCAATTATCTGCATGAAAAATAAGCAGAAAAAAGGCTATGAAGTGACTCATGTGTGCAAGAGATCTGCAACCACATCAATAATAAAAAAAATTAATTTATTTTATTGCTCCTATTCTGCCATTGTTTTACTAAGTGTTTTATCCTATTGTGAAGTGTCCTTGGGTGACTTGAAAGGCGCTCATAAATAAAATTTATTATTATTATTAATAATAATACAGCTTACGATAAAATGTGATTTAAAACAAAAAAATAAAATAAAATAAAAACCACAATGATAATTTTGGAGCTGTTTTCTGTGATCTGGAAGCGCAACTGGAATTGATTTTCAATTCTCATCCTTAATAAGGATGAGTTGAACACTCCTTCCTTAAAACGTAGCACACCACAGTGCTGCTTCACACAATTTTACACCTGAAATCGCCGACAACCAACAGGTTAAATTTAGGGCCACACACAGAAAACCTGGGTCGTTTTGGAGAGCGGTTGAGCCAAGCCAATCAGCTAAAATGTACTTTTGGCTCATGGCTGCCAAAGCAAATATGCATGGCACCATGTTGTTAAGTTCCCAGATGACTAAGTGACAGTGTTTTTTTTATGACCCTGTAGTTGGAGAATTCACAGTAAGGTGTAACGTGTCCATTTGAAAATGAAGGGATGGTTGTGGATTTCAGAACTAAGACTAGAACCATCTCTCCTGTGGCGATAAATGATCAAGACTAATCAGCTTAAATATCTTCTTATAATAAAACACGAAAACAATACAGAGGGGAAGATCAGAGTCAGAATCAGTTTTATTGGCCAATTATGTGTAGACACACAAGGAACTGAGTGCTGGTTACTTCTCTGCTCTCAATGTACGTAACACAATTGCAATAAAATTGCAGGTATGACCTTGAATGACTTTCCTATGATTGCTGAAGAAGAACCAGCCAGTCCTTGATGACCATCCTCCGTCTATGATGTTCAAGGTGCTACCATCTGGCTCCAGATGCGATATGCCAACATGTGGGACAAAAATTAAAAACTCATCTCTCCCAGGTCTCTCTCTCGCCTAGTGTTGGATTTTTAAATCTTTGTGGCATTTTTATGTTGTGTTTATAGTTTATTAATAACTGTGTGTTTGGTGATTTCTGCTGACTGTACAACAAATTGTCTCCAGGTGGAAGTAAAGATAAAAGTAGAGCTTCATGACAGTGGATCCTTTACCAAAAACTTTCCCAGTGTGCCCCAAGAAAACTGAGCGTGAGTGTCATCTTTCCACTGTTTCTTGTTCCTGGGACTGCCCAGAATTCTTCCCTGCAATTCCTGGTACTGAGCTAAATATACAGTGCACACTCCTACTGTTGCCCTGCTTTGTTTGCAGAGCTCTCAAGATTTTTCCACATATGAAATCTGGAAAATGTCGGGTGAATTACGTGAGGATATCATCTGGAGTTGCCCATTCTCACAGGTAGCACATAATATGTACTTCATGTAATTCTCGTCCTTTTTACAGGAAATTTCTCTCCACTCAGTTTATGCTTGTGAGCTGCCCGGAGTAAAGCGCAGAAGACACATTACGACCACTCGTTAGCTGTGAATTACCTGGATTATCATTCTTGGCACAAATCAGCGCAACCAGACATCGCAGAGAGCATGCACTGGGGAGATCACATGTGTCGCTGTTGTGTAATGTCTAGGAAAATGGGAGGTATCAAGTGCAAGCTTCAAAGTGGCCTTGGATTTCTGAGTAAAATATTTATTTTCCCAGGATTTTTTGTTAATTCACTAAGGTTTATATGGAACACAGTATACAGGAAAAGCACTATTTTTCTTTTTTGTCCACACTGTCCAAAATGCACTATAATGGTGGAATGTAGACGTAATAAAGATCTTTGAACATTGAACCATTACACTGAGATGGGTTTTTATTGTGTTTATTTATTTTATACGAGTCGCTTCCGAGATTAAGCCTCAAAACACTCAGCCTTTTTAGGTTTTTTTTTTTTTTTTTTTTAATTTTATTTTTATGGTTCAAAGGTGTGAAAATAAGTGTCATAACTTTCTTTCTTTGCCTTGAGCCCTCAAAATATTAGCCAATTCTTAATGTTTTATTCATCACTCAAAGGTGTTCATTGCAAACAATTATTTTGTACGTTTTTGTACAAACATCCTTTTGTCGTCAAATATTTGACAACGCTTAGAAGAAAACACGGGTTGGAACTACAACATGTGCATAACCGGATTACAGCGATATTCCAGGTCTCACATTCTGCAGGGTGCAGAACAGGTGAGACCAGGTTTCTGAGATACAAGTACAATCGAGGTTTCCTATTCACACCCTGCGGGTTTCTAGATTACTTTGTGATAAATGTCAAAGCATTTAAAATGTACAGGAGCACTGACACATGGGAAATTTTACTTTTACTTTGTGGAAAATGGCGAGAGGAACTACAAACACACAGATGCAAATATAAAAGGAAACTGTAGCTAGAATAAACTGTTACTAAATGAGCCTATTTTTAATCATGCAAATGTTACGACAGAAGACAAAACTTTCCTCTTTTACCAATTATTTCATCAAGGCTGTCAGATATTACTCGTGGATCTCCATGCCAGAGCCACTGTAGTCAAAACGTAACATTACAACACACCATCTAGTTATCTGTTGTTATCTTTGCTGACTTAAGATCCTCTTTAAACAGGATACGTGAAGGTCGGCCAGTTCTGAGGAAGTCGACAAACTTGTAAAGAGTGACACAGCTCAAGTGGCCTTAACGTTTGCTCGCACACAAGCCGTCACTGCCTTTTACTTTAAATAAATAATGATTAAAGAAACAAAACAAAACAAACAAAAAAAGACTATCCTACAAAATTAGGGCCGCAAACAACCAATTTCTTCTGTCATTAAATCACATGTTCATCAGGCCTAAATGAAAAAAAAAAAATGCTAACACAATATAGTTTTAATTTGATAATTTTAAGTAAGGAAACAATTTCTCACATTTGAGAAGTTGTGACGTGCAATTTTTCAGTGTTTAACCTATTTTTGTTAATCGGCCCTTATTTATCACAGCAATTCCGCACACAGAGGCAGGCAGATCAGGTGAGGTACCATCCCTTCACGGACACCATCCATCTTGCTTCATATGTGTTAATTAAATTGATTTTAAACTACTTTAAACAACATGTAAATGTGGCACTGGTCTCACTTTTTGGGGGGGGATCGGCCTTGGATGTTTCAGCCATGTCTCAAATAATATTAAGCTAAATACACCTCATGGACAAAAGTGCTGGGCCATACCTCTTAATCAGTCCCATTGCCACAGGTTTATAAAGCTCAGGTGCCTAGTCATGCACGCTTCCTTTAAACATTTGATAAGAGTGGGTTGTTCTAAAGAGATCACTGAAATTTCTTCCCTCCTGGAAATTCCAGATCACTTGTAAATGGTATTATTTCAAAGTGAAAGTGCTTATGAACCAAAGAAACTCAGCTACAACATTGTGCCAAGCTCCAGAGCAATGTCACAGAGTGTGCAAAAGTCACCAGTGTTTTGCTGAATCACTAACTGCAGAGCTCCAGACATCTTCTGGCATCATCATCAGCACAGAAACTAAGCACCATGAGCTTCATGGTACAGGTTTCCATAGCCAAACAGCTCCTGCAGGCTTAATATGATGTAGCCCAGTATTTTTTATATATAAGTGACACAAGTGTTAATGATGTTGACATTTCCTCAACAGGGTCAATAAACTTTCTTCACATGGACTAAAGTAAGTTCCGCCATCCTCTGCTCAGTATCCAGAAAACTCCAGCTGACTGTCCCGTCATGGCCATAGACTCATTCAGACACATTTATGTCTTCCCTGACTTCAAAGACCTCACGCTTTCATTTAAGCTGACCTTGCTTTAAACTGATAAATGTCAAAACTGTGTCTTCATGTCAGTAATTTACTTTGTGACATCATTATGTCATCATCTTTGTTGAAATATATTCCAGATTTTAAAAAATAATAATAAAAAAAAATACAGGTTCGTTTTTGACTTTCTTGTGTATGTGACTAGTTTTCCATTACCTATGGCCCACCTCCCTTCCGCCTCCCAAAAGGAATCACTCACTATTAACACCAGTTTCCTTATATTTTATGGAGTTCTACTTAATTATGTTAATTTACCCAATATTTAGCTATATGTCTGGATCATAAAACTCGGCACCTCATCCGTTTGGTCTCCATCTATCTATTGCTTATATGTAACTAAGCTTTCATGCTACCCAGCTGTTTTCCTTTTTAATTCAAATTGTAATGTTTTTATTTATTTGAAATTAGCACAATGAATCCTTTTGTTGACCGATTAAACTACAGCAGCACCAAAGTATCAGCTCACATCATCAAAAACGGTAACGACTTCCTCAAAGAAGGCACCGCACCAGATTGATATTCGATATCACGGTGGTCTGAAGCTCGCACACAAGTTTTAAGTTTTCACTTCAGGGCACACTGCTCTCTGGCTAGTTCCGGGTTGTCAGCCAATGAGAATGAGCCACAACAGAGGAATTCACCAACCGGCGAGCTTCATTCAGAGACACATACAGAAACACGAATAGTCCCACATTAACTTCAGCGTCAATACAGGAGCTAATATTAAAGAAGGTCAAACGCAGCAAACCTTCATAAATCTCTTAAATTAACAATGCTAGCAACTAGAAGTTATCTAACTGCTGTCAATGTGTGGTAGCGCCTAATGCTAGCTTGATGCACTCCTACACCTTAACAAAGTTACCTGCACTCAAACTCTAGCTTTTAACGATTATAGCTACTGCAACTCAAACACATACTGTAAATTACAGCTAGTTCTAACAGTGATGTTCAACACTACCGGCTACACTGCAGCCGGATAACTTGACTAGTTTTGAGGGTTGCAGGAGGAAACACAGCCAGAAGGCCTCCTGTGAACCTGCTAAACATCTGCAACACTAACAGCGTACATACTGGTCAACTCAGTCACTTCATAAGCCACGTCCCATGCCAGTAGAGGCTCGTCGCTTAGCTAGCAGCTAACTAACCAGCGGCAATTACTTAGCTAAGCTTAGCTATGGAAGCTACCAACAGCCTGCGGTTACCGTGCACAGTCCACGGCTTTCATTTGAATACATACCAGCAGTACAGCCGTGACAAAGCGGACATCCACAGAGGGAGGTAGTGCTAACAGTTTCATTGTATGGTGCATTTATTGGAGGTGGTGGTGTTAAGTCTTCCCAGTATGTCTCGACGCCGCTCTTCTCACTGCAGCAGGAAGCCGACGGCGAACCAATCTCACGGTGACCACGGAAGCGTGAGCGACACTTCCTGGTAGTTGCTAGGCTTTGTGGATACTGTAGTTTTTCTGGTACCTTCAAGCGGCTCACTTGAATGAAGAGAAAACTCAAATTATGGCGAGTTGTTGTTTTACGATACTAACGGGAGTTGTAGTATTTTGTCAACACAGACAGTGGCGATTCAACGGGACGTCTTGGAAGAAAACTTTTCAAAGATTTTCATCCTCGCCGAAAGAAAACCAAACGGTAAATATGACGACGACGAAGAGGAGTGAAGGGAGCACTTTGTTAAAATGCTATGGCACGAGTGTTTTACTGAGCGGATCCATTGCCAAACACAGTTTTTTTCCTCTGGACTTTTTCAGTGCGATTATGAATAACTGATTTCTCTGAACACGATGGAGTTGCATCATTATGCTTGAGTTTTTTGCAATACTCCTTTGTTCACCGTCTAGCTATGTGCTTTATGTTTTCCAGCTAAAACAAACTTGGTTGCACAAATCTTTTTTAAATATTTAGATACCTACTTTGATTCACAACTCTCCAAAACCTCTGCAAATGTTCTCCATAAAGAACAAGAAGGAGGAAAAAAGACCGTTTGTGGTTAATTGCTGGTTTTTAAATCACTGTTTAACAACTCAGAGCTATAACTATTATAAACAATCTGTTACTCTGAGACATGTCTCCCCTGCCTGTAATCAGTACAGTGTTATGCTGGCAGTTATTTGTTTGAACAGGTGGGCTGATCTCAGTATGTGAGCGAGCCTCTTTCTCTGCCCTGGCAGGAGTCAGGATCAGGACAGGTAGGGGACCTGGATGCACATTCACACCCACTGAGGATGCTCTGAACTGGGAAACATCTGCTGAAGTGTCCCCCTTAACGCAGATATGGTAAGACTCCGGTGCACTTAGTGCAGTTAACCAGGTCTAATTTGATGTATAAATCCCTGAAGTTTATTTTTCTATTGGTAATGTCTTTAGTGTCTCAGCTGAACTCCCGGTCTTTAAATCTCTCTCTAGAGTCAAGACCGTGTGTAACAAAGCTAATTGTGTGTGTGTGCAGCAGCAACCTAATTGTTAAGGAGATTAAGCTGGAATGTTGAATTGAATCCCAGCATTAATATTTTATGGGCTAAAGCTGTCCATAGGGGGCTCACAGTGTGCGAGCAACTCGCAGATGGAGTGGGGAGGATTTCTCAGTGATAAAGAGAGGGAGGAGCTCCATATCCTTTGGGTGTCAGTGCACATTTTATGTATATATATGTAGTTATGAGGTATGAAAAATCCTTTGATAAACTGTCTTTACTGTGTTTGCTCATAGATGATTAATAATGTGAATTAAAGTTGGATCAAAGTTTTGAAGAGCAAACAACTTTTACTGTTATTTTAATTTAGCAAAAATATTATATGTTATTTATATAAAATTACTCATTGAGAAGAGGTAATGATGTAAAAGTTGAATATTGGTCAATTAACTAAATACTACTGAACAGAAGGACATAGGAAAAATGAATATATTGTGGAGGTATGTATGGTGGTCCGCCACAATATATAAATAATTTGGGTGTTGCAACTACTTATTTTTGTGAAAAACTTTGCTGTTGAACTTTAATTATGTTTTGCATACAGTCACAAAAAAGAAAGTATACCCTCTCTCATTTCTAGAGTTGTACATATCAGAACATAAAAAAATCATAATCAACACCAGATATGTTAAACTGTCATTATTTATTTAACAAAAACTAAGCCAAAAAGCAGAATCTGTGTGTGGAGAAGTAAGTACACAGTAAGTAAAGTATTGTTTCCATAGGAGTTAAGAGGTTGATTAGCATCCAGGTGCTGCTAATCAAATCCACTTGTTTTACTCATCATCGGTAATGGTGAGCACCTTTATAAAAGCAGATGTTTTGGCGGCTTGCTGGGAAGGCTTATAAAGCCATTTCAAAACATTTTCAAGTTCCTCATTCTACCATGAGGAAGATTATTCACAAGTGGAAAGCATTCAAGGTAGTTGCCAATCTTTCCAGGATTGGACGTCCCAGGAAATTCACCCAAGGTCAGACTGTGCAATGCTCAATGAAACTGCAAAAGACCCAAGAGGTGCATCTGAGAATCTCCAGGCCTCAGTTTGCATGTTAAATGTTAACGTTCATGACAGAAAGACTGAAGAAAAAACTGAGCTACTACACAGCTTAGGTTTACAAAGCTGCATCTGAACAGACCACAAGACTTCTGGAACAATGTGCTTGACATACAGCAAGACCAAAGTGGAGATGTTTGACCATAATGTACAATGAAAACCAAATACAGCACATCAGCACAAACACCTCATACCAACTGTCAAGCTCGGTGGTGAAAAGGTGATGATTTGGTTTTGTTTTGCAGCCACAGGACCTGGGGACTTTGCACTCATTGAGTTGACCGTGAACTCCTCTGTATATAGGCCATCCTTTTGACAAAACTGGGTCATGCAACAGAAAATTAATCCCAATCACACCGAATCTACAACAGAATGACTGAAAAGAAAAAGAATGAGGTGTTGCAATAACCAAGTTTAAGTCCAGGCTTCAGCCTGATTCAAATGCTGTGATGAGATATTAAATGAGCTGTACATAAACAAATGCCTACGAACCTCAATGAACTGAAGCAACACTGTAAAGAAGAGTAGGTCGAAATTCCTCGACAACGATGTGAGAGACAGATGAAGTCACACAGAAAATGACTGCTTCAGGTTGGTTTTAACGGGGGTTCAGTAAGCTATTGAATGACTGTGTGTACTTCACACATTGCTTCTGTGTTTTGGCTTAGTTTTTGTTAAATAATGTCATGGTGTCATGTGCTGTTGTTCATCTCAGCTTGCTGTGATGTTGTGAGGCATGGAAAATAAGGGTACGAGATGACTAATAACATACAGCGTGTCAGGGTGTTTCCAGGCTCAAAGTGGGAATGCTCCACATTGTCTTAACAGAAGTCTGCATTTCTTAAAAATATATATATGTATATATATAGCTTTGTAAATGATCTCACCGTTTTTTCCTCTTTTTTAAAAAAAAAAAAAGGTTCAATCTTAAGTATTTTTATAACAGTTCTGGTGAATGTCCTTTGGTGGAAAGACCTAACCCTCATTTTCTGGGTGCCAAAATTTTTTACATGCAGGGAAACCCCAGTGAACATGTTAACCCTTTTCAGCGTCCTCATCTGACAATGTAATTTGTCGTCACACTAGCTGCAGAGTAATGCAGCACACTCTCACACCGATCTGATTTCCTCTGTCCATCTGCTTTCTGTTTTGCCCTCGCCTCCCTTTTCTGCTTTCTCCATCTTTTTTCCATTTCGCATTGCTCCCATTGATTTTTTTGTTTGTTTTTCCAGCTGATTATGTCCCTCTACTCTGATTCGCCGGTGGGCACATTGCTCTCTGCACTTTAATTGGACATTTAATTAGATCACAGTTTTAGTCCAATTAGACTCAGAGGTGTGGGGAAAAGAGGATGGTGGGGAGAAGAGGAAAAAGTCCCCAAGCTGGTGTCTCTGCCCTCCCTACACTGCCTTCTCATTCTCTCCTCTATCTTTTTTCTTCATCTCTCTATTTCTGTCTGCCTTGCTGTCTCTCTGCCCTCCCTCCTGAGGGTGGCTCATTAGTGATATAATGGGATGACACAAAACACACAGCTCCTCTAACTCTCAGAGTGTCTCAAGCAGTGGCTGAACTACAGAGACAAGGTTATGGGGACTCTGCTGGTAGTGTTAGAGAACTTGTCTGTTGTTGTTTTTTTTGTTATTGTTGTTGTTTCATCCCTTCTTCTTCTTCTTCTTCTCTTTGAAGCTAAAAAGAGGCTAAGTGAAAATGTTGACAGTCTGCCACTCAAGACAGAATTGATCAGCCCACAAATGTGCACACACACACACACACACAACAAACCAATCACAAGCTGGGCAGAACCCTATCGACTTAGTGTGATATCACAACACCTAATGACACTAAGATAAGCTTCACTAGCAGCAGTCAAATTCAGGGCTGCACCAGTTCCCGCCCTCTTTCTCCCCCTTTTGTTGTCGTAGTCTTTGCACGGAGCATAACAACACTGTTTCCCAGTGGATGAAAACACATGGGCGAATGTAAACACGCACAAAAATACACCCTGATGTATGCAGATATGCACGCACTTAGGCTCAGGTGTAAGTTCTCAGAGGGCACAAGCCAATCTCTGTGTCCCTTAAGCAGTTGTGCGCACACACACACATTCTGTGCTTTCTGAGTATCTCAGGAGGAAGATAGAGAGCCAGGCTCTAATGTGCCTCTGCCCACACACACGCCTTTCCATCCTACACTTCATATCTGCATCACTAATCTCTATACATATACCATATGTGTGTGTGTGTGTGTGTGTGTGTGTATCGCTGGTGTGTGTCTGAGTGAACGGCAGTCAGGCAGGGGTGTTTTAGCCACAGGCGTCACTACCTGACCCCCGTGGCTGTGAGATTGACAGCTGTGGTCCCACCTAATTGCATTACTCTCCCAGGTGATTGGCTCACACCCTAGGGGCTCATTTGTCAGGATGCACTGTGGTAATGATGTAAATTAGCAGATCTATGTGTCACTCAGCCTGCTTCCCTCCTGCTGATTGGCCCCGCTGTGCCCAAGGGCTCGGCCCCCAGCTGAGGGAGCCAGCTCATTGGTCCTTAGGGAAACAGGAAGTCCCCAAGAAATAGGGCTTTACAGATTGGGGATCCTTAAGGGCTGATATTATCCTTCCTCCAACATCTATACCTGTCAGTCAAAAAAAATCGAGGAACCGACCCCTGAAGCTTCTCTCTTCTATCAGATACATGCATGTAGGAACCCATAATAACCCCGTGATGGCTAAGAAGCTAAGGGCTCTCTGCTCTAACTGTATAAACGGTAATAAAAATGTTTGCGTGTGTGTGTGTGCGTGCTCTAGAAATGAAATAAAGGCCACAGGCTCAGGCTCTGTCCCCCATTGCTAACCCAGCATGCCCTAGTCATGTCGCCTATCAAAAGCAGACACCTTCACAGTGACAGACAAGTAGAGAAGCACACACACACACTTTTTTACCTGTTTGTCTCAACGGCATCAATTGAAGCGTTACTTTCAGTGAGTGTGTGTCTGTCAGGAGGCAGCAGCGCGTATGTTTGCAGCACTCCTGTCGTGTTTCTGAAAGGTTTCGTCGGAGTGTCTAGATTCTTTGTTAAAATCTCTGCAGTTATATGAGGCAGAATATGAATAAAGACTAAATAATGTCAGCATCAGCATGAATCAATACTCATACAGATGCACAATCACTTGGTCTGGACCTCAGTCCATGATCAATGGTTTACTCTGAGTTATTGTCTTCATATTAACAAGCGGAGTGCTCCCTGAGGAACGCGTATGAATGGCTAAATGAGACCACTCCAAACCTCTCAACAGGACCTTGTGTTGTGTTTACACCCTCCTTTGTCTAGTTTCAGACGCTGCATTGCAAAAGCCTTTTTAGCCAAATTTGGATGCACTGTAGGTGTTTCCAAAACACTCAGGTCCTCATAAAACTCTAATTGCCCACTCTTGGTGATATGAATGTCCCTCGCATAGATTCAGATATTGACTCGTGTCCCTCATGTTGCTGTTTGGCCAAATTATAACTTTTGTTTATTTATTTATTTATTTTCCTGCATCTAATATTATTCATAAATCAATTCATATTTTAGTCTGACTGCTGGGGGCTTTCAAATAGACTTGAGAAGTGTAGAAAAGGATAAAAATTAATGGACAGAAGGAAAGAAGTTTGGCTTGAGTGCACGACTTAAAGGAGGTCTTGTGATCATCTCTTTTTTTTGTATAAAAGAAATCATAATAATAAAATTGTATTACTTGTTTGTGCAGCTCTGGAATATCTGCTGTTTGTGCGTGCATTAAGTTAAATATTTGCAGACTCTGTGAGTGTCTGAGTGAGCATTTCCATCTGCATTACTGACTGGGGTAATGACTTTAAATTAGAGACGTTTGTGGTTGATTTTGGTAAAGCTCATGTAAAAACTCTCTCTCACGGAAAATCACTTCCCATGACATGGCACATGTGCCAAACACACACGCTGACACACTAACACACACCTTCAAGGTGCCGCTCCCCCACTACTACCACCACCACCCGCTTGATCTCACACATAGCCTTACCTCGCAGTAAATGTTGTAACGAACTTGTATTAAGTCTCTGCCACTACTTGGCAGTGCGTGAGAAAGCAGGAGCATGATGGGTAATTGCCGTGCTGCACGCAGTGTCTACGGGAGCTCTCTTTACGAGGTGACTAGGGGGAGGAAGAGGGGGATGAGAAACGATGGATGGAAGACACCGCAGTGTTCCCTCACCTCCCCGACCAAAAGTTTAGAAGTGTTTTTAAAGCTGCGAATGCTTAACACTTATCAGTAACTCCCCTCTGCTGTATCGGCATGAAGTCTCTTTAGATGGTCAGTTTTGGGTAGCATCAGATCTGGGAGTTAATGAAAACGTCTCGGAGAAAACTCTGATTGTGGCATCAGTTTGTGCCTCCAGCATTTATGTGTTTAAGGGCAATAATTGATTTCTGTGCTGCGCTCCGCAGGGCTTGTCCCACATCTCCAAACCGAACACACAAACTCACACATGCATGCGCGCTCACACACACACACAGATATAAACACGGCAAGGCATGCTGCAGTATTAATGAGACATGAATAAGACATGAAGAGAGACCCCCCTCTTACACGCTCACACAGGGTCTCCCCCTCCCCAGCTGCTTCCTGTCTGCACGTTACCCAGCTTTCACTGCGCTCTGGTTAAGTGGGGCCAGGAAGAGATTTAACCCCCTCAGCGGGAGCACACACACACACACACACACACACACACACACACACACACACACACTCGCAGTCCCTACTGCCAGCTCACATTAGCTCCCTGATTTTGTTATTGGCTGTACGCATTTTGCTGTACGATCGACTGCTTGTGGAGCTTCAGGTGTTTATTATCTGCCCGCAAGACGATCCGTGTGTAACATAGTAATGGCCTCCTGAATGGCTCAATCACTGTTTGCTTAGTATACAGAAAAACTGTGTCTATATTCTCTGATCTCGAGAAACGCAGTTTTATTTAGAATATATTTATTTGTCACACAATATGATATTATACTGAACATGAAGCACTTAATTGTGAGTGTGTCCAGTAATGAGGGTGTGCTTTGAGTCAAGTGAATGCAAAGGAAACTGTCTAGACTCAGTTTAATGTCACTTTGTTAAACTGTGTGTGTGTATATGTGTTGCTGCAGCTCCAGTTGTGACCTTCCATCTGTTTGTGTTGCAGGCCTCAGCGACGTCCAGCCCGGGACCTGCCTCTCTGGGCTCGCAGGTTCATGCAGCAGCTGTCAACGGAGACAGAAGCGCTCTCCTCAAACTCATCACCGGTAAGCAGCACATCTTAGGTTCATGAAGTCACACGAGTCATGGCATGTGGCATAAATTAGAAATGTGCAGTAAAAGAATATAAGAGGGCAAATATGAGGATGCAGGTTATGAGTGCTAAAGTGCTTCCTTGTGACTCTTAGCAGCTCCAAATAAATAGTTTTTTCTCTTTAAGTACAAGAACTTACAAGAATGAATTCTGTGGATTTTCACCAAAATCGTGGTCTCTATTGGGGTCTTAACCTCTGACTTAAACCTTCTGTTGTGCTTCATGTGTGTCCACATGTAGCAGAGCCCTTGCTGAAGGACCGTGAGGACCAGTTCGGCCGGACCCCTTTGATGTACTGCGTGCTGGCTGACCGTCTGGACTGCGCAGAGATTCTGCTGAAAGCCGGAGCATCGGTCAACAAGACCGACCTCAGCCAGCGAACCGCTTTGCACCTTGCTGCACAGAAGGTACGGGCATTCGCAGATGTGCAGGTGAACACTGGAGCACACACATAAAGCACACTAATGTCATCAGTTACGTATGTCGGCCCTTTTTATGTCATTATCCTGACAAAATTCATTCGCAAAGGCCATAATTGGATAGATTTATTAAAGTGAAATGAATATGAACCCAAGGTGTGATCTCATAGAAGTTAAATAACAGAGAAATTTTGACAGTCTGTCAGCTCCAATGGGAAGCCAGTGCCCCCTAGTGGCTGTAATTATGGCCTTAGGGCAGGGGTGCCCAATCCCGGTCCTCGAGAGCTACTATCCTGCAGCTTTTAGATGCATCCCTACTCCAACACAGCTGAATCAAATGGTTTGATCTCTTCAGCATGCCATCATGTTTGGCAAAGGCCTGATAACAAGCCATTCATTTGATTCAGGTGTGTGGGAACAAGGATGCATCTAAAAGCTGCAGGACGGTAGCTCTCGAGGACCGGGATTGGGCACCCCTGCCTTAGGGCTTATTGAAGATAATATGACCTGATTTATGGGCCTCAGACACAAGCAGTGTAGCTATGAGCTTCCTATGCACATGCTTGTACATGAAGAATTATTCTGCATGGAGTATTTCTGCTGTTTCACAGCATTTTAGACACACAAACGTGTGAAAGAGGAGGGGCTTGATGTTCTTTTGAGTTCAATCTACACACTTAGGGACAATGAAGACAAAGAGTTAATGACAAAACCTCCAGAGTGATGAGAACAACGGGGATGTGGTGCTAATAATATCTCTTTACCTCTCTGTTATTTATTGGCAGCTTCTTTTATTAGAGTGTACTGATACAGGATCATCATATCACTGAAGGGAGAGGGAAGGTAATAGGTTACTAGGATCTGTCTCGTAGATGGGGAGTGTGTGTATGTTGGGGGATGCTAGTGATGGGAAGCCCTGTCTCTTTGACATCTGATCAATAAGTGGCTGAGACAGCGAGAGAGGCAAGGGATTACTGATCTAATTGGACTGAGAATAGGAGGACAGGAACACACACACACTCTCTTAGAGTCTAGATGCATGCTCACACACGAGATAGATCTGTCAGTCTGTGGCTTTGTGGTCACAGAACGATACTAAACACCCTCACACATGTTCACCCTCGCACTGCTGCTGTGTGGCCACTGTTGCACCCAGTGGCCTGCTGGTGAAAGACCAAAAAAGTGAGTATAAAGATGATGACGATGATGAGGAGGGGATGGCAGGCAGAGTGCTGCTGTTTACTGTTTAACAGCTCATCACACACACTGAGGAGTGACGCAGGAGGAGGGAACGAAGATGGATGACCTGTGGATTGAACCAGACGCGGCTAAAAGCCCGGGGAGTGTGTGTGTGTGTGTGTGGGAGTGTGTGTGTCATTGTTGCTGGTTCATGACTAATGTTGAGGAGAATTGGCGATTTCTGAGCTTCTTATCAGCACAGTTTGTCCCTCTTGGTTGCTGCAGGGGAACGTGCGTTTCCTGAAGCTGCTGCTGTCCAGGCGTGCTAACTGGCTGCAGAAAGATTTAGAGGAAATGACCCCACTCCACCTGGCCACCAGACACCCCTCACCTAAAGCGCTCGCCCTGCTCCTCAAACATATTGGACCTGGAGAGGTTGACACACAGGACAAGAATAAGGTAGTGGAGTAGAGTGCATAAATATCCATCTGTCTTTATAACTGTTCTCAGTCACAAAACAGCCAGCCAGGGCGTCAAGCCATTAACCTTCAAACAGACTCACTCAAAGCCATTTGGTAGATGCAGCGGCGGTTTTAAGTCATACACACATTAAGTCATACATACATAAACACGTTCAGTGAAAAGCTTAACAAGCTGTAGCTTTGTCCTGTGTTCTTGCTGATAAAACCACAAACACACAGTGTTCTCTGTCTGCTCAACCTGATGTGTATCTGACATCAGTAGTTAGTTTTGTAATAATCCAATATGCATCATCGTGTCAGATGACAGTGGTTTCAGCAAATCTCAGAATAGCTCAGTTGTCGGCATCTAGGTTTAAATCTCAGCTCACTGGTGGATCTTCAATATGAGCTTTGTGTAGCACGTTCCCTCATATTTCCTGGCTGTATCATAGTGTAGTGATTTTTTTTTTGAAGTGGAAACCTCAAACCCAGTCTTACGACTGCCCATTTTAATTTTAGCACCATTGACAAATCTTTGTGTCATCTTTTATCGTCATTCTGTCGACAGCAAACTGCTCTTCACTGGTCGGCTTTTTATAACCGACCAGAACACGTTCGCCTTCTGATCAAGCACGACTCCAACATCGGCATCCCAGACAGTGAAGGCAAGATCCCCCTGCACTGGGCTGCACACAGTCAGGAGCCCAGTGCCACAGAAACTGTCCGCTGTATACTGGTACACGCCATATCCACACACACGATCACAAATTCATTTGTCTTCATTTCCCATCCTCACACATCAAACCTGCATGTTTGCATCTTTTCTTGTTACTGTCTGTGTTTGTGTAAAGGAAGCAGCACCCACTGAGTCCCTGCTGAACTGGCAGGACTATGAGGGTCGGACGCCCCTTCACTTTGCCGTTGCTGATGGCAACGAGGCAGTAGTGGAGGTGCTGACGTCTTATGAGGGCTGTAATGTAACAGCTTATGATAACCTCTTCAGAACACCGCTGCACTGGGCTGCTTTGCTGGGTGAGTTGACACACATCTTATATGCAGTTTATTATTACAAGAACCTGCAAGAATTTCAGGCTTTTTAGAAATTATATCCTTAAAAGCTAAACTACCAGTCGAATTTAGAATCCACATTTTTTCCTTTCTAGCAGCTTAGGTTTCAGTCTCTCAGCCACTTTGGTGATGGGCAGGTTTGCAAATGAGGTTAGGCAGAAGTGTCCATTTACTCCATTTCAGTGTTTGCAGATGACACTGTAGTGAGAACAGGGAGCAGGTGAAAAATAGGTAAAAGGGTGGAGGTATGCTCTGGAGAGAAGAGGAATGAAAGATGCTTGAAGCGAGACAGAATACATGTGTGTGAATGAGAGGGAGACAGGTGGAAAGGTAAAGATACAGGAGTAGAGGTAGTGGAGATGGATGAGGTGAAATACCTGGGGTCAATCCGAATCCAAAGCAAAAGACAGTGCACAAGAGAGGTAAAGAAGAGTGTAGGGATAGGGTGGAGTGGGTGTTATGAGTATGAGGGGTGATTTTTGACAGAAGGACAGCAACAAGAGTGCAGATGGTAGTGAGACCTGCAATGATGTATGGTTTGGAGATGGTGGCACTGACACAAAGCCGAGCTGCAGGTGGCAGAATTTAAGATTTTCATTGGGAGTTGCAAGGATGGACAAGATTAGAAATGAGAACATCAGAGGGACAGCTGGGGTCACATGTTTAGGAGACAAAGTTAGAGAGGCAAGGCTAAGATGATTTGGACATATGCAGTGGAGGGATAGTCGGTATACTGGACAGAGGTTGTTGACGCTGGAGCTCACAGACAGGAGGAAGAGGAGGAAGTACTCATAGGAGGTCCATGGATGTAGGAAAGGTAGGACCTGTAGAGGGTTGGTGTGACAGAGACATGGTCAGATTTCATGACTACTAGTGAGAGCAGCCAAAAGAAGAAGAATGGATCAGATAAAATGGCATTAAAATGTGTGGTGTGAAGGCAACACCCTGACTTTTTCTCTGGTTCCTCCAGCAGTTCTATTTATTTAGTCCTATTGTGTGAACACTTCCAGTTATCTTACACTTTCACTCAAAAGTTTGAAGTGCTTTTTAGATCAGAAATGTTATAAGTGACCATCAAAAATTAATACTGTCATTAATCATAAGTCATTTTTAACTGAGACTTGAATCGATTAAGTTAACACAGCAGATAGCAAATGTGCTGTTTTTAAAAAAAGGAAAAAATGTGCCTATTTGGGCGTGTGGCAAATCATCCTAAATGGGTTTGATCATAGTCACACAGAAAATAAAATAAAATTCCTTCAGAAACTTCACAATATACAAGTTCTGAGAAACTGAGTCTTGTACTTAAAAACCAGTTAAAGCAAACAAACAAATGATTTCATAGAAAAGTGGGAACTACTCAGTAGTCTCAAAAGTGTGCAAAATTGGCTTTAACCAGAACAGAAAGAGAAGTGGGAGGCCGAGGTGCAAAACCACGTCTGTGGTTTAAAATAAGACATCTCACAGGGGCACAACTGAAAACATCATTAAACAGTCGTCATACAAGCAATTTTTTGCTGGTTTGTGACGTATTTTCATATATTTGTCGCTCAGAATAGCCTTTATTTACATCAAAAATGACTCCAAACTTCTGAGTGACAGCATGTGTGATAGTGACCTGTTTATTTCTTTAGTGTCACGTTAACTGTACAAACAAAAACACACGCTGCATCTGTAAGATGGTGTGGTTGAGCTGTCGTCCTGGCGCTTCACATCCTTGTTTCCCAGCATGTCCCTCTGATGAAAAACGTGTCTTTTTCAGGCCATGCGAAAATTGTCCACCTGCTGCTGGAGAGGAACACATCAGGCACTATTCCCTCAGACAGCCAAGGGGCAACACCTCTGCACTATGGGGCACAAAGCAACAATGCTGTGAGTCACTGACTCACATATTGTTACCTCCGCCAAGGAGGTTGTGTTTTGGTAGTGTTTTCCTGTCGTGCTGTCTGTAAACACGATGTCTCAAAAAGTTTTGAAATAATTCCAATAAAACTTTGTAGGGGTGTAGAGTGGGCTTATGTTAACAATCCATTGAAATCTGGCTTATATCCACCAAGGTCTTCAAGGTCCCCTTAATGGAAAATTGACAAAAAGTCTTATAAATGAGAAACTATTTAACTTAGACTCTTACAAGTGTTACTGATATTTGAAAGTCCTACACCAGACAGTTTAAACGCTTGATTATTCAAACGCCTGTTTTAAATTACAGCAGAATAATAAACCAGATCTTCATCTTGTTAGTTTGTTGTAATTATGTTTCAGTATCTTCACCTTGGTCCAAAAAACAACACAAATAACCTGCGTTTTTCTTTCTGTGTGCATGAAGGAGACAGTTGGCGTATTCCTGTCCCATCCGTCGGTGAAAGACGAGCCCGATCTAGAGGGGAGAACAGCGTTCATGTGGGCTGCTGGGAAGGGCAGTGACGATGTCATTCGCACCATGCTGGCCCTCACCCCAAACATTGACATCAACATGGCAGACAAGTACGGTGGCACTGGTGAGGACTTGACAAACCAGAGGAGGAACTAAAGCTCCTCCGAACTGCTTTGGCCCACTTCCCCTGTCCTCTGTGTGCTTCGAGGGAATGATGACATAATTTCCCTGGTCTTAATGCTCTATGTACACATACATACATACCTTTGTCCTTACTGGTTGCTTGTTTTAAAGTTGGGATGATGATGTCACAGGGGATTCCCCCAAAAGTGCAAAAGAAGCAGTGAGATCACAGGAGAGAGGGAAGTGATACTGTGAGCAAAATTAATGTGAGCTCGTCACAGACACGCACTACTGCCAGCACTGTCCTTTGACAAACACACATACATGCAGGCGCACATGACTTCCCGCCACGCTTTGACCCCCCGGGGCTATTTGAACCTATAATCTCCATGGCGATAGCCCCTCTGCTCGACGGTCATTGTTTATGCATGAATTACATGCAACGGTTGAATCATGCTAATTAGACAGTGTGAAGGGCAGTGTAAATGACCGAATCACTTCCATGCACTTGACTCCAGTCTGTACTGTCTGGGGACTGGAGTGAGGGCAAGGTGGGATTTCCACAAGGAGGATTAAGTGCACCACTCCTCATTAAATGTCTCCCCCTGTTTAACCCTTCACTGACCAGGCTTTAGCCACAGCCCAAACAGGAGCATCAGTCAAAGGAGTGATGTGGAGAAAAAGAAGGGACAGACCTGAGGAGTGATTCAGGACATCATGTTTTATCATGTGCATGTGTGTGTGTTTAAACAGCGCTCCATGCGGCCTCCCTGTCAGGCCATGAGAGCACAGTGAAGCTGCTTTTGGAGAAGGGCGCAATGGTTGACTCTCTGGATGTCATGAAACACACACCACTGTTTCGTGCCTGTGAGATGGGACACAGAGATGTCATACTAACACTGATCAAAGGTGAGTGTTCATTAACATATGTTAGTTACACTTTCTCAGTAATTTCGGGAAAGTCTTATTTCCTTTTTCAGTTTTCCTGTGGTCTTTGTAGTCATGCGAATGTTTTGAATAAAGGTTCTGCACGTGTTGACCTGGTGGACGTAGATGGTCACACTGCTCTACACTGGGCAGCTCTAGGAGGGAACGCTGAAGTCTGTCAGATACTGATGGAGAATGGGATAAGTCCCAATGTACAGGTATGCATAAACATATTTCACTAAGGGAGTAGTTGTTTTTAATACTTGGATTAAAATCATTTGCAGGCAACGGGCGTCTAAAGTATAGAAGCCTAGCTAAGCTAAGCTGTCTTAGATTTGAAACAGCAAGTGCTGACTAAAGTGCTTAAGAACAGAATAAATATACAAAACCATTTATACAAAAACAATTAAAACAATGAAAATCACCTCTCACACTGTGGAAAGTGAAAAGAGGTAGGTTTTAAGAAGTGACTTAAAATGGGCAGTGCAGAAGCCTGTCTAATATGCAGTGGCAGCGAATTCCACAACTTAGGTGCTGCCACAGCAAAAGATCTGTTCCCTCTGAGCTTTTGCTGTGCCCTCGCATTATCTAGGAGCAGCTGATCAGCTGACCTGAGCAACCAGCATGGTGAGTGCACATGTAAGAGCTTAGTTAGGGTGGGGTAAGACTATTTAAAGGCTTAAAAACAAACAAAAGAAGCCATAGACATGTTGTGTTTCCTCTCCTATGATGATCCACCAGATGTGCTGCTTGTTTGTCAGTCTCTCCATTAAATAACTTGGTCATTATCCATTTGCAGTGTGAAGTGTGTCTGATCTGTTGACAGCATTTGGCTGAATCTAAGCAAAGAGTACACTCTACTGTTCATCCTGCAACTTCTATCAGCAGCCAGATCATCAATGAACACTAGTGACCCAGTTCCTCTGGATCATACATGCCCATACCATAACATTGCCTCTGCCATGTTTGACAGATGATGTGGTATGCTTTAGATCATGAGTTGTTTCTCTCTTTTTCCAGGCTTTTCTCTTCACATCATTCTAGTACAAGTTCATCTTGCTTTCATCCATCCTAGAATTCTTCCAGACCTGTTTTGGCTCTTTTAGATAGTTTTCTTGCAAAGTGTAATCGGACCTTCTTGTTCGTGAGTGTAACCAATGGTTTGCACCTTGTTGTACACCCTCTGTCTTCATATTCATAAAGGGTGTCTTTCAATTGTGGACTTGGAAAGTGATACTCCTACCTCGTCAAGTGTGTTCTTGATTCAGATAGGTGGTGTAAAGTTGTTTTTCTTAATCCTGGAAATAATCCTCATCACACACTCTAGTTTTAGTTTTTAGTCCTTTTGGTGTTTCACAACATGGCAGCCATGCCAAAATGGGTATCTCTGCAAGTTTGATTTGGTAGAGTGGAACACCAGATGCCCTTCCTGACACAACCCCAAAAGGGATTTTTGTCTCCGACTGCAATCTAACCAGCGACCCTTCAGGTGTCTAATTTATATGTTAACCACTACACCATTCTTTTTAAGAATGTACCAGGTTTCTGATTTGGCTTCTACTAAAGTTTTTGCTATCTGTCTGATAGGTTCATTTTGTTTCAGCCTACTGATAGCCTCCTTCACACACTAGATAACTATAACTGATAAAGTAACCATTAGGATTAAATCGTCCAAATTCAGTTTAAAATTACAGGTTAATAAAAGGTTACAGTGAACATACTAGAGCAGGAGAGGGGATGAAAGGATGTTTTTTTCTTTAATATGAAGCGTGACCACTCACCCTCTACCTCAGCCCTGCAGCAAAATGCAATAAAGTTTAACCAAAGCCAACGTGCTGCTGCAGTAGTGTGTCATATTAAATTGTCATGGTCAATTGGAAACATTTAGTCATAAATTTTTGTTACAGTTACTTCTATTTCATTTAAACTGCTTTCATTTGGTAGTGTTTCACCTGTGTGTTCCGTTCTTTAGAGCAACAGAAACTATCTCTGGTTAATAATCATAAAACAACATTGTTATGGATAATCTAATACAGCACCGAGTGACTTCCTAGTTACATACTGAACATGAATTTTGGATTTTGTCCTCATTAACGACCAAAAACAGTTTGGATTCTCGTGTCCAGCGTAAAGCATATGGCTGATCATTGTGAACTTCAAAGCTGTCTATGTCGTAGCTCCAAAACTTCTGATCTGCTGTGTAAACTTTTTGCAGGATCATGCAGGAAGGACTCCACTGCAGTGCGCAGCTTACGGTGGTTACATCACCTGCATGGCTGTTCTCATGGAGAACCACGCTGATCCTAATATACAGGACAAGGAGGTAAGAAATTGCCTGTATTTGCTTGAATACACTTTCATGTCTGACTTTTTTTTGTAAGGTTTAAACATACAACGTTAATGCTGTTTTTTTCTTTATGGGGGTCCAGGGCCGGACCGCTCTCCACTGGTCATGTAACAATGGCTACCTTGACGCTGTGAAACTGCTGCTGGGCTACAATGCCTTTCCCAATCAAATGGAGCACAGTGAGGAGAGGTGAGAACTGAGACCACAATGAAAGCAGCCGAGGTGAAGCTTAAAAAGTAGGAAAATAGATGTATGAATCACACTGTTTATGCTGTGCAGGTACACCCCTCTGGACTATGCTCTGCTGGGGGGGCACAGTGAGGTGACTCAGTTCATGCTGGAGCATGGTGCTCTGTCCATAGCAGCTATCCAGGACATCGCTGCCGCCTCAATCCAGGCGGTCTACAAGGGCTACACTGTCCGCAAGGCCTTCAGGGAGAGAAAGCAGCTCCTCATGCGACACGAGCAACTGCGCAAGGATGCAGCCAAGTGAGAGACACATATAGGGTCATGCCAGAGTTATAGGTATAATGGTAAAGTGAAGGAATTGGCATAACTAGCTTTTATTAACCAGCGTTAACAGAGCCTAGCAGTGATCTCCTTATGGCATCTGACAGTGGACTCATGTCTGTGCTTGTTCTGCTAGGTTTCAGTGCAGCATTTGACACTGTTGACCACAATATTGTATACATGGGTTAGAATACACAGTATTAAAGAAATACACTGCAGGGGTTTCAATCATATCTGTCTGACGGACTCAAATTTGTTCATGTAGATGGGGAGTCTTCTTCAAACGCAAAGGTTATTGAGGGAGTTCCACAGGGTCCTGTGCTGGGACCAATACTGTTTATATTATTTCCCTTAGAAAGCATTATGAGAAAACATTACATATATTTTCATTGCTATGCAGATGATACCCAGCTATATTTGTCTATGAAGCCAGGTGACACACAGCAACTAGTTAAACTACAAGCATGTCTTAAAGACATAAAGATCTGACCTCTTCACTGGATGGTATAATCTTGCCTTGCAATAACACTTTGAGGAATCTTGGAGTTATTTTTGACCAAGATATGTCCTTCAGTGCGCATATTAAACATACAGGCTTTACTATTGGAATGTATTATTATCGGGCTGTCCTAAAACACCCTGAAAGGATGATCCAGAATGCTGCAGTGAGTGTACTTACATATTTTTCCCATGTTAGCTTCTTGAATCTTTCTACTCATATAATCAATCTGAAATATCAAGCCCCATAGGTATATGTTAAGGATACATGGAGCATGCATCTGCATACCTCTGTTGCATTTCTGTGAAAAGCTGAGGGACACCCAAGTTTATGAATATGATAAATCGAGAATGAGGTGACATAAGATTTTCAAATTGACATCATAGGTCGATCTCCTAAAACTCTTGGATGAGTTAAAATCCGAGTGAGCTTCACCTCAAACTCAGAGGAAAGGAAGTTTTTCCTCCCCTCCGTCGCCGAGTCCTTACTCATAGGGGCTCATCAGACTTCTCTCTCTAACATTGTAGGGTCTTTACCCTACAATATAAACAGGTGTCTGACTGAATTGAATTGAAAATATTATTATTTAGTGAACATTAACACATTTGGTTTGGTTAACATTTGGTTGCCCAGACAAACCCAGAACCACCACACACTTAAGCTGTAATCACTGATTACATGGCTTCATGGTGTTTATATTCATTAGAAGTTACTCACTGACATCCCTCTGTTTGTCTCACACTGTGTCTCGCAAATTACATTTACTTTGCCTTTGAAGCAGTCACACTCTCTCCATATCTATCTTTCTTTCTGTCAGCCCAGCACACACATACGTCTCCTCTCTGTCTGCCTCTTCCGACTCGTTCTTCTTCTGCCATTTGCTCACCAGTCTCATCTTTATTCTCTTAAACAACACTTTTGACAAGTAAATTTGTTTTCAGAGGGCACATTGACTTCAGGTTTTTATGGTAATCCAAGCAGGCAGTTTTATTTAGACATGCCTCTTAAGCAAAGCTTTTTTTCCACATATTACTAATGATAAGCTAATATCCTTATCAGATTATATTCAAGCTGTATAGAAGACGTCCAGGAATGTTCTTAAAAAAAGGTCCAGAGTTAGAAAATAACCAGAAACCTACAATACTGCCTGTACCAAATGACGAGGTTTCTTTTGCATTTTTTGCCTGGTTTTCTTTGTGTTTAGAAAGCGAGAAGAGGAACAGCGGAAGAGAGAAGCCGTGCAGCAAGTTTCAGGGGCCACAGCAGAGAAACGGAGGGTTTCACCCGTGAAAGCAGAGCAAGAAAAGCTGTCCTTAGTGAGCATTATAGAGGACTTATCCTTGAATGATTCGTCTGTGGAAACAAAGAAATCATCCAAAGCTGAACGCACTAAGAGCAAAGAGGAGAGACACAGAGGTACAAAAATACAGAAATCCTCAAATTTAGTCTGAAGTGTAAGTGTTAATGCGCTTACAAGTGAGGACACGCCTGTGCAATATCGCTTTAATAACTAACCATAATCACATCCCTTGTCTTTATTTTACCCTGTTAAAAAAAACAAACAAGGTGTGAATGCGGGAGTGAATGTGAGTGCGAATGGTTGTCTCTGTCTATGTGTTAGCCCTGCGACGGACTGGCAACCTGTCCAGGGTGTACTCTGCCTCTCACCCTAGGACAGCTGGGATAGGCTCCAGCACCCCCCGCGACCCTAAAAAAGGATAAGCGTCAGTGGATGGATGGATGGATAGATAGATAAAAATATAAACCACACTGCAACAGAAGTCAGTAAAAGTGTTTTATCAGTACTTTGTAAGTCTGCCTTTCTTTTTGATGAGACACTGAATCCTCTTCAGAATGATGGATGTCACTGTTGCATACTTATTTGAGGATATATTCTGCCATTCTCCTGGGACGGTTTTTTCAGCTGGTCTTTGCGGAAAGGATTGTGCTCCTCTGCTTTTCACCTTCATACCTCAAATGTGTTCTGTTAGATTCAAGCCATGCAACACATTTGGCCAGTTTTTACTTTACTTTACACCGATTCTGCCAGTGTGCTTTGGATCTTTGTGATGCAGGAATATTTGGCTCATTTGTTTTGATAATTTTCTGTAATACTTGTTGCCATCATGGAGTCTGATATCATCAAACCACTGCCTTTGAGTTTCCCGCTCAGGTTTGCAGTGAACTTGCTGGACTCCATCGTAGACAGTCCTTTACACTGTCCAAGCTGTCAACAAAGCTTTGACTCCCTTGTGTCTGAATTACTTTCAAAGCTGTGCAGTAGCACGCTGTCTGTGGACAACCACTACACCACACTTCTGATTAGTGATCTTGTGGCTCGTTCTGTTCTTTTCTGCAGCTGCAGCTCAGTCTTTGCTGATTTTTAGTGGCTCACTTATCTTCCCGTGTCCTTTACCATCTTTTTGATGACAATCAGATTTTTTAATTTCACTAAAAAAATTATTTTGTATAATCATGATGCAAATATACAGATATGCACAGCACATCAGATCCAAAATGAGAGAAGTTCCAGTCTTCAAAGCTAATTTCATAAACTCATTCATGCAATTAACTAACTAGAAATCAGAGGTGGACTCAATTTAGTTGGTCAGCAGCCTGTATAGTCAGTTTAGTCTGGAGTATTTAACTCTGTGAAATAATGCATTTTGAATCATTGACTTTAAATTGATATTGCACAGAGGTGTACTTTTAAACACTAATTTTAAACACTTTTTAGGTGTTTAAAATGAACTTTTAATTGAGCAAATGCATTCATCTTGACTAAACAGTACAGACAGTGGTGTTTTATTCATTTACATGATCTTTATTTTTTCATTTCAACTCCACTCCAACCAGTTCACAAAAGCAGGTCCTCTAGAAGAGGTAAAGAAGCTGAACCGCATGATTGTCCTGAAGCTTTGGGCTGCAGTCATGTGAGCAGTGATGCTTCCCCCGATGCTCTGCAGACCACAAGGCTGACAGAACTTCTCTCCCCTTCCGGCTTCAGACCCACACCTCCCTCCATGCCCAAATTCAGGGAACGACTTTTGTCAAACTCACCCAGTCCTTCCACAGCGGTTTCCTCTGTGGACCAAACTGAGGCCGGTAGAAGAGACTGCATGCCTCTAAAAAAGAGTAATGCTCACATGAGCGTGCAGACTGCCCGGGCAATTACCAATGCCCACACCTCTCCACAAAAACACAGACGACATAAGGCGCGTACTTCAGAGAAGGCCACAACCAAAGACCAAACTCGCTCAGCCTCATTAAGAAGGAGTTCATCTGTAGATCACAAAAGCCCCCCAAGAAAGGCTCAATCTGCCGCACACGCACCAATGTCAACACGTGCACACAGGGAGTACAACAAGGAGCATCGCAGGAGGAGGAACGAGGCTGCACGCATCATCCAGCGTGCCTGGAGAAGGCGAGTTTACATTTTTCTCCTTGATCGTGTTTGTGTTTGTACCAGGAGGGTTGGGGGAGATTGGCAGCGCAGTATGATATCATAAGGCACACTTTATTGTCACCTTAGGGAAATTTTTTGTGGACTCAAGTGCCGTCACAGAAGCTGCCTTCACTAAGAGTCAGTAAACATTAAAAGAAAAGAGAAATTAATAAATAGATTTTAAAAAGGGGCCTATCACAACATTCAATACACACATTGCAGATAATCTTAAAAACTGTTATTTAAATGCTTGATTGATGCTGGGACAAATGAATTTTTTTGAAGCGATTCAGACCGCATTTAGCATTCAAAATTTTGGGGCAGTGCCATGTGGCACCCACATGTGCCCCCTTGTGAATACTTTCCCGCCCCCGTCTTTAGTCTGGATGCCATGAACAGTGGAGCAGTGGGGGGGAGAGCGTGGGAGAGGGTTGAGACAAGAAGACGTGGGACATAAAGGCTGTAATCTAGAAGTTTCATAGTATTTTAACAAGAGGCTAAAAGTTCAGCCGGGCTGCTCTAATAGCTACCAGAAGCCTCTCGTTGCTTTTCTCTCTGTCTTGCACACACTGCGTTTCTCTTAGTGGATGCCAGTCCACTGCAGGAGGCCCTCTGTTTCTCCTCAGCTTCACAGTTATATTGTGTATATGTTGCCTATTAATTTCCTTGAGTAAACTGTTTACTTTGTTTACGCTTAGTGAGAATTAGTGCGAGGACTTGCCAGCTTTTAAAGCTTTGAACGCTGTTAGAGATGATTTTTATAGAACTGCGTGCATGTGTTTGTGTGGATGTGTGTTTGCAGGTTTTGTGCACGCAGACGGAGGGAGGTAAAAGCCCATGAAGAGGTGGAGTCCAGACATTCAAACTACACCCATAACAGGAAGAAGGTGGAAATCCGAGCTCAACCTGCTAAGCCAACACAGAGTAAGAGCTCTGTGCTCCAAAGCATCTACGGTAAGATCACCAGCATACTGCCCCAAAACTGTTTTTAGTTTCCCGAATCATTCTATTGCTTTATTTACACTCACCAGACACTTTATTAGGCACACCTGCTCATTAATGTAAATATCTAATCAGGCAATCACACACCTGCGATTCAGTGTATTTCGGCTTGTAGATGTGGTCAAGATGACCTGGTTAAGATGAAACTGATCATCAAAATACGGCAGAAAAATTATTTTCTACACTTCACAGGCTGGTCAAACTCTAAGGGCAAAATGAATGAAAAGCCTACTTTTCTATGGATCAGAGCGTTTTAATATCATTGTCACTTGATCAAAACTGTAAGTCAGAGAGGAAACGGTCAGGTAATGAGTGAGAAACAGTGGTGTTATTAAAGATGTTTAAGGAATTGAGCATCTGCCCGTCTTAATTAAAAGTGGTATTAAAAGCAGATGAAGCTACAAATCAAGGTGTATAGAACAGACCGTAAGCAATATCTTATAAACGTTGAATGACAGAAAGATCTTAGTGTTAAAGAAAATGTAGATCTTCTGGGATTTTCCCACACAATCATCTCTGAATGGACTGGAAAAAAAAAAAGACATCCAGTGAGCAGCAGTTCTCTAGTTTGAAATCCCTTATTGATGCCAGAGGTCAGAGGAGTATGGAAGCCCGTTTCTGCCACTAAAAAAAAAAAAAAGTATCCAAAACTCTAAATTTCGAGTTATCTTTCTCAAAATTTTGACTTATTAATTTGAAATTTTGAGAAAAGTAGCTTGAAATGTTGACTTTTTTCAAAAGTTTGAGTTAATAATCAGTAATCTACATGAATGACGTAATTTCCTTGTTACCCGGAAGCGGAAGCCCTCAGCTACAAATGCTACAGTTAAGCTACCAGTATAACAGCCAGTCATGAATGCACAAATTGCTGATTATTTTCAGCGTAGCGTCACAAATGATGAAATGCTTGTGTTATGAGCTGAATCACATGGTGTTACTATCAGCAAACGTACTCTTGAAAGCGCCAGTTTGTTGCGATCCGGTTTTGAGTGTGCAGTCCACGTAGATTACTGATGGCAGAGATAACTCAAAATATCGAGTTACTTTTCTTAAAATTTCAAGTTAATAAGTCAAAATTTCAAGAAAATAAGTTGAAATTTTGAGTTAATAAGTCGATATTTCGAGTTATGGATACTTTTTTTTTTAGTGGCGGAAACGGGCTTCCATAGAGGAGAATGCCCAGAGGCAACAGTAACTCAGTTAACTACTCATTATAGTCAAGGTATGCAGAAGAGCACCTCTGAGCACACAACATGCCTGGTCCACTGAATCCTGGTTTCTGCTGTGACATTCAGATGGTAGGATCAGAATTTGGCATAAACAGCATGGAAGCACAGGTCCACCCTACCTCATATCACTGGTTCAAGCTGCTCTTGTTTGTGATGTGGGTGATATTTTCTTGACATACTTTGGACCCCTTAGTATCAAATGAGCATCATTTAAATGCTGCAGCTTACCTGAGTGTAGTTGCTGACTGAAATACCCTGAAATAATGACTTTTCAATTTCCAAACATTAAGTTTTAATGTTTCTAGTGGCTGAAAAGCTCAACAAATGCAACACTGTGACCTGTGAGTCTGCCTGAGTGCACACCAAAACACGAAAAACACTTTTTTGGGGAGGAGTGTTGTCATGCGAGCAAAGAGATGATAGGAAATGAGGATGCTGGGAAAGCACTCTTAACAGAAGCAGGCACCTTGCAGTTTGTAAACAAGCAATAATGGCCAAAAGACAGCCATGCTAATAAACATGTTATAGAAATTATCACCTGCAACTTTGCCACATTAGAAACAATGGATATCAAGTGTAGGAAAAGCAGCTTTAATTTTAACTCTAATAGTTGTAGATGAACTCTTGGTGTGCACTGACCCTTTGCAGTTTTAAAGCAGCTCGTGCACGCTGCAACTCCTGAGTTAAATATGCTTATTAGGAATGTTTTTAATTGGCTAAACCTTGAACTCGTGTTCGGTTAAGTTAGCAGAAAATAGTGGCTGAGAAATCAGTGAGTCGGATGTGCAGCATGAATTAAAGCTTTAGCATTTGAAGATTTTGTAAGATTAAAAGAAGAAGAAGTTACAAATCCAGCTGTGTAAGAAACACTGTAAGCGACCCGTGGAAATGTCTGGCTAATGCTTCAATCCACACGCCGGGACGGTATCAGCCTGGTTTCCCGCGTGGAAGCTCTGGTAAGGTTTCGCCCTCACAGACAGGCCTGACCTTCTTAACACATCACCAGGTGATGATGGGAGGACAGACAGAAGCCTTGCTGCGCCAAAACACAGAAGCCCGCACAGCCTCTCTGCTCACGGTCCGATCCGGTCTTCTGACGTTGTTTTCCCCTCCCCCTTCTCGCCTCTCCTCCCTCTCTACCTGACAGTGCTGGCACTGTGAAAAGTTCAGAGCTGTCAGGGGGAATGTCAGACGACTGCGTAGAGCTATCTGCTGAACACACACATTAACAACACCCCCCCTCCCAAACACACACACACACACACACACACACACGAGAGTCATTTTATTACTCCGTCTCTCGTATCTTGAAGTAGACAGATGTATGAACTGTGGACGCTATCACCTGCACGCTTAATTATTATAAACCATTTTTAAAAATAGCTTTCCAACACTCTTATATCTAAAAAATCTGTGTCAGAACAAGATCTTGTTTTCATCACAGATAAAAAAAAATGTATTACTTGTTTAATTTGCTAATATAAAAAACTTATGTGTTTAAATATTATTTTTAACGTCCCAGACAACAAGACTGGTAGTGGTTAATGTATTTCTCTCATACATGAAAGCTCCCCAGTTGAATTGTATGAGTGGACACAAACCCCGCCACAGAGTCCTAGAGCTGGTCTCAACCCTTAGATCTTGTAAAGGAAATTTGTAAAAATCTGTCCTGGAGTCACCTTAGAATAAGTGGGCAAGTGAAACTGCAAACCCCACCCTCCCTAAAGAGTGTACATATGAAAAGTGGAGTAGTAAGCATACAACAAGTGGAGCTCAGTGAGAAAAAAAACTAGATTCTGTCCTGGGCCACTGTGCCGCTCCCTGACCTGTCCTTTAAAACTATGACCTACAAGCCAATAAAATGGGGTTCCAAAGTGATTAACCTGTATTTGGCTGACTTCCAGGTATTTCTTGGAAGGAGTCTACGACTTGCGATTAAAAAAATTGAAACTTTTATGTTAGCCTGCAATTAAATAGGTGGTGATGGCTTTATATTGGTAGATAGTGGTTAGGTCTACTGAGAGCACGAAGGAAACCAAATATGTGAAAGCCTATGTCAAAACAGCGCCTTTCCCACTGCATAGTAGGAGCAATTGCCCTGGCCTATATTAGCAGGGGTCTTCACATTTACTCAGTTTTATGGGCAAGATGTAACAGGACCAAACCTGGCACATTCTCCCCTGTGAAGTGCTATTGGGGACAGTTGTCTTCTTAACAGTCATGTCTAGAGATGGACCGATCCGATATTACGTATCGGTATCGGTCCGATACTGACCTAAATTACTGGATCGGATATCGGAGAAAAATAAAAAATGTAATCCGATCCATTAAATATCACGAAAGCACCTCACAAAACTTGCAACACGCCGTAACTCACCTCAGAACGTTAGCACGTCGGAGCAGTATGCATCACCTGATAGAGCGGCTGTGGCATGCAGGACCTGTCGGTGGTCTGGATAGCATGTGGAGCTTCGCTAGCAACCCGGCATTTCATCTCCGACAAAGTTATCCCCGAGAGAAGTAAAGCAAGTGTGTAAGTCCATCTCTGAATGTTTGTAAAGCATTCCTGCGTTAACCTTAACAAGCGACTGCCTCTCCTGCTGCTACTTCAATCATGAAACTGCTTAATGATCAGCTGATCGGCTTTTCTGTCGCGAGTCCGTCTCTCTTGTTTGTTTTTGGCCCACTTTGCACCAGAAAGAGGAAACCAGCGGCTGAACAACAGCAGCATGTTTAAGCTTGATAAGCTGTTGTTAGAATTTATTTAATATTACTTTCTACACCAGGATCTTTTTCTACGTAGCTGACGCTGGTAACTGTGCAGGGGCGGATCTAGCAAAGTTTAGCCAGGGGGGCCGATAGGTGGTGAAGAGGGAGCTGAGTGTAAAAGCGAAGCTCTCAATTTACCGGTCGATCTACGTCCCTACCCTCACCTATGGCCACGAGCTGTGGGTAGTGACCGAAAGAACGAGATCGCGGATACAAGCGGCAGAAATGAGCTTCCTCCGAAGGGTGGCTGGCCTCTCCCTTAGAGATAGGGTGAGAAGTTCGGCCATCCGGGAGGGGCTCAGAGTAGAGCAGCTGCTGCTCCACATCGAAAGGAGCCAGCTGAGGTGGTTCGGGCATCTGACAAGGATGCCCCCTGGGCGCCTCCTGGGTGAGGTGTTCCAGGCATGTCCCACCGGGAGGAGGCCCCGGGGCAGACCCAGGACATGCTGGAGAGATTATATCTCTCGGCTGGCCTGGGAACGCCTTGGTATTCCCCCGGATAAGCTGGAGGAGGTGGCTGGGGAGAGGGAGGTCTGGGCCTCTTTGCTTAGGCTGCTGCCCCCGCGACCCGGCCCCGGACAAAGCGGATGAAAATGGATGGATGGAATAGAAGTCAATTACTGTATATAGTGACTATTAAGTCTAATATATATACCCTAGTAAGCTATAGTACTTTTTCCTTTGAGAAGGTACCATCTGTGCAGTCTGCAATTTTGTTGAAGAAAGATGTTGAATCTATTTAATATTTCTTGAAAAATAATTGATTTCTGTGCATTTTTTTTTCACACTGCATCAAATTAAGGTTGATTACGTCGATTAAGCATCATGAGGTGGAGCGTGAGGGGTGGTTCCCTATTTTTTATTTATTTATTTTTGTTGTTGCTGGGAGTTGGAACCCTATTAGTTAGGTTGCTTAATATTTACGCTAAGTACTCTTTAAAATACCAGAATAGGGAGGATGGTGTAGGTTTAAGTTTATTAGATTGATCAGTATTGCTGAACTATGAAATATTTTTTTTTGCATACAGGTATAACAGAATAGCTTTAGTGTAGTTGTTGTTTTAAACTTGAGTATGAACTTATACAAAATGCAGCAAGATATTTAAAAAAACAGTTTTGTTGATTAAAAAACACTATATCGGATTCATATCGGTATCGGCAGATATCCAAATTTATGATATCGGTATCGGTATCGGACATAAAAAAGTGGTATCGTGCCATCTCTAGTCATGTCTGGCAATCTGGGAGTTAATATTTCTAAGCACAAAATACTAACTAAATCGCTATTTCTCTCATAGTGAAACACAAAATGAATGCTATGAAAGAGAGCTTCAGGTTATGTTTTTATCCCTGGTTCTCTGAGTAGCATGAGCGAGTGTCTCACCGAACCAACCTCTTTGCTAGGGAAGTGAGGAAGAGGTGGGCTTTTTTGAATTACATCTGACGCTATGTCAGCCTATTATATAGGAAGGCCTATATAACATGGGCATCATTTAGCTAACAGTAAAGGCTGTTGATCCAAATCGTGGCAAGCTGTGGCGAGTTGATCTGAGTAGGTTCTAATGGAAAAGGGGCTTATGTGTCCACCTAAAGGAGGACGGGGGGGTATGTACAGGACAAAAACATTTACTAGGCCCCAGCGAGATTTGAACTCGCGACCCCTGGTTTACAAGACCAGTGCTCTAACCACTGAGCTATAGGGCCTTTGCTGAAGTAACACCCATGGATACACTACATATAGACAATCAGACCATTGCACAAGCATGGGTGTGAACTGAACTTGATCAACCAGTTAAAGGAGTGCTCTTACAAGGGTGTTTTGTAAAATGCACCTTGGCAGCAGTGGCCCTGCTCATGGAAAAGGCTTTCGGTTAGTCACATATTCGACGACAGGCTGGTGGCAGCCCCCAACTACCAGGGGGTGGCTTGTCAGTGAAATGCTCTTATACACCACCCGGGGAATTTGGGCTTTCAGATAAACGTGGAAGAGAGTAGTCTAAGGAGCTTGGAAAGAAAAGCATCTGGACTTCTTTAAGTTGCTTGAAGATGTTTCACCTCTCATCCAAATGGTGGAGAGTCCCAGATTTAAACCCAGTGGGTCCCCCAAAGAGGGACAAAGGACCCCCTGATGATCCTCTACCTAGTAAAAGAGAGTACATTGAGACCATCTACATTTAGGGCTCAGGTCTAGACTTCTCCGGGTGAGAGCATTTCTATCTTAAGGCCATACAGCCATCCCTAGCACAGTTTCACAGAGGCAACACAAGTTAGCCTCAAACAGTGCAAGAGGCTGCTAGGCCTGATAGCTTAGCAGCTGTAGCTTCCTCTGTAGTGACGATGCCACTGGACATGAGACTTCACAGGTGGGAGCTTCTTCCCTGTGATGTACTACTGGGGACAGTTGTCTTCTTAACAGGCATGTCTGGCAATCCGGGAATTAGTATTTGTCCCCCTAGTGTGACACAAAATGCAAAACATAACCCCGGTTCTAAAGTAGTACTCGTCAGGCTAGGACTCCGCAGTCTATTTACACCTACAGACCAGTGGACACTCTTTCAATGATGAGGATGTACACATCCTGGACAGGTAGGAATGCTGGTTTGAACGGAGAGTCAAGGAGGCCACTTACTAGGGGTGCAACGATACACAAAATTCACGGTTCGGTTCGATACTTTGGTGTCACGGTTCGATATTTTTTCGATACAAAAAAAAAAGTTCATGCCTTTTTAACTTGTCATTTATTAAATTTTCACGGCACATTCCGCACCACATCTCTGTGCGTTCATCATTTGTTTGAAGCCAGCTCACCTCCTGCAACTACTTTTCCGAGAATACGTGCTTCTTTTGTGGTTCGGACTCCTTTTGACATTTCTTTGGAGGTGGAGGAACATCACAGTAATTGCTTAAAGGAGCTTCTTCGACATCTTTAAGAGTTCTAAACAAATGTCTGTCCTCCTCCTGAAAATCTTATGTACGCAAACACGCGTTGCAACTTCTTATCTTGTGCGCGTTTTTTATTTTGACAGCGAATGCGCACCTGCAGACCACTTATGTGCAGCCCTGGTTATTTAGCTTGTCATATTGCAGCCACAGAAATTCTTTGTCCATGAAACCATAAAGCTGCACTTTCTTTTTGCCTTATAGTCTGATTTGTCATAACTTTTCCGTTTTGTGGTGAGCTTTTCTTTGGCTGTCACTTTGTTGTGTCCTCACCCGTTGCCTACCGGTGGTGGTCAGAGGGCCCGGTGGCGCCAATGTCCGGCTGCCTCGCCTCTGTCAGTGCGACAGTGCCCGACGGGCAGGGCAGAGATAGATTTTGGTAGCCCGACTGGAAAAATCGCTAGCCCCGGGACGTCGGGCTAGCGATTTTGCGAGCCCTGTATCTGATTGAGGAATCACTCATCTTTGGAAAAGAGTGTTTATTACAGAGAAATGGCTCTTTCCAAAATAAAAGCTATACTATACGCTTCTTCTGGGCTATAGTCTCAGCAGCATATTAAACATATCAGGTCCCCATAAGGAGAATCCTGTGCTAACGGCTGTCCAAATGACTCGGTTAAAGTTTGTAGCATGCGTGCTTGTTGTTTTTGTCTGCTTCCACTTGTCTTTGCACTAGGATGATGTCGGTGTAAATGTGCAGTCATATTCGTTGTGTTCCCACTAGTGCTGTCAGTGTAAAAAATCTCGTTGAAATGACGTTAACGCCACAACACGGCAAATCTCCGTTAACGAGCTACCGCAGATCGCCCCGTGCGTGGGGCTGGACAGCCAACACGTTAACGAGCTAACTGCCTAACTGCGCTAACACACTAGCTCCCACCCATGTAATTGAGCATTGCGTGGCACATCCAACATACTGTTTTACTTTAGTCCATGACGCGCTTACCTTCAGGGTCATACTTCACATGAAAACCAAAATAGTTCCAAACACCAGATCTGAATGAGGGTGGGGGAGGTTCAATTTGCCATGTTGCAAGGAGAGCTTAACTTCTGTCTCGCTAGCTTGCCCTGCGCTCAGTGAATCTGCATTCGACTCCTCCGCCTAGGCTGCACTGTCGAGCGCAGATCCACTGAGCGCTCAACACAGACAGCATCGTCAGAAGGAAAGTTGATAAAATAAATTAAAATTTTTGTATTGTTCGATACATATGCGTACCGAACCGAAAGCACTGTATCGAACGGTTCAATATCGATACGAGTATCGTTGCACCCCTACCATTTACGTGAAAAGGGAAAGACCATCTCTGAATCAAGGAGGGGACCTAATGGTACGTCTTTTGCCATCTTAAAATGCTGTGATTGCAGCCATTCCCCAACTCTCTGTGAATGGTACTCATGGCCATTGATCTGTGGTCTTTGATCAACGAATTGGCTTTGAACTGGTTGTTGATCAATGGGCATGACAATTTGCATATTATTGCGGATGAAAATGGATGGATGGAATAGAAGTCAATTACTGTATATAGTGACTATTAAGTCTAATATATATACCCTAGTAAGCTATAGTACTTTTTTCCTTTGGGAAGGTACCATCTGTGCAGTCTGCAATTTTGTTGAAGAAAGATGTTGAATCTATTTAATATTTCTTGAAAAATAATTGATTTCTGTGCATTTTTTTTCACACTGCATCAAATTAAGGTTGATTACGTCGATTAAGCATCATGAGGTGGAGCGTGAGGGGTGGTTCCCTATTTTTTATTTATTTATTTTTGTTGTTGCTGGGAGTTGGAACCCTATTAGTTAGGTTGCTTAATATTTACGCTAAGTACTCTTTAAAATACCAGAATAGGGAGGATGGTGTAGGTTTAAGTTTATTAGATTGATCAGTATTGCTGAACTATGAAATATTTTTTTTTGCATACAGGTATAACAGAATAGCTTTAGTGTAGTTGTTGTTTTAAACTTGAGTATGAACTTATACAAAATGCAGCAAGATATTTAAAAAAACAGTTTTGTTGATTAAAAAACACTATATCGGATTCATATCGGTATCGGCAGATATCCAAATTTATGATATCGGTATCGGTATCGGACATAAAAAAGTGGTATCGTGCCATCTCTAGTCATGTCTGGCAATCTGGGAGTTAATATTTCTAAGCACAAAATACTAACTAAATCGCTATTTCTCTCATAGTGAAACACAAAATGAATGCTATGAAAGAGAGCTTCAGGTTATGTTTTTATCCCTGGTTCTCTGAGTAGCATGAGCGAGTGTCTCACCGAACCAACCTCTTTGCTAGGGAAGTGAGGAAGAGGTGGGCTTTTTTGAATTACATCTGACGCTATGTCAGCCTATTATATAGGAAGGCCTATATAACATGGGCATCATTTAGCTAACAGTAAAGGCTGTTGATCCAAATCGTGGCAAGCTGTGGCGAGTTGATCTGAGTAGGTTCTAATGGAAAAGGGGCTTATGTGTCCACCTAAAGGAGGACGGGGGGGTATGTACAGGACAAAAACATTTACTAGGCCCCAGCGAGATTTGAACTCGCGACCCCTGGTTTACAAGACCAGTGCTCTAACCACTGAGCTATAGGGCCTTTGCTGAAGTAACACCCATGGATACACTACATATAGACAATCAGACCATTGCACAAGCATGGGTGTGAACTGAACTTGATCAACCAGTTAAAGGAGTGCTCTTACAAGGGTGTTTTGTAAAATGCACCTTGGCAGCAGTGGCCCTGCTCATGGAAAAGGCTTTCGGTTAGTCACATATTCGACGACAGGCTGGTGGCAGCCCCCAACTACCAGGGGGTGGCTTGTCAGTGAAATGCTCTTATACACCACCCGGGGAATTTGGGCTTTCAGATAAACGTGGAAGAGAGTAGTCTAAGGAGCTTGGAAAGAAAAGCATCTGGACTTCTTTAAGTTGCTTGAAGATGTTTCACCTCTCATCCAAATGGTGGAGAGTCCCAGATTTAAACCCAGTGGGTCCCCCAAAGAGGGACAAAGGACCCCCTGATGATCCTCTACCTAGTAAAAGAGAGTACATTGAGACCATCTACATTTAGGGCTCAGGTCTAGACTTCTCCGGGTGAGAGCATTTCTATCTTAAGGCCATACAGCCATCCCTAGCACAGTTTCACAGAGGCAACACAAGTTAGCCTCAAACAGTGCAAGAGGCTGCTAGGCCTGATAGCTTAGCAGCTGTAGCTTCCTCTGTAGTGACGATGCCACTGGACATGAGACTTCACAGGTGGGAGCTTCTTCCCTGTGATGTACTACTGGGGACAGTTGTCTTCTTAACAGGCATGTCTGGCAATCCGGGAATTAGTATTTGTCCCCCTAGTGTGACACAAAATGCAAAACATAACCCCGGTTCTAAAGTAGTACTCGTCAGGCTAGGACTCCGCAGTCTATTTACACCTACAGACCAGTGGACACTCTTTCAATGATGAGGATGTACACATCCTGGACAGGTAGGAATGCTGGTTTGAACGGAGAGTCAAGGAGGCCACTTACTAGGGGTGCAACGATACACAAAATTCACGGTTCGGTTCGATACTTTGGTGTCACGGTTCGATATTTTTTCGATACAAAAAAAAAAGTTCATGCCTTTTTAACTTGTCATTTATTAAATTTTCACGGCACATTCCGCACCACATCTCTGTGCGTTCATCATTTGTTTGAAGCCAGCTCACCTCCTGCAACTACTTTTCCGAGAATACGTGCTTCTTTTGTGGTTCGGACTCCTTTTGACATTTCTTTGGAGGTGGAGGAACATCACAGTAATTGCTTAAAGGAGCTTCTTCGACATCTTTAAGAGTTCTAAACAAATGTCTGTCCTCCTCCTGAAAATCTTATGTACGCAAACACGCGTTGCAACTTCTTATCTTGTGCGCGTTTTTTATTTTGACAGCGAATGCGCACCTGCAGACCACTTATGTGCAGCCCTGGTTATTTAGCTTGTCATATTGCAGCCACAGAAATTCTTTGTCCATGAAACCATAAAGCTGCACTTTCTTTTTGCCTTATAGTCTGATTTGTCATAACTTTTCCGTTTTGTGGTGAGCTTTTCTTTGGCTGTCACTTTGTTGTGTCCTCACCCGTTGCCTACCGGTGGTGGTCAGAGGGCCCGGTGGCGCCAATGTCCGGCTGCCTTGCCTCTGTCAGTGCGACAGTGCCCGACGGGCAGGGCAGAGATAGATTTTGGTAGCCCGACTGGAAAAATCGCTAGCCCCGGGACGTCGGGCTAGCGATTTTGCGAGCCCTGTATCTGATTGAGGAATCACTCATCTTTGGAAAAGAGTGTTTATTACAGAGAAATGGCTCTTTCCAAAATAAAAGCTATACTATACGCTTCTTCTGGGCTATAGTCTCAGCAGCATATTAAACATATCAGGTCCCCATAAGGAGAATCCTGTGCTAACGGCTGTCCAAATGACTCGGTTAAAGTTTGTAGCATGCGTGCTTGTTGTTTTTGTCTGCTTCCACTTGTCTTTGCACTAGGATGATGTCGGCGTAAATGTGCAGTCATATTCGTTGTGTTCCCACTAGTGCTGTCAGTGTAAAAAATCTCGTTGAAATGACGTTAACGCCACAACACGGCAAATCTCCGTTAACGAGCTACCGCAGATCGCCCCGTGCGTGGGGCTGGACAGCCAACACGTTAACGAGCTAACTGCCTAACTGCGCTAACACACTAGCTCCCACCCATGTAATTGAGCATTGCGTGGCACATCCAACATACTGTTTTACTTTAGTCCATGACGCGCTTACCTTCAGGGTCATACTTCACATGAAAACCAAAATAGTTCCAAACGCCAGATCTGAATGAGGGTGGGGGAGGTTCAATTTGCCATGTTGCAAGGAGAGCTTAACTTCTGTCTCGCTAGCTTGCCCTGCGCTCAGTGAATCTGCATTCGACTCCTCCGCCTAGGCTGCACTGTCGAGCGCAGATCCACTGAGCGCTCAACACAGACAGCATCGTCAGAAGGAAAGTTGATAAAATAAATTAAAATTTTTGTATTGTTCGATACATATGCGTACCGAACCGAAAGCACTGTATCGAACGGTTCAATATCGATACGAGTATCGTTGCACCCCTACCATTTACGTGAAAAGGGAAAGACCATCTCTGAATCAAGGAGGGGACCTAATGGTACGTCTTTTGCCATCTTAAAATGCTGTGATTGCAGCCATTCCCCAACTCTCTGTGAATGGTACTCATGGCCATTGATCTGTGGTCTTTGATCAACGAATTGGCTTTGAACTGGTTGTTGATCAATGGGCATGACAATTTGCATATTATTGATCAAGGAACTGACCTCACAGCCCATTGTTCATTCAGTGGGCTGGTTTCAGTTATTGTGCAATCTACTGTTTATAAGGTTGGGGAAACCTGCAGTCTACTGAGACTGAAAAAATCACTTGGATGAGTGACGAAACATTTCTCCCTCTGAAAACGCTACGTCCAGATGAACAGAATCAACCTTTTGAGATTTAATTACCTGGATGATTAAGAATGCATCAAGACTCTTTTTAAGGGAGTTTCTGTCCAGGCGATGTGTGCAGCTGCATCCTGGGCCTCACCTCACACATTTGCTAGATTTTACAGGCTAGATATAACAGCACCTAACCAGGCACATTCAGTCCTCAGTGCATGTTCTTCACAGCTGGGAGCTTCTTCCCTGTGAAGTACTACTGGGGACAGTTGTCTTCTAAACATGCATGTCTGGCAATCCGGGAGTTAGTATTTGTCCCCCTAGTGTGACACAAAATGAATGCTATGAAAGAGAACTTAAGGTTATGTCTATAACCCCGGTTCTATGAGTAGTATGAGCGAGTGTTTCACCAGACCACCCTCTTTGCTAGGGAAGTGAGGAAAAGGTGGGCTTGTTTTGAATTACATCTGATGCTATGTCAGCCTATTATATAGGGAGGCCCTAGCCTCTCCTGACATGGGCGTCACTTAGCCAGCCTGTAAGGGTTCGGTGAGTGATTAGAGCATCTCGTTTATGAAACTCAAAACCACCATTTTTGAAACCGGAGAAAAATGGCTACAAAAATTAACGCTGTTGTCCCCAACTCTAACAAAAAGTCCCAGACCAAGCAACAGGTATAAAGTCACATCAACGTCCACCTTTGCTGTAGCGTTTGTTACGCATACCAAATACGTCATGGGATGCTCAGCCGAGTTGCTATAATGACAACAACGCACTTTCTGTGGTACTTGATTGTAATGGAAAACCAGTCGTTCCGAGTTGATCTGAGTAGGTTCTAAGGGAAAAGGGGCTTATGTGTCCACCTAGAGGAGGACCAAAACATTTACTAGGCCCCAGCGAGATTTGAACTCACGACCCCTGGTTTACAAGACCAGTGCTCTAACCACTGAGCTATAGGGCCTTTGCTGACATAACACCCATGGATACACTACATAAAGACAACCGTAGCATAGCTCAAGTGTGGGTGTGCACTCTGAACTTGATCAAACAGTTAAAGGAGTGCATAGGGCTTTAGTATCCAACACTAGCTGCCTTGTGTTCAGAGACCATTCACATTGCATTGCTGGAAACCTTAATTTCACCCACACTTTACTGTGGGCCGTTTATTTCCACCTCCCCATATATCCCCACACAGAAAGTATCTAAGATTTGCTTTCCAGGAGATAGCATATGAGTTTGTGGTCCTGCCTTTTGGCCTCTCACAAGGGTGTTTGTAAAATGCACCGAGGCAGCAGTGGCCCAGCTCAGGGAAAAGGCTTTCGGGTAGCCACATACTTCAACGACTGGCTGGTGGCAGCCCCCAACTGCCATGGGGTGGCTTGTCACTCAAATGCTTTTATACACCCTAGCAATGTTTCGCAGAGGCAATACAAGTTATCCTAAAACTGTGCCAGATACTGCTAGGCCTGCTAGCTTCCTCTATAGTGACGATGCTACTGGACATGAGGCTTTCAGAGGTGGGTGGTCTTACAGGGACTAGACCTTCACTGTGATGGCCACCGTCATGTAAGAGTCTCCCTAGACTTTTTCCCCAGGATGGTTTCAGCCAAGAAGGTAAAAATTCTGTCCTTTAAGACAGCTCTATTGATTGTTTTAGCTTCAGCTAAGCTTGTAGGAAAAATCCACGCTCCCTCGGTGTAGAGGTTGTGCATTCAGTGCTCCCCTTATAATACGAAGGTCAGTATGCCACTCAACACCACCTTTTCCCCAAAAGTTATTTGGATATTTTCCCCTATGGAACTGCCGGCCTTTTACCTGCTGCCTTTCTCTTAAGAGGAGCAACAGTGGCTGCATACCTTGTTTCCAGTCTGTGCTCTGCGTATTCATATGGACAGAACCCAGAGTTTTAGACAAAGTGACCAGCTGTTTGTATCTTGCGCTAAACCACATATAGGAAAGCCTGTGCCTAAAGAGCGTCTTTCCCACTGATAGTTGGAGCAATTCCCCAGGCCTATTCTAGTAGGGGTCTTAAGCCTCCTGCTGGCCTGTGTGCACATTCCACTAAGGGTCTGGCAACCTCATGGACTCTCTTTAAGGCAGGGGTGTCCAACTCCAGGCCTCAAGGGCTGGTATCCTGCAAGTTTTAGATATCACCCTGGGTCAACACACCTGAATCAAATGATTAGTTCATTACCAGGCCTCTGGAGAACTTGAAGACATATTGAGGAGGTAATTTAGTCATTTAAATCAGCTGTGTTACATCAAGGATACATCTAAAGTCTGTAGGACACCGGCCCTTCAGGCCTGGAGTTGGACACCCCTGCTTTAAGGGATCCCAAAAGGTTGATTCTGTTCATCTGGACGTAGCATTTTCAATGGGAGAAACGTTTCGTCACTCATCCAAGTGACTTCTTCAGTCTCAGCTGGCTGCAGGTTTCCCCAACCTTATAAACGGTACTTTGCACAATAACTGAAACCAGCCCGCTGAATGAACAATGAGATGTGAGGTCAGTTCCTTGATCATTAATATGCAAATTGTCATGACCATTGATCAACAACCGCTGATCAAAGCCCACTGATCAAAGACCATTGATCAACTTACTTGTTTTGCATCGGAAACCATAGCAAAATACAGAGAGTGTCCCTAGCAGCCATAAGAGAGAAGGATGCCACACCGAGGATGTGGACAAGTAGGTGAAAGATTTGTCTGACATACAACTCACCCAAGCAGCGAAAATCATCCTTACAAAAAGGTTGAACTTTGCTGTTATGCTGAAACAAATCCACGAGTTGAACTGATCACAGCCACAGAAACAGAAATTTCAAACAACAATGTTGTAGATGTGGAAGCAGAGCAACCAGGGATGAAAGTTTAGGCCTGTCTCAGCAATGCAAATCCCCAAGCATCCAACATCAGGATGGAGGAGAGGAAGGCACTCACACCACTTAGTAATGACAACAACATAATCATCCTTCCGGCAGACAAGGGTAGGTGCACAGTCTTGCTAAAATCAGAAAGACTATCGTGAGAAAATGTTGTCACTGTTCAGTGACAAAAATACTTATGAGCCCCTGAAACGAGACCCAGGAAGTGGTTACAGGAAGAGGGTGATAGATTGTCTGAAGCAGTTAGAATAAGACAATGCTATTGACCGGACCTCATACCACAGGCTATACCCAGGGGAATCTACACCAAGTCTGTATGGTTTACCGAAGATACATAAACACGGTGTACCTTTAAGACCAATTGTCTGTATGATCAACTCGGTCACCTATAATATTTCTAAGTTTCTGGCTTCGATCCTCAACCCATTGGGGTAGGCAGCTCTGAACACCACACCCAGAACACCTTGGGTTTTGTTTAAAAGGTGAGAGATGACCATCTACACTGCAGACTTCTCTCACAACTTCACCCAGTACTTCTTGCAGAAATTCGCTGACGACTCTGCAATAGTTGACCTCATCACTGATGGGGACCACAAGGGTTACAGAGAACTGAGCCAAGGCTTTGTGAACTGGTGCCAGCAGAACTACCTCCAGATCAACACTAGAAAAACCAAGGAGCTGGTGGTAGACTTCCGCAGGCACAAACATCCTCCACTGCAACCACTAAACATCCAAGGTATGGACCTGTAGACAGCTACAGGTACCTTGGTGTTCATCTAAACAATAAACTGGACTGGACACAATTCAAATGCTCTCTACAGAAAAGGGAAGAGCAGGCTGCACCTGCTCAGGTCTTTTGGAGTGAAGGTCCCACTCCTGAAGACCTTCTAGGACTCTGTGTTTACCTCAGCCAACTTTTATAGTGTGGTCTGCTGGGGCAACAGGTTGGCCTTCTTAGACTGGGAGATTTCCATCAGTAATGGGGGACATTTAAAAGCTAATGTGTACTGTAAACCTGTGCATACGGATCAGTATTTAAGTTCTGACTCTCATCATCCACTGGAGCACAAACTGGGTGTCATCAGGACGCTACACCATAGAGCGAACACCATCCCTACAGACACAGCAGCCACGGAAGCAGAAGACCAGCAGGTCAAGAAGGCCCTGAGTAAATGTGGTTATCCCAGCTGGACATTTATCAGAAATCTTCAGGAGAGAAGGACAACTGATGCCTAAGCAAAAACACGTAGTGATCCCCTATGTTTCAGGAGTATCAGAACTGTTGCTACATTGCTACGTCCAGATGAACAGAATCAACCTTTTGAGATTTAATTACCTGGATGATTAAGAATGCATCAAGACTCTTTTTAAGGGAGTTTCTGTCCAGGCGATGTGTGCAGCTGCATCCTGGGCCTCACCTCACACATTTGCTAGATTTTACAGGCTAGATATAACAGCACCTAACCAGGCACATTCAGTCCTCAGTGCATGTTCTTCACAGCTGGGAGCTTCTTCCCTGTGAAGTACTACTGGGGACAGTTGTCTTCTAAACATGCATGTCTGGCAATCCGGGAGTTAGTATTTGTCCCCCTAGTGTGACACAAAATGAATGCTATGAAAGAGAACTTAAGGTTATGTCTATAACCCCGGTTCTATGAGTAGTATGAGCGAGTGTTTCACCAGACCACCCTCTTTGCTAGGGAAGTGAGGAAAAGGTGGGCTTGTTTTGAATTACATCTGATGCTATGTCAGCCTATTATATAGGGAGGCCCTAGCCTCTCCTGACATGGGCGTCACTTAGCCAGCCTGTAAGGGCTCACAGACCGAGCAGCAGGTATACAGTGACCTCGACGTCCACCTTTGCTGTAGCGTTTGTTACGCATACCAATTACGTCATGGGATGCTCAGCCGAGTTGCTATAATGACAACAACGCACTTTCTGTGGTACTTGATTGTAATGAAAAACCAGTCGTTCCGAGTTGATCTGAGTAGGTTCTAAGGGAAAAGGGGCTTATGTGTCCACCTAGAGGAGGACCAAAACATTTACTAGGCCCCAGCGAGATTTGAACTCGCGACCCCTGGTTTACAAGACCAGTGCTCTAACCACTGAGCTATAGGGCCTTTGCTGACATAACACCCATGGATACACTACATAAAGACAACCGTAGCATAGCTCAAGTGTGGGTGTGGACTCTGAACTTGATCAAACAGTTAAAGGAGTGCCCAGGGCTTTAGTATCCAACACTAGCTGCCTTGTGTTCAGAGACCATTCACATTGCATTGCTGGAAACTTTAATTTCACCCACACTTTACTGTGGGATGTTTTTTTCCACATCCTCATATATCCCCCCACACAGAAAGTATCTAAAATTTGCTTTCCAGGAGATAGCATATGAGTTTGTGGTCCTGCCTTTTGGCCTCTCACAAGGGTGTTTGTAAAATGCACCGAGGCAGCAGTGGCCCTGCTCGGGGAAAAGGCTTTCGGGTAGCCACATACTTCAACGACTGACTGGTGGCAGACCCCAACTGCCTCCAGTCAGTGTGGAAAAGAGCACGTTGAGACCAACTCAACGCACTACTTTCATAGGGCTCAGGTCTAGACGTCTCTGGGTGAGAGCATTTCTGTCCTCAAAGAGAACATTGGCCATACAGTCATCCCTAGCACTGTTTCGCAGAGGCAACCCAAGTTATCCTCAAACAGTCCCAGAGGCTGCTAGCTTCCTTTGTAGTGATGATGCCACTGAACATGGGACTTTCATAAGTGGGTAGGATCACAGGGACTAGACCCTCACTGTGACGGCCACCATCATGTGAGAGTCTCTCCAGACTGTTCATTTGTGCTCCACGAGTGTAAGAAACAAGATTTCCTGTCTCAGATTGTTACCGTGGGGATGGTTTCAGCCAAGAAGGTAAAATTTCTGTGCTTGAAGATAGCTCTATTGATTATTTTAGCTTCAGCTACGTTTGTAGGAGAAATCCACGCTCTTTCAGTGTAGAGGTTGTGAAATGAGTTCTCCCCAAATAGGTATGCCACAGTGGCTGCATACCTTGTTTCCAGTCTGTGCTCTGCGTATCTATATGGACAGAACCCAGAGTTTTAGACAAAGTGACCAGCTGTTTGTAGCTTGCGCTAAACCACATATAGAAAAGCCTGTGCCTAAAGAGCACCTTTTCCACTGGTTAGTTCGAGCAATTTCCCTGGCCTATTCTAGTAGGGGTCTTAAGCCTCTTGCTGGCTTGTGTGCAGATTCCACTAAGGGTCTGGCAACCTTGGTCCTGTAAAAAAATATTTACAGGACCAAAAAGTTTGCTAGGCCCCAGTGAGATTTGAACTCACGACCCCTGGTTTACAAGACCAGTGCTCTAACCACTGAGCTATAGGGCCTTTGCTGAAGTAACACCCATGGATACACTACATAAAGACAACCGGACAACAGAACAAGCAAGGGTGTGAGCCCTGGACTAGATCAACCAGTTAAAGGAGCGCCCCAGGCTTTGGTATCCAACATCAACTACCTGTGTTCAGAAACCATTCACATTATGTAGCTGGACAGCTTAATTTCATCAGCTCTTTACTTTACTGCCCTTTAGGCAACTCAAAGTCCAGACGAGGGCGTTCATTTCGGGACTCTCAGTCTCAGCTGCTCTTGGACATCCCTCAACGCACCCAGAGCCAGTGTAAGTGCCTGTGCACACAAACACACCTTTATTTATCAAGTACAAGTTTCTACAAAAGTTATTAAATGCTTGTCTTTTTTAGTGAGCGGTATAGACTGTGTGCCTTTGACTGACACCATGAATCAAGCCAAGCTCTACTCTTACCACCTGAGACCACATAGCGCAGGACAGGGGACACGAGGCCGGGGAAAACATTGAAAAACCACACACACACACACACACACACACACACACACACACACACACACACACACACCATGTTCTTTGATGTTTTCTCAGCTGGCTGATAGTCTTGCCTCTATAGAATTACTCTACGCATTGTTCACTCAATGTGCCAAGTTTTCTAAAATTAAGCCATATGACATCAGAGCCATGACCTCACAGGGTGGGGTTAAGTCTACAGAAAATGGTGTGTGTAAAAGATAACCTTTCATCCATTGTGGAAGGAACACATACACACTCCATCTCCCTCCTTCTCCGTTGCTGTCGCACACACACTGAGATAACCTTTCCTCCCGTTGTGGAGAATGAGGCAGTCTATCAACAGCCAGTCATAGAGATAGCCCACCTGCAGCCACCGAGACACACACACACACACACACACACACACACACACACACACACACACACACACACACACACACACACACACACACACACACACACACACACACACACACTCTCTAGTCTTAAAGTGCTTTCCCTCTCAAAAGTATTATTTGTGAACTATGCTGTTTTTGCTGTTCTTTTTTATTTGCACAGAACAATCTTTATTATGTACTTTTATAAATATATACTGGATGTTTTAAAATGTGTTATTAAAAAAAATGTGAAAAATAAAAACTAAAACAAAAGAAAGAGTCCTCTGATTTAACTTCATTTTGCCTTTATTCTGCTTACCCACCACTCCTTTTAATACAAAGTCACTTAAGTAGCCACTGGACGACCGTTCAGTATTAACACTCAAAAAAGAGAATACACAGTTACCAGGGCTGTGAAAAAAACAGTAAAGAAGAAAGGACAAGAATGTGGAGTACTTTAAAACAAAAAAGTTCTCATTGTCTTCTGTATGAAAGTGTGATCATGTGTACTTGTCACTACTGAGCCCTGCGTGTTGTCATTGTGACTGTAACATGTTTGGGAGGCTAAACTGAGCAATACACCACGTACTGTTGGGCGCATCCGTTAGTATATGTCTCGAAGGCCCAGATTACCACGGTGAGCAGACGAGCCGTGAGCCACGGTGACGCTGTAACAGTAGAGCAGGTCTGTCAGCCACTGCTCCCTGGTTGCACCCCGGGAGAACCTCTGAAACACACGTACAAAGTAATCTGGTGATCAATCTCCATCCGTGTCATTCAAATACCTTCAATTGAATATGCCTGCATCTGTGTGGGCGCGTTTACCGTGAGGTGCTGGAGGATTTCTTGCAGCAGAGTGGTGTTGGCCAGCAGCTGGCTGTGGAGCGACGTGTGCTGCAGCAGCATGGAGAGAATCTGTCCAAGCTGCGGCAGCTCCTCCTCGTTCAGATTGGCAACGCGCAACGACTGCAGGACAACCCGCAGCAGGCGAGGAATGCTGCTCAGCGCTGTCACGCAAGCACCCCAAATTGCTTCCCTGCAAATGTCAAGCAAGGGTGTTAACACATTCGATCAAAATCAATCAGCACAGATCACTGAAAGAGTTTCAAGCACACCTTTTGTGGTTGGTTTCAGTAGGTGCCTCCTGCTGCAGGGTGAGGAGCAACGACAACAGGCTGAGGCAGCACTGTGACAAGAAGCGCAACACAGGCTCAAGGGGCAGGACTGAGAGATCCAGCAGTCTGGATACAGCTCTCAGCAGCCCGGCCGCCATGCTGTCGGAAACCACCTCTAACTTGGTCTGAGACACACACACACACACACACACACACACACACACACACACACACACACACACACACACACACACACACACACACACACACACACACACACACACACACACACACACACACACACACACACCAAAAGTATAAATAAAATAAAACTGCCATAAACAAACTTTATGTAAAAAAATCAGTGTGATTTACTGCATGCTTAATAACAACAGTCTCTTACCAGGTAGTTGCAAATGCCAGTTTGTAAGATGTCAAAGCACTGAGACTTTGAGCCCAGAGTTTCCAGACAGTGGCACACTTCCTATAAATCAAACAGTTATTTTGGTTATGACCATATTCATACATGTGTCTCACTGATGCAATGATTTCAAAGTCCGAATGTGTGACTGAGGGATCTGACTGCAGATATGTAAGCACACGAGCTCTAAAACAGACATACACACTCCATCAACAGATTTTCTGCTCTTATTTCATCTTTTTGTTAAAAAAAAACAAACAAAAAAAAAAAAAACAACTTTTTATTTTGTTGCTTTCTTCACAAATACAGGTACAAAAACAAAACAAAAACAGGAAGAAGGAAACTAAGTATGTAACTGGATTACATACATCAGTTTCTCCCAGTTTATTGTAAATTGATCACCATAATATTTGAATAAAAAGTAATTCTCTCAGTTTCTTGAATATTACTCACTATGGCAATCCATTTATTCTCAGCTGGGGGTTCAGATTTAAAGATTTTACAGGTTACTGCTAAAATCCTTAATAAGTATTTATCTTTGACAGGTAAACTGCTCATAATTGTACAAAAAAGAAAAATTACTCTCTCTTCCAAATAACAGTGTGCACTGCCCTTGTTACCTCCTCCCAACGTATTTTTAAAAAAATATTTTAACTCCATGGTGGCCCATAAAAAAAAAAAGAAAGCATACAGAAAGAATGCAATATTCCCGATTGTCACTTGACTACCAAAGATGTGACATACAAATTACTTTTAGTTTCAGTTTCACTATTTTCACTTTCCAGATTGTCAGCAAGCGAGTGGTTTCAGGTCTAAACCACCGACATGCCACTAACTTTTTAAAAGTGAAAAATAAGGCTCAGCTTTCCGTCATTAACTTGAAATCCAAATCAAATTTCTCATTAACTTTTATCAAATTTAGGTGCGTGTGTGTGAGCCGGTGGGTGTCTGAACGGTGCACCTGTTGGCATTCTCGCCGTCATTAAAAACAATCCCATCTCATTAGCCGAACTGGAGTTGACACAGTCCGTCCTTAATGCCGCCCCCCCTTCCTTCCATCCTCACCAAGCGTCCCCCTCCGCTCCCTCTTCCTTCCACTTCCCTATGATTGACTCAGACAGGGAGATGAGAGAGGTAGGATCTGAGACCTTAATTGAGGAGCTGAATTAGTGATTATAAGCCCCCTACTTGCTCACACACTCACACACTCTTGCCCCAGGGCACAGTTACGTTAACGGTAATTTCTGTGCAGAAATGTCACTCTCCCATCATGCCATGGGCTCTCATTAGCATTTGTGCATATCCACTATGCCCGATAACCACGCATCTCCAACCTGCGCAACGCGATAAACGTTCCCCTCTCAGCCGGAGTGCAACGATAAAGCTTCCACCCTCTGAGCTCAATAGGAGAGACGAAGAGAGACCGGGGGGACCGACAGACCACAGCTGTGTCCAGAATATCAAAACAATGTCTTTTCTACCCCTTCCTTCACCTGCAAGTCTGGGTCTCCTCCAGATTTATTTCTAATGTTAAATTAAGGGTTTAGGTGTGGGATTAAAAAGGTGAACAGTGAACACACCTCAACAATGTCCCAGTGGTGTGTGAACTGCTCCAGCGGGGTGGGGTAGAGGCTGAGAGGTGAAAGAGCGACGGGAGGCAGGACACTGTCATCCTCTGCCTCCTGCAGGGAGGCGAGCTGTTCGGACGAGAAGCCTATGAGGGTGGAGAACAGGAAGCTGAAATAGTCCACGTGCTGCAATGCCGCTTCCTGGCTCCCAGCTGTCCAGCTGCTCAGAGGGGACCTGGAGAACATAATCAGTGATCATGTTACACAATCAAAAACCCTGAATTGTTATTTGAATCTCAGGCTTTGTAAATTTTGAAAGTTCTCACATTTCAAACACTTTAGGATTATTCAGGATTTGATTTCAGTGTTCTTCTATTTTCAAGAATATTAAGAATAACAGCACACTGAAATATAATTATGAAAACTTCTTCCTTGCCCTGTGGGGGAATATAGATTTGTAACAGTGAGAAATGTGTGTGAATAACAGGGTGTTTCATAAAGCCCGGGAGACACATGCAGACCATCTTCTCAATACTCCATGACGATCCTGCATTCCAGCCTCAAAAAGAGCTCTTTGTACAACACTCGAGACACACACACACACCCGTACACACACTCCATCCCATATGAACTCAGTACTCCCACCACTCAAAATTTGTATAACACTGCCCCACTGACATAAGAATAAGGTCAAACATGGCAGCACACACATATCATCACAGAGAAAGGTTAACTGGGGATGATAATAGAACAAAATATAATAATAAAAAAAAAGTGGTTTAATTGTCACAAGGAAGTTGAATATCAAAAATACAGAATATTCATCTCAGTTTATGTCAACAAGCAGGTAATAGATCATAAAAGCTGTCACTGATTTGTCTGTGAAAGAACAACACTGCCATCTGATGGTGATCAGGCAGAGCGTCGTTTGTGTGCCTGTGTGCCAGCAACCATCTGCTGTCAAACACAACTGTGTTCATGTGCTTTCCAAAGCGGGTCTGAAAGCTCACCTAAGATGTATGATACGAATCAGAGAGGCGGCGAGGCCGGCAGAGATTCGTCCAGCAGTGCAGCAGCTGCTCAGATTGGCCAGAAGAGGCTGGGACATCTTGGGGAGGAAGTAGAGCAGCTGCACCATTCGCTGCTGGGACTCTGATGGTAAGAGCACCACAACCCCATCCTGTGGATCTTCACAGACAAACAGAGATGCACAAGTCACGTGTAATTATGGACAGACAGCAATGCTGTGCACCCTGTGGGGATTTAACGAGGAGCTCTATCTGGAAAATTAGGACCAATACTTGGAAAACCAGACTATGTTGGGACCAGTAAAAGAGAAAGACGAAAGACATAACTACTACAGTATTGGCTCAGATAATGCGTCTGTGTGTGTGGTGTTCTGCCCGTCTCTGACGCACATGCTGATGTCAGAAGCTCTCAGACAAAAGGAGTCTTGTGATGGTGAATTGCTGGCTCTGCGGCAGTTTCTATCAGAAACACCCCCCCTCCTCCCCTTCCAAACCCCCTCTGTTACACACCAGCTATCTAACTATCTGACCATTCTCTGAGCTGTTCTTATGGGCGGGTTTCCAGCAATGTACAAAGTTGCCTGGAGTGGCTAACACAGCGTTGTAGTGCCTCCTATGGGAACTACTCTAGTTAGAGAGTCAGATTTTTGGAGGTCTGTATACCTTTGCTAGACCTATGCATGCAACATATGAATATAAGGAAAATGACAGGAAAAAAAAGCTTCTACACTTCTTCTTTTAGGTTAATTTTGTGATTCCAACCTCTGATTGCAAATTAATGCATTTCTACACCTACAGTATTTTTCCCTGGTCGTGATGTGTCTGTAACCTCGGAGTGTTCTTCCCTCAGTTTGGTCTTTTACACACACAAAAGTTCAAGTGAACTAAAGTCGATCAAGAGCTGCAAGAATTTGTATTTTATAGAACAGATTTAAACTGTAAAAATAAAAACTCCTTCGAGGATGCCAATGTTCACATTTTGGATAAAGACAGATGGTTTGAAAGAGGAGTGAAAGAAGCCATCTATGTCCACTGTGAACGACCATCCTTGAACAGAGGTGGTGGCTTGCGACATGAACCGCTGCCACCTACAATCCAGTTTTGAGGCACCTTAACGCCCACTCACATCTTGCATCAATTGATCTCAATAAGTCACATGATTGTTTCACCCGAAACCTGTGCTGATAATGACCCCACACCCTTTTCCACACCTTGGCTCATGTGATGAGACACATGCTCAACAGCGGGCCAACAGCCTTCTTAAGGGACAACTCCCACTAGGGCTTAAATACCTCTCCACCATGTGGTCTGAGGAACGAAGAGAAAAAAAAAACCAAAAAAAAAACCACACACACGGAGAAACTAACAACAGGTCAGTAATATGATTTGGTATAAAAAAAATTAATTAATTAATTTAAAAAAAAAGAGCCTCTCAGAGAGGCAGAGGTTCATCAACCTGGAAAAAAAAAACCTATGTCTACAAACTGGAAAAATTTCAGAAAAATGTTCCTCAACGTTAAATTACTACGTTTGTTTATATTGGAGGCCCGTGCTCTCAGGTGTGATTCCATCATGGAAATGATTGCACCGGCTCAGGAACACTTCCAGAAATCTTTGTCTAAGAACACAGTTCACCGTCCACAAGTGCAGGTTAAAGCCCTGTCATGCATATGTGCAGATGATCTACAAACACTGCAGTCTTTTAAGATGGACTGATCCAAAGAGGAAAAGAGTCCAGTGGTTAGATAAATCAAAATTGAAAATTCTTTTTGGGGGAAAAAAAAAGAAAATGGACACCATGTCCTTCAAAATAAAGAAGAGAGGGATAATCTGGCTTGTTGTCAGTGCTCAGTTTAAAAGCCAGCATCTCTGATGGTATGGCAGTTTGCACATGTGGAAAGGGACAATCAACACTGAAAGGTATATACAGGTTTTAGGGTAACATGTTCCCATCCAGATGATGGGGGGGGGGGGGGGGGGGGGTGTCCCCCAGGATAGGCCTTACATAAAGACACTCTTAAAAAAACAAACAAAAAAAAATTAAAAACTTTAGACTTTCGTGATCTGAAAAGATCTTCATGCGCAACAGTGATATTATATTTCAGAAAACTGATTCAATTTGGAACATAGGCTACATCCACATGTACTCGGGTATTTTTGAAAAAGGAGATTTTCTGTTTCCTTAAAAAAAATAAAAAATAAAAATAACAAAAATCCCGTCCAAATGTGCAGTTTTGAAAAAAATATCTCCGTCCACATGTAAACGCTAAAAACAAAAGGTTGGCCAATCAGAAGCCTGGGAGGGAAAGACTAAACAGGGTTTTGTGCCCTCACAAAACCTTAAGCACTTCTGAAAAGTTTTTGTTTTTCTGGAACGGCAGATAATTTTGTGTTACTTTTCAAGTGCCATTTTCAAGTGCCTTCATCATTTCAAATGTTAATAATAAAGACAGTATTTTGGCTGTTGTGTAGACTCACAACTTAGGAATGAACAAAATACATACAGCATAAATGAATTTAATTAAAAAAAAAAATAATTATTTATTCAAAACCGACATTGGGATTTGGGTTGTGAGAGCGTCTGTGTTGAATGTAGAGGCCACATCCGAAGTTCACTCTGATGCCTCTGTCTTTCTAAATGGAGGGACAATAACTCCGTGTATATGTAAGCGTGGAAAAACTGCAAATAGTAAGATTAACAGCAACACTATTTTGTCTATATAATTTATTTCATGTAAACAATAAGGTGTGCGTGAGTAAATCTCCGTTTCCACACCTAAACACAAAAACTGAGTTTTCGAAAATCTCCACCCTGCCAGGAGTTTTTTTTTAAATGTCCGTTTTCAGTGAACCAAAACATCATTTACATGTGGACGAAAGGCCCAAACGCATAGAAAAATCTGCGTTTTCAAAAATATCCGTGTACGTCTGGACGTAGCCATAATCTGTGCTGGTTAGGTCTGCATCATGAATAACCATGGCGATGTATCCTGGTAATAAGTGAACCACCTCCATAATACTGAAAACTCAGGACTAAACTTGAGGGAACCTTTAACAGTCCAAATCCTGCTTCGTTGTGCAGATCTCTGGTAGCAGGAGTCACATCATGACAGATTACACACTTCAGGGGTCTCAGTTCTCAAGTATGATTGCTGCATTTGCTCCCCCACCCCAAAAAACATTTCTCAAGCGGCCCCAAACATTATGATCACTGCATTTTCATGCTCACCATACAGCGTGCAGGCATGCGTCTGCAGACTGCTGAGCAGGTCTTTGTTGCCTCGAGAAGCAGCGGCCTGGATGGAAAGGATGAGCTGCGCAGACAGCATTGGGTTACGGTGGCCCAACTGGGACAACTGCACAGGAAGAGATGCCAACCAGCGAGACAGCACCTTGCTCCTTCAGAGAGAGACAAAAAGGGCATGTGAACCCAAGGCCACCACATCAAGGCCTGATGTTATTACACAACTGTCACAGTTCTTACATCTGAGCACAAGTTAATGTGACCACAAAAGTGAGACAGATTTATTTTTACACTACATTTTGTTTACGAGCAAAAATAAAGCTATTCAGGGAAGCCACAGATGTGATAATGGTTAGTTTTGATTTTGTTCTTTGTAGTTTGGGACAGTTAAGAAACAATTACATGAAAAAAAAAGCATAATTTCATGTGGACTGTGCAACACATGATCATCATAAATCTTCTACAATCTTTTATTCAGAACAAGTTAAATGGATAGTCTGAAACTCAGAAACAATGCAGCTGTAGGAGAGGACTGTGGTATATGTGCAGTGCTTCACAGTTTAATAATTACTCCATGTTTTAGATGTGTTAAGAGGGATACATGAGTTTATTTTTGCTGTGGTGACAGTTACATGATTTGGCTGCACAGTCACGCCATATAAAAATAAAATCAATCAATTCCGACCTCCTCAGAATCAGCTAGAATATTTAATGAAGGCATGAAAAACTTTCCTTTCACAATAAGACAATTTTTTTCCTATTTACGGGCCCTTAGAGTACACAGCATAGGGCTGAAATATGACTCGTTTTGATTTATGTTATTTTTTCTAGTATTTTTAGAGCTCTTATAACTTATAGAGCGCAAAAGATATCCTAGTGGAATTTCCAGGGCTGGAAAATTATTTTAAACTCTCTTAAACTCTTTAAATCAACTCCATTTTACACACACTTCAATGCCGCAATCTAAAGCCAGTTCTGGTTCTTGTTCAGTACAGTTTTTTTTCTATGACCACCAGTGAGCATCAATATCATGGGATATATCAAAGTTCAGCAGCAGAACTGATCCAATTTACTGGCTTTGATGTGGAGTAACAAGCATTTGTACTCTAGATCTTTTATCTGTTTGCTGATTTACTGGAGAAAACTTCAAAAAGACAATTTTGGGCAACAGCATATTAAAGCTCTACTTTTCACCTACAAGTTTTCTTCTTTATCAGAATAACCTGTAATATAATTAACATTATAACACTCTTATAACAGTTTTCCCTGCAATTTGAGCTTGGATCACAGAGGGCCAGGGGGATACTCTCCTTGCATTTGTTGCTTTACTGCCTATTCAGCTCGTGACTATTTTCTTTTGGCATGTCCCCTTTACTCACTTTACTAAGCTCCTGTCACCTCATAGTCCTGATCCGGGGACCCTCCAGAGCCTTCATCGTGAGAGGCTTTGATTGATTTTACATGGAATGACCCGTATACAAGAACTCTAAATCAGCAGCTAGCAAAATGTGAGCTGGGACAACTGCTTGGGCATAAAGTCACTGCAGGGGATGCCTGAATGATGAAGGAGAAACTACTTTCAGCTGCTTCCTTAATCATAAGTGGATGCTACAGCAGGTAGCTCTGTGTTTGCAATTTAAAATATATTTTTCCTTAAACCAGATTTTTGTCCTGTCACGGCAGAGAACCAGGGATCTTTTGCTTGTTTGGCCAAAGTGTAAACTACTAAATTATGTAGAAAAATACGACAAAAAACTCAAATGAATGATTATTTATGCTGATGCTATCATCCTGCCTTCTATATCTCCAACAATTATGCCATGTGGTGCATGAACTTTTGGAAAACAGCTGTTCAAAAATCCTACTTGTTAAGGCAAGGCAAGTAAGAACAAGTTACCTGGTTAGGTGTGCATGCCCTTGCTCCTGCAGGTAAAGCTTGCTGTAGAACGATAGCAGCAGTGATCGTGTCTGCAGAGGGAGGTTTCTTTGCTTGTAGTAGATATACACTGCTGCCAACAGGTCCTCTGTCACTGCTGCACAAACATGGACATTATGACACAGTTTTAACATCTCTCTCTAATTAATATATATAAATATATAAATATATATTTACTTTTGCTTCTTTGTGTTAGCACCATCTTCCACACGGTACCCAGCAGCATTTGCAGCTGCCTGTAGCTCAGCTTCACTCCGCTACCCAGAGTGTCTCGGACAAACGTACTCAGTGGTGTCAGCCAGTCTCCATCTGCCTCTTGGCCAACGCCCTGCTTCTGGCTAAGGGACACCATCACCTGGCAGAGTGTGATGTTGAGGGCAAGAGGATCCACAGTTGGACCAGGAAGGGCTGCTGTCTGTTTGCTCCTGAAGAGTGCAGAGTGAGATGAGGGCAATCTTAGCTAGTCTGAATTTCATACACAGTAAATAACCACCAGTAGAGGATCAGACTGTATTGGCTGCTTAAATCTTTTACAGTTTTTAAAACGAAGAACTCAAAACTTGCAGTTTAGAGCTATGCACAAACATATAGGTGAAAAAGAAAAAAAAACAACCAAAACTTTACAAAAAAAAAAAATGTATGAATTAAAAAAAAAAAAAAGTTCTTAAATAGATGGCAGTCAGCCTCCAACAAGTCAACATCTATTATCCATTCAAATATGGCAAAAAAAATACAAATTTGTATTAATACAAATGTAAATAAAAGAAGATGTGAATTTAAATATTTTGAGAAATGTAAACATTTTAAGCATATCATGTTTGTGTTCCTCATCAGTGCCTTTGATGGCAGATCGTTAAGCTTCCCTGCATCTTATCACAAGCTGTGAGTCAAGAGAAAAGTGTGAAACAGGCAGAGGAAAAGTGTAATGTGATGCATCCTTGGGCAATGAGGCATCTAACTTATTTATTAATAACATTAAATCTAATGTCATTAATAAATAAGAGGCAACATTGCGGCACAGTGGTTACAGCTGTCCCCACAGGTTAACAGAACTCACCTGCCTCACATAAAGTAGGTTCTGGGCTTAAACCCCTTTGTGGTTTCTTTGCTCTTTTCTACTCAGTTGATTACTCAAAGCACTTTCTTACTGCAAGTCTCACTCACCCAATCACACACATCTATGCCTAAGCACTTTCCCACGTTCACTCAAACTGATTCACCGCGGCAACGCGAGGATACTTTATCATTTACAATTTGAACTGATTTTCTGATTGGTAGACAGCCGACTCTACCACCTAAGGCCTGATTTAGACTTCTGTGTTAGGGCTGTTCGATATAACGATATATATCGAATGACGATATAAAAACGTCTATCGTTTCATTTTACGCTATCGTTTGTTTCATGGTGTCGCAAAATAAACTGTTTACGGCAATATTTTTTCACCGTTCTGATGGTCACTGTAGTGGCTATATTAATTTCTTAAAGTTCTCTCTTTCTCTTATATTTAATATAACCACACTACTGATGGACAAGCGCCTGTTTTTATGCGTTGTGGTTAGCAACAACGACAGTAACACCATGGCGTGTCCGCTTGCTTATGTACCACATAAACCTTTCACAATAAAGCTCAAGATCCTGTTGAGACTTTTCAAAATAAACTGAATCACGTGAAAGAGCAGATTATTTATGGATGAGAAGTAAAAAAAAGAGCCGCCAGGTGCTAAAAAAATAAATAAGCAGTGTCAGCTGATAGAAAAAAATAAATAAATGTTGGGACTTCTTTCTCTCCTGGCCTGCTCTTTGTTGTGGTCAGATTTCTCTGGGCAAACCGATTTGTCCCTCTAGACTTTTTTGTACATTCTCACACGTCCATTCTGATAGTTTCCAGTAATTTTCTGATATTTGTGAGTCCTTACAGTGATGCTAGGGTTATTATTCCTAATAAACAGGCAATGATTGTTAAATTCAAAAACTGTAGCAAAAAAGGAGCCATAAATGCACAAAAGGAAATAACGGTACTAAACAGGCCAATCAAGGCAGCTGCAGGCTGCGTCAAACTGCCGTGTAGTTACATTTCCAGCAAGATGTACGTCAGGTTACGCCATAAGGTTTCAGATGGGTTTGCAGTTATGGCGTAAATTTCCAACTGAAGCATTAGCCACAGTCTCCCTGGGTACTCCAGCTTCCTTCCAGAGTCCACAGAAAATCGACTGTAGGCATAAATTTCAATAGTTGTCTGCCCTTCTGTGTCAGCCGATCAACAGGCTGCTGACCGGCCCAGGATGTACACTGGTTGTCTTTACAGTGGTTGCCTGTCCCTTTTAAAATGATAGACCTTCTACACCTATACACTCCACAAAGGTCTCTCAGATAAACTGACAAGTCACTCCTTGCTGTCCCCATGTCGAGACTGAAACACTGGGGGGACGGAGCTTTCGCTGTTGTGGGCCCTAAATTATGGAATAAGCTGCCCCTCCATATTAGGCTGGCCCCAACACTTGAAATGTTCAAATCACTTTTAAAAATACACCTTTTTTCCAAGGCTTTTTAGGAGTAGTACTAGAGTCAGCTTTTAGTCAGTTTTAGGTCACTCTTAATCTTTTTATTTTGTTAATTTTATTCCTTGTATATTTTATTGTCCGTTTTACTCATGTTTTATATTTAATATATACTGATTTATTTTTATCTTCCTTTTTTCACTTATGTATTTATTTTATTGTTATTTATATATACTTCTTTTTCTGCTTAATGCATGTTTTTTTAACTGTTATCTCTGTTTTTTTTTAATTACTGGAAAGCACTTTGGTCAACTATGTTGTTTTTAAACTGCTCAATAAATAAAGTTAGATTGGACTGGATTGGATGTACCCCACTTCTCACCCCATGACAGCTACGTATTAATAAAAACACCAAAGATAAAAAGAATGCCAAGAATGAACTTTCTTACCTTTTGAGATCAATTTTCTTTTTATGTCTGGGTGTATCCCGGCTCCCATAGGGAAAGTTTTTAATGAAGTGCTGCTTAAAATCTCCCAGGTATTCTTTACGGAACCACGCATCCTAAAGAAAACAAAAATATCTGTGAGGTTGATCAAACATTTACATTAAAATAAAATGAAAAAACAAAACAAAAACAAAAGACATGCAAGTCACATCTCACCAGTGCATCCTGGTTCTCCCGCTGTGGGGCCAGTTTTCTCAGCAACTGCAGAATAGACAAGACCTGGAACATTACTGACATGGCATCTGGAGTGAGTAGGTGGGCCCCCTCTGTGTTATTCCACGGGCTGTCATTGGTGCTGGCCTCGACCCACACTTCCAGCAGGAGAGGCACAAGAGTAGCTGCAAACTTTTGAACAGTCTCAGCTGAGTCTAGACCCTCACTTACTGTAGCTCCTGGATCCTGCTCAGGTCTGCACAGTGAAAGAATAAAAAAAAAAAACAAATGAAAAAACAAAACAAACAAAAAAAAAGAAGCTTAAACTGAACTATTTCTGGACGGCTACTAAAGTCAGAGATTTCATACCTAAGTTTAAAGGTGGAGTGTGGAGTTGGTTTGGCCCCAGAATGTTCATAAATCTTAACTCCAACCTTGCTGTACGTTAGCTCTTCCCAGTTGAGATGAAGAGGTGTAAATCGGCCCTCTCCACTAGAACCAAAAACTCTTTCAGTTGGGACAGACATATCACTTTCCTCCGTTGGTCTTTCCTCAACAACTGCCTGGAGAAAGCGCCCAAGCCTGAGATACAAGTACAACAAACAGGAAGATTGGGATTCAGAGTTATTCACTTAGATTTTTCCTGATTGTGTTTACATGCAGCTTCCATACCTGAGAAGAACAGAAAGCCGCCACTGCTGGCTCGTCACAGCCCTGTTAGGGTTGATGGACAGCGCCCAGGTCCAAGCCTTGGAGTCTGAAGCTTTTTTGGCTCCTCCACTGTTCTGTCTGTGAGAGATCATCTCTAGGAAGTTAGTGAGGAGAACTGCAGGCCGTGCGGCTAGCAGAGCAGGGTAGTGCTCTAGGAACACGTCGAGGACATTTATGGCATCCTCCTGGATTCCTGTCTCGATATGCGTCATAGCACAAGACAAATGAGCACTGAGGAGGGGGAAAAACGGTGCCACGCGTTCTGCAGGCACACACTGTGCAATATACCTGTAAGCAAGTTAAAACAAGTTTGTTTACTTTAGACACATTTAAACAAAGAAAAAAAATGTGTTTGTTGTAGTTTTGACATGCTTGTCTAACCTGAGCACACGTGCAGCTGCCACACGAACATTGTGATCCTTGTCTGTTAAAACAGCTGCCACTTCTGAAAGCAAGCGTGAAAGATGCTGCTCTAACAAAGAGGGACTGATGGACAGCAACTCTTTCAAACCTAACAAGGCACTGTGTTTCACATTCGCGTTGTAATGGTGCAGCTGAGACAGGAGGTCCTGTGGAAGGAGGGAATAAAATGAGATAAATTTGTTTCTGTTGTTCTTCTTCGTTTGGCTGCTCCCTTTAAGGGTCACCACAGTGATCATATGCCTCCTCACAGTAAATGTCTCCAAACCATAGATCACAGCACTCTTGCAGCTTTCCTTCAGTCAAAAATCACCCATCTCCGTCCACTGCATGCACTCTTTTCTTCACATCTTATGTACACTGTCTGTTGCTTTGCATGTCTGACACCAGGTATTTAAACTCATCCACCTTCACAACCTCTAATCCTTGCATCTTCGCCTTTCCACCTGCCTCACTCTCATTCACACACATTTATTCTGTCTTGCTTCTAATGACTTTCATTCCTCTTCCGTCCGCAACATATTTCTACTTGCTCTCTACTCTCACTACGGAAGAAGACGAACTTGTTATATTCAATGAAACAAGCCTATAGCATGCTTTTTTTTAAACTTGCTAAAATCTGAAAAGATCTCAGATCTTACATTAATACCGAGCTGTTTGTGTGTTGTGGGTCCACTCGTGTCTCTCTTTAGCTGCTCAGACAGATAGATCCCCTTGGACCGAAAGTTGGTGTTGGTGGCGTTATCAGCTCTGGGCTTCTTCTTTCCCACTTTTAGCTTCACTTTCTGGAAGTCATCCTGCCTCTTCTTCTTTTTGGCCTTCATCTCTGCAGTCTAGACTGCTGTCAGTGTAATGACACATGAAGGTAGCGGGAAGTGAATTAATGCACTCATTTTAATGACACATAAACCTATGGTAAATCGAACACGTATCAATAATAACATAATTTGTGTCAGGACCATTAACATTGTTATTTTTACTCTCAATAGTACATTTCGATACTCAGCAGCACAGCTAGCTTGCTTTGCTAACTTATCTATCATTTCCCTGCAACAGTTTTTAGCGGTAGTAGTTAATTGTACTCACCACAATAAAAATGTCTGCAGTCTAAAGTCGGAAATTTACACTACATAAAGCATCCATTAAAATGTGTCCACCCGGCTAACGACTAAACATACACACACATAAACAAAGAAAATGATCTTTATTCGGTCTCGTGTGGCTACATTGGGTCCTTTGATTATGTGTGTGTACATGGTCACAAAGAGTGCGCCTTAGATGTGTGCACTTCAGCTGCTGCTCCTGCGGGGCTTATAATAAATGAAACCATCAAACTGGGGAAAAGTGCGAGTTTATAGCTGCTCGAGCGTCATCATGTGCGCAAACTTGAAATAAAATGAAAAACACAAGCCTTCTTTTCTTAGGTAATTCACTATTTCTCTTCAATTTTGCTGCTGGACGCTAATGCGGTGTATAAAATAAACGCACCAAAAAAAAGCTGCCCTCGAAGATGCCTTGGAACAATTAACTTAATAGTTTATAATAAAATTGAAAGCACAAATAAATGATAATAATTGTCATTTTGTTTCCTCTAAGAGAATAGATTAGGTCTTTCTGTGAAGCGCGGACACAAAATAGCGCTACATCATGTTTTGGTTTTGGTTTTTTTTAACCGGCGAGTTCATCAGACTACAATCTTCTCCCGAAGCTCGGTTTGTATTGTATTCTCCTTTCACCTTGAGCTAGGAGGAACTCGCGGTTTGCACTTAATTATCTCGTGTAAGTTTGATAATATAATACACTTGATTACGTTATGTGGATAGCTATCATATGTGGCGTTTGCGGTCGCTAAGATGTGTCTTACAGGCACATTTTCTTTTCAAATAATTTATGTAAATTAAGGCTCTGCTTGTGGCCCTCCCACAGCTAACAGCGCTAACATTTGATGATTAAAGAAACGAGACGTCTTTAAATCTTTTTGTTTTTTAAATAAAACTACGACGCATTGAAGTTTGTTTGGGCGATACTGCAGAAAATTGTGTTTCTGGTGATAATATTTAACTAAAAGACAACACTTTTGAGACTCCCTGTTTCGTTGTTGTTCCTGCATTCAAATGATAATTATAAGCAAAATAGATATGAATTACTTAAATACAAATATAAGATAATTAAAACTGAGTTTTCAATATTACAAGATTTTTTTTAAAGGTGGCCCTTTCTTCTTTTGTATTTGTATTACTTAGATTTATTTCCGCCTACGCTGCTACCTAATCAGAATCAGAATGGGGTTTATTGCCAAATATTGAGCAGGTTTACAACATTAGGAAATTGCTGCGGTGCTTCAGTGCAAACATAGTGTCATAAATAGCATTTAAATAGACATGGAAAAAAATAAAAGTAGGGATAAGAATTAAAAGTGCTACGTGGAAAGATATGTGCATGAGATATACATGAGATATATACATGAGAATAAGAATTAAGAGTGCTACGTTGAAAGATATATACATGAGTGCAGGTGGTGATCAGTGCCAATCATGGAATGATGCAGTGACGCAGCGTAGGGTCATGTGTTAGTGGCGGGTACAGTCATATGGTTATTGTTCATGTGTCCAACAGCAGAGGGGAAGAAACTGTTCTTATGGCGAGAGGTTCTGGTGCGAATGGACCGGAGCCTCCTGCCTGAGGGTAGCAGGTCAAACAGACTGTGTCCAGGGTGAGAAGGGTCAGCTGAGATCAGAGCTGCACGCCGCAGTGTCCTGGAGGTGTACAGGTCCTGCAAAGATGGGAGTCTGCAGCCAATCACCTTCTCAGCAGAGCACACAACACGCTGCAGTCTCTGTTTGTCCCTGATAGTGGCTCCAGCGTACCACACGGTGATGGAGGAGGTGAGGATGGACTCGATGATTGCAGTGTAGAACTGCATCATCGTCCGTGTTGGCAGGTTGAATTTCTTCAGCTGCCTCAGGAAGTACATCCTCTGCTGGGCTTTCTTGATGACGGAGGTGATGGTGGGCTCCCACTTCAGGTCTTGGGTGATGGTGGTACCCAGGAAGCGGAATGAGTCCACAGAGGTGATGGGGGTGTCAGTCAGGATGATGGGGGGGAGTGGGGCTGTGTGCTTCCTGAAGTCCACAATAATCTCCACTGTCTTCTGGGCATTCAGCACCAGGTTGTTGTGGCTGCACCAGGACACCAGACGTTCAACCTCCCTCCTGTAGGCAGACTCGTCCCCGTCCGAGATGAGTCCAATAACGGTGGTGTTTTCACCAGTACTGTTGCTGTTCTGTTTCGTTGATAAAGTTATTAAAATATTGAAAAAAGAAATCTAAGATCGTTTAAAAAGTATTGTCTGTAGTAACAATACTGCCCTTTGTTTTGAATGGCTAGTCCTCGAAAGCACATGTAGATGGGGTGTAGCACGTTTCCCAAAACAAATTTAACAGCTAATCACCTGGCTGGATCAGAAAGTCGCAACTTAGAGAAAATGTTATAAATTTATAAATTCTCCTTTTTGTTTTTTGCAATCAGATAAACATTATCAAACTCTAAAATATAGTATAGATTTGCATATTTTAAAAGACGTTACATATCTTACAACATATAGTGTGATCCGAGGACGAGTGATTAACACATCAAGATTTGAGTATTCACCCTTGTGAAGTCCCCGTGATCTTATCACAGTACTAATGCAGCCACCATATTTTGTGGTGGCTGTAGCTCAGGAGGGTAGAGGAGATCATCTACTCAGGTTGGCTGCTCCAATCTGCATGCCAGATGAGACGGTGAATCCCAAGTTGCTCTCAGATGCGTTCATTTGAGTTTGAATGTGTGTGTGTATGTTGGACAGAAAGCAGGTGTAGAAAAAAGTGCTGAATGGGTGAATGAGGCATGTTGTGTAAAAGAGCTTTGAGTGCTCGCGTAGAGTATTTATACTATTGTGATTGTCAGTATGTTTTATCCAACAAAATGAAGTTATCTCACTTCATTTAATTTTTACTGAGATTGTATAAACATACAACAGCGTCACTAAAACCTGCTATAAGTATTGCTATTCATTTTGTCAATTATTACTGATTACATGCAATTTGTTTATAACACAGCAGTTAACTGTGGTAAATTGTTGGAAATCGTGAAAATCGTGTATCTGCCTAAACATGGGCACAAATTCACATTTAACTATTACATTTATACTCAGCAACCTTTTTTTCCAACAAGAATATAAGCAGACTACAACCAGCTTGCAGTCAGTTATGTCGAGTACCCTCGAATTGTGCTCATTGACACAGACTCATTCAGAGTGATGGGCAACATGTTGCCAATCTGTCTGCATTTATAAATTAAATGGTAATTATTTGTAAAGCTTCAGCAGTTTTTCTGAGAGTAATTACTGTCAGTCCAAATAAGAGTGTGACTGTTTCCAGAAAGGTTTCCTTCTATCAGACCTGTGCAGTCACCTTGTGGTCAAAAGTAGTTGTGGGTGTGCAACTCTGGGCAGGCATCTAGTCACCACAACTTGCAGAATGTGAAAATATTTAATACATCGACCATGCGGTGTTAAGGTTTTAGTTGTTTGGTTGTTTTTTAGTAGCTGCAATCAGGTTGCTCTATATTTTTACTCTTGACTGAGCCATTACCTTGATCTGAATTAGGAGGTACTACTCTTCAGTTATGGAAAACCTATACCATGAAGCCCCTTGGGCAATGTTTTCATGCTGATGTCAATGCCACAGGAGGTTTGGAGCTCTGCAGTTACTGAGTCAGCAGAGCACTGGTGGCTTTTACACACTATCCATCTCAGCGATACTGCTCTGTAACTTTACATGGTCACCGATTGTGGAATATCTATTAGGGAAGAAATTTCACAAACTGACTTTTGCAGTGGTGTTATAGTATATTAGGAAATGTTTTTGTCCATATAGTGTATTTTGGACTGAGAAAAACATAATTGTTACAATTGCAGTTAGCTCACAATGCTGCTGATTCCATGTACCAGTTGATTCCCAAGAAATAGTTGGAAGAATTATCATATAACCTTTTAAATTGCTACATAGCATGTTGGTCCTCTTTAAAATATTGTTTCTCACATATAAGTGCTTGCATGGGCTTGCTCCAAGTTATTTATCCGATCTCTTACAATCCCATGTCCCATACCTCTATGATCAGCAGCTTTTAGTAAATTAAAATTCCCAGTTCAGAGCTCTACTTTGCTCACCCTATCACTAAAGAAAAGCTCATCCACTTTTCAGAGAAAGCGCATTTCTGCCACTTGTATCTGGAGTCTCATTCTTTCATCTTTAAAAGAATTAACAATTATAGTGTTAACAAAAAATCAGACCTAGAGTAACAGATTTGTGGCATTTTTCAACACCGATGCTCCATCTAGTGACAGATGGCTGCATAACAATTTAGCAGCATTGGGCATCACTTAAAAAATTTAATTTAGAACAATTAGATTAAACAACGAGTATGTTTAATGTTGACTAGTGACACAGCGACGATTAGTCAACTGGTTGCACGCATCCCTAGTTTTAACTGTGCAATTAGTTCTAGTATGTGTAATGATTTGATAACCAGCAATAAGACATCATTTGTCTTGTAGTGACAAAGCTGAGGAAATGGAGGATGAGAATTCAGGAAACCAGCCTCCACCACAAAGTGGGCCCCCAAATCCAAAGAAGAATCCAAAGGTAAGTGTCAGTCCTTGGCTCTACTTCAGTGCCACATGAGCCCAAGTGTGCAGTATCAAAAACCTAAAGTAAAAATGTGGGATTTCCTATAATATCCCCCCATCCTCCCCAAATTTTGCTGTTGTGGTACCTGATGGAGTGCCGGGGTGCAGCAGCCCTGAACTTGTGGGCTTCCTGCTTGCTCCTGTGCCATCAGGCCTGCTTCATTTGCAGTCTTGTTACTGAAGACAATATTCACTGGCTCTGGCCTCACGTCTGCGGCCTGTCAAACCTGTTGTGGTTTAAAGAATTGTTGTTTTGTTTGTTTGTTTTTAACACTGGTTTTATTCACGTTGGTGTTCCGAATATATTCTAAAGTGAGATAAACTGGCTTCTCTTAAACGGTACCACATGGCAGGCCACTCATTTTTTACTACTGAGCGCTGTCACATTCAAAAGTGGTAGTCACGGATCACTTGCTGATTCAAATCCTCGAGGACTTAAAGTCAATGGCGACATATCCAGTCCAGTTTTTCCCTAAGAGACGTTGTTACATCACTGCTCAATTAAACGGCAGGTAGTAGACACGTCACCGTTCTGTACAACCACTGTGCATGAGGTTAAAAACTCAAAGGTTCATTATTTGCTACAAAAATTATGATCTCCCACCAGTGAACAAAGCTCCACTGGTGAAGTCAGTACTTTACAGCAGAGTACCCTCAGTCCTGGATTTCTATCTCCAAACCACACTCTCCTGGTGTTTATCAGTAACATGCAGTTACTTAAAATGTAAATTAGCTGCAAAACAGTAAATCACTGCAGGAATTACAGTGATTATTTACATTTCTGCTTAGATATTTAACTTCAATAATCTAAACTCAGTGTCTTCAATTTTTGGCTGCTTATGTCTGTCTTATCTCCTTTTGCTTATCTTGAAGAAAGTTGTATGCTTGGAAATATGTTTTCTTTATTAGTAGGTATCCTCAAATGAAGTGGCGTCCACCTCAGCACCTGCCTCTAACGGGAACCACCTCCATATTTCACACAGCTGACATCACTCTTATCATTGAAGGGGGTGTATGTTTAGTTGTTTCCAAAGGGTTTCTGTTTGCTGTTGTCTGTCAAGCTCAAATTTGGGGCTTTCAAACACATCACACTGACCACAGTGCACGGTGGTAGAAGAGCATGTTCTCTTCTACCAGTTTCATTGTCAGATCGCTGAGGTCTTGACCTCAGCCTCCCTCAGTGCGGCCACTGCGGCAGGTGTAACAACCCAGTTTCTTCCCTGTAGTAACAAATTGTTGCTGGTCTACATTCTCACTTGGTGAGGATTTAGACACCATTTATACACATTCCTGTGACTGTCACTGCTTAATGCAGGCGTCAAAGAGGATGAGAACGTAATGGTTGTGTGGCGGACCTGGACAAGGAGTTCAGTCCTCTGCTTAGTGTCATCCTGTCACTAATTTCCTGTGTGTCTCTCTCCTTCTCGTGGGTTTATTCCCTCTGCTGACAGAGAAGGCAGCTGCAGCATTCTGCTGATATAGGTAAGTCCTTTTACACACGGTGCCACTTCCAGTGTTGAGAGTTGAAGCTTGAGACCTTGGTTTCCATGCTTCATGTCACGTGTGGTGGCATGTTCACCACTCAGTGAGGCTCACAACCTCAGAGATTTGAGGATGGGGGTGGTGAGTCTTATGTGGTGCAGTCTACTGTTTTGGTCTTTGGAGATCACTGCAAAAGTATTCACGCAAAACATTTCCTGCTTAAAAGTTTCCTATTTAGAAGTCCAGTTTTCGGAATGGTTTTTGGACGTTTTCTAAATAATTTTAATAACAACCCAACCCAGTCTCATTAAGATGTTGCTACACTGAAGAGCAGCACCATTATCCTTAAAAGCGCACGACACATGGCTTATGCTACCATGCATCTGCACTGGTTACTAATTAAGTTTTAATGCACTTGTTTCTTTTTAATACTGCTGAATGCAATATCAATTTTTTACCAGTTGCCTGTGTTACACTGGCTTGACTTTGTTTTTAAATTATGTGTTAATTTTATCGTGCGTTTGCAAAAGGAATGCTTTGGTGAATGCAACACAGAAGTTACCGCTCTGCGGCTGCGCACGGTGAGAAGCAGTGCATCACGGGATGTGTTGTTCTGCAGCTCAGTTTGGGCCTAAATGGGGGTTAACTTAGAGCTCCTGTTATTTTTTGTTTGTTTGTTTTTTCTCCCAAGCGCACATGGGAAGTTTGGGTTGATCCATCCATGTAAAATCTGGAATAAATTCCAGTCCATTAAACATTGCAGGTTGTGAAACAGTACAGTATAATTGCAATTAGTTTTTTACTAGTTTTCAGGATATGTCTTGTTTTAGTTATAAATTCAGCCTCTACTTAATGCTGACCACTATTATGTTTTCCCAGTTTTCTCCAAAGGATCTTCTATCCATACTGTGCCCTCGCTCAACAAAATCTTGAAGGGTATCACAGACTGTGTGATTGGTAAGCAGCGTAGGGATTTTCCTCACATCTATCTACTTTACCTCCTCTCCTTCTTGCATAAAGAAGTGAATAATCAATAATCATTGTGTCTGCAGGCCTTCAGTATGTGTGGGAGTACCGCAGCCCCAGTAAATCTGTCCCTCCACACTACCAGTGCAAACTGTGCGCCATGGCCAGCTTGCAGCATGACATTGTTGACCATGTGAAAGGCTGGAAACACTGCTATAGATACATGGTGAGTGTTGTCTGTTTCAAAGTCTGCACACGAGGTTGCAGAATCATTTGCATTGTTTTATTCTGATTTTCACACAGAAAAAGACCCACCCTGACAAGATTACGCATGAGGAGGAAGATGCCGTGAAAGACCCTGCTATCAGAAAATCCATTAAAGAAGCTGCGGCTGAATTTGAAAAGACGGAGGGGAGGGGACAAATCAAGGTGAGCGCTACACCTGTGATAGTTCAGTTTTTATGTTATATGTAATGTTGGTCTGCTGAATTGGTGTGTTTGCTCTGGGATTTTTACTTTTCTCTTACTAGACAAAAGTTCAAATTCTGTCTCCAAGGTACTGCCAGATAACTTCATCTTTGTTTGGTCCACATAAAACTTTTATATTGCAGATGGGGCTAAAAGTCTCCCATGTTTACATTCGAGGGGTGGGTGCACTTAACAATATGTTGGATTTGATCATTTTCTGTTCCCGTTGTCACATTTAGGTGATCCTCAGGGAGCCCTTTGACATTCCTGCTTTTAAAGGACTACGTAAGTTATTCTGCTCTGTTTGCATCCAATGTTTTTAAGTTCTCAAAAACTAAGATCAGCTTCTCAGTTTAAAAAATAAATAACAATTTTTCCTACTTAGCTGGGGTCAAAGCTTAGCTTAGCATTCAACAACACTAAAAGATTTCCATTATTTCGCATTAGTTGTTAATTTCACACATCCTTCCATCACAGGCTCTGCTATTCCTAAAGCCGGGCCTTCACCAGCTCCAGGAATGGGACAAATGGGGCCACCCTTTGGCGAGTTCTTTGTGATTGACATTAATTTTCTCAGTGTGCATGAATATCTCTGTTCTATTAAAATAAAAATATGTGAACTGAAATGTAATAAACCTGAATCTCACAGGTCCCAGGTTCTCTGAATCAAGATTCCCAGGGGAGTTTCATCCTGATTATCCCGTAGATGAATTTGGGGAGTCCGGCTTTGGAGGCTACTCCTCCAGGGAAGACTTTTCTGACTCTGGTATGGATCGGGGAAATTTCATGGATAATATGGGTCGCGGTTCAGGTAGTGGAAGAGACACCTATAGAAGGAGTGGACTGCTGGATGAACGTCCAAACAAAATGTATTCAGGCGAGTACCAGGGCAACCGGATGGGTAGTAGCTTGATGGACAGACCAATGGACAGGCCGGGATTAATGGGGGCAGCTCCAGAATCTAGCAGCCTTCCCCATACTTTGCTCACATACCTGGTAGGTTTCTTACAATAGGTTTAAAGTCAGCATCTTTTTTTCTTTTTTTTTTATATTCATATTTATATTCAGAAAGTAATTTTACAAAATGTGTTTTTAGGATACTTTCAGGATAGAGAATGAGAGCGATGCCCAGCTGGTGCTGAAGGTGACGCAGAAACTAACAGATGTGCTGATGGAGTATCGACTCAGGAGTGTTTCAGGGGTGTGTTTTGAGTTGTTGCTTCTTCTTCTTTTTTTAACAGTATCTATCCTAGAAATAATTTTGAAACCAAACACTAAAGATCAGCCTTCAAACCTTATTTGGCGAGCTGAGTACTAAAGTTCTAATTTAATTTTAACCATTTCAGCTGTGTGCACTAGGTTTCCTTTGCTCTGAAAGGATGAGCAAAACCAGATTTACTTTTTCAGATGTTTCACTTGTCCCTCAGATTAAAACATTTATTTTGTGGCATCTGTTTCCTCCTCAGGGGCCCAACAGCTTATCATTGAGTTCCACAAACTTCTCTTCACCCCCTAGAATGCAAAGCAGTAGCAACCGATTCTCAGGTGGCCTCTCAGGTATACATGCACCTTCTCCCAGACTTTTTATGACGGATCCATGGCTCAAATATCAAGGACTGTTAAATGAAGGACTCCAAAGGAGTGTGTGGCATCATTCTTTGCTGTCCACTTATTAATAGTTTGCTTTTTTTGCAGGTCCATCCCGATACAATGACGGTCCGCCCAGGTATTACAAATAAGAGATGCAACAAGTCTGTCTTCTCATCTTTCTGTACTACATGCACAGGGGTCATTGTCCAGATGTTGATTTCATGTACTTTTGAAAAAAATATATATTTTCATGCACTGGGTTTTCAGTCTTTTGCTGTCCTTGTTTTAATTATGTTTATTTCTTCATAATATGGCAAGATTTATAACGTGGAAGGATTTACATGTCTGCTGTTGTATCCAGCAACTTTACCTGATCATTTTAGTTTAAGTTTCACAGCGATTAAAAGCTATTAATGGACATAAAGATATGTTTGTGGTTGATTTCATGTCCCCATCAAAGTATTTCCAGATGCTGACGGATCCTCTAGGTTAGGAAGTTGTATTTGAGACCTTCCTTGTGCAGTATCGGACACAAATAACTAGCTCGATTGGTTTCTTTTCATCTTGGGTGCAGGTTCTGAAAGTTCCATCTTCCATCCAACAGGGATTTTTCCATTGGCAGTTGTATTTGGTGAATAAATAAACCAACAAAGTATTTCAGGATTTATTTTAAACAGTACAAATGATTTATGAACAGGAAGGTATTAGAAAAGCAGAATCATGTTTCATGCAAGAAATGTTGCCACAAACAGAACTGGTCAAAAACTTGAATGAATAAATGAATGAATGAATAAAGCTTTGAACAGTCTCGCACAGCTCTGTCCACATTAGAGCGCTGTCTAAAAATTGTCAAACTTATTTTGTCAAGATGTCCTCCATCTGCCTCATGGTAATGCACGTCAGAAGCACCTTCGTCCCCAGAAAGTCTTTCCCGTGGAGCCTCTGAGCCAGCGCAGCAAGCTTCTTTGACTTAAACTGAATCACGGCCTCACCGATGCCACTTCCCTCACTGTTGCGCAGTAACGCAATGTTGTCCTTCTTTATTTTGTACTTGCTGAAAAGGCTTTTGATTTGATCTTTCTGCACATCTGCCGGCATGTTTCTTATAAACAGGCAAGTCTTAGCTTCCAGGCCCATGTCCGCACCCAGTGACCCCTCAGAGGCATCAACTAGGCCAGATTTCCTCTTTAGATTTGGTTTCGTTCTTGGGTCTTTGGGCTTTAGACGATGCTTGAGACTTTTAAGATGCATTTTGCTCATCTTTTCTCTCATTGCCTCCTTTGTGATTGATGAGACTGTAATAGTATTGGAGCCTACGTGGCAGCCAGTGAGATTCATTGCATAGTCGAAATCTTCAGTTCGATTAAAAAGGAGAAAAGCAGTGTCTGTTCTGTTGCCTTCTTTGTCGAGCAGATGCAGTACATTTTTGTGTGGAATGGTTGCACATCCAAACAACTCTTTTATTTCAGTCTTGGTCATCGTTTTTGGCAGATTGCTTACCATAACAATGTACTCCACAGCTGGAGTTCCTGACTCACTGTCAACTTTTAGCTTTTTTGGTCCATTAGTTAGCAGCTGGTTGATGGACTTCCTCTTGGGGCGCAGTACAGAAGCAGATTTTTGCCTGTGGTTTACACTTTCTTTAAGAGGGTACTGGTGGCGTTCTTGTATCGCCTCAACATCAACAGCATCTTCACATTCCTGCAGCGCGCTATTCCATATCTTCTCACACGCTCCACGAACATCCACGCAGAAGGGGCCCAGTGATTGCTGGTTAAAGTTAAGAGCAGCACTTGCATCCTGCATTGTAGCAAACTTCACAAGGCAGCCATGGTTTAATCCCAACCTCACATTTACTATGGCTTCCTGTACAGTCAGCCCTCTGAAAAAATGGCAGATATCATCTTTTGTGGTTGAGGGTGGCAGACCAAAGAGCCTGACGTAGCCTGGCTGTGAGTTTAGAGTTTGCTCTGGTGTCCTCTCCTCTTTCCCTACAGCAGCAGGACAGTCTGCGATGAGGACATCTCTTTGGTGGGTTGGCTGAAGACCTTGGAGAACAGTACAAATCCCAAGAAGAAAGGCTGCACTGGGATCAAGAGATTGTGCATCTGAAGTCTGTATATCTGCAGGACTGTGATGAACATTCTGTGCCTTCACAGATAGATTTGAACTAGCACGACTAACTGGGTATGTAGAAGAAGGTGAAAGACTTGCAGTATTATCGCGAGGCCTAGTATTTGAACTCATGCGATTTACAGCGGCACGTGGTCGCAGTCTAACAGCATGGTGGGAGGCTTTCTTCTTCTCCTTTAAAACTGTCTCTAATCTATGCTCCAGCTCTTCCATCTTGCTTATGTGCAGAGTCACCTTAGAGCCTTTGAGTACATTTCCAGTCAGCCGCATGGCCAACTGGGCCTCTCTTTCTGTGTTGAATGCAATAAAGGCCTCTTGGAGCCTTCCTCCCACAATGCACACTCCACCATCAGGAATTCGCACAGAGCCAAAGAAAGCCCGAATATCTTCAATACCCGCCTTGGCATCCAGACCTTTCAGTCGCAGGATTATGGTCATTTTGCTGCTACCAGGTCACCAAGTTATGAGATACCTTTAAAAAAAGTGAGAGAGAAGGAAAACGGCTGAAATGAGCCAAAATATGGGCTGTGTGTTAGCATACGACCACGAAACGCACATTCAGTGAGAACACGTGTCCTGCTGGTGGAAAGCAAAAGAGAAGGCGCAGGAAAAACACGTTTTCTTCTTTCCTTGAAATCCGAACAAATACTCACCACAGCCACTCACAACAGATACTGGTTAAAAGCTGGCATGGAGGGCGTTGTCACTGCTGTAAACCCGACTAAACTTTTAGTCATGGACCCATGCTTAAAATCTCTTTTGTCCCGCCTCTCCCGCTTAACCCCTTACCCCGTTGATTTTTTATAGACTTACCGCCACCTGCTGGAGGGGAGCGTAACTCCTGGGAGAACTGGTACATCACTGTACATCAAAAATAATCTGCATGACATTGCCCTCAGCTCTCTTTTTTCCAGTGTCCTCGTTGATTCAACACAATCATGTCCTGTGAGCCTAAACATATCCCCGTTTCTATGTGTGTGTTGTTGTTGTTTTTTTCCAAATAAAATAAGAGCAAAAGTGGTTTCAGCAAATTACTAAAGTGCAAATTATTAAATAAAATTAGTAATTTATCCATAAAAAGCTAGAAAAAAAAACATACCTTGAGTGTTGGTTTCCTAAACTAAGAATTGATCCGTCATGAATTTGAAAATGAGTAAGTTTCAGTTATTTACCTGAACTCTCTTTGTAAGGCTTGTGCATCTCCTATCTGCTCTCCTGTTTTAAAGCGTTTCACTTAAATCTTTAGATTTTTAAAATCTTACTTGATCACTAAGAGGTGCGGTCTCTCCTCCCCTGAGGTCTATGCCGATATATTAACATACGTACTTTGTGTAAGGAAGTGGAAATGCAAGATGCAGCTGCAGATTATGTTTCCTGTCAAAAGTCCCGTATGACTCACACGTTAAAACCCAAACAAAAACAAGTAATTACTACTTTGCAATAGGTGTATTTTCTAAAATCTTGCTCTTCTGAAAAGCTGGTTAGATCTTCAGCTTGTGTTTATCAGTACCTTAAGCAGTGAAGGTTTTCAATGTGCCTATTTGCAGTGAAATCGGTGAAAACACCCTTATTTATTTTATTTTAAACTACCCGCTGTGGTGGCCTCTTGTGAATAAAGGAGCAGATCAAAGTAACTTTATATTATTTAGAACAATGTAGGAGGCAGGTGTAAAAATTAAAGCTGAGTTTAAATACTTTGGGTTAACCATCCAAAGCAACAGACCGTGCACAAGAGAGGTAAAGAAGGGCGTCCAGACAGGGTGAAGTAGAGCAGCAAGTGTGAAAGGGGAGGTGGCAAGGTTTAGAAGACTGCCGTCAGACCTGCTATGATTTATTGTACTTACAAAAGACAGGAGACCAGAGCTAAAGGTATTAACGTTTTCACTGGGAGGGATCGGACTGGACAGAATTCGAAACATTTACATTTAAGTACACATTTGAATAAAGTTACAATCAAATTAAAATAAAGTTACATCTCATATATGAAGAAAATCCACTTTATGAATTTATAATGGAGCTAAACTAATGGTCAGATTAATACTAATTAATTTCCCCTAAAATAAAAAAAGTATTTTATATAGAAATCTTTTAAATGAATTTAACTGTTTTATTTCAGGTATGGGTTGTTGGTTTTTTTTGTTTTTTTTACTCATTTGCGTCATCACGTCATCACGTCGCATAAAGCACTGTGGGTAAAAAAGGGAAGAACGTTGTTTACCATGGCGACGGAGACGCTACAGTTTGTCGTTAACAGACACAAAGTGCCTGTAACGTTGTTTATTTTAATGTACATCGACGTCCTGCGGTGCCAGCCGTTCACCATCCCCTTCAGGACTCCATCAGACTGCGGCGCGGAGGAGTTTTTCGATATTTCGAGTTTGTCGTGTGTGAGGTGCGGTCCAAATCAGCGGCGGAGCACAACAGGTCGGTTAACCTCACCATCATCACACCGCATCACCGGAATCGAGCAAACGACGCCACTTTGAAAATAAAAGTGTCTTACCGTTAATCAAATAAAGTTTAAGTCTAACCACAAAGAAGCCAAAGTAAGCTAGGGTGCTCGGTGCAAAAATAATGAGCTCAGGAGCTAGCACGCTGCTGAGATAAAGAGGTATGCACGGAGTCTGTTTGACGTTAAGTAAAGTTAGACAGCAGGTTTGAGCTGAAATGCAAGTAATGCTGAACAGAGCTGATCACATGCAAATAATATTATTTCAAACAAGAGCACAAAGCAGCCAGGTGCGCTTGGAGAGCACAGGAGGACACAAACACTGCTTACAGAGGAGTCCTGCTTGCTGTAAGCCTTCTGACTTGTGATAATCTGAGAGGAAGCTAAATAGATGGCTCTTTTATAATTTATCATTCTCAAACTAATGACGGCTTCTGACATGAGCACCGTTCACGTTAGAAGCCTCCGTTTTCCCACAGTTACCGTTTGCTGTGTATTCTCAACTACTGTGGATTACTTTGATCATAAAGAAATCTTATTGCCAATTCAACCTTATTTTGTAACATATAGGTCTTCATTTTAGTTGTACTTCTTTTCCTTCTTTCTTTTAGCTGGTCCCCTTAGGGGGTCACCAAAGCAGATCATCTACCGCCATCTCACTGTGTCCCTGCATCCTCCTCTGTCACACCAATCCTCTGCATGTCCTCTCCCATCAATAACCTCTGTGGTCTTCTTCTTTTTCTCTTACCCTGCGGCTCCACATTTGGCATTCTTTGTCAATTGTACCCACTATCCACCCTCTGTCCAAACCATCTCAGCCTTGCCTCACTAAGTTTGTCTCCAACATTTTAGGTTGTAATTAAACTGTCTTAAATAAAAGATCCTGTTACACACTTGATCCTAGATCCCAGAGTGCCTGTGCTCATCTAATGCTTTCCCCAAACTTTATGGGTGTATGATATATGTATATGTGGAAAAGGTGACCATCGTTGTTTTTTTGTTGTTGTTGTTATTTGTTTTTGGGGGTTTTTCTATTGTCAAATGGGAAAAGATGCAGTGATTAATTTTCTCTAGCCATTGCAGGAAACTAGAGGAAGAACAGCCTTCCTAAGAGCCCTCTTTTATACTCATTTGTCAGGCACTTCACCTGCTCTCTCTCTTCCCATTTTTTCCCCTTCTTTCTCTCCCTTTACCAAGCATGGCTTGCTTGTTGAGGCCCATCCCATTGTTTCTCCCGTTCTCTCTGACCTCTCACCCACATAATTTAAGGCAAATTCAAGCTCACTTAATCACGATAGTTACATTTTCTTTTTTTCTATGTTGTACACAAACATGATTTCTCATTAGCTCAATTACATATGATATCATGACACTTCAACTGCTTTACTTCTTTTCAGCTCTGTCACATGTGAATATACCTTTTGTCTTCATGACTCTGTGTTTATCAATTGCAACTTACTCAATATAATTCTTTTATTCAAAATCATGCATGATGGACCAGAGACTCACATTTCTCTGTCTTTTACGCGCTGCCCGCTTAGTGCTCTCACTCGCATAGAGAGAGACAAGGACACACCGTAGTTGTAACAATGTGCCCAGAATCTAGGCAAAAGTCAAGTATTAAAACCATTTTATTACTCAAACCACATTTTCTCATTCATCATATTGATCAGGTTTACTCTTGATTATGTTCTAGAAAGAATTAAGTAGGATTCCCTATTAGCAAAATTACATATGGATAAACTCTGTTTTAGCACTATGTATCACTTTAACCATAAAAAGACTGGATGTTAGGTCCTTTTTTTCCACTTTTGACGGTGTTTCTCAATCTTTCACAAAATAAAAATACTTCAGATAGGGCAAAAACAGAGTTTATTCAATTCTAACCAGCTTGAAGGCCAATATTTATTATGATCACCTTTATTCTTTATCACACCGTGAACTTTCTTAGACCAACGTTCTCGTAATGTCTTAAGTACTCTTCAGGAAACGTTCTCCAGGCTTCTTTGAGGACATTTAAAGCTCTTCTTTGGATGTTTGCTGCTTCATCTTTGTCAAGATGAAGCAATGAGAAATGTTGAATGTTTTATTCCCTCCTTTTCCAAATCAGACACTGAAACCATTGAACCGAAAGTGTGAATCTTTTCCCACAAAGTGCCAGCAGCAGCAGCATTATAGAGTCACCACATAAATCAAATGTAAGAAGGAAAAAGAGCATAGCGGGTAGTGCTTTCACTTTATTACACGATTGCCCAACACTTTAGTTTAACAATAACAAAAGTAACTTAACCGTGTAACTCTGGGAGCTGTACAATGTTATCATATACTAAAATTTAAAAACTGAAGAAATATTTTCTACCTGGGATGTTGTATCCTGTGTCGAGTTTGTAACCAGCTGCGAATCAGTGATTTTAACCCGTCGTTTGCTCTTCCTGTCACATGAAGTGAAGCTACCGAGTGCTACAGCACTTGGTTGAGTAATTTGTTTACTCTGTGTCGCACATCTCCAGCTGCTCGTATCTCCTCCTCCTGTGCCGTCACACCCTCTATGTACTCATGCAGTGTTTTTTTTTTTGTTTTTTTGTTTTTGTTTTTTGCTTCATTTGATGAAACAAGTTTGTCGTTTCCAGCTTTAGTGGGGACAGTTTTCTTGCCTGTTTTTGCAAAACATGGAGGTTTTTGTTAACTAAAAATCGTCATCGGTAGCTCACACGTGGCTCTCGCTTTCAGGCACGTCTGGGTTCGTCTCCCGTTATAGGCACCACAGAAAATAAATTAATGACATTGCTGTACCTGATGGTACTTCTCTGTGTTCCGAATTCCTTCAATTTTCACAAGTTCTTTGACACCACTGACTGAAATACCATTTGGTGGGGGGTTTTATGATTGAATGATTCATATGTGAATCATCTTAAAATTGTTGGGTATAAGGATTACACTGAGAAAAACTGAAGAACTATTGTTCAAGGCAGCTTTTAAAAAAACATTACAAGAAGATCTGGTTCCTTGGAAGCAAAATATAAAGAAATGAGGGGTGCCTCAAGACTTTTGCACAGTACTTAAATTAAGAGAGAACTAGACCACAGCAGATTATCTAGACTATGAAAGCTGTCTGCTTTTAAAGGAATCCAGCATCAAGGACTTAGTTCTAACTTCTGATTCATACAGTGAGTGACGGGGTGGTTAGGGTTAATCTTTTCACACTCGAGTGTGTTTGCCCCTCCTGAACATCAGTGCAGTTATGCCATCACTTTCAAAGCCAACAAACAGTGCAACAAATTTCTGATGTAGATTATCAGTTTGACACTCAGTAATAATAATAATAGATTGGATTTATATAGTGCTTTTCTAGGCACCCAAAGCGCTTTACAATTCCACTACTCTCGCATTCACACACTGGTGGAGGCAGCTACACATGTAGCCACAGCTGCCCTGGGGCAGACTGACAGAAGCGAGGCTGCTATATTGCGTCATCGGCCCCTCTGGCCAACACCAGTAGGAGGTAGGGTAAAGTGTCTTGCCCAAGGACACGATGACCAGGACAGAGAGCCCAGGTATCGAACCGGCGACCTTCGTGTTACAGATACGCTTCCCAACCCCCTGAGCCACGGCCAGGGTTATGACAAAATATGACAATCTGCTGCTCTGAATTGCTTTCATTTACTTAGCCAGGGGTAGTTTTTATGCTCCAAATGTCTGCTGGCACTTGTTTGCTGCTGATTGAAGAGCTATGCATGGATCAGTGTGGGTTTAGAAGGATACAGGATCAGTCTACTTAGGAGTGCTGGCAGTGAAAGTTGGATTCTCATTTCGTTGTAGTTTGGCCTACAGATAGCATTAAGCTTAGAGGGGAAGATAAATGTCATCCCCTTTTTTTTCATAAAAAAAAAAAAGAAAACTCAGTAGAGGATGTGTAGATCAAAGCTTGTGAAATCACATCCTGTATCCTGTGTATTTGCTCTTTATTCTGTTTGCAGAAACTGCAGAAACAATTCCTTTAGAAAGAACAAAAAAAAGACTGAAGAAAATGAGATACATGCAACTAAACCTGCCAATCTAGAAGGATGTGTGCCTGTCATTGTTTTGTGACACATTGTGGCAGGGCCACTTCTTCGCTTGGTCTTTACTTGTAAAAAAACAAAAAAACAAACCAAATACAGCATAAACACCACATAAAAACACTGTTAAAACATTGTTTAAAACATTTTGGAGGGGTTGTCATTGCATTAATATCTCTGAGCTGAAAGCTACGCAACATATCCAGTGTTCCCTCAAAGTTTAAATTGGGTTTCTTACTGTTTTCAGGACTGAGCTGTGTCTGCCAGAGTGGGTACAAAACTGTTACCACTGATAAAGCGTCCATTTCTTGTGAGAAATGTCTCCCAAACAAACCGGTACGTATAGTTTTTCACTTTTATTTCGTTTTTGTTTTGTTTTTTAATTTGATGTAAGATAGTTTGTATCTTAGGTTATGTGAGCTCTTACAGTGTTCTCTGTTTTTATTTACAGGGCGTCACAAAAGATGGGTTCGGTTGTATTCGCTGTCCAGGCGGCCTCAGTAATGACGGAAAGTGCCAGTGCCCCCCTGGTGATGTCCTGGGTGAGTCACTGGTAATAGGAATGCAGTAAACAGTGGTACAGTCGTTGGTACTGTCATAGAAGAAGGTACTGGGTTTGAATCTGCCGTCCAGCTGGGGACCTTTCTGTGTGGAGTTTGTGTGTTCTTACTTTGCTTATGCAAGCTCTCTCTAGCTTCATCGCACAGCCCGAAGACATGAAATGTGAATGTGCATGGTTGTCTGTGACCCTGTGTTGGCAACCTGTGCAGAGGGAATCTCCCTCTCAAACTAATAAGCTAATAAATTGAATGAAAAACCGTAATAATTGTGCATTTGCTGCATGAAAGGTTGTTTTTGTTTTTCAGTGGAAAGAGATCTCAATGGAACCCTCTTGGAAGAGGCCAGGTGTGAAACGTGCGATGAAGACAGTCCTGCTTTGTCGGTACCAAACAGGAATGGAGACAGGTGTTTTGTCTGACTAAAATCTGCATATTTGAAGAGATTAATTAAGTACAGTCTCATTTCGTTCAGAGACTGTACTTTGAACGAAACAGATGATTTCACTGTTCCACTGTGGCACAGAAAGGCAGCATTAGAGATTTTAAAATGTCCAATATTGATCCCAAAAAGATGATTCTGTTTATCTGGACGTAGCGTTCTTTTTGTATGCACAGACATTTGTTTTTACTCCTGCTAGTTCTGTCTGAGTTGTAGTAAAGTCTGCCTTGACTGCAGATCTTGCTTGTATGGTATGTGAGAAATGGAGTGATACCTAAAATTGCCTTTTAGGTGTGAGAGATGTCTGGCTGCCTACGTTAATACCTCTTGTGCATGTAAATCTCCTAACGTCCCGGTGAGTCCAGACAATCTTGACCCTTTTGACATCTTAAACATCCCACATCATTAAATTAAGAGGCTATAGGATTGCATCTGTGATTGTTTTGTGATTTATTTTTTTCTCTCTCCCCAGGGAGGAGGTTTATGTTTCCCTCCTGGTATCATCTCCACCAATGTCAATCCCACTGTCACTTATTCTCAGTTGGTGAGTCTCCTTCTCTCTGATTTCTTGGTAAATTTTTTGATGGTTTTTTTTGTTCTTTTTTTCTTTGTCTTTTTTATTTTTTTTTAAACTCTGATCTGTTTTTCGCCTTGCAGAAGTTCAGTGTCCAGTCAGCCTGGTTCCTGGAAAACCTCTACTCCTCTTCCTCAGCTTGCCTTGTAAATCCAAGACTTTATGTATTTTATACGTAATTCTTCATCTAAAATCATGGGAAGCAAGTTTAAGTCACATTCCAATATTGTCATAAACAATGTCCCTACTATGTCACTTGTCACAAATCATTAGATTTTTTTTAAAGCCAACCCCTGAGGTGGCTTTTAAAATATGTGTAATGTGCTTTGTTACGAGTGCTATGTGCCGGTATTATTCTGATGTATTTAGCAGTGCTGTGTAAACAAGTCGTGTTCCTACAGGGCTTCTCCAACCTGACGGCGTGTCAGGCTCTTGGAAACATGTGTGTGATGAACATGCACTCTTTCAGCAGTGCATCTACAGATGCCTGTGCACTCTTCAACAACATCTTCAGATTCAGGGCTGCTTTGAGCTCAACCCAAGGCATTTCTTACTGGTAATCATGTATAAATTATGCGACCTTTCTGTAAACGTGAATGAATCCTGTTGTAGTTTACCCTGAGTGAATGCTCACAACTCTTCAGGAGAGCTAATCTGCCGTGGCTTTATTACGGGGATGAACCAGGAGTTGCCATTCGCGTGCTTCAGACTGATCCTGTTCCAATTGGGTTTAGCTTCAGAGGTAAAAACAAGGTAAGTACTTGACTTTAAGCCTCTTTACATTAAAACAGAATAGTAATGAAAATAACTGTGAAAGACAATGATAGCAGTAAATAAACATTTTTTGGCACCTTAAATTGAGATGTAAAATTAAAAAGTAAATGTTCTTTTAATTGACATTTTTGTTGTGTGTGTTTTTTGTCAGAACACAGACTTTAGACTGCTTGCTGCTGTCTACAATGTCAGAGGAGAGTTCCTCAGATGGGAGCAAGTGGGAGGACAAAATCTGCAGGTAAAACCCTTTGAATACTACTCTACAGCACAGCCCCTTAGAAAATTAGACTTATTTGCAGAAGCTGTTTAAGAGCCAAATGAGTACAGTGAACTCACTGTACTCAAATGGCCTCCACAATCACCAGATATCAATCCAGTAGAGCGCTTTTGGGATGTGGTGGAACCAGAGATTCACATCATGTATTATCAGCCAATAAATTTGCAGCAACTGTGCGATGCTGTCATGTCAATATGGACCAAAATCTCTACGGGATGATTCCAGCACCTTGTCAAATCTGTGCCATGAAGAATTAAGACTATTTAAAGTGTCCAGTGAATGTAAATTGTAATTGTAAATTGGGACATTTTGTGAGTTTATTACTAATAAGAAAACGAAACAGTGAATATTCCCCTTTTTGCCTTTTAATGTTAGTTTTTGTTTCTCTGTAAAGATGTCTAATTGTATTGCAGATTATTGTCTTGCGATGTATCGAGTGTAACAGAATCACTGTGTCATGATGTTATCCTTTACATGAAGTATTCCGATAGTTTTGTTAACTTATTCTGTGATTCTTACCTAACTAAAAGAGTTGGAGTTTTTCCGTGTTAAGCATGTTGTCGTCTTCCTCTCCTCGCTCTTTTAGCTTTGTCCACAGCCAAAAACCAAACGGGCAGCAGCCTTCAGCTTTGGGACAGCTTACAAAGAAAGTGTGAGTTTCTTTTATTTCACTTGACTGAGAAAAAGAATACAAACTCTCTAAAATGCTGAGTGGTAATATAAGCTGTCTGTGTGTGCGCAGTGTGTTCTCTCAGTAGCACAGCTGTTTGCCACCCACCCCGAACCATTGTTCTATGACGTCTTCCTGGACCTCGGTGGAGGAGAAAACACAAAACTTCTACCCCTGCCCACACTGATCCAGAACCAGCAATACAATGGAAGATTCATCAACCAAGGTTGGATTTATATAGACTGTTGTGAAAAAGCATTTGCCCCCCACAAACACTTACATGTTTCCAATAATCAAACAAAAAATAATCAAACAAAGAAAGACAGAGTAAGTACAAAATGAAGTTTTTAAATGATGGTTTATTAAAGGGGGGGAAAAGCTATCCGACCTTACCTGGCACTGTGTCAGAATTTATTTATTTTTTGTTTACTCAGGTTCTCTTCTTCTGATTAAAATTTGTTTGATGACCTCAAACACGTAAGTGTGACAAATATGCAGCCAAAAAATAAGAAGGAGGGGGGTAAATACTTTTTCACAGCTATAAGTGTGTTTTTGCTTGCATTTCTTTGACAAATGATTTTGTTTTTATACAGAGAGCATGAACAACTGGTACTTGTCTCGACGAATGTTTCTCGTCGACACCCTGAGCGGAAGAGAAAAGAGCACAAGTTCTCAGCCTAAAGTCATCCGTGTAGCCAGCAGTGTTAAAATAAGGTAGGCTCCCGCTGTGGAAATAAGGAAACTCATGTTTTTTATGAGTTCTTAATGATGGTTTCTCGTTTGGCTCTCGGCGAAGGCGGTCGCACTTTTTCCCTCCTCCTCCTTCCCCTTATCTTCCCTGCTTAGCCTCTTGTGTCCTTGTCCTGTCTTGTGTGTATTACTTTCCCTGGAACAGTCTCTCACTGTCGTTCTCTAAGACCTAAAAGAGAATTATGGATTTGATCAACTGGTCTCTGAATGCTATTGACACCCTTTTCTCAACGAGAAGTCTGGGCTCGGGAGAGCCCGAGTGCCCTGGAGGGACTTTTCCTGCCGGATACACGATGGACGGGTGGCAGAACTGGAGGACCGTGTGCCTGGCGGAACTGTCGATCGAGGACGCTGAAGATATCTGCCTATTCGGAACCATGATAACAGGGTTCTTGCTGATCGGAGCTGGTTTGGCCCTGGCTTATCGGAGAATTAAGAGAGCGGAACCGGCTGTTCAAACCACCCCAAGGCTGCCCGCTGGGATTGAAACGATGGGACGAGGCGCGACTTCTCACAACGAAAGCAGCATGGTTAAGACCTTGGAGACGCTTACAGCTGCTGTGAAGACTCAAAATAACACCATTGAGCGTATATTGGGATACATCAAGGAGAGGCCTGCTCAAAATGACATCTTTGAGCGAAAGTTGGATCACATCGCAGAACGGCTCACTGCAGTTGTGGGGTCTCAGAGTCAAAAGAATGACAACACCACGGAACGGAAGTTTGATACCATCATGGGGAGGCTCGCGGTTCTCCAACGGGAGATTGAGAGACCAGTGTCGGAGTGTCCAAGGCTGGAGCCGAACAAAAACTCCCAGATAATGACTGTGTGTTGACTATTCTTCCCATTCAATGCAAGGCCACCTGGGTTGGCTGGCAGACTGTTTACTTAGCCTGATAGGGCGGAGGACACTGTCTCAGCTGAACTCTGGACACGCACACACATACACTTACACTGATAAACATGCACTCATCCCCCTCCCTTTCCAAACGCCTTCGATGCTTGTTTCCTGCGTGGGAACACGGCGGGTCTGTGTGCGGCGCTGGAATGGTAGCGCTGTGCAGGGCGGCTGCTGTGTTCGCTTCGGATTACTCTTCACCCCCCACCCAATCCTGTGGCTTGTAATGTCTTTCACAAGTTGTGCTGTGGACATTTATGTGCTTTTTGTGCAGAGGAGTTTTTTTGTTTCCTGTTCTCATGCTGTCCTACCATGGAAGCACAGCATCAGTAGAGGTCTCTTTTTGTCCTCTTGTACTTTCCCATTGTTGTGTATATTTCAGTGTTTTTTCTGTAACGCTACCGATCTCTGACTTGTATCCCCATTTAATGTCTGTGTTGTGTGTGTAAGGTCAGGGGGGTCCCATTTCACTGCAGGGCAACCTGCATGTGGCAAATAAAGGATTGATTGATTGATTGATTGATTGATTGATTGGTTTTGCTGGTATTGATGAGACGTGTTTGGTAGGTTTCAGTTGGTTCCACGAACCCAGGAAGGGAAGGTGTTTCCCCCTCTAATGACTGTGACCTACACAGATGTTCTCATCACGGATCTCAACACTCAAACTGTGGCTGTGAGTGGGTCGCACACTCGCACATTGTTGTCATTATGCTTTCGTTTAAAGCTTAATTTTGACGATTACACCTAATCCCTTGATCTCAGTTGTTAAGTTTGACTAAATTAGTTGATTTGTTTATCTCGAAGCAAGTTTTTGAGTGTTTGCACTGAATTAATTTGTGTTCTTCTAGACAACCTTTGCTGTAGAGTATGAGATGGATCAGAGTGAGGCTCGCTTAAAGACAGATGTGAGTAAAAGTTTGAAAGAAATGTTGATGAAACACAGGGGAGGAGTTCTTGTATGCAGCTGCTGTTACAGCAAAAAGCGATGCAGGATCAACTCTGATTTTTTTTTTTCTTGCTTAGATTGCTCTGGGTGTGTTGGGTGGGGTGGCCGTGCTCTATTCCCTGCTGAAGACCATCAGCTGGAAGAGGAGGATTGCATCTTCCTTCATTGATCTGGAGGTCCTGTGCCTTTATCCTTTAATGTACTTCAGAACTATCTGTCTCTGTAACCACATGAAGTAATGTTGGTTTCTCCTGTCTTTCTTCAGACGATGGTGAAGTTTCTGTTGTTTTATGCTGGTGACCTGGCCAATGTTTTCTTTGCTGTCACTGTGGGAACTGGACTCTACTGGCTTATCTTTTACAAAGTATGTCTCATTCCCTTAAACAGCAGGTCTTTCTTTTATAGGATTATTTCTATTCTTGTGAGCTCTTTAATCAGAATCAGAATCAGAATCAGAATACTTTATTGATCCCTGGGGGAAATTATTTTTTGTTACAGTGCTCCATTTTAAACCAACATTAAGACAAGACAGACAATACGCTAACTAAGAATAGTACAATATATACATATATATATACATACATACATACATAAGTCACTTATAAATAAATATTTGGAAAAGAAACATGTGTAGTTGTAGCAGCAAACAGTGTGTTAAGTGGATGCGTTGTACAGGGAGATGGCCACAGGCAGGAATGATTTCCTGTGTCGTTCAGTGGTGCTTTTCGGTAATCTCAGTCTCTCACTGAACGAGCTCCTGTGACTGACCAACATGTCATGGAGTGGGTGGGAGGTGTTATCCAACATTGTCTTTATCTTGGACAGCATCCGCCTCTCCGACACCACCTTGAGGGAGTCCAGCTCCATCCCCACAACATTGCTGGCCTTACGGATCAGTTTATTAAGTCTGTTGGCATCTGCGACCCTCAGCCTGCTCCCCCAGCATGCAACAGCATAGAGGATCGCACTGGCCACAACAGACTCATAGAAAATCCTCAGCATTTTCTGGCAGATGTTGAAGGACCTCAGTCGCCTCAAAAAATAGAGACGACTCTGGCCCTTCCTGTAAAGTGCTGTGGTGTTTTTAGCCCAGTCCAGTTTATTGTCAATGTGTACTCCAAGGTATTTATAGTCCTCCACAATGTCAACACTGACCCCCTGGATTGAAACAGGGGTCAAGTGTTTCCTGGTCTTCCTGAAGTCCACGATCAGTTCCTTGGTCTTTGCCACGTTGAGCTGCAGATGATTCTGCTCACACCACGTGACAAAGGAGTCGACCACAGCCCGGTACTCTGTCTCATCATCCCTGCTGATGCATCCAACCACCGCAGAGTCATCAGAAAACTTCTGAAGATGGCAGGTCTCTGTGCAGTGGCTGAAGTCTGTGGTGTAGAGGGTGAAGAGGAAGGGGGAGAGGACAGTCCCCTGTGGTGCCCCTGTGTTGCTAATCACCTTGTCAGACACACACTGTGGGAGACGTACATATTGTGGTCTTCCTGTCAGGTAATCAACAATCCAGGACACCAGAGAAGCATCCACCTGCATCGCTGCTAACTTATCACCCAGGAGGGTCGGCCTGATGGTGTTGAAAGCACTGGAAAAGTCAAAAAACATGACCCTCACAGTGCTCGCCGGCTGGTCCAGATGGGTGTAGACACGATTGAGCAGGTAGATGATGGCGTCCTCTGTTCCGAGACGAGGCTGATAAGCGAACTGAAGGGGATCCAGATGTGGTCTTACTATGGGTCGCAGCTGGTCCAGGATGAGCCTTTCCAGGGTCTTCATGATGTGGGAGGTCAGTGCCACGGGCCTGTAATCCTGGGGGCCACTGGGACGAGGCGTCTTTGGTACAGGGACGAGGCATGATGTCTTCCACATCACCGGGACCCTCTGCAGACTCAGACTCAGCATAAACAGTTTATGAAAGACTCCACACAGCTGGGGGGGCACAGGCCTTGAGGACAAGGGGACTCACTCCGTCTGGTCCAGCAGACTTGCCTGAGTGAAGTCTCCTCATTTGCATCTCAACCTGGTATTGAGTGAAGGTGATGGGTGGGGGAGGGGTGTCAGGAATCTCACAGGAGGCAACATGTGAAGAGAGAGGCTGGCACAGTGGTGTGGCTCTGGATTCCAGGCTGACTGCAGGTGAGGTTGTGGGGGTGGGAGCAGACACTGTGGTGTCGAATCTATTGAAAAACAGATTCAACTCGTCGGCTCTATTCTCACCTCCCTCAGCTCCCCTGCTGTTGGTTGGCCTGAATCCAGTGATGGTCTTCATGCCCCTCCACACCTCTCTCATGCTGTTCTGCTGGAGTTTCCACTCCAGCTTCCTCCTGTAATTGTCCTTAGCCTCTCTGATCTTGTCCTTTAGTAACACCTGGACCTTCCTCACCTCCTCTTTGTTGCCCCCTCTGAAAGCCCTCTTCTTGTTGTTGAGGAGGGCTTTGATGTCCTTAGTCACCCACGGCTTGTTATTTGGGTAACAATGAACAGTCTGAGCTGGAACAATGGAGTCGGTGCAGAAAGTTATGTAGTCTGTGATACACTCAGTAAGCCCATTGATGTCCTCGGCGTGAGGCTCACAGAGTGTTTCCCAGTCGGTCACCTCGAAACAGCCCTGTAGTTCCGCTATTGCCTCCTCTGACCACCTCCTAACAGTCCTGGTGGTCACAGGTTCCCTCCTCACAATTGGCACATAGCGGGGGGTGAGGTGAATCAGGTTATGATCTGACCTACCAAGTGGGGGGAGGGAGGAGGAGCTGTATGCATCCTTGACGTTAGCATACAGTAAGTCTAAAGTTTTCTCTCCCCTGGTGGGACAGTCCACATATTGTTTGAATGTTGGTAGTGTATTGTCCAGTGATACATGGTTGAAGTCACCCGAGATCACAATAAAGGCACTCGGGTGCTGAGTCTGTAGCCGAGCTATGGCAGAGTGGATAGTGTCACATGCAGCTGTGGGGTTAGCAGAGGGGGGAACATAAACAGCCACCAAGATGACGTGAGAGAATTCCCTGGGTAAATAATACGGCCTGAGTCCAACAGCACACAGTTCAGTGTCCGGGCAACAAATCCTTTCTTTGATTGTTATGTTGGCAGGGTTACACCACCGGTTGTTAACTAAAACAGCAAGCCCACCTCCTTTACGCTTACCGCTAGCGATGCTGTCCCTGTCCGCCCGAACAGTGTGGAAGCCTTCCACGGAAGCATTCTCATCGGGAATGACCTGGTGCAGCCATGATTCGGTGAAACACATCAGGCTACACTCTCGGTATTCCCTCTGACTCCGTACCAGTGCTGAGAGCTCGTCGATTTTACTTGCCAACGATCGCACATTTCCCATCACGATAGACGGCAGACACGGTTTAAACCTCCTCCTCGCTTCGAGCCTCCGCTGTCTCACCGTCACCTTTTTTCTTCTCTTCTGTCCTTGACCTCTGCATCCCCGATGTGTTTTCCTCCAAATTTCAGCTGGTACTTCTGCGGGCACTTCTGCGGGCCTGGCCAGCGAGCCGGTGTTCCAGATCAACTGGCGTTTAGATCAACTGGCGTTGGTCGAACAGATGTGTGGCAGTCAGATAGTGTAAGAGATAGACAACGGAGGAAAATACAAGTCAGAAAAAAAAAAAGAATACGTATGAAAAAAGAGCTAAACTAAGAGAAAAGCAGGAGCGACTGTAACAGGCTGCACGCTGGTTGGCGCATGCGCACTAAAGAAATATGAATGTCAATGTCTCCTTTCTCTAGTTTTTTTTCCACTTCAGTCTTTTTGCATGGCTTTTAACAGCTTTTGTTTTCTTCTCTCCACTCTGTAGACATTAAAGGCAAGTTTTTTTCCTCCTCTACCTTTCCTTATCAGCACTGTTAATATTTAGATGTAGTGATTGCTGCTTTCTGGTACTTATTTGTGTCTGTGTCTGCTTAGGCCCAACAGTTTGTGTCAGTCCTGTTACCACTGCCGGCTCAGGAGGAGCAGTTTGTGACATACATCGGCTGCGCCTTTGCTCTAAAGGTTAGACACCAGCTGAGCAGATATAACAATGAGCAGTATCCTTGCTGAAAGCTAGATGGTATGCTTCAATCTGGAATACTGAAAATGTGTTATTTGGTGTGATTGTATCCAAGGCTGTCCAGTTTCTCCATAAGCTGGCCCTGCAGGTTACGGTTGATATATTTCTCATCGACTGGGAGAGGCCACGAACTAAAACTAATAGATCTGTGCCAGGTATCAACATGCTTACTTTTAGCTTCATAAGTGGTAAATGACTAGTTGCTTAAAATAATTATCCACATTGACTACTGTTTCAGTGAGTGGCGAATCAAAACATGACACCTCGCCAGTCAGCATCTGGAGGACTTACTTTGTGGCCAATGAATGGAATGAGATTCAGACAATCCGCAAGATCAGTCCGACTTTTCAGATCATGACTGTGCTTTTCTTCCTTGAGGTACATCTCCCACAATTATGGCCCTTTTGTTCATTTTTCAGCTTTTGCTACATCTCAAATTCTTGTTGCTGACATGCCATCCTGTCTTATCTAGGTGCTGGGCTTCTCAAACCTGGCCTTGAGGGACCCCTGGTCAAATTTACAGCGATCTCCCGAAGAATACACCCCCTCATACAGCCTGACACTGCGCTATGGTGTGGCAGCCTTGCTGTGGCTCTGCATTGGGCTTCTGCAGGTGCACAGCCTCCATTTGCTCACTTAACTTTTCTTTCCTTCACATCCATTCTCACCTCATTCTTTCCTAAGGTATCAGTGAAATGTACCCCTTTGAACCCCTTAAAAGATGTCCTTTAAACTCTACAGGTGATTTTCTTCACTGTGTTTTATGCACACTTTGTGGAGGACAAAATCCGTCAGTTTGTAGATCTCTGCTCAGTCAGTAATGTAAGTAGCGGGCATTGCATGAAGCCATTTTTTTCTGTCTTTATGGCCTGGATAAACATTTTTTTTGTGTTTGTTTCTGTGCAGATTTCTGTGTTTATCTTATCATATCGCTGCTTTGGATACTACATTCATGGCCGTTCGGTTCATGGACATGCAGATACAAACATGGAGGAGATGAACAACAATTTGAGAAGAGAAGCCGTATGTACCCCAACAGGCTTTTAGTCTACCTCTCACTAGTGTTTTCAGCTGACTTACATGCTTTTTTTTAATTTATTTTTTTAAGGAGTCACTGTGTGCTCAGAGGGGTTTACTCCCCAACACAGAAGTCCAGACCTTTCAGGTGTCTCTTACCAGCCGTCTGGGGATGCATTATAAAAAAATACAGGAATCAATCAGCAGGGTAAGTCCTGACCACAGTCATGTCTGCACCTCAGCTATGAATGTTCTGTTTAATGGTACTGTTAGTCTGCAGACTGATCAGTACAGCTGCCTATCCCTCTAATAAGAGAGTAAAAGTGTTTAAAGCAGTTGTCTGAACGGAACTTGTTAAACATATGTACTCTACCAGTAATGACAGACAGCCATGGAAAAGCTGCTCTGATGTTTACATTTATTTGGCTTCTTTTCTTTGCATCACAAATATCACTGCACAGTCTTGTAGTAGAAATTGGTATTACACAAATCATATAAAATGTGGTTCCCGGGGTTTAAAAGTGAAGCCAACACAGAAGTACTTTAAGCTTGCATTCTTTTGTAAGGCCACCAGGGGGTGACAGATGTGGTTGTAAAAAGTTTATGTAAAATAGACCCTCTGTTCAAATCTTCCTAAACACTTTCCTGTTCACTGTTAAGTTCTCAGTCACTGACTTCAGGTCATACTGACTAAAACATTCAGTCTGTTTTGTATCTTTGAGTCATTCTAAGTTTCAGGAAGGGTGTTTTAGCATTGACAGTGAGCTGGAAATGACAAGTCGTTAACCAATGAGCATCAGATTTAATAGTCAGACCCATCCCCACTCGCCACATCTGGTTTCAAAACACCAAGATGGCAACAGGACTCCCCAAACAAGTGGGCGACATCATGGTAGCTACACCCATGTTTTATACTGTCTGTGGTGTTGCACTAAACTATCACACGGACTAATTTTAGCTTCAGGTCTTGTCCTTGCAGTACAACTCATAAACATTTTGGATATGAAAATGTTTATGAGTGGGACGATCGTGGCTCAAGAGTTAGGAGTTCGCCTTGTAATCGGAAGGTTGCCGGTTCGAGCCCTGGCTCAGACAGTCTCGTCGTTGTGTCCTTAGGCAAGACACTTCACCCGTTGCCTATTGGTGGTGGTCAGAGTCCGGCAGCCTCGCCTCTGTCAGTGCGCCCCAGGGTGGCTGTGGCTACAACGTAGCTTGCCATCACCAGTGTGTGAATGTGTGTGTGAATGGGTGGATGACTGGATATGTAAAGTGCTTTGAGGTCCTTAGGGACTATTAAAAGCGCTATATAAATACAGGCCATTTACCATATGAAGTCAAAGCAGTGGTTTTCTTGGGGGGGTTTTCTCAGAGCTTTTATCAGTTTGGTAACTTTTATTCATAAGTGCCTTTAAAGGAGTTGATTGTGTCTTGTCCTCCAGAGGAACCAGCCATCACGACTAACAGACGCATCCACGCTCAGCTCGCTCGAGCCACACTTCAAAGCTTACCAAGCCATGAACCACTTCCTGGGATGTGTTATTGACCATGTTAGTACAAACACTCAAGAATAAACTCACTCAGCAAACTAAAAGCAGCAGAGTTTGATCTGACCTGATTCTAGTAGAACAGTTTGCTTATTTCTGTCTTATGTCGTATCATTTGAAAAGGCCCACTCTGACATGGACTACATAGTGAAGGACAAGCTGATGTTTGAGAGTGTCATAGGGATGGAGTTTCTTGAACCCACTGAGAAGAGCATCTTTTACAATGGTGATGGTCTGGGCCAGAGTACATTTCAGTTTGTTTGTCTCCACCTACGTGTGTGTACATGATGTCTGTTTGCACTTCTCGTGGCAGATGAGGCGCACACTTTTAGTAACGTGCTGTATTATGGAAACGAGGCCACACTGCTGATCTTTGACACCTTGTTCTTCTGTGTCGTCGACCTTGGATCCCAGAGCTTTTTGCTTGCAGCTGTGCTTACATACGTGCAGCAAGTGGTCAGTATTTGCTGTCCGTACTGCATGTTCTCAGCACCGCCTAAAAAGTACTCGCAGTAATCAACCTTCTCGTTCTTTACAGATATTTCGCTTTTTGCGTAACAGTTTGGGAAGGAAGAACCTCGCCAACAAGACTCTGGTGGATGAGAGGTTCCTAATTTAAAATTCGTTGCTAGATTGTTGATATCATCTTTGTTAATTAGCTGCATTTCTTTCACAGATGTTTACTATTTACAGATTCTGTCCTTTTTGCACTTATTTTAATAAGTGGTTCTGTAATAAGTGTTTTTTACTGCTGATTTTGATGTAAATATTCAAATTTTTTGACATATTTTTGATGATTAAATGTTTTTTATGACATGATAATCATCCTGTTTTTTATTAAATTTTATTATATTTTTTAGGTAAAGAATAGTAGCGTATCCGGTAGCTATATAAACAAAGGATGATGTACATGCTCATATTCTTATGAACCCAATATTATTTATAACACAATATATTTAACATCTCTGGGTATGTTGGTGGATTCTTGTTGACAGTAAGCAGCGCTATTACATGTCACCACTGGATTTTAGATGAATCAAACATGCTCATAGATTTAAAAAATCAGTCTCCTTATTTTATTCCATAAGAAATATGTGTTTGGGGGGGGGGGGATTGTTTTCTTTTGTTTATATATATATATATGTAAATCCAAACAGAATTTTAATTATATAGAGGAAGGTTCCTGACTGAAGCTAGAAAAACACTGGCCAGCATGAAAAAGTTATAATCTTTTATTTTTATTTCTCTCTGTCTTGGTTTTCTTTCTTGACTGTGTGCCTTTTAATGCAGATGCTTTACTGAAATATGTCTGGCTCTGTTACCTCAGGCATAGTGGGGAATGTTCTCATTGCCTTTTGCTGTTGCATATTCCAAATCCGGCACACTACCAGTGCACTGTTCATGCTACCATGGTATGGTATTGCATTAGTACACATGGTGTTACATCTGTGAAGACTCCATCAATGATGAGTGGTGTAACTCCTACAAAGAGGTTTGGTGCATTGAAAAAAAATTTGGGAAATATTTCAGCAAGGTAATGCTTAACTGCACTGCATGATTTACAGTATGGTGGTTCCATAGATTAACTGACTAACCTGGCCTGCCTGGATTCCAGACTTGTGAAGACATTAGAACACCTCCAAGCTGCTGAACTCAAGAAAAAATATTAATAATTTTCTTTCAATAGTACAGAAACTGGGCTCATTAATACACAAAGTGTTCTTAAAAGAAGAAGCATTGCAGTGCGGTGCTAAATAGACCGAATCCTTTTTTTTTTTTTTTAAACGTCTTGCTGACATCAAATTTAAATCCATCCATAGCCCAACCAAGGTAGCCCATCTGCTTCAAGTTTCAACATACCATAGATTATCATCTGCATACCTGCATAACGTGTGGTTTTTGAGTTACTGTTGTCTTCCTATCAGCTCAAACCGGACTGCCCAGTCTCCTGTGACATCAACAAGGCATTTTCACCTAGTGAACTGGATGTTTTCTGTTTTTCGGACCACTCGCTGTGAAACCCGGAGAAGTGTGGCACCAACCATTCTACTTTCAAAGTCACTTAAATCACTGTTCATCCCCACTCTGATGCTCCATTTGAACTTCAGCAGTTCGTTTTGATCATGTCTACATGTCTAAATGCATTGAGTTGCTGCCACTTGATTGCCTGAGTGGATATTTAGAAGGATAAGAGGAACAGATGTACTTAACAAATCTTCTTTTTTTTTCTGGTTTATTTTAAGACTCTTTTATTCTTCAAATGACAAATTGTAAATTCAGAAACAAAATAAAACATTATAAATGTACAGATTATAAAATTGTTTATTAAATTATAAAATTTACATATACTAAAAACTAAAAAGCGGATCGCTTTTCTTGGGTCACAGCAGTTCTGATCCTATCTAGAAGTGGGGCTTTAAAAAGCACATCCTGACTTTGTGCATGTGGTTATGCTTCTACGTGATCACGTCTGCTAGCCCTTAGCCAATCAGAGTTCACTCCACCGGGTGGCGCTCCCGAATGATACACAGAGGGGTCGGCGTTAAGCCATGAGCTCAAATAACTTCTTTACATCCGCTGGTTGAGGTAAGCCATAACTTTGCACCTCGTTTGAACTTTTCACTCTTGCAGGTTAAGATGCGTTGAAGTCCGGAGGATTTTTCCCGGGTGTAGTCGCGTCTTATGTAAGCAAACCGTATCCAGTTTGGTGGGTGTAACCTGGACACCACTAGCAGCCGTTAGCATGAATTTGGCTACTGTACCCATTTAACTAACCTTGTTTGACAGCTTTCCTGTTCCTATTTTATTGTCATGTTGTGGCTCTGAGACTACGCCTCCATGTTTTTAGTCGGTCTCCTCCAATACTGGCTGGTTGGTTTACAGACCTGCTTTGCAACTAGCAAGGAAAGGCTAGTGATGACAACAAACATGGCAACTTAGTTGCAGAGATCCAAGCTGGGACGGGCCCTCAGTGGTCTGTGTGCCTCACACATAGTTTGGGCTTTCTCCATATGGGGTCAGCCTGCAAGACGCCGTCACTGTAAGGAGTACGTTTTTACCCGAGCATCCATCACCTTTGTTGCTCCATCACTGTCCGCACACTTTAAGAGTTTTTCCACATTTTGATGGTCTGTAGATATAACAGGCGAAACATAGAGCGGAAACGTCTTTTTAGGAGCTGGTAATTTTATTTTTTACAGTTCTGACGCTATTTTACTTCCGTAATACAGGTCTTTTTCCCCCTTTCTTTTCTTTTTTAGACTAGTGGAAAGAAAACGCTCAAAGTACACATTTGCTTGTTTATTCTATTAAGGTTTGACTGCTGGAAGTGTATGCACACTGCCTTATTTGCATGTCTGGATATGTAGCTTCTTACCATTTTAAATACATAAAGGTATCTGACTGTTTTCAGAATCAGCTGAGGAAGTTTCATATCTGTTGGTTTCTCTTTTCACCCTGTTCTCGTGACTCGTCTTAAATTATTAAATGAGGGCAGATTTTATGAACAGTTGCAGTGAGGATCCGGTTTACTGGGTCATCCTGACCAGTCATTTAGATTCAAGAACTAAATGTCAGGGGCGAGTTACTGCCAGGGCTATTTTTAACAGTCAGTGTGCAGAGTTGCTGACCTATAGAGAAGAGTGCAGAGTACAACTCACGGCAGATGTCGTCTCCAGTGGCGCTATCTCTAATCCAGGTTTTTCTCAATACTTCAGGACAGAAATGGTTAAACCTCGTCAAACTATATAAACGAAACTAAAACACTTTCTATTATTCCTGAAGGAGGCTCTACACTGCCCCTATCTGAGATTATGGGACATAATCACTGTAACAATATCTTTGAGAGTTGACATTTCTTCTCTAAATATTCAACACAGTGTTCATGCAAATTTAATTTATGAATAAGAGCAATTTTGTTGAGAGTACACGCTCACCGGAGCTACTTTATTAGGTACACATTGCTAGTGCTGGTTTTGACCTCCTTTTTGCCTTCAGAACTGTCTTAACTCTTTGTGGCACAGATTCAACAAGGTGCCTGAAACATTTGTCAGAGATTTTGGTCCATATTGACACAGTGGCATTAGACTATTACTGCAGATTGGTCAGCTGCACATCTATGATCTGAATCTCTGGTTTCACCACATCAAAAATTGCTCAATTTGATTGAGATCTGTTGACTGTGAAGGCTATTTGAGTGCAGTGAACGTGGTGTGTTATCCTGCTGGAGGCAGCCATCAGAAGATGGTACGCTGTGGTCATAAAGGGATGCATATGATCAGCAACAATACTCGAGTAAGTTGAGGCGCTTTATCAATGTTCATGTGGTACTGAAGGGTCCAAAGTGTGCAAAAAAAAAGAAAAAAAAACATCCCCCACACCACAAGGATTAATACAAGGCACCATGAGTCTGTGTGAATTTTTCAGTTTCCTGTTACTAGCTGACAGAAGGGACACTTGGTGTGGTCTTCTGTTGTTGTAGCCCATCTGCTTCAAGGTTTGATATATTTCGTGCATGCAGAGATGCTCTTCTGCATACCTTAGTTATTATTTGAGTTACTGTTGCCTTCCGATAAGCTTAAAGCAGTCTGGTGATTCTCTACTGACCTCTGGCATTGATGCCTTTTCACCCACTTACTTTTTCACCTACTTTTTTCAGACCTTTGGCTGTAAGCCCTAGATATGTCTGTTTGGTAGAATCCCAGTAGATCTGTAGTTTCTGAAATACTCAAAACCATCCCTTTGGCACCATCAACCATGCCACATATAAAGTCACTAAAATCACCGTTTTTCCCCATTCTGATGCTTGTGAGTTGCTGCCATGTGATCGTCTGATTGAATAGTTGTACCTAATAAAGTGACCAGCCTCATAAATGTTTTTACTTCAAATTGAGGCTTTGTGGTCCTGCACTACTGTAACACATTATGCAGCAAGGACCTTCTGTTTGTCTCTCTTTCTCTATTGTTTCAAACTAGGGCTGCCACAAACGATTATTTTGATAGTCGACTAGTCACAGATTATTTTTGAAAAGAGTATTTTCTGAAAACAGCTGAGATTTGTGCTAATAAGAGGTGAAAAGGCTGAAAGTTTTTCAGAAGAGGTTAATTAAGCAGAATTTGGGCAGAAAAGAGGTGAAAATTCTGCTGAAAAGAGTTCAATTAGCAGAATTTCTGCTGAAAAGAGTTAAAAAAGTTTAACTGTTAACTGAAAGAAATGTTGCCATAAGCGGGATTTGAACCCGGACCTCCCAGTCTGAGAACGGATGCTCATCTCACTGAGCTAGAACACAGGTCATCCTGGCAAGGAAAATCAGTGAGGCCACTGATAATATGGCAGAAATGGGCAAAAAATATTGCAAAAAAATTCAATATCTCAAAAAGTATAGAAGTTATGAGCACCAAAAGTCATAGCCCGCATTAGCAGAAATAGCAGAATTTTTTAAAAGTTTGAATGGCGAAAATCGGATAAAAACTGTGGGAGTCGTTAAGTGCCAAAAAGTGTACGGAAGCAACTAGAATATAGTGGAATAAATAGAAACAGGAACTCAATAGTGTGGATGCCCTTTGAGGGCATCCACACAATAAGAGTAATATCAAAACTAACTAGCTGCTGCCATTGTTGGAAACTGAGCTGGGCTGCGCTATGAATTCTGGGCAGCGCTGCCATCTTCTGTTTCAGTCCGTTATTACACTCTTAAATTCAGTCGTAAACGATTTTGATTGTCGACGTAATTGTGACTAGTCGACTAATTGTGGCAGCCCTATTTCAAACAATGAAGGACTTGTTCATCCAGTATGTAGTTGGTCAGCATGCTGTGTGTTTAAGCGCTAAAGAAATGGCGATACAAAGATCACAACTATTTAAAGATCCCCTCCTCAACACAACTATTCCTGAGCACAGAAGTAGGGCTGCTCAATTAATCGAATTTTAATCACGATTACGATCTGGGCTTTCAACGATCATTAAAAATGACTGAGCCGATTATTAGCCCCTCCCTCATTTATCCGCGACACCTTAAAGGCCGGTCCGTGAAAATATTGTCGGGCATAAACCGGTCTGTGGCGCAAAAAAGGTTGGAGACCGCTGATTAAGAGGACCCGAGGGAAGCTCGGAAAGCTAAGCAGAAGTTATTTGGAGAGGAGAGTGACTGCCGTTGGTTGAAAAGAGAGGTAAAAAAAAAAAAAAACTTCAGTGGTGTTGCACACTATTTTATATTATTTTTTAAAGTCATTGTTAACCCTTTAGATCCGGTCAGAGCAGCACGCTCCGTTTTGTGTAACTACTTTTAAATCCCTGTAGAATCTGAACCATGTAAGCTAGCGCAATAATTTGTTTTGCATATGAAACCGGAGGAGTTGTACTTACAACTTATGCCATCAGCTTGTCCTCGGTCACGGTTTCCTTCCACATAAAGCTTTGCAAAAATTGCATAAAAAGCGCTTGCAGGAACAAAAACATAATATTCCAGAAACACGCTTTGCCGATCCGATCAGCTGTTCATAACACTTCCCACAGTGAAACAGATGTCAGCGCGAACTGTCGCATGTCCGCTATTTCCTGGCCGAAACCGGAAGTGACGTCATTTTCGCGGAAATGTAGTTTTTTACTTGTAGACCTTAAAAACCTCTACTGGTCATGTTTGACTTTTCTGAATAGTTTCTGGGATGCTTTGAACTCGAATTGCACTGCTGGAAATAGTTTATTTTGATGCACGTGCTGTTTTCTTTGCAAATTTGCATCATAGGATTGTTTTTTTTGTTTTACCTGCAGTGTATATAAAAATTGGTGTATCTCCAAAATAAAACTATGAAGACACTCAAAATAAATTTCCTGTTGTTGTAAACTATTTTTTGCAACTTTTTTGTATTTAAAGTTTTGAAGGATAAGCCTCTTAAATTTCTCCAAGTAGAAATATATGTAAAAAAACAAAACAAAAACGATTTTCAATTTTTTTGTAGTTTATTGCACTTTTTTGCAATTAATGTAGTTACTATGGACTTAATGCATACATATTATTAAAATATGGGCTATAACAGTTATTTAGCAACTTGAAATGCTCCCACAAATGGCACTACAACATGTAAAAAAATAATATAAGCTCTGGCGGACTTGGTTCTATAGTAGGTCTTAAAGGGTTAAATAAATATCGTCAAATAATCGCGATCTCAATTTCAGTGAAAATAATCGTGATTATCATTTTTGCCATAATCGAGCAGCCCTACACAGAAGTATTGAAATTCATGTATTTTTTTACTGCATCATCTTTACATGGATCCCTTACTTTGACCTATTCTGTTTCACAGTAATGTTGGGCTCCATAAAGTTTCCAGTACAGCAAGCAGTCAATCAACAGCCCAACATTTAACCAGCGAACTGATTTAATCTGAATTGCCCACAGGCAAAATATGTGAATGGTCACTGCAGGAGTCAGGTTTAAAGGATTTGTCTGAACATTAACTTTCAAGTATCATGTCGGCAGTTACTATGGAAAAACTGTTTTTACGTTATTCTGTCATAAAGCTTACGACCAGCTGCAAAATCTCGTCACATCATCCCAGTTTGTTTGCACAGTGTTTGCTTAATGGTCTATGCCAGGGACACTCTGCCCCTCTGCTGATGAATGCAGCTTAAAGAAAAGGACCTCCATCTGCTGCTCTCTGACCGCTGTACCTCTTCAATAGGTGTGGTTACATCAGCACTGCAGAGTGTGTGTGTGTGTGTGCGCGCCTGCCTGCCTGCCTGCAGGGTACCGTCAGCCATGCCTGTGACATCTCAGCTGCTCAGGGCTTTGCCTCGCTCCAAGGTCTTGGCCTCCAGTCTGTTACCATGCCAACAACACCAGTCCCAGTTTGGGCCTGTAGCTCACCTACCTGCCTCAAGAAAGTCGGCTCACATGTGGCAACGACGCCAGCCATCAAGAAGTTACCAGACATCCTCAGTTCTCCACAGCTACATCCTCACCCCTCCGCAGGTCAACTCCATTCTCAAAGCCAACGAGTACAGCTTTAAGGTTTGTTGGGTTGTAGATAAAATGCATTTTGCCATCCGTAGTAGCATTGCTGTAGTTTACTATTCATGCTGTAATCCCAGGTGCCAGAGTTTGATGGGAAAAATGTGTCTTCGGTGATGGGTTTCGAAAGTAATCAGCTGCCAGCCAACGCTCCCATCGAAGATCGCCGCAGCGCAGCCACGTGCCTGCAGACGCGAGGGATGCTGCTCGGCGTGTTTGACGGCCACGCTGGCTGCGCCTGTGCACAGGTAAACTGGGACACTTAGCCTGCGTGTCATTTTAACTGGTTATCTTACTTTTCTCCAGCAGCGTAGCTTGGACTCAAACTCAAACCTTACTACTTTTTTCTTTCTTGTTTTTCTTGGCAGACCCTCATTTTCTTCATCAAACTTTATCCAGAAAGTTGATTATTTAGCTCGTATTGAATTGAATATTGAAAGAAAATGCTCAGACATGTCAGATTGAGTAAAAAACCTCATAATTGTCGATAATTTGTGGTCTATTTTTCCTCAGTGACATTTATTGTCACTAGCTCTGACACAGTTATCCTGCATAGCATTTTAACTGATTAGCTTTCTTTGCTCTAAAGGCGTAGCTTGCAAATCCAAACGATTGTGATTGAATTTTTTTTTGGTGCAATCTGCAAACTATCCATCCATCCATTCGCTTCTGCTTCTCCTTTTCAGGGTCGCGGGGGGCGCTGGAGCCTATCCCAGCTTGAATTTTTTTTGGTGCAATCTGCAAACTAACAATGTGTAAATATTTCATTTTGTGCAAATATTTGAAAGGCTGCACAGCTGTTGGGGCACGATGCACCTTTCTGTGTTATGTTTGCCACTGTGTGTCTTTATGCAATTGTACTGTTTCCTGTGCAACAAACTCTTCTCTGCAGGCGCTGAGTGAGCGGTTGTTTTACTACATAGCAGTGTCACTGCTGCCCCACAACACTCTGTGTGAGCTTGAGGCAGCGGTGGAGGCCGGCAGGGCTCTTAGTCCCATCTTGCAGTGGCACAAACACCCCAACGACTACTTCAGTAGGGAGGCTCAGAGGCTCTACTTCAACAGCCTTCGAACCTACTGGCAGGAATTAATCGATCTAACCAGGTGAGGAATGTGAAAGTCAGCAGAGTACACACTTCTACGTCTAAAGGCCACTGTGTTAAAAAACAAAGAAACAAACAAAGAACCCCCCCCACCCCGGGCGTTTTGTATTAAAATGAGAGCAATTCGTTTCTCAAACTTTCTCAAGCAGCCTCTGCTGGACTCAGCTCAGCGTTTGCCTCACAAATGTGTGTTCATTGCCTGGGTTTTCACTGGGTACGTCTAATCAGATCATCACACAGCAGCAGCTAAGTGCATTTAGGCTTGTAGACATGGTCAAGACGACCGCCCAGTGGTGTCAGCTAGTAACAGAAAACTGAGGATGCAGTTTGCATGGGTTCACCAAAACTGGACAAAAGAAGCTTTCCTTGTCTGATGAGTCTCAAATTCTGCTGTGACATTTTGGATGACAGGGTCTGAATTTGGTGTAAACAACATGAAAGCACAGATCCATCCTGCTGTGCATCAGCGGTTCAGGCTGCTGGTGGTGTAATAGTATAGGGGAAATGTTCTTGGCACAGTTTGGGCCCCCTTAGCATAAACATCATTTTGCAGCCTACCCGAGGAGTCGTAGTGGCCTGCATCTTCTGTTGTCTTCAAGGTGTACCTAATAAAATGTCCAGTTAATGTATGATGTTTACAAATGCATTCTTTGTCTTTTGGCCTTTCCAGTATGTCAAAAGCATTAGTAGACCGTCATCTGTTCTGATTCACAGAAGTGTAATTTTTCTCCCCAGTGTTTGGCCTTGGCAAACATTTCCTTCTTTCTCATTTTATTTTCATCTTTACCTGGTAGCAGCACACCCACACCAACATAGGCCGGTGTGTTGTTTTCCAGTAGTGCTGTTTTTGGTCTCTGTTCTCGACCTGTGCCTCCTGCTTTTATCCGATTCACTCAAGTGTTCTCCCTGTTTTCAGCCCAGGTGACGTTCCAGACACCCGCGAGGCGTTGCTGAATGCCTTCAAGAGGCTCGACAATGATATTTCACTGGAAGCTCAGGTATGAACTGTAAAAAATCCAAGGTGTGCCTTGTGAACATGCTAATACAGTTTGGTGTGACTAGTTTATGTTCCAAGTTTTACTTTAAGGAGGCAAACTTAGGAGCTCTGAATTAACTCCCAAGTGAGACCCTGAGTGTCATCGACTCATTTTATCATTAGAGTAATTTCTGGCCTTTTATCATCTCCCTGATTTACTTTCCATGTCTGACATTATTTCAGCTTCATTATGAAACTTGCAGTGGTTATTATTGCAGTTGTAGCCCAGGGCAGTCCTCCTCATAGTGTGCCCGCATGCAGTGTAAGCTGATATTGGCTGAGCACAAATTCAGAATATCACGGACATGTTAGCCTGATTTAAATTGTGCCAAGACTTGAGTTCAGTTTGACACATTAAGCCACATATTGAATAACATTTCTCCACAGCAGCAATGCCAAAAAATGTGAGCATCCAAATTTAAACTTTTCTGGCTCAAAGGGGAGCTTGTGTGTCAGTGCCTGCCTGTCTAGTAAGCACAGTCCTTTCCTGCTTTATTTTGCTCTGCAGGTTGGAGACCCAAATGCTTTTTTGCACTACTGGGTTCTGAGAGTGGCCTTTTCTGGAGCAACAGCCTGTGTGGCTCACATTGATGGACCAGACCTGTATGAACAATAAATACATGGTTTAATGCATTATAGCAACATTAAAGGGATGAAATAGATTTTTTTGTAACGTTGTCTCTTTGTTTCTGAAGCTTTATAGCCAATGCAGGAGATGCTCGGGCAGTTTTGGGTGTCCAAGAAGAGGATGGTTCATTCAGCGCTCACACATTCTCCAATGACCATAACGCCCAGAATGAGAGCGAGGTGGCTCGGATACGGAGCGAACACCCTCCATCAGAGAGAAAAACGGTCATCCGTCAGGTACTGCACTCGTTAATCTGCTCACTGTGATTGTGTTTACAACCTTTATTAAAACCTCGCCACCATATTTTTCTTCTTTGTCAGGAGCGGCTGCTCGGCTTGCTCATGCCTTTCCGTGCGTTCGGGGATGTGAAGTTCAAGTGGAGCATTGAGCTGCAGAAGCGCGTCTTGGAGTCCGGACCTGATCAGCTTCACGAAAATGAGCATACCAAGTTTATCCCCCCGAACTATCACACCCCTCCTTACTTGACCGCTGAGCCCGAGATCACGTATCACAAGCTGAGGCCACAGGATCGCTTCCTGGTAAGATGCAGCGGCGGTGCTGTCACCCATCCATCCATTCTCTTTTGCTTATCCAGTTCAGGAGCTGGAGCCTATGCCAGCTGTCACAGGATCCCGGCCTGTCAGTTAACCTAACCCCCGCTGCTGTGTCATACAAAATACATACAATGTGTTTTACATCAGGACATTTATTTCCTGGCAGTCTTATCGTTTTTCCACATCTGTCCCAAAAATATACTGCCCTTCAACATTTTGAAAACTTGTATGTCTACAGTCATGATGATCAATGCAACATCATCCCCATTCTTAATAAAGCTCTCATTCTTCACTGGTTAAAGGGCCCAGCATTAGTTGATTTAAAGCCCCGCATAAATCCGAGACGTAGGAACTGATCCAAAGAGTTGACACCTGGACATTTATTCTATTTATAAAATTAAACACATTATGGATCTGGGGTCTATATTTTATGTCAATAGGCTGAATAATGTCAGATTTTATGAGTCACATCTAATTAACTCTGAGAACTGAATAATGTGCTCTGAATCCTGATGTTTGTACCATTGTTCTCCTCAAAGTAGGCATCCATCCTCCAGATGTACCTTTTTTTCATTGCATGTAAAAGTGGGCTGTGCTATTTATTTAATTAAAAAGAAAGCTCTTCTTTTGAGGAAATATCTAGCTAATGCATGCTGTGTGACCTTTTCAAACAAAGGCTGTATTTATGAAGAAATAATTAGGTTTAGATGACTTCTTCTCAGTGCCAGTATTTTCCCAAGCGAATGAATAATGTTAGCTACAGCTCCCATGCCGGCTTCAGTTACTACACTTGAATGTTTTCTGACTTACAGTTGTGGTTTTAAGTGTAAATACATTCATCATGGGCATGAATCTCATTGTGATTTTGGTCTTTTAATGATTTCTTTCGGTAGATTATATATACAATTATATGACTCTTCTCTCGGCAGGTGATTGGCTCTGATGGCCTTTGGGAGACCCTCCACAGGCAGGAAGTGATTCGTATCGTCGGGGAGTATTTGACTGGGGTCCACCAGCATCAGCCGCTCAAAGTCGGAGGATACAGGGTGACCTTAGGACAAATGCAGGGGCTGCTCGAGGAGCGAAAGGCTCGTGCGTCCTCAGCATTTGAAGATCAGAATGCCGCCACCCACCTGATGCGCCACGCGGTGGGAAACAACGAGTTTGGCACAGTGGACCACGAGAGGCTGTCAAAGATGCTGTCACTGCCCGAGGAGCTGGCTCGCATGTACCGCGATGACATCACCATCATCATCACGCAGTTTAACCCTCATGTGATTGGAGCACAGAGACAGGAAGGCCAGTCATGAGCTGCTCATTAGCCATGTAACACTGATCACACACACACAGCAGATCTGTATCTAAGCACACCGAGGACAAACCGGCCATATTCAGTATCTGTCCACCGGTAAATATCATTGTTTTAACACTATATAAAGAGTGTTATTTGTCTGTATGCAGTGCTGCGGTTTCTTATTAAGATGTCAGCTAAAAACTGGATGACGTTTCTTATAACGTGTTATTTATGCTGCCGCTCGTTGCCATTTTCGTGTACACTTCTCTTTGTAATAAGACACTGTTACAAACTGAAAATCTAGAAACTTCCAAAAAGGGTAAAGGACGTGGGAGTGGCTTAAAAAGCAATGAGGCTTTTAGCAACAGGGCTGACTCCACCTGTTGTTCTATTATGGATTTTAAATAGGCTGTGCCCCGACTGTAGCGTGCTCTCGTTTTCGGCTACAAGCAGGATGCAGTCATTTCTCTTTGTAGTTTGTTTCTGAGGGACTGTTGTTACGACCTGGGCTGATTCATTGACTTGTTTTTACCCTGTGACATTGTATGAGATGTTCTTGGTGAATCTAAACACAGATGCTTTGTTCTGTGTTTACAGTGAGATCTACTCCACTGATTTCAGAGTGTTAAGGTGTTCACATTGATGTCCACGTCCAATGTGGAGGTAAATACTCTAGAATGTAGGCTACAAGCCAACTCTTAAACCTCATACGGCTCAAAATAAAGTTGAGGGCTCACAGTTTAAGTTAGAGGGAAGTCATTCTGTTACACAGAGAAACTAGGGAGGAAGGAGTTGTAGTTTGAGTGCTCGCTGCTCGCATTAAAGGCTTAACTTGGGAAGAAGAGATGTTTTTTCATCCTTAAGGTCACAAACTGGAAAGGTCAGGAGCTGGTGACATAAGTGATCGTTTTCACTTTGAATCCAGTGTACTTTCACACAGAGCAATGACAAAAGCACCTCACTGAAGATCTGAGCTGTATGAGTACACTGATATTTACCTGTCTACTAACAAATGGAGTTATTCTCCATATGTAATGCTGCTTTGTATCCCTGATAATAGAGGATCAAAGTCAGACTTCCTGTTAATGTGCACCTTAATGCACACACTGACCTTGTTTGTTTGTTTTTTTTGTTTGTTTTTTTACCTTGAGTTTCTTTTCCAAATATTGAAGGGTTAAAAACCATATACATATGACAGGTCATTTATAGTGTAACAGGTTGTTGCAGATTGGAAGTTTATCATTCATGTGATTAATAAGAATCAAAGCAGCAAACCAACCCCTCCTGTTACTTAGAAATCAGGGTTGTGGTTGTTGAATGAGCAGAATGTACATTTGAAAGAAGCTGTTTGAATAGTAAATATTATTTATTCAGCTTTTGGAGTATGTGACACATCATTTCTGTTGTATGTATAAATTTTAACTTATGTGGGTTGAGTTTTGTATATGGAATGCTTTAATAAAACGCCAAATACAGAAATCCTGGTACTGTTCGGTTTGTTTTGGGTTATACAAAGAAGGCCACCAGAATAGTGCTTCAGCCAGGAAGGTTCTGACCTTCAAACACCTGGAAGGTCAGTGTGCCTCAGGTGTGTCGTCACTATACACACAGGTAGGTTAAATGTTACATGTGGCGCAGTGCTCATGGGACAGTTGGAGCTTTACTGTGTTTGCTGCCACTAGGTGGTGCTGTTGCGCCAAACAGGCCAAGTGTCAAAAAGAGGCCAGAGGAGGTTTAACTACAACACAAACCTGTCGCTATGCTGTCGTCGGAGATTTGTGCTACAGCTGTGTCCTATAAGTTAACAGATGCACTTGGGCCAGCTTCAGTAGAGACACCAGTTCAACTGCTCGTTAATGCAAATATTGATGAATCAGCAACTTCATTGCATTTAGGCATGTAGACACATCAGGGTGCTCTGCTGTAGTTGAAACGGAGCAACTGAATGATTTTAACTCTTTATGAACCCAGCAAAGTTGTTGGTTCCTGATGGGCTGGTTTGAGTATTTAAGTTCAGTATTTCTGAGTGCCATGAATAATTAAAGCTGCTCCGAAGCAAAAGAAGCTTCAATCTGGTATTACCAAGCTGGACCTAATGAAGTGACCGGTGAGCAATGCAGCATTCAGATGCAAAAGTCAAAAATATCTTCTTTTTTTTTTTGTAGCTTGTGATTAAAATAAATCAAAATTTTAATCTTTCTTCTGATTTTTTTTTTTTTTCCCCCCACTCCTTTCACATGGAGAAGATCAACATATTAAAAGAGGATTGTAGTAATGATTTTATAAAATCTTTATTTGTATAAATCTGCATTTTACTTGCTTTTAGTTAATCCTTTAAAAGATCCTTGAACACACAAGCACAAGCTAACACAGCAGCCTTGTAAAGTTGTTACTACACTGGATGCACCATAAAACGATTTCAGCGTTTTTAAGACTTGGAATGATAATGACCCCGCCTCCAGGGTACAACAGGCTGTGTGACTGGGTCGTGAACATTGCAGCATGGCTTGTGTCATCAAACCCTGATGTACAATTGTCCAGGAGCAGCTGTTGCTCTCACCCCCAGGTTCTGCCAGAGAGGTTTCTTCCTGTTAAAAGGGAGTTTTTCCTTCCCACTGTCACCAAGTGCTTACTCACATGGAGTCATCTGATTGTGTGTGTCTGATCTGTCTTTACCTTTCAATATAAAGGACTTTGAGGAGACTTGTTCTGAACTGGTGTTTCAACTGAATTGCTATGTCACAAAGAGTCAGTGAGAGATGAATGCCTTACTGTATAAGCATTTTATTTCATTGTTGCGCTCACACTCAGTGGGTGTCTGGAAGAACTCGTGTGCATAGGTGACATTAGCCACTTTACTGGAAATAAACACCTCTGCGTATTTTGGTCAGTCACACACGTTGCTTCCGCTGCTCCAAGGACGTTATTTCCAGATTAGTGTGTAAATGATGAGTGAGTGCCTTTGTTTTACGGAAATTATAATGCAAATCACCCTTCATAATAAAACTGACTCACCAGAGTGCAGTATTACAACAGAGGCAAGCAATTAAATCAATCCTATCCAGCGCTAAGAGTGGCAACAGCTTCACTTATAATCTTTATGCATTTGTTGTCATGGAGCTAGATTAGCAATGAATGAAATTTTGAAGCAGGAAGCAGGTGAACTTCTGTTCGGGGCTTGTAAAGAAATAAAGGAGAAACTTGCACTTACATATGTATGTATGGAATACCCACACAGACATTTTTATTAACTTCTTTGGCAGCAGATATTCATACTTTGCGGTACTTTGAATGTTTTCATACACATATAGTTGATTTATTAGACAGCTGGCATCATACTAAAGTTGATTTTATGTTTGATTTAGGCTTATGGAATACATGTGCAGTACAAATAAGCTGATTTAAGCGGGAACACATCAATATAATTCTTCTATATTAGGGGAAAAGGCTCCTCTTGTAGAGTAGGGACTTTAACATGTGTGTGGGTGGGTGTGTGCTGATGGTGAGGCTTGATATCCAGAGGTGGTCATCATAATTCACACCGTTAGGTCCAACTGTCTGCCCCTCCACCTCGTCTCCTCTGTACCTCAACATTTGAACTTCTCCCCCCAGCTCTGTATGAGTGTGTGTGTTTGTGTGTGAGCCATGTGTGTGTATGTTGTGGAAAGTGTTGCTGGGATACCGACAAGGAGAGAGTGCAGACATAAACACTGAAAAGGGTCCACGCCAAGTTCATCCTCATCAGCATGAAAGATGAAGCTCAGCCCACTCCCCCGTTTGGATTTTGGTATCTGCAACAGGCTGTTCGATGACTCACACACACAAAAACATGGCACATGGATCGGAGGGATACAATATTCATGGCAGCACATGTGATCCCCACCTTCAGCTCTCACATGTAAGTATTGTGCTTGTTTGGACCACTTTGTGTTGCATAAAAGCTAAAAAAGAAATCATGCCATGCCCCTTTCAGCACCGTCAACAATCTGCGTCTCCCACTGACAAAGAGATGAGTCAGAGCATCGCTCTCTGAGGCAGCATCGTGGCCTTGACTGCTCAGCGGCAGATGAGCAGGAAGGAGGATGGGGGACGCAACAGTACAAGCAGAGCAATCCCAACCCCGGGCTTCCACAGGACAGAGATACTGTATAGCACACATACTGTACCTTACGTCACCCATCACCTGCTGCACCACATGTCTGCCCTGATGTGTAGGGGGAAAAAAACGATGCCGTGAAAACCAAAGTGGTCCCCAGTTTTTGTCGTTTATTGAGAAACAGTAAACGAACTTTACAAAAAAAACAAAAAAAACAACAAAGTTGTTCGTGACACAAGTGATCTGTTTGAGTTTGATGTTAAACAACGTTTAATGGTTAGCTGTTACAGTCAAGGTAGAGAAGAGAGTAACACACAAAGTGTCTGGGCCCAAAAAATATATATAATTAAATGGTGGGAGATGATGAAATAGCTAATGAACTGGCCAGAGTCTGGCAGTGAAATCATAATATATTTATTCAACAAATGAGTGATTAGCATGGGACCACCTAACAGATTAATTAAGGGATGCACAGCATTTGTTAATAATGTTCATGTTGTAAATATAATAAAATAAGCTAAAGTAGATGTGCGAGGACTCATTTGAGTTTCAGGCCTGGAGTATTTTACCACAGATATTTTATGGGTCAGTGTACCTGTCCTATCTTATTTAATAGGCAGGTGAGAATTTAAATCTAAATAATCCCAAGTTGTGTGTGTAGTCTAGTCTGGTTTTAAGAATCTAAGTTATAATTAAGATAAGGACCGAGCAGGAAGACTGGTTTAAGGCTCTGGTTGGAGAATTTTCCTCCTATCTCAAACATTGTACACACTGTTGATCTCTTGGAGGCTAATTTCTGATTTGTGTTACTGGCACATATAAATAAGAGACTCGGAAACCATCTGCATCGTGTCTACATCATGGCATTGCTCTCGTCCCCTTTGGCCTGGGCTTTTCTTTGGCTCTTTTTGTTGATGCGTTTGATCACTACAACGAACACGATAACTGCGAAAGGAGGAGACATAAAACAGAAGTCAGTCACTGGAACACAAAACTTCACACTGACACTGTTGGACAGTCTAACGGTTTGTGTGAAACTTGGTTTTATCAGATAACAGATTTATTTTGGGGTTTGTTAGAATTACCGCAGAATCCCAGAATGCCAGCCAGGATCCCAATGGTGGGTCCCATTCCATAACTGAGCGCCGCTCCTTCTGGTGCAATGTAGCAGTAGCCCAGCTCTGTGCAGTTACATACTTTCACTGTGAAGGAGACAAAATGGAAAGTAAAGTATGACGGGCCAGCTGATTACACTAAAATATCCTCAACTTTTCCTTATTTTGTTCCTAACTTTTAGCTTTCTATCAGCAGCCTATGATGAACTGGGTGATTTACTGGATACAGCACTAAACTGGGCACTGATGCAGATAATCAGTTATGGTAAAAAGAAAAAACACCCAGATTAAACTCTAAATTAAGATTTTAGAAATCAGGAAATAATAAAAAAAAGACTATACATGTCTCATTTAGCATGTTAAATGTAAAAGTAAAAGAAGTGTGGCTTGTTTGGAAGGGCTTTCACACACTCTTTCTGCATTTTGGTGTAGATTATGTGGAATAATTAATGAACATGTTGCGTGATTTTGGATTTTCCTGATTTTTTTTTAAAACCTTATAAGAACTATATTTTTTTATTATGTCCTGGTGTGTAAAACATTAGAAGGGATGCCTTTCTTGCCGTGACTGTAGAATATTGCCAGAAGTAAGGCTTACAAATGTGACTCACCCTCAAATGCCTGTGGGACTCCCACACCTGCTTTGTCTTTAACGGTAATGGGAAGTGAGAAGGTTTTATCTTGAGTTGGTGGTTTCTTCAGTTTCAGTTCAGCTGTTGTATCTGTGTGACACACAAAGAAAAACACATAAAATGTTCTAAGCTGAACACAGAAACGTGCATCTTTACATCTTAGTTTGATGTTTTTCGTTTTACATTACAGATGTAAGCGTACCGTCAACTTGGTTCAGCTCCCAGTTGGGAGATTTCCCGGTTTTGGTGCCAAAGCTGAAAGTGAACGGCTGGGAGAAAGGGTCGCTGTCTGAGTCTTCGGCCTTTATGAGAACAGGTTTGGGATTCTTCATGCAGATGAAGGCCTGGGTCTCCATCAGTTTGGGGACGTTGTCGTTCACGTCCAACAGCCTTACATGCAGGTCACGCTCAGTGGCCTTCTCCGGGTTGGCTTCAGAGGGAATATCAGAGAGTATGAAAAATGTGGTCTCACCCACAAGTAGTTTGTTTTATAAAGGCGAGCAGCGGTCAGTATTTAATGGTCAAAAGCCTTAAACACATGAAGATCTACAGGAGCTTCTGAAAGGTAATGAAAGTGTTTGTATGCAGATGTTTCTTATTGTGTTTCAAACTATTTTAGCCGATATGTCTCACACTGTGTGGCCTATAAAGGAAAAGCTGTAGAGCAGTGTCTTCTCTCACCCTTTTCGAAGGCAGTGACAGTGACTTTGAACGAGTCCACCTTCTCTCTGTCCAGTTTTTCTTTGGTCCTGATCTCTCCTGTGGCAGCATCCAACTCCAGCCAGCCTTGAGTGTCACCGTCCAGCTTATATCTGCACACAAACACAATCATCAATCATCGGTCTGGCACAGTCAATGATGAAGCGCACACTGAGCTGGTGGCCAGGGGAAACATCGGTAGTCAAAACGAATCAATGGTCTGTTTTCTGTACATGTGGTAGTCAGAGAAGAGGATAATTCAAACTAGCAGTCAGTGCTCAACAAGGCCAAAGCCATCAATGCGCTGCATGTGGTGTATCCAGCCACTTCATGCATCAGCTAAGAGGAAGATTAGGATCAGTTAAGGAAAAACAGTTTTGAAAAGCAATGCACTGTGTGAAAGAAGTGAAACTTTGTTTTTTAGACCACGCTTTGTGGAGGAAGTTTATTAAAGTAAAGTCAGGAATTCTCTCAGCTGCTTCCGTTCTACAAAGTTTCACAAAACTGAAATATACACTATATTACCAAAGGTATTCACTCATCCATCCAAATAATTGAATTCAGGTGTTCCGATCACTTCCGTGGCCACGGGTATAAAATCAAGCACTGACTGCATGAAAACTGTTTCTACAAACATTTTTGAAAGAGTGGGTCGCTCTCAGGAGTTCAGTGAATTCCAGCGTGGTACCGTGCTAAGATCCTACTACCAAATTTCCTTACTACCAAATATTCCACAGTCAGCTGTTAGTGGTATTAAATAAAAGTTGGGAATAAGAGCAATCCAATTACAGAGCCAGGACAGACGATGTTGAGGTGCATAGTGCACATTGTTCACCAACTTTCTGCAGAGTTAGTTGCAGACCCCCAAACTTCATGTGGCCTTCAGATTATCTCAAGAACAGTGCAAAGAGAGCTTCGTGTAATGGATTTGGCAGTGCCCAAAAGAACAGTACTTGTCTGATTGCATTGGGCCAACGTGTGAGCTGTTTTGCAGGAGTTGCGCTTTTAGTTCTAATGAAGGAACTTTTAATGCTTCAGCATACCAACACATTTTGAACAATTTCATGCTCCCAACTTTGTGGGAACAGTTTGGGGATGGCCCTGTCCTGTTCCAAAATGGTTGCACACCAGTACACAAAGCGAGGTCCATAAAGATGTGGATGAGTGAGGCTGGTGTGGAAGAACTTGACTGGCCTGCACAGTCCTGACTTCAACCTGATGCCAAGAACACCTTTGGGGTGAATTACAGTGGAAACTGTGAGGCAGGCCTTCTTATCCAAAATCAGTGTCTGACCTCACAAATTCCCTGTAAACACTTGTTTCCAAGACAAGCTAAAGCTGTTACAGCTGCAAAGGGTGGGCTGACATCATATTAAACCCTATCAATTAAGAATGGGATGTCACTCAAGTTCATTTGAGTATGACGGCTGATAAGTGAATACTTTTGGGAATACAGTGTAATTGTAACAACAAAAAAAATTGCAACACAAGTTTTGACTTAAAATGTTACACATACCTTAACCCCTGGCATTAGGTAGAGGGGCATTACCCTTAGCTGCATCTTCCTGTACACTGTGTATATTTCCTGTATTATGTAGCAGCTTTCACTAAATCTTTAAACAGCTACAACTTTTTAAGTACTTAGGACCCAGACACTGAGCAGTCACTGGTGTGTTTACCCGATCTCTTTGCCCTCTGGGTCCTTTGCATGCACAGTGAGCAGCACGGATCCTTTGGTGATGTTTTCATATATGGTCACATCCAGGATGTCCATGCTGAACTTTGGAGCCTCGTCTACATCGATGACCGACACAGAGAAAAAGGCGGTGGACTCGCTGCCATACTTGAGACTTTCCATCAGCGGCTCTGGGTTACGAGCATCAATCTGGAGCCTGTAACTGGGAGAGGTCTCAAAGTCCAGAGGCTGTTAGGAAGGAGGAGAAAAAAGGTTTTAGAGGAACCACAAAAGAAAAGAGAGGCAGAGATGATGATGAAAGTTTACAACAGAGTGTTGAAAAGCACTAAAATCCAAATGAGTTATATGGACATGCAGGTTTAGGGGTAAACAAGGATCATTTACTATGGCCATAAAATCATGTATGACCAAACTCTAATGTTGCTGTTACATGCATGATGACTACTAGCTTCAGCTCTTTCATTTTCAACAATTATAAGCAAAAATATAAAAAAAGATACAAAGACAACAAAAAACTCCATCACGAGAATTTAATAATCTGAACTATTTAAAAGGGACCAGAAATGTTGGAGCAGCTACTTAAAGATCAAAGTTTGCAAGAAATGAAACAGAGAGAATGGAGATCACCACCTTAGCCAGAACCAGATAACCAACACCTTTGCCGTCAGTTTCCACGGCAAAGACGTCGTCGGTGTTTCCTTCAGAGATGATGAACTGGATCTCCGAGCTGCCGGTGTCTGGGTCGTCATTATCTGTCGCTTTGATGGTCAGAAGTGTGTGTCCCAGAGGAGTGTCCTCTGTCAGAGTCTCGTTGCCGTACTGCATATGGACACAGAAACAGACACAGTAACAATGCCAGCCAGTCAGAATGAGGAACAAGAGCCAGCGTTCGAAAGGTTCCCATACTTACATCATTCTTCTCAAACTTGGGCAGCTCATCATTGACGTCAATGACCTTGACGACAACCTTACAATTTGTGCTGAATTCTGTGAGAGAAAAGCCATAAAAACTTCATCCAAAGTTAAAAGCGTTAACTAAACTCAGCCTACAGGTGTGCTTTCATACAGTATGTTACCTGCGTCACTGACTCGGACATTGAGGTTGTAGACCGCATTTTCCCTTCGCCGCAGCAAGTGCAGTGTACGAATTGCTCCAGAAGATTCGTCGATGGAGAAGGTTTTGGAGGCGGTGGGTGGATTTTGGGACAAGATGGTGTAAGTCAAAACAGAATTCAGTGTCCCTTCTTTATCGCTATCATGAGCCAGCAGCTCTCCTACGAGGCCACCTGAAGGAGATGCAGTGAGAATCCCTCACGTCTGTCATGAAACTTCGAAAAAACTTTTTTACAAATTGGAAATATTCTTGTATTCAACAGGCTGCCTGTGAAGAAACCACCACCCATATGGATGCTGCGCACCTCGACGGAGGCATCCTTACCTACAGGCTCATTCTCCTGGAACTCAAACACAGTCTCCTCATCGCACACAGGTGCGTTGTCATTCACATCGTCCACCAACACGTAAATCTCCATGGGTGGATCCACTTCGTTGTCATTTTCATCCTTTGCGAGCACCACCAGGATGAACTGGAAACGGAATCAACTGAAGCTCAAGAAAAACTCCTAGAAGTGCGTCTTTATTTTTATATAACTTATTGAACAAATGTGTTATCTACCCTCTCTTTGCTTTCTCTGTCCAGCTTCTCTGTCACCATTATTTCTCCATTTTGTGTGATCTCAAAGGGGAATTTCAGCTCTCGCTCCTTCTGGACCAGTACGTATCTGGCATCAGGGTCATTAGACTGGACCTGGATGGAGAGAGAGAGACAGGCAGGGTCCAGACTAGGATGGTCAGTTGATGGATAAAGATGAGAGGCAGTTAGGAGTATGAATATATGAATCTCAGCACACCTTAGCAATGGTTAGTGGGTATGTTTCCTCTAAGTTTTCTCTAATGCGTATGGGTCCGGGATTCTTCCACAGGTTTTGCTGCACAGCAATCTGGACTCTGCTGTTTCCACTTAGTGCATTCTGCGAAGCTCCTTCCAGGTCCTGCACGCGCACAAACAGGGTGTAGTCTGGGTCTTCCAGGGGGTCCAAGTTTTGCCGTCTCATCTCTGACACCACAAGTGGAGAATAAATATTTTAATTTGAACCAAGGAGTTTTTCTTTGGGGTAAAACTCACTAAAACATTCCAGCAAATCTCTTATTCTGAAAAGCTGAGTCCGATGGACGCGACTAAACCTCTCTCCCCAACTGAACTCATCAACTCAGCACCCAGCGCTAATTGCTGACAGCAACTTCTTCATTACAGTCTGTTTATCTACATTAACACAATCCTTCAATCTGCACCATCATATGCTCCGACTTTAAAGAGCACCATCAAAGCCCAGATGTTGTTGTCTATGTTCTTATTATTCTTCGTCCTTCATCGTGAAATTTCTCCACTGTTGCAGCTGCAACTCAAGCTTATTTTCAATATTAATCGTTTAGATGAGTATTTGCTCCATTAAACTGTTCATCTTGACTATAAAACGTCTGAAAATTGTGTGAGATTATGCCCAGATCTTGTTAACTGACAGCGTTAACTGTTCAGCTTTACTGACGAGTCTTTTGGAAACAAACCTGCTCTCTGCACACAGGTGAAGAAGGGGTTGTGTTCGTAGGGGACCTCCTGCACCGAACAGTAGTCATCGAACTTTCTCTTCAGAGTTTCAATGCTCCGATCTTCTCCCCTGGCATACTGGATGCCCTCCCTTGCCTTTAACAGCTGCTGCCCTGTTAAAACAACACACACGCATCAAACACCAGCGAGCATGCTCACACACATCGCAGACGCGCTTCAGGTGATCTAAGAGGGGAAACAAACTCCTAATTGAACTCAAAGTAATCAGTGATGAGCGTCACGCGACACATTTAGGCAACCTGCCTTCAATCAGCATTAATCTTGAGTACACAAGATGATCTGCCAGATTACAGGCAGAGACGGTGGCCACAGATTAAAGACTTTTCCAAGGATGCCACACAGAGTTCTGTGCTTCTATGGCTGGCTTCAGGTCTCTGTGCAACCCAACGTTATTGTTGTAATCTAAAACTAAACTAAAATTAGATGTGAAAAAACCCAAACATTTTATTTAACTGTGAAAAAAATTTAAAACCAACTGAAACGATTTTGTAAACTTGGAAAACTTACTAAAATATATATATTATGACCTAAATCCATTAAAATAGTGGTAAGTGAAGAAGTGTGCAGAGGTTATAATAAATATATATTTATTTCTCCCTGTATAAACCGGTCATATATACACATGTCAGGTGTGCAGAGGAAATGTCCTCACTTGTTAATTTGGTAAAATTTGTATCACAAACTGCCTGATGAGGATTCGATGGATGTTTTTATTGAGGTTTGGATGTCTACAACCCTGTGAGTTGACTGCTTTTAAAAATGTAATATCTAAGTTGATTTTCCAAAATCTTGCCTCTGGTATTTGCTATAAATAATAAAGTAATAAAGACGAAATTAACACTGAAACTAATAAAAATTAAACAAAAATGAAACATTTTAAAAAACAATAAAAAATAAGGTAAAATCATAAAACCCAATCTGGAAACCAAAAAGTCAAAATGAAATCAAAATAAATACTTACTAGAAGCACAAATCCCCCTGAAGCTGATCTAAAACTTTGATGTTTTCATTACAATATGAAGACATCGCCTGGTTGTGGCTTCACTGTGATGTCGTAGTGCTTCTTACTGAAGAAATAAAAGGCGTGTTGTGCAGCTCTCTTCGTGCTCTTTCAAATGATATATTACTCAATATTGTTTCTTGAATTTTCTTTCAAGCTTAACTTTGACCTTGGGTGCTAACAATGAAAGTCAAGGTCAAATGCTTAACCAACCCAGATACTGACCTAGTAAACTGTTGTTAAACTTGAAAAAACAATGGGTAATGTAAAGATTTTCCTGATTTTCACATTTTGTGTGGCCTTCACCTGATTTTCACTAAAATCAGATCAGCTCGAGCTGTTATTGGTATTTACCATCACACTGAATGATAATCGTAAAACTGTGGATGCTGCACTGCTAACACACAGACTGATTACATACTGCTTCCCTCTCCGGGGGGAGAGCTGTGAGAACTTTGGTGCTACCTTGCTCTGTTGTGGAGATCTCTCCAGTGTCGGGGTTGATCTGAAACAGCTTTGTGTCTCGTATGCTGGGGATCTCGCTGACCAGGCTGTATCTCAGACGAGCGTTTGGAGTCTCCGGGTCATCCTGATCCGTCGCAAACACTCGGGTAAATGGGACAGCTAGAGCCACACAGAAAACTTACGTTAAAGTCATAGAGACAGGTATGGTGACTCACACTGTCTACTTAAAGAAATACTGCTTAACCCACATGCATAGAAGGAATCCTTTAAAGGGTTCTCTGAAAAAACAAATACAGTGGTGCACGCTTTATCCTTTGAGCTACACATTAGCTGCACTTTAATTTAACACCAAACATATTACTATGTACTCAAATTGATGGTTGTAGGGTGGCTGGAGCCAGCTGCCATTAGCAGAGAGGCGGGGTACACTATTGACAATATGTCACATGATCAATTAACTTAACCCAACTAACTGCATTTCTTTGAACTGTGGAAGGAAGCCGGAGTACTTGGTGAGATCAAGCAAACTCTACACAGAAAGGTCAGATGCAGGATTCAAACCCAGGACCTACTTGCTGTGAGGTGCTACCGCCACGCCACACTACTGTCCCAAAACTCTTTCATTTTTGACTTACGTTTAAAACTCAAATGTGTAGATCTAAACAAACTTGGTGTCACAGCTTGAGTTTAAAGTCCCAGGTTTGAGCAGAAAGCATTCAGTGGCAAAATGAAAAAGATCAAACATCCACTGTGATGACTGCCCGACTGCACTGAAGACCTCTGCAAGCTGACTTTCATAATCAAGTAAAATTAAAGCCTCGAAGGGGAGAAATGAAGCTCTAATTCTTTTATCTGCTTTGAAAAATCACTCTCATTAAAATGAATAGCACATGTAATTTGCAGGTTATGGACTAAAAGATGCAAACTCCTTAAATCACGTGTACTCTTCAGCATAAAGGTTTACTTAAAAAAGATGAAAGTGTTGAAATCAACAGGGGGCAGCTGTTATTACTGCCCGTGATGAACTAGACGTAAGGCCACCTGTTCTATCATAAGTACTTTAAAAAAGATCGAGCGAGCAAGGATAAAAAATAAATATATGCAAAGCAAAAATGTCACAACAGGTAGAAGTGTGCACAACCTGCTGGCGTATTCTCCCGAACCACAGCTGTGTAGACACTCTGGTTGAAGTACGGTGCTTTGTTGTTGACATCCAAAACATTTATGGTCACATAAATCGGGCCCTCCACCACTTCTTCATCTGCCAGTGCCTCCACCTGTGCACGAACATGAGTTTTTATGCACGAGTGTGTGTCCCGTGTGCCTAATGCAATGTGAGCACGGTTTTCCATGTGTTTGAATAAAGATATCGTGTTACCATGATAATGTAGTGCTCCTCTCGCGACCAGTCCAGAGGTTGTTCCAGATAAAGCCACCCATCCTTTGAAATACTAATGTCTTGCCCACCTTCTCCACTCAGCCTGAAGTTATTAACATGTGGATCTGTCACCTGAAACTAAGGAGTGAAAGAAGCAGACGAGAAAAATCAGGACACTTTGACCACAAAAAACAGGTCTGTTCATCGCTTCTTGAGTTTCATTTGATCTCAGAAAAAAAAGTGGTAACTTTTTAAGTGAACAAAAAGGGGAAAACACCATAACTTCCTTAAAAGATCACATACTTGACAGTTAATCTGAGTATGACTGCAAGTTTCTGATTTGCACGCATTAATGGAAGAAGAACTCTTCTGCATTTTAAACCAGTATATAAATACAACATATTCAAATAAAAACACAAGGATCCGCTGTAAAAACCCCACTGAAGTAAAAGTGCACAACAGTAAAAGTGATCAATGTTAAATGTTTATATTAATGTATCACCGCTGTAACATAAGTAACATCCAGCTGCTGTTGCCATTGGTCCAGTGGTTTCCAGATCAGAGGCTACACTAAAAGAATGGGGTGTTTAGAAATATCTCTATTTTTAAAAGAAGCATGTATCTGTTTTTGAAACTGAAATAACATTAAAATTAACCAAAAACTCACACAAAATGCCTAAAATGATTCATGGAAACATTAATCGTGAAGCATTACTGAGGTATCTGTAAAGGAGTACAGAGTACAGAGCCCCACTTCATTGTAACTCAATGAAAATTCATTGCATTTGGGCACCGCTACAGCTCACCTGGCTGAACAGATGACTCATATGCCAAAAGGTTGCTGAGTTCTGGGTCTGATTCTGGCCCAAACCGTTTGCTGTGAGTCAGACCCCCCACCTGCTCTCTAAAAAAGTCTAATCGATCTAAATCCCATCCGATTACATTAGTGCGTCTGAAGACAGCTGTAGCTAGTAAATGTAAAAATGATTTAACTTTGCCACGTCATTCTCTCTGTAAACATGATAGCTCGAAAAGTTTTTAATGAATTTGGATAAAACTTCATAGGGATATAGATTTGGGTCACGTTAACGATCAGTTAAAATCTGGCTTACATCCACCAAGGTCTTCAAGGTCATCTTGAGATTTAATCATCAAAAATTGACAAAAAATATTATTTTCACAAGTGTGGTGTGTTGTGTCAACATATAGAAACCACTGTATAAAGATTTCAAATATAATGTCACATTTGACCTCTGACCTCTCCTTAAAGGTAAATGGACTGATCTGAAGGTCAAAGTGATAATAATGCAGAGCTGTTTATAACTATGTTTCTTACTGCCATTGTTTGTCTTGATGACAAGGTATACAGGGCACATAGAGAATGAAATATGGGCATTCTAAATATCAGATTAATGTGGACCTTTGACCTCTCATTTCACATCTGCCCTTCTTTCAGGTTCACTCCATAATGCGCTAAAGAAAGTGTTTGATGAGAAAGAGAAGAAGCTGCCTAGTTATCTAGAAATAAATTGTAGTGTAATATTGTATAACAAGCTCAGGTTATTCATGTCTAGTTATTTAAATCAATGCCTATTATCCATAACCTACTGCTACATAATGTTTGTGTATTCAAAGTAAGCATCTGTGATACCACTTTTCTCTGATTTATACTGAACTATAAATTTCTTAAAGTACTTTAAAAAGAAGAAGAGAAAACATAATGAATATATACAAAATCCAATAAAGTTCCCATAAAAGTAACCACTGTCCAGAGAGTGAGCTGCCTTGGTGGAGGATTGCGCTTTCTGCTGCTTCTTGTTTTATTAATAAATTTGATTGAGTGCTGAGCGTCAGGAACCGCAGGCTTTGTGGGTGTGATTATGCACTCAGAGCGGTTAAAGAAAAACTTTCCCCTGGAGCCAGTCAGAGTATTCTTGTTCTAGGAAGTAAAAATGAATTCCATGTGGACATTTACAAAAAAGGAGATGGATGTAGCACCTATTTTTCACAGAGCAGGTCAAACTGGTTCGGACTCTCTAGAGGCTAAAATGGTACCTACAAAACCCACAGAGTCAACAGAAAGGAAAAATCTTTTAGGGCCTGCTAATAATAAAGAGTTACGTCTGAAACTGGCTACCCGGTGGAGCCAGTTATCTCCAACAACCGGACAATGGCCCCAAATACAGCTCCAAACTGTGTGACGACAATTCGAGAGGAAGCAGTCAGCTCATTATGAAGTGCCCAGCGTGGTCACCGGACCTCAAACCGGTAACCACACGCAGGCAGGTGAAGTACAGCAGCTGTTGTGGGAATAGTTTGACTGCATGGTATGCAAGAAATGGCAATGAAACCAATCGAACCGATGGAGCTAATCAAAGTCCAGCAGGAAGTCTGACTTTAAATCCAAGAAACCCAACTTAAGTGTTAAATATCTGCAAAGCTACAGCTGCTGCAAATAGATGACTGATTGATTAAAATGGAGGTTTGATGGAGAGCGAGAGTTTATGGGAGATAAAGTATCGAAATTTCAGGAGCGGGACCATGCCTCCAAACACGCTCCTTCCGGTTCTTATCTATATATGTTCCCCCAGTTCTACAAGCTGTTCATTCTCATTTACGTGCCCCAGCCTCCCTCCCCTTTTTAAGTCTTTAATTTCTTCACTTGTATTTAGTACACTGGGATCTGGTAGGCCTAGGAGCTGCCACAAGTCCCCTTCGAGGCCTCAATTCACATCCAAGCCATTCACCTTTATCTACTAAAACACTGTCAAACCTAAAATGAGAACACGCTCCCAGCTAGTGAAAAAACAATATGATGATGATGTTACCAAACTTTTACAGTAAACGTGAAGGCTTGTGAGATGGCCGACAGAGGAGCAATAACAAAGCAACAAAGATCTGCAACAATACTTTATATTCAGAGTTTTTCTTTTTTACTATTTATTATTTTCCTATCTTGATTAAGATAAGATAACTTCTCAGGTGCAGGTTCTGGTTTAGTGACACTTATCTGACTGAGGTGTTTGATAAATGGAGTGCGTGGCACATGTGCAGCTCATCCACCTCAAAAATGGACAATATTACACCAGCTGCTGCCATGCTTATATTACCTGAAACAAAGGATAGGGCACTGGGGTCGCCTCTGGCACATCCAGCACTGTGTTCTCAAAGGGGCCCTTCTTCTCCTCCAGATCCTTCCCACCAGCCTATTACAGCGCAGAAATAAAGGTTAAAGGTCATCGAGTACAGAAAAGGGCAAGAAAAAATGAAAACCTCTCACACTCATACCTAAATTTGCCATTTTAGCTTTAGCTCCGGTGAAATCAGTCAAGCATTGAGGGCAGTATTTACAGCCCAGTTATTTATTGAACCAAAATGACTTAACAGTGGAGGAACTTTTATATTCGACTACATGATGGGAGAGCAAAGTCTACAGACAAAGGGCCCACGCTCCGTTTAGCAACCCTTTCTGTGAGTGTTTTAAAATGAGTCACTGAGGGCTGTTTCACAGACTCTTCGTTAACCTTGCTGATAGTTGTAAGTGTTTTCTTTCATGCGCTCCCTGTGTAGCATTTATCAACGCTGACTATTTCACAGATCTTTTAACAGGTTCATGCATTTGAATATGTATTGAAGAACAGCAGCAGCAGGTGGCCGGCGCTCGTGTACTCACAATGCTGAGCAGCAGCGGGAGCAACAACAGATGCACCATGGGTGTCATTATCACAGCCTGAGAAGGAAGAGGAAGACGAGGAGGAGGGTTAGAAAAAAATGTTTAAGGAGGTTTCAGAGGTTGTGTCATTTTTGTGGAAAATATTCACTGTGCTCTACTGTTGCGGAAACACTAAAAAACCCATGTAGTGGATTATTACCAATTCCACAGAGGAATCTTTAAACCCTCTCAACCCTTTTCTCCGTTCAGTGCAGTGTGTCATTGATGTGCAATGTCCACAGTGTCACAAAGAAAGCGTGTCCTCTGTCCTTGAATCTGCACATGTGCACTGTATCTCGCTTTGTGCATACTTTGTGCTGAAGTGCTTACACATGGGACTCCACCTACACCTTCCAGGTTAACCACCCACCCGAGTGCACAGAAGAAAATGAAAGTCGATGCCTTTTAAAGCAGCGTCAGGTGTTCGTGTCCGAGTCTTTCTCTTTCTGTAAAGTGGGTGTACACATATGTATATGTATATGACACCAAACCAGTGCAATGACTTTACGGCTGTCTCCTCAGACGCTTGAATAAACATAACTTCAATGAATCTGTAGCTTTTCCTGCATTTTGCATTTAAAGCAACCGTTTCCCCTGAAAAAAATGTACTACACAGAATGCACTGAATGCAGAAGCATCCAAGTTATAAGGCCAGAGTAATGCTTGTTTACTAAAGAAATAATGTGACAGTCGCTACTGACAATTAAAGAAAAATCACACTTTTAATTCTTTTAAGTTGGTAAATAAGATATGTAGAGATTCTGGAGCTGTAAAGTTCAAGCGAAACAGAAGGTTAAAGCCAAAGGGTTGAGTGAAGGTGACATTGAGTCGAGCCAAATGACCTTTTTGTGCCAAAGGACACTTTTGAAGTCACCCCATTGTCTGAACACCTTATTTATCTGCAGGTTTTCTGCATTTTATAAGAATATCTGTCTCCATGTTGTTAACTAACATCTGCTGCGAAGCAGACCTTTAACTGGCAAGTCCCTCAGCAGTGTCACTAGTTTCTAAACGTCCACCTACAGCGACTTAACTGGTATGCAGAGGAGAAACTAACAGACGTTTGACACTTGATTAAATTGAAGCTGGGATAAATACACAAACATGGATCCAAAGCTACAGGCCCCTCTCGCTTTATCCTCTTAGATCAATGGCTGGATGACCTTTGTCTGGCTATATTCAGCTGCTATGATACCAAATTTAAAGTCCCGTTCACTTACCTTCCTCCTATTCTAAAATGCTGAGAACAACCCAGGAAGAAGGAGAGCAGTAAGGCAGTAAAATATGCCAACACCTTATCTAAGGCCCTGCCAAAGTCAAGTCAAGATCATGGCCCTTCAGCGATAATCTGAGAACATTTTAAACCCGTCATCGCACAATCTATAAAAACCAACACAAGCAGTCCTGTTTGTTTCTGGCGACACACCCGAAAAATAATTCTCCAAATTCTCCTGAAACAAACCTGAAACTTGGGAGACAAGAGAGCGAGGTGGCTTACCTTAGAGGAGAGAGCAACTGAGACACTCGTCAGACTGATCTGAGCAGCTCCATCCTGTCCTGGTCAAACGTTAACCAGCCACTAACCAGCAATGTTTTATTGGATCTAATGATTGTCTAATCACCCTGCCCTTCTGCCAAGCTGGCCAATGGGAAAGAAGCAGACAAAAGCAACAAAGACAGGAAGAAAAGAACAATTATAAATAAAGAATTCAATAAAACACCTGTCTATTAAAGTAAGATGGGGGTTTTATTGAAACACTCAACTGCTTGTGGATTTGTAGAGTACTGATTAGTGTTTGTAAAACAACAAACTCTTTAAAGGGAACGTCTCAGCAAAGCATTTGTGAATTTTAGCCGGCATGTACGTGAATTCTGGACAAAAATAGAACAAGAAGCGGGGAAAACGAGGGGGGGAAATTTGTGTAATCGTTCTCATTTCTTCGCTGCTCATTGTTTAAGTTTCTGATTACCTCTTAGACTTTGACCTATGCACCATTGCTGTGCTTCCTGGCAGATTTTCCATCAGCAGCAGCGCCTGATAAGGAGCTATGCGTAGACAATAGGACCGACTCCCTGATTGCACTGACAATCCACTGCCTCATGGGAATGCAAAGCTTTGAGGTCAATTCAGGAGGTCAAGACGCACATGAAACTGTAAAAACAGGAAAAAGAAGGTGTGTCTTAAAGGCTTCATCTTTATGACCCAACCTCACACGTATCAGCTGGAATTATCTGTTATATGACCTGATGCATAAAGTCATCCTGAGCTGAGAGGTTTACAAGCTGTGGAGAGCTGCTTGGACACACAAACCACAAAACTGTGCGACTGTAGGAAAACAGGCTGCGAGTGAGTCACTGTTTCACAGGCCTCGCTATTTAACCAGAACCTATGACTGGAGAGTCGATGGTTCAGCGGATGAAGCTGGAAGTGACTCTGTTATGTAAAGCGTGGCTCTGTATGTGCACACAGCCCGGTATTGCGGCCAACACCATCTGCCCGACGCTCTCTGAACCAAACACACTTCCTCTGAATGTTACCTTGGCAACACATTTTTCTGCATTTGACCGTTTTCCCAACAACACCGAGCTTGAGAGCTTGTCCGGTGCCACACTGGGAGCCAAATCACCGTACCCAATCAGACGCGCAGGGGACTAATGTTGCTGAAGTAAGTTCAGGTTTAATGTCACCACCTGACTCATCCTGCATCAGCGCAGTGTTGCTGCGAGACCCTATTTGTCCAAGTGTGTCTCCTTTGTGTCAAAGCTGAGTCACCCATTATCATTTCTCATCAGTGATGTGGAGATGGCAGACAAAAGAGTGTTATTTTTTCCCCTTCCAAAAGCTGTTATGTCACTTTATTTAATCAAGCAACACTTAAAACAAAAAAAAGATACATTATCAATGTGGTTTTATGTACAACAAGTGCAAAATACGACACGTATAAATAAAGTAACTGTCAAAAGATCATCGTACACATAATCAAAGACATTAACTGCACAAAGTAGCTTACAAATCATAGCACTTTGGGATCAACAGTCAAAATTTGGCAAAAATCGGAGCAAACTGATCAGGAAAAAAGAGAAGAAAGGAGAGAAAAGGCTGTTAAAATGCGTTTGTTCGAAACACAAACAACAAAATAAATAAATAAATAACTTCCTTTTCTCAGTTTCCATCAGCTGGTCTCTAATCTTAGACATTTCTGTCACACAGACACGAGGCCTCTAACAAAGTTCATTTCAAAGGCAGACAATCTAAGCCGAGTCCTCTCAGTCTGTGCCGGATTGCAACGCGTTCCTAACACCGTCCCGGCTGTTTGGAGGGTGGATGTGAACACCGTGAAGGCTGCGTGCGAACCATCCAACTTTGTAGCCACCTCAGATGTAGGCTTATCCTCCACCTAGTAACTTGTTCTCCTGCTCAAAGGTGTGATGTAGATCTGGCTTCATCCATCAGGCTCCTACAGCACAGAGAGATCATGGCAGGACTTGGATTTCAGCCAGAACGCCACGCTGGGGTTGTTCTTTGCCACCACTTTGTCAAGGAAACGTTTGGCTTTCATAGGGATGCTCTCTCGGCGGGTAGTGCAGCTTCTGTGCCTGCGGCGTTTGTTGGCTTCTTTGGAGTCCCGTCGTAGACGTAGCTGTCGCACTATGCCGCGGAAAGCCTCCCAGACGTTGTGCTGCATGGCGGCCGAAGTCTCGATGAACTTGCAGTCGAACACAGCGGCACAAGCGCGACCCTCTGAAACAGGGAGGAGACAGTTTCAGGCACTTGATCATCTTATCAAAAGAAGAGAAGCATAAACAGACTGAGATTAGGCCTCCTTACCGCTCACTGACACCTCTCTGCGTCGCACCAGGTCACACTTGTTCCCCACAAGGATAATCGGTGTGTTCTGGGCAGGGCGGAAGCGACGCAGGGTTATCCGGAGCTCAGATGCTCTCAGGTATGAGGCCCGGTCAGTTATAGAGTACAGCAACAGGTAGGCATCCCCAGTCTGCATGTACCGCTCGTACATACATTCACTGTCAGTCTGAAAAGCACACACAGGGCTTAGTATGCTCACACACAGGCAGGTGAAGTCTCTTCTTTGATTCATTTTGTAAAAAAACTCACCTCTGAATCCCAGGTGTCAATCAGAGTTATAGAGGCAGGCTCTCCATCCACTTCAATTTCCTTTTCAGTCACTTCATCTGAATTTAAACAGGAATCAAACACTTAGATCTGAGTTAAATCAGCAAAACGTCAAACAGCATTATTATTAGAATAACTGCAGTGCTAAGGTTTTATTATAGAATAAGATTTATTAATCCCATAGCAGGGAAATTTACATTGTTATTGTAAATTTACATTGTTATAGCAGGGCAGCTAACGCAAAAATAGAAGACAAATATGCACTATACAAAGTAGAATAAATACAATTTATTTCTTCTACTTTATGATTTCTATTACTATGTTATTTTATATATATTCATATAACAATATATACACGAGTATTACAGGAAGAATAGAAGTGTAACTTTCTCGGGCACTTTAATAAGGTCTTTCTCTCACCTCCACAGAGCTCGCAGTCGTCGCTGTCCATGCTGTCCGCTGCACCGGCGAAGATGCTGGCGAAAGCCGTCTTACCGACCCCGCTGGCCCCCAGCAGCACCACCCGATACGGTCTCCCGGGCTCCGCGGAGTGCTCCCCGGCGGAGTCGGTGGAGATGACTGAGTCCGAGGAGGACCAGCTCCCTCTGCTCCCGTCCGACTCCCCGGCGGAGCTGGCGCAGGATTTGGAGCGAGAGATGCAGGCGGGGACCCTCGCCAGGAGGCTGTCCGAGAGCGGGTGGCTGACCGCGTCGCAGATGCTCCACCGGTGGAGCTCGTTCTGCAGGCGGAGGCTGTGACGGCGCACACTGGACAGCATGGTGCCGGCAGCAAAATCGGGATGGACTGGATTATACACAGCGGTGGGATTAAACCTCTTCCAGCACATACAAACAGCCTTCTTACTTCTTAAAAGACACTTCAGAAGCTTTTTATCCTTCTCAGGTGAACCAGAAGCGTCTCGTTTCTCTGGGATTAAAGGTGACTAAACTTAGTCTCAGATAATCAGAAGTTACCCTCTGTTGGTGTCTACTGCATTAACTCAGGCCCAAGACCTCAATATGCTGCTTAAACCTGTTTCTGCGGAACACCGATTTCAAAGTTTAATTCGTGCATTTCCAAAAATACAAATAAAACACACTTTCTGGATAAATCCCGGAGCGAAATTTACAGCTTCTGCCTTCTTGATGTGTCTGCAGCCTCATCCCTCGGTAATCTCCAGCTGAGTGAAGTCTCTTAATGCCCTGATGGGGTTTCCCTGCAGTTTATATAGACGGATGGGGGCGGGGGGAGGTCACACAAGTAGAGCATGGGAGAGTGGATGCAAAGCCGTGATGTGCTGGGTACTCACTGTTTTGGTTCATGCGCACGGTGTGCGGCAGCTCAGATGATATTAAAATGACTGTGCGGCAGTGACATACGGTTCAGCACCACCGCATTACACGTGTGCAGAGCCTGTAACACTGATATGCTCCTATAGAGACGCCTCACTGCTGAAATTTATTTTATAGGATTCAACCAAAGGTTTGTGACACGTTCCCAATTCGTATTAGAAAGTTTATAAATCCAGGATCAATCTGCTTCTGATTACTGTCACAGTTACACTCACTGGCCACTTTGTTAGGGACACCTATTCAACTGCACATGTTGCAAATATCAGCCAGTCACATGACAGAAACTCAATACATTTAGGCGCAATACTGAGCATCAGAATGCGGAAGAAAGGTGTTTAAGTGACTTCAAATGTGGCATGGCTGTTAGTGCCACACAGGCTGGTCTGAGTATTTCAGAAACTGCTGATCTGCTATCTGTAAGGTATCTCTAAGGTTTACAGAGAAGGATCTGAAAAAGAGGAAATATCTAATGAGCCACATTTCTCCAGGGGAAAATGCCTTGTTGATGTTAGAGGAGAATGGCCAGGCTGCTTTGAGCTGATAGGAAAGCAACGGTAACTCAAATAACCACTCGCTACCGCCAAGATATACAGAAGAGCATCCCTGAACACATCAAACCTTTAAGCAGATGGACTACGGGAGCAGAAGACCACTCTGGGTTCCACTATGCTGAGCTAACAGTAAGAAACTAAGGCTTGGGATTGCCAAAACTGGACAAGAGAAGATTAGAAAAACTTAGGCTGGTCTGATGAGTCTCAATTTCTTCAGCAACATTCAGAAGGTAGGGTTAGAACTCGGTATATATCATGAAAGCATGGATCCATCAAGCCTGGTAACAAAGAGAGGAAAAGAGCAACCGCTTTCACTTTGCACCATTTCTTTGAAAATTCAGAGTTTATAAAAAATAAAACCTTTTGTTCCTAGAGTTTCTGAATAAACTTGTTAGTATATTAGGATCCATATGTCTGTGAAGGTTCTCAGTCATCCAGGTCATCGTAGTGTAAAGTGTAAGGAGCTTTGAAAGAAAAGCGTCTGGACTTCTTTAAGTTGCTTGAAGACGTTTCACCTCATCTGAGAAGCTTCTTCAGTTCTGAAGGATTCATAGGTTTAGATCAATACAGTAACTGAATTATTGAAAAATGTAAAACAATCAGTAGCGTATGTATGTTCCCAACTAAAATGGCTTTTCTTTTAAATTTAATACCATCACAAGCAGAATTAAAACCAGCTACAATAAAAACAACAATATCTAGACTTCAGTGGTAACATAAAACAATCAAAATGACTATTTGGATGCTCAAGTTTTATAATGTTGCGTCCATCATATGACCAAAAAAGTGTCTGCTGTGAAAAACATCTTTTATACAAATGCCTGGTGGTGAAATCACTTGTGATCATTCTCTCTTGTGAACCTCCAGCTTTTTCTTTTTGTGAAATCTGTAATTTGTGAGATGAAGGTCAGAAAAAAAAGATTACATAAGTTTTAATCAATAGTTTTATTATCTTTAATGTTTGGAATCTAAACAACGTAAATTTATCTGCACTTCATTAAGAGAAACTGGTGAAGGGCTGCAGATGAAAACAAGCTTTTACCAATACATTTTTCTGTTCAAATAAATAAATAAATGCATGCAGTGCATTCAGGTGTAGTTTATATAAATATGGGAGCACTGTGTAAGCCCATGCATGCAGGTCACAGTTGTAAGCATAATAAAAACTCTCATGAATAGAGCGTATCCAAACTGCTTTGGTCTGATCGAACGTCCTTGAGGATAACAGATGGAGGGAGACAGCGCGATGAAGAGCTCGGTCCTTCATACTGTAAATATGCTGTTCAGTGCGACTCGTTCAGACATTCTGTTTTGTTTTCTTACCCTGCAGACAGCATACTGTAAAGCCGACATGTTAACAGCAACCGGTTCACATAAAAGGTTTTTCTCTGTACACAATATTTGCCGCAATGTTCAGAAGCAAGTGGGAACAACCACTAGTATTGTTCTTTCCACCTACACTTTTACCATCTGAAAGCAACAGGCGTGTGTCAAGAACACAAAAAGCCTTCAGTACTATGGTACTATTATGCCAACAGAGCACGTCGCTCTCAGACTGCCAGCTTACTTGTGGTTCCTAGAGTATTTAAAAGTAGAACGGGAGGCAGAGGCTTGGGCCCAGTTTGGATTTGGGAGACAGACACCCTCTCTACTTTTAAGATTCCCTTTTGATAAAGCATATAGTTATGACTGGATCAGGTGACCCTGAATCCTCCATTAGTTATGCCTAGACTGCTGGGGGCTTCCCTTGATGCGCGGTTTCTTCTTCACTTTCTTTTTTTCACTCACTGTGCTTATAGTGATTATTATTCATCTCTGGCTTTTGCCCGTGCGCCTTTGTCCCGTATTCCTCCCCTCACTCTCAACCGGTGGCGGCACATGGCCGCCCCTCCCTGAGCCTGGTTCAGTTATAGGTTTCTTCCTGTTAAAAGGGAGTTTTTCCTTTCCACTGTTGCCGAGTTGTTGCTCATAGGGGATCTTCTGACATGTGGGATATTCTTGAACTGAATTAAACTGAACCAGAGCTGCAGCTATTAGTAATTAATTTAAAGAAATGTAAAATAATGATAAAAAAAATTATCTTTAGTGTTAACTTTTGCCACTTTCTTTTGTCCAACATGACTGTAAATAGAGATCCCCTTTTATAGAATACAGTAACAGGTTAACTGATAACAAAAACAACAGTCTTTAACTGTGAGTACAAAATGAAGGTGAATCTGCATTGTGTCTGCTCAACTCTGCTCTAAACTATAACAGATGCTGGCTTATTTTTTATATGGACGAGTCAGTAATTACCATTATTCATGTATCAGCGTTGAGAAAGTTCTTTGAGCATAAATGAGCCACACCTCTGCTGCTGCCTGGCCAACCTGGCAGATGATTAACAGACATATCATCATGGAACAAACAAAGGGAGCGCGATTTATTCCCAAATCCTAGTTTTTCCCCAATACAGACCTTTAACATGGCATAAAGCAGCTAATAAATATCAAACATTAAGAAGTAGCATTTAATGGGTTTATTTTAATTTACTAAACTTCCTGGTTAGGTTAATCACATATCAAAAGCTGTGCAATATTTCAAAAAATATTTAACTAATTATTAATTCACTACATTTTATCAGCACATGCAAGACAAAAACAGAGATTTGTTCCATCTAATTAGCACTAATACTACAGTGAATGTGGCTGCACCAGACGCTGAACAAGCTTTGAAGGAAAAGGAGTGGCTGCACCTGATAACGGAGTTTTATATCACAGAATCAACACACCCTGGCTACATAGATTTATTAGCTGCAATTCAGCAGTCGCTGGGTTAAGAAACTGATAACTATCATGTCAAACACCCTCATTATCATCGTACGGTGATATTTTCTGTTTTCTGTCAGAGAATCCTCTTTCTGCCAGAAATGTCTAAATAAAAGCTGCCCTGAGATCAGCTGGCAGCAGCATACTGCCAACGGATTGTAAAAAGTAGTATTTTATGAATGACCTCTCTAACAACATATGCAAATGTCCAGAGAGACTGCATTCAACTTGTAAACTGCATTCAACTCGCAAACATGAGATTCTCATTAGGAAAAGCACTTTTTGAGTGAGGGATTGAGCGACTGAGGGTTATTACAGTAATTGTTGGATTATGCAGCCCACCCCCGACTGTTGTTTTTCCAGACTTTCGGGACTGACGGGCTGCGCTCTCATCTGCGGGACCTGCTGCTCTGCATTATAGCTCTGATCTGCTTGACAGATGACTGGGAAACATTAAATCCTTGTTAAGTGCTGGAGCAGGCCCAGGGTCAGGAGGAGGGGATTGAGGGAAGGGTTACACTTTGGCGGGCTGCAGATTGGCAGGGTGATGTTGATGGTGAGAGAGTGAGAAGTGACCTATTTTTTTTTTTCCTATCGCCTAATACAAAACAGATTTTGATGAAGGTGCTGCTCATACACGGAAGCTGCCCAGTTCAACCCCGGCTTAATCCCAGTCTGATCTGATGGTTCATTTTGGTGTAAAACGTGATGCAGCAGACAATTTAAAGACAAATACTACACTTGGGGAGAATGTCTCTTGGAGGAAGTATAGTAATGATAGTTGGTCATGTACCTGAAATTAGAAGATGGACGTGCACCTTAAAATAAGGAGCAGCCTGGAAAACTGGGAGATTCAGTCAAAGTTGAAATGAAATGTAAATGCTGGTGGAGGCTGAGGAGAAACCAGTTGCGCATAAAAGACCAGGAAACAGTTTTAGCTTTAATATTTGCTTTTGGGAATTTACACTGAAGTTGAATTGAGTTTTTGTTGTTGTCTAGATGTGTCAACTGGTTTTAATCTGACAATATTATTAACCTGTACAAGTCAGGCGGCATGTACTGCATTTACTGTTTGTCAATCTGTGATGTTGTGTGTGAAATCGTTCCTCGGCACAATAATTGTCATCAACAGGAGATAGAAGGGATGCATAAATGTGCCAAAATATCTGTTTCTTCTGCTTCTCCACTTCAGGCTCAAGGGGAGGATGGAGTCCATCCCAGCTGTAACAGGGCGAGAAGCGGGGAAGACTCTGGGACAGTTCGACCTTCAGTTGGAGGACTAATACACATAAACACAGACAACAATTCACGCTCACATTTATACCTGCAGTTAATTCACCAATTAATTAACCTTATCTGATTTATGTCTTTGTACTGTGAGGGGATGACAGAGTACCTGGAGAAAACCCACACAGGCCTGGAGAGAACATGCAAACTCTCCACACAAAAGACCCGCCTTGGATTCGAACCCAACCCCTTCCTGGAGCAACATCTCCCAAACCTCATGCTACCCACAAAAGTGTTGTGATGTAGACAAAGAATATTATCTTCAGGTTTGAGGGATAATCACATCTGTGTGTAAGCTGTTAAGTAGCGAGATAAAGAGAAACCAGATGGAGGCGCACAATCTTAAATATGTGGATCTCAAGCTTTATGCATTTTATAAACCAATTTAACATTAACTGGCTTTTCTGCTTATGCAGTTGCTGCAAGAATACATATTTAAATTTTAAAAGGACTAACACAAAAAATTGTCTGTGATTTAAATTTAAAGACATTAGTTTAAAGATTTTAAACTAATATTTTATGCCTTTTATTTCTAATCCTGTAAAGTTATACAGAGAACAGTACAGGAACAATAACAAAAGGAGCACCACAGAAAATCAGAGAATAAGTAGGTTGATCAATATTGTCCATTGGATTGGATTCCAGCTAACTGATGGTGAACATTTGTTTCAGAAGGGCAGTCTGCTTTTCAACAATGTAAGCTGTTAATTCTTTGCTAGGTAGCAACCACATAAATCTGCTCAAGCTCAAGTGCGTCCACAGAGGAGCCACCAAGCATCGAGTTCACATCCTGAATCCTAAATAAGAAGCACAGATGGCATCTAGTGTCCATGCTGATGCACAAGCGTCGGAATATTTCTGAAACATTTATCCAGCTTTGACGTCAGAGACACCTTGACTATTAATGAATGAAATATGGGAAATGCAACCTCAGTGGGGGTTACATCAGAGGTTTGGCTATCCAGCTGTGACAGTGTAGTTAGATCTTCCACTCAGGTCCTGGGATCACAAGGACTAAGTGCCCAATCTGTCTTCATCAAAACCACCGTGTCCCTTCCTCCCCCTCCAGCGGCGGAAAGTCATTCACCCTTTAAATCGTCGAGCTGGAACTCGGCTTAAAAGGGGGATTGGAGGTTCAGCCAGCGGCAGCCAGTAAGAGCTTTACAGAGAGAGAGAGAGAGGAAGAGAGAGACAGACAAATTCCACCTCACGCACCCACCAGCACATGGCCTCAAAGACCTGATTAGGATCAATATCCTGTTTGGAAGAGTGACACTCTTCAGTCCGGCACGTGTCCGATAACAATAGCGAGGAGATGCGACGCAAAATACAATTACTCTGAAACAACAAACAGCATCTTACATCAGCAAAGCCAAGCTGCAGCAGGACCCGTAGTAAGTTGCTTGGTGACAGTTGCTAAGCCACCACTGGTTTCTGTCTAAGGTCTCTCTCTTTTTTTTTTTTTTTTAATGTCTGAACTCAGGGACTTTCAATTGTGGTGAAGATGCTGTCCTTACTTTACGAGGTTACCAAGTTTTCAGGCAGATTACCCTGAAATTTTGTTTAATGGTGCTTGAACTAAGTTGGGGAATATTACACATATCAGTAGAATTCTTTTTTAACTTGGTTCTATTATTCACCTACTAAAAGGACTAAAACTAATCAGAAGAGCAGGAGTAATCAGCCTCAAGGTGCTTTAGGTTGTAAGGTAAAGACCTTACAATAATACAGAGGAAGCAGAAAACAATCAGATAGCTCACGGAAATCAGAAATCCAGTATTGTAAGTCAAGAGTGTTGCGTTTCATATTTTATTATAAATTACTATTTAAACAGTATAAATACTGTATGTAGGTATTCTTCAGCCTAATTCAGTACATGCAGCTACAATCATGTGGGAAAACTGCAGATTTGAGAACTGTCCAGATTAAGATCTAGACGGTTCTCCACCCAGAGGGTAAGTCGCACAAAGTCACTGTTCAGGATGCTGCAGCGAAGCCTGTTGTTGGAAAGTTCATTGGAAGGGAAAAAGTGCAAAAAGCAACCTGGGTGATGGTGACCTTGAGAGGATTGTTAAGAAAAGTTAATTCAAGAACTTGGGAGAGGCTCACTAAGACTGACTGAGGCATGTGCTGGAGCACCATCAGCACAGATGTCTTCAGGAAAGGAGCTGTGGCTGTCATATTCCTAATATCCAACCACTCCTGAACCAGACAGTTTTACGTCACTGTTGCTCAATGATCCGAGGTAAGTAAACTTTGCATTTCATTTTGAAATCAAGGTCTGGAAGAACTGTGGAGAGGGACACAATCCAGTGCAGTTTGGTGATTCAGTGGGTCATCTGCTGATGTTTGCAGTGGTTGCTCCTCTGTGTTTTACCAAATCCAAAGTCAGTGAAGCATTTAACCAGGAAACTTTAGATTCAGAGAATTAATGCTTCCATCTGCTGACTGCTGATCTATGATGAAAAATATCCGACTCAGAAATACAGATGATCTGTAAACTGCTGTAAAAGCAGCCTGGGCTTCAGTGACGCCTCAGCAGTCCAACAAGCTGATCACCTCCATGTTACAACACACTGACACAGTAATTTGTGGTAAAGGAGCTCCAACCAAGAAGTAAGCTTATAAATAATTATACCTTTCAGAAGCTGGACATTCCTGTTAATCTCTTTTTAAAAAAAAAAAAAAAAAAAAAAAAAAAGGTCTCAGGAACTATTCAGTTCTCCGGTATTTCCTGTACACATAGAGCACTAACAATAAAAATAAATAAATCTTTGAATCTTTTTTTAATGGGTGATTCAATTTTATTTATTTAGCCCCAAATCAAACCTGTCGCCTCAAGGTTCTGACAACATCCAATATGCCACCTCCTCCAGGAGGACAACAAGATGTTTCCAAGCCAGCCAGATGAGATAATCTCTCCAGCGACTGCCCCGTGTCGCGAGGTCCTGGTGGCTAGGCCTTAGCCCAAAAAAGTGATGTGGGTTCAGTGCTTAGTAGATCAGATGGCAGTCCCAGGTGAAAGTCCTGGCGCTCCGATCTCTGGCGTTCAAAACTGGCTATACTAACACTGAAATATTCACCTCACGTTTATTGAAAATAAAATATATGAAAGTTTCTGAGGAGCACTAGCATACTAAAACAATAATGTATAACACCACATATCTGTGTACATCTTGGCTCTGTATGTAGAAGCCAATTATCTATAAATTGTATTCCCAACACCAGTCAGTTATCGAGTACCTGCACATCTCAATTAGCATCCACACATTTACTTAGGCAGGTTCATTTTGCTGTTTTCTTTCATATACTTGCACTTCTCTTTGTGATTTCTACATCCTAAACTGATGAGCTTCCGGAGGGCCTACATTTGATAGCAAAATGACATATTTAATATATTGCACAACATGCAACGTTCATATGAGGCCGAATCCTGGCACAGGAAGTGTTGTGTTTCAATTCCCATTGTGTCCACAGAATAACAGCAGGTGTGTGCGTAATCGTCCAACTGTCATATGCATACAAAAAAGTTATCATCCCAGAGACCCATTTATTATACAACAAAGTTGCTTAACAATCACGCACAGTGGTGATCCTCGAATAAATGATAATTGCACTGCATGGAAATGCATTGTATACTAGAGCACAGTCAATCTGACAGACCGAGACTCAAATCATATGTGAATTCTGGGTGTGCACACTCACACGCAGAAACTACATGCTGTAACTCCCACGCGGCAGCTATGTGTTGTAGAGCATGAACAGACCAGTGTCATCCAAAATAATAGACTGAACAGACTGCAGTATGGCCCACATCGACAGCCCAGCAGATTTGCTCACTCCACAGTAACGTGTGTGGTCATTGCATAACAAATTCTGACATTAAAGCACGACAGTGGAGGCCAGAGATGCTTTGCCCTTCCCATTGGGATGGGTGGGTGGGGGGTGGGGGCTCATTCTCACTAAGCAAACTGCTGTAAACAAATTCTTTTGAATGTAAATACATTCTCTCCATTCACTGGGCACCCCACAGAAACATAAATCCTACCAATGACATAATAAATATTCCCTTGGATAGAAATGTCTGTTGAATGGCCGTACCCATGATATAAATCTGTATTTTATATGCGCCTCTTCCACCAGCAAGAACTTTTCAAACGCTGACAAATGTTAAACATTTCTTAATCATTTATGCTTATTTTATAGAATTATACAGTGAATTATTTTGCATAAATAAACAAAAGGTGAATATTTTAGGGCAATACAGAATCTCATGAGCAAAGCGGTTTTAAAACTACTGGAAATAGCGTAACGTGCAGCAGTGGTGGAGCGTTATTCATACGTCAAATCGAGGCTGACAAAGTCCAGAGGACCTGAAGAGGTTTGTGCAGAAAGCTATGCGAGTGTGCGTCACGCGAGTTGGTTGTTTACTGGGTTGCGTGAGAGATGGTGGTCTGGAAGGCGAAAGTGATGTTGTTTCGCGCATGATCGAGGTAGGGGTCAGAGAAGGAGTGTGTGTCACCGGAGAAATGTCTCCACTGCATGAGCTCGGACATGCTGAGATGCTTCTGTGTCGCCCCCTTACGGTCACCTTGACGACCGAGCTGGCAGGGCCGTTCGGAAACCAGCTCCTCCTCCTCTGTGATAGCTGAAAATGAAGACCGCAAAGATGTGAGGAGGCATGATTTTCAGTCTTTTCGTGCTCTGGTGTCAGCATGTGTGGCGTGTATGTGAGCCTACCGCTGAGTGTGCCATCCATGCCGCAGCCACAGTTCAGCAGGTCATGAGTCAGGCAGGGCGTCTCCGTCAGGCTGAAAAGATCTCGCAGGTCACTGGTGGAGAAACTCGTGTGCTCTGCCCCTTTCCCCATGTCAACCACGGTTCCAGAGAGTCCCTGTTTGGACACCTGTCGCTGAAATATACGCTCCTCAATGGTGCCTGAGAGAAAGAAACAAAACTTTAAAACACTGTTGATATGGTGCACTTTTTTTTTTTTTTGTTCGGAATTTGTATTTACGTGTTCTTGCCTGCAGTGAGAAGACGGTAGATGTGCACAGTCTTCTTCTGTCCATCTCTCCACACCCGAGCCATGGCCTGGACAGAGAAGAGGGAGGAGGATAACACACACGTATTCAGTGCCCTCTGCTGGATTTGCATGTACTCGTACACAAGGGCAGCTTCACACTTGTTCGATTCAATTCATCTCCCCTAAGCAACGACCTCCGGGCCATAAATATTGGGCCAAAGTGTGTCAAAGGAAATCAGTTCTCACAGATTTCCATATTAGAAATGCCTATTTTTTTAATACCTATTTGATCTTTTTCTCCCTGATAACAACACTGATAATTTTCAGTTTCTTTTAAGTGTGTCTTAGTGAAATCCTTCACATGTTTTGGTTCCTGTCATTTCCATCGTGTTCTTTTTTTATTTTCATCGTGGGGTTTTTTCCCCCACTTCTGTTGTTTTTTAATATTTCTGTGTCATGGTTACCATGTCCATCTTTTACATACAGCTCACGATGGATACCAATAAAACCAAAGGCACTTTTAAACTTCAAACAACCCCAACATTTGAGTTTTTCTACCTTTTCAGACTATTACTGTTTGTATTTTACCTGAATGTCGTTGGCAGGGTTCCAGTCGATGTCGTATAGCACCAGGTGGGAAGCGCCAATGAGATTAAGCCCAACCCCACCTGCTTTAGAGCTCAGCAGAAACAGGAAGTTCTGAGAATAGGGACTGTTGAAACTGTCGACCAGTCGCTGCCTCTGGTTCGTGGGGGTATGTCCGTCCAGCCGACAGAAGGTGTAGCCCATGTGTACACACAGGTCCTGGAGCAAGTCTAGTGTCCGAGTGTAGTTTGACACTACGACCACCCTGCAGGAGCACACCTACTATCAAATGTGACGCTTGATAAATAAAGTTTAAAAAAAATCCAGATGATCCAAACAATCAATAGCATCTTAGCGTCACACAAAAACACACCTGTCTGAAGAGCTCAGCTGTCTAATGGCGGCAAGCAGGTCCGTAAGAACCAGCAGTTTTCCAGAGTCAGCCATGGTGAATCCTCCTGAAGAATAGGATTCTGGGAAGAGATCTGCCAGCCCCTCATATAATGAACTCTCCACAGAGCCAGCATCTGTCCTCTCCTACCAACAGAACAACCCATGTTCATGGTTAGGACTGGGATTCACGATTATATATTTATAGTTTCCACTATGATCACAGGTTTCTGTCCCCCCAGCCAGCTCATAAAAAAATTAACCTTAACAGTGACGTGGAGCAGTCCGGGGTGATTACAGAGCTTTTTCAGTGCGGTGATGCAAGCCAGATGTGTGTGGGTTTGAGTGGAGCCCTGAAGGCAGGCCCTGAAGACTCTGTGGCAGAGGAGGTGCTTGTACAGCTCTCGTTGCAGAGGGGACGGCTCGCAAAACAACGTCCAGTCGAGGCGAGGAGGCAGGTAGCGGTTGATGATTTCCTGCGTCCGCCTCAAGATGAACATGCCAGTCAGACGAGAGAGCTCGGTCGCTCGCTCCTCTCCCAAAACTCTCTCCTCCTGTTGGCAGTGGAAGATGTAAGATCAGGTTTAACACCAGATAACATTTTTATAACAACTGCACAGGAAAGAGAAAGGAGATGGGATTACCTCTGTGCATGAGGGCTGTCTGGAGCGCAGGATTGGTTCCTCGTATACTTTTCTATAAGCAGTCGATGAGCCCAGAATCCCAGGGTTCACAAACTCAATGATGGCGTAGAACTCCTGCAGGTCGTTTTGAACTGGAGTGCCTTCAAAAGCACAAAAAACAGTCTGTTATAAAACATCTGCAAGCAGTTGTAGCTGCCATTCAGAAACTCCCTTATCGCTTTCACCTGTAAGTATGACTCTGCGATTACACTTGAGGCTGCTGAGGGCTGATGATGTTTTGATGTTGCTATTCTTTAATCTGTGACCCTCATCACAGATTATAAGACCAAAATCAACTTTCTGGACCTGAAAACAGAAGGAAATTACAAGATAAGAGTACAAAGATCAAACAGCTTCGTTGGAAAAAGCACGCTATGAGACATCGGGAGAACATACCTGCTCCAGGCAGCGCAGCAGCATTTCATAGCTTATCACAAGAACGGTGTGCAGTGGGGACAAAACAAACTGCTCTATCCTGTGGTCCTAAATACATTTCAATGAAGAAAAAAATGGAATTACTTAATAAACTCCAGATTAAAGTAGATGATTCATTCAGATACTTGTTCTCATTTTAATTATTTACAAAAAAGATATTAAATCAAGAAAAGCCGGCAATAAAAATGGAGTAACATAATTAAGTTATTGAATAAGAGAGAAGAATTATTGCAATAGAATAAAATAGAAAGCTTATAATAAAATGGATGGATTTTTTTTAAAACCACAGACATGTAACTAAGAGCATGTGGGTTCCTTCTGAGTTTTAAGCAGTGTGACTTGTTGCTGTATGCACTTTAATACAGAATGGATAACAGGTTATATACATATGCACTAAAGCAGTGAGTTCACATTCGCTTTCCAAATAAAATCATGTTGTTTCATGATTAACTGAACCAAGGACTTGTAATTATAAAACAGAATAACCTGATCCACAGTGAAAACACTGATCCTCTCACGGCCCAGCCACTTGTTGAATTCTGCGGCCCAGTTCTGTACCAGGCTGCCAGGTGTAACCACAAGCACACGCTTAGCAACTGGCCTCCCACCATAAGGTCCCTGCTTCAGCAACGTCCAAGACAGCGCCACGCTCTGGAGAGTCTTTCCCAGACCCATTTCGTCGGCCAGGATCGCACCGTAGCAACCTGCAGCTCTGAAGCACAGACACATAAGCACAACATCAAACCAGTGGCTCCGTTTTGTTTTGTTTTGTTTTTTGTGTGGCGCTACAACAGATTAATTAAGAGGTTTTTTGCACAGCATTTCATGATAGCCAAACAGCACTGTCACCTCATGCCCATGACACACTCGTAGAGGAAGAGCAGGCCATCCCTCTGGTGCGGTCGCAGGTGTGTGGTCAGGTGTGGGTCAAGCACAACATCGACCATAGGAAGCCCTGACTTGTTATTTAACCACTGGTGGTTGGCGGAAGGGCGAGGCATCACCAGTGCACCTAAAACGATATGAAATAATATTATTAAAATACATTATAAATATATTTTTTGCCAATTTATGTAGGTAATAACTTAATGCATCATCAAACTCCAACTTTATCCACACACCTGGAGCGAGGGGGTCATGGCGAGGTCTGCGAGTTTGTTCCTCCTCTGGTTTTGTTTCTCTGTGGCCCGCTCCGCCCACCATTGTTGGAGGGCAAAAAGGTTTGAATGCCAAGCGGCAGGAGGGTGGTGGAGCAGACTTTGTGTTTAACTCCACTCGCTCTGTTTGGACCTCCTGAAAACAGCGCCCCTTGGCAAAGTCCTCAGCAGAAATGACTCCCATCACCTCCACCTCTTTCCCACCAATCATGAGAGTCTCTCCCTCGGAAAGCGAGGCCAGCTCCGACACCTTGTAGCCACTACCTACAGTTCAGATATGCACACTTGTCAGGATCACGTGTAGTAGGAGAAATCAACTAGTATTGACCTACTTAGCCCTTTAGCATATTTTAATGTTTAATGCAGTAAGCTTCAGTTAAGTGTAAAAAGTATGCTTGTAGAATTTTATTTAAGATTTGAGTATTTAACTATTTTCCAGTGTTTCATGATCCAAAAACAGGCCTCTGGGGCTGACTATGCACAACTAAGGCAAAGAGGCAATAATACCTTGACAGAAGCCTGGGTATTTTCCTGTTATTTTTATATTTGATCTTGAGTAAATTAAATGTCAGGTAAATAATTTTAATTACAGTACTGATTACTTTGCTTTCATTGAGTCTTAAGTCAGTCTTAATTTCTTTATATTTTGCAAGGAAAATGTGAAATAAATAGGTTCAGCAATTTACTGAAATGTGTAAATGGAGTTTTTTTGGTGCAAAAATCACATTTTATGCCTTTCACACTCTGTCACCTTTGATATTCTTGTTAGATTAGACAAAAGAAATGTAAAGAAATTATGTATTTTTCTGACAAGCTGCTAATGATAAAGTACTTGTCTTTGCCAAGTTGTTTGTTATGTAACACTGGCTCATCCTTCGAATTAGGTGCCTTTTTATTGCTTGAATGATTCATAGATCTGCATTTACAAGACTGCAGTGAAAATGAGTGAAAAAGTAGCTGAAGTTCAAAGAAAAACTTTGAAAGTCCTCGAGAAAGCCTGGAGAACTACAAGTCTAGCTCCTTGGAAGCCAAATATAAAGAAATGCAGGCTATCTCAAGGCTTTTTGTATATAGTATTATATTAAAATTGGGCAGTTGTCATTTTAAATACAAGCAACAACTATACAGGTGACGAATTAAAATTTGATGTTGGTGTCCGTCTTACCCTTTCCGATATCCTTCCCCTCCATATCTTTAAGAGTGACTGTGCGTCCTCTTGTCACCAGCACTGCGTCTCCCTCCCAGCGCTTATGTTTCTTCTTGCTGGCCTTACACCACACCACACTGAAGTAACGCGCCCCGTCCTGACTGCAGCCAGAGTCTGAGCCTGCAGGAGGCTGAGGGGTTTGGGGAGACCCAGGAGGGCCATCATTCACTCCTGTAACACAAAGACATAAAACAAAGTCAGATCCACCAGATGTACACGGGAAATTGACCAGCAGAGGTCACTGTCGCATCAAGCTTTTCAGCATAAAGGCTTCTACACGCCATTGTTGGCTCCACCTATCATGGAAACAAAATACAACATGTACAAGGCTCAAACAGTTAGCACCGTGAAACAATGCAAATGTCAGCAGATGCGGTCACCTTATGATCTTTCATCAGCTTCTACAAGACGGATTAAAGATGATTTCCTATAAAAGTGGAACACGTGACTTGGAAATAAACAGAGGACCAGAGGAAAATGGATCTTCTTTTTAATACAAACACGTGAACGCATAGACAAACAGTAAGAGAAATGGGCAACACTTGTATAACAACAGTACAATACAATCAATGTTGAACTCACAATAAATAGCAGTAACACCAAAAACCATCAGGGCCCCTCCCTTCTTTTGTTCGCGCAGCCGGTCAACAGTTCAGCAACCAGCGAGAATTACTCACTCGAACATTTTTGTTATCCCAATAACAGATTAAGGCCTTCAAAAGTTTACCTTGTGCTTCAGTCCTGGTATCTCTAAAATTTGCTACTGGAGTGCTTTCTTGTGGCGACATGAATGGTTTTTGTACGAAGTCTACAGAATGAATAAAAGCGGCTATAAAAATTGTTTTGATAACCAAAACCTCTAGTGGAAAGTGGATTTCTACAGATGCCAGAATGGGTGGAAATGTTCTTTACACAGAGATAACAACACGTCGCTCACACTGACATCAAGTGCTTTAACTCTTACATTCATATTTTTCCAACAATCTTAGACAATAAAGATCATTAATGCCTTGCTGGCACTCCTGTAATTAGAGACTGGTGGTAGGTGTAGGCAGGAAGAGCACCACTGAGGTACATTATCAGTCAATACTACAAATATTCCCTTCCAAAATTTGGACTTTTATACATATTGGCCTGTCACAGTGTTACTGATGTGAGCTTTGTTTTATTACATAGATGTTTGTCCCCACTTTTGGTACTCATGGACACGATGATGCATTTTTAACACAGACAAGCACAAAGACGGATGGCAGCAGGCGTTATTATCCTAATTATCCTGCAGGACGTAAACAGGTTATCTGTGTGTATACGAGGCACTATGTTTCCAAAAGAAAGTCAAGTCCTGAAACTGATCTCACACAACCAAAATAAAACAAAATTAGTGACTGCTCCAAAGCACTTTTTTTCCTTTTTCTTTTTTTTAAAAACTGTACTACTCAGAGCCCCTCCCTTTCTCACAGTGACCACAGAAGTGCATGTTGATACTTGTTATAGAGAAATGGGCAGTCCGTGTCTCAGTCGGGTTGCCTTCAGTTTCTCCACTTTGATCTTGGCTCGCAGCAGTTCCTCCTCCAGTTCCTGCTTCCTCTTCAGCCCCTCTCTCTTCTCCTCCAGGTACAGGGCCACCTTCCTGTGATTGGCCAGCACCAGCTCGTGCTCCTCTTTGGCCAGTTGCAGAGGCCGAAACCTGTCCGGCTCGTGGTGAGGGTAGATGTCGTTGGGGTAGAGCTCATGGCGTAAGGGCAGCGGCGAGGTGGAGAGAGGGATGTTAACAGAGGAAGGAGCTGGAGATAACGACGCTTCATAATCATGGATGCTGCCCAAGTCCTGCTCTCCCTCTCGCTCCTGGCCTCCTTCCAGCCGTGGTCCTGTGTGCGCTGGGAGGATGGGAAGGTCTGGCGGTGGCTTTACATCCTGTTCAGCGTCCAGCTGGACCACCTCATGGGGGATACTTGGGACAGATGCAGAGTAATCCTGAAGTCCAGCCAGAGATGAGCTGCTGCCAGGATGTTCGATAGGAGAGTTGTGCTTGCTGTATATTAATCTACAAATGGGAAAAACAGGATTAAAAAAATAAATAAATAAGTGAGCCTGGAGTGCTTAAGCAGCATTTACTATATCTTGTTTATGTGAAGTGTGTTGAAACCTCTGCAGGTAGGTAAATCAATCAAAGAATTAGGTGAATGATCAGGGAACATTAAAGGGAGTGAAAGGAAATTAAAGGATTTGGCAACAAGTCTTGGTGGTTACAACCTCACACGTGTGAAGCGTTTTTGATCCCACTCTTATTCATCACTAGGATTTCTAACTGTGATGACTGCCTTTTAATCTGAATTATTCAGTGTATTTTTCTCCTCTGCGTACTCTCTTAATCCAGCATGAGGATATTTAGCAGTGTCTTACTTTTTGTAGTGCTGAGAACACAAGATAAATAATTGTTTTGGAGCCAAGTTTCTGATAGAATTATCAATGTGAAAACCAGACCTATGTATTTTCCAAATGTACTGATGAGCCGCCAGTAAATGATGGCAGGTCATGCAGTATGTCCTCTTGAGCCTGACAGTGTTCAGTGAGTAATCTGATTGGGTTTGGGAGCATGAACGGCAGCCCCTCCTCTCCCTCGGTATGTCCAAAACTCTCATGTGACTTGTGTTATCCTTTATCTTTGTGTGTGTATGTGTTCTCATAAGTGCAACCGTACCTGCGCAGCGCCTGGTCCTTTTCGTGGATGGGCACGTGGTGAAACAGGTGAGGGATCATCTCCATAATTCTCCTGGTTGGCTCGGAGATGCTTGCTCTGTACTCTGGCTGGGCGTGTCTCCTCTGCATCACTTCCTGCTTGGCTGACTCCTTCAGTCTCTTGTAGAGGGTCCGGAGGCCCTGAGCTGTGCGATGGGGTCTGTCTCCTCCCAGGGCATTGTACTGTTCAGCAACAGTGTCCCAGCACTTGTTCTTGTCCACGATGACCGCGTGCTTGTTGGTGTGCTCCTCCAGGATTCGGATGTGAGGCCGGACCAGCTTCAACAGGTCCAGCTTCTCAGAGAGGGTGAAGTTGGAGGAGCGGGCTTTACCCACCATACTGGACAAAAACACAGAGCTGGATGCCATCTTCTAGCATACTGGGCTCACGCAGACCAAGTCTGGCCTATGGCTGTCACCCTTTAGTAACCACACTCAGTGGTGTGGGCTTCTCTCTCTTCCCACCTGTCTTTTTTTCAGTCCCCGCCGCTCTCTTCTCCTGGTCCACGGTGACACACCAACACTGGTCTAACTCAGAGACATGTCACATTTCCCCCCTTCGTCTTCTTCCTCTCCAAATCAAACATAGGCTATGTCTAACAAGTGCATGGATTCTCACACTACTCCTGGACTCCCTCTCAGCTACGTTGCACAACAAAAACAGGCTGTGCTGCACACAATAAGAATCAGGCTTAACTAGGCCAGCCTCGTTTAGGCCCCCGCCTACCGCGGAGGGCTTTGGATGAATTCCTCCCAGCTTAGGCTGACGTAGCTAAGCCGCTTAAGCCCAGCCCGACCTACTTACAGCTCGGTCTCTCTAAACCCCAAACCGAGCACAGCACAGAGCACAGCAGAGATACACCGGCTCTACAGTGTGACAAAGGGAGTGCTGCAGAGGGACACTGCCCTCTGCACATGTGCCACAACAGTTTGCAAACAGCACACTGTAAGGTGTTAAAGTGTCACATGTCTAACGTCCTAAAATGAGTGATGCTTTGAATCAGCGCCGGCTTAACTAACTGAACCGGGGGGGAGGGGTCTGTGAGCGCGCTGCGCATGTCCGTGGAACCCGCGCTTCTGGCCGTGCTTCAGTGTAGAATGAATGCAGACGGGGAACGCCAGCTCCGCAGCGCACGCGGCGACTCCGTTGATTAAATACGTGTGTGGGGCGCGTGCAAAAACAGCTCCAGGAAAGCGTGCTCGCGCCGCGCGGTCTCAGGAAGTAAAACAGAAGCACTGGCTGCTCCGACAGGAGGAAGGGGAGGAGAAGGAGACGCTGATCCCGAGCACAGTCCGAATCTGGCCGCTAATTTGCATAATGCTGGACCTGCTGTCACTCAGCCTTCGCCCGCCCGGTTTAACATCTATCCTGTGTGCGTGTTATTATTAGACAGAGCGGAATGCTATTTATATAAACGTTATATCTCATTATAGTGTCTGCTTGAAGTTTCTGCGCGGGGTTTGCTCGAGTTAGACTTTGCAATATAACAGCGAATTTAAACAGCAGTGGTTGGTACGTGTAGGGCACATTATGAGGAATAATCGCTAATGTGGTGGTGATGACGATGATGATGATGTCCATGTAATTTATAACACTGGCTCTGCAGTGTTATAAATTACATGGACAGGCCAGTAGCTGTAAACTCTCTTTTGGGACCAGCCATACCTTATTTTACACAGCAAACATGAAAAAGCTTCAGGTCCTGAATGATCCATTTAGGACCGACAACCTCAAGCCAAATATTTGTAATTAGTAACGTCCCTGCCTTTAATGCTGTGTATCGATTAACCGATTATACAAATGTAGCCCAAAAAACCCCAAAATAGATTGCACGACACATTTTTAAGGAATAAATTACAAAAAATAAAAAGCAAAATGCCCGATGTTGCAAATATGATACAAATTTAATCTCATATATCAAATTACTATTTTTTTTTTTTTTTGTCAGAAGGGTCATTGTACGCTACATTTTCAAAAAGTTGGAAAGTTATTTTATGGTTCAGGGTTTAAAGGATTTAGAAACACGATATATTATCTTGTATATTATTATAATTATGTTGTTTATAGAAATCCTGGAGGATTTTCCGGTTTGTGTTCTAGTCACTGCACATTTTTGTGTTGTTTATTTATTATTTAATATTTCTTCTTTTGTACTGATATGGACTGCAGGTGGCTGTGAATGCAAAGTAGATGGTGTGGCTCAAGTAAATATACAGCAGAGCTTTGTGTTCAAGGTGACAGTGTTTGTATCATCTCTATCTTTCTTTTAAAAAGACAACAGAATCAGTATTGTTCTGTATGTACACATTAATATACATGATGCTTTTTGCCTGAGGCAAAAAAAAAATTGCCAGCAGTGTGACAACGTCTGTCCCCCTTCCTCATCTTTTGCATATTTGTCACATTTACATGTTTCAGATCATCAAACAAATTTAAATATTAGACAAAAATAACCTGAGTAAATTCAAAAAGTAATTTTTAAATTATAATGTATTAAGGGGGGAAAGTTATCCGAGCCTACATGAAAAATTAACTGCCACCTTTGTAAAATCATAAATGAATTGATTAACCACAATTTTTAGAAAGTTAAGTTCCGTTTCTCTGTCTACACCCGAGTCTGATTAATGCCAGACCTGCTGAGTTACTAAAACCAGTCTGACAAAGTGAAGTAGGTTCAAAGATAAAGCAACACATCATGCCACGATCTAAAGAAACAGCTGAGAAACAAAGTCACTGACTCACAACTGTCAGTCAGGCTTTGGCTTTGGGTTCCAGTGAACCACAAATGCCACAAATGAAGAAAACTGAACAGCGGTGAACCTTCCCAGGAATGACTGGTCTACCAAAATTACTCAAAGAGTGCATCGACGAGTCATCCAGCAGGTCACGAAAGAACCCAGAACAGCATCTAAAGAATTGCAGGCCTCACTCACCTCAGTTAAGGTCAGAGTTTATGATTCAACAATAACAAAGAGAAGGCATCCATAGGAGAGTTCAAGGAGAAAAGTACTGCTGACCAGAGAGATCACAAAGGCTCGTCTCACATTTGCCAAAGAAAAACATCTTGATGATCCTCGAGACTTTTGGGAAAATATTCTGTGGACTGACAACACAAAAGTTGAGCCTTCTGGAAGGTTTGAATCCTGTTACATCTGACGTAACACAGCATTACATAAAAAGAGCATCGTACGAACAGTCAAAAGTGGTCGTACAGTACTCTGATGTCTACGTGGACGTGGACAATTTGCTGCAATTGAACCATGAATTCTGCTCTTTATCAGAAAATCCTGAAGGAGAATGTCCAGCCATCTTTTTGAGTCCTGAAGCTTAAGCTCAGGTTCTGCAGCAGGAAATTGATCCAAAACACACCAACTCAAAATGGCTTAAAAAAGAAAAGAAAAAAGAAGAAGAAGAAGAAGACGGTTTTGGAGTGTCCTAGTCAAAGTCTGGATTTAAATGTGTTTGAGAGGCTTTGACATGACCTTAAACAAGCCACTCATGCTGGAAAACCCTCCAATGTGGCTGAACTAAAGTAATTCTGCAAAGAAGAGTGGGCCAAAATTCCTCCATAGTGATGTTAAAGACTCATTGCTACTTATCGCAAACACTTGATCGCAGTTCTTGCTGCCAAGGATGGCACAAGCAGTTATTAAGTTCAAGGGCAATTACTTTTTTCACACAGCATCAGGTAGGTTTAGACAGCTTTTCCCCCTTAATGAATAAAATCATCATTTAAAAAAAAACCCCACTTCATTTTGTATTTGCTTGGGTTGTCTTTTTCTAATATTAAAATGTATTTGATGATGTCAAACATGTAAGTGTGACAAATATGCAAAAAAAAATGATTAGCAATAAAGCAAAATGAAATCTTGCATAGATTTATTGCTCCAGACGCCTTGAGGCTAAAAACGATTGAAAACCATAATTAACGACATTTTAGAATATTTGTCATAAATAAAGTACAATTATCAAAAACAATAATAGTCCCATTAAAAAATATTAATGTATAAAATATAACAGAGCCCACAGCTTGGTCACTTGAGCGCTAATGAAACAGAAACGGCTGTTTCAGTAGAATCTTCATGACTAAACTACCTAAACCTAATGAGGCATCAGGTATGCTGCATGCTGAGGCTTGCACTGTCTTTGTCATTGTAACACACAGGGTTAATTGGTTTAGCTTTTAATCTCACCTGCATTTAATTAAAAACTAATTGGAAGTCTTGTTTGGTTTAAGAGCTATCCATCTTAAATAACAGCTTGTAATGGAACCATGATTTTGTTTTCTGGTGGAAATCTTGAAGCTTTTCTCATTTTCAAACGTTGCATCTCCTTGTCTCCTCAAGGAGAGGGGAATGCTTGCTGGATTAACTTTAAGCAAAGACACGCAGGTATACTCTTCACGGTCAAGAAAAATGGTGGGAGGCACAGCTGGAATACTTAAATCATGGTACAAGAAGAATCCTATCTGAAACTCTACCTCTAAGTTGTAGCAATAACTCAGTGATCACACCATCAACCCTTCACTATTTGTGGGTGTGATTAAAAAAATAACTACGTTTAATTAAAAGAAATATAAAAGTCATCATGAGCAATGTTATGTCCATCTGATTCATCAGACTCCTTTCCTTCCTGGCCTTCCACTCTTTGTTGTGGTCTTTTTTTCCTCTCTCTCTCATATGAGGCAAACGTATTTGTCCCCATATTTGTCTTTGCACATTCCCTGACATACATTGCTGAAACTATGAGAATCTCCCTCCAGGAATCAACTGACATTTGTAAGTTTTCATATTGCTGCTATGATTATTAAATTGGGCATAAGAAGTGAGAAGATGGGGCAAGAAAAAGGCAAGGCTTTACATGGCTGTTTGTTTTTTACCTGCTGGTTTATAGTCTTCAGCAGAGGCTCCTAATCCAGGGTTCTGATGCTTTGTCTCAGCCTCATTTTCCTTACTCTCAGTTGCACTGAGAACACGAGCCAGAACCTTTGACAAGGCTGGGGCAGCTTCAGGCTGGACGTTAAACTCTGTCTTACTTGCACCTGGTGTTGCAAGGCTTCTCTGGATCTGCGAAATGAGGTACGGACAAAAGAGAATTCTTAATATGAGGAAGTGTGATTAAAAAAATAATGGAAAATAATCAAATTAGAATTATAAATACTGAGGGTTTAATACTGTAGGAAAAATGTTGAGAAAAAAAATTACTTTATCCAGTGCATTGCCTGAACCAAGTTTGGGGGTCAAAGGCTTGGATTGAGCCACAGAAAGTGAAGTACATGCACCAGGTGGCACAAATCGAGACTTTTTCACTGCATTACCCAAGAGCTTGCTGGGAGCTCCAGAGCGCCGCATCTTTCTTTTTCCTAAAGACAAAAAGCAACCGATACAATAGTCAGATTGTCTATTCTTATTTAATTCACTTAATGTACAGAATTCACCTGCTTGCTGCATACATGCTACTACTGTACATTACCTAATGTATATATTATATATAATGTCCCCCCTTTGCACAAGTCGAGGAGCGTGTCAGGTTACATTTCACTGTGTGTTATACTTGTATAACTATACATGTGATGAATAAAGAACCTTGATCCTACAAGCAGATTAATAAAATACAAATACAGTAACATTTGGTTGACACAAAATCCCAACAAACACCTGGACTTGCCTTAAGGCGTTACTGCATGATTACCGCTTATTACAGACGGTTTAATATCCTTTGAGTGGTTTAAAATCAGGGGGGGAAAAGAAAACAAAAATATCTTCCTCAAAGGTACTCACTTTAATAACTTCGTGAGGCATGTAGCAAAAACTATCTCGTCCGCTCAAAACAAATCCAACTCCAACACTATTCCTTTTAATGTCACAGTCCTTTAGCATTATATGAACACATCTAGCTAATGATTTGTCCCTATTAATAGCAAAAAATTGAAAACTTGGATTATTTGCATATGTAAATTCTGCACTGGGTAAACTGTGCATATCGAGACGAAAATAACTCACTCAATCCTTTTTTATCATACATAAATCCTTGGGGTCACTATCCCTCTGATGGCTTTCTAGCTTTTTCACGTCCTCAATTCCTGTTTATGCTGGAATAATCGGCATATCACGATAATTTCTAGATAGCAACATGAACCTGTTACACAGCCAGCTAGCTAACACTAGCATAAAGATGATAATAACGCGGTTGGAAGTCTAATTTAGGCTTTATTATCAAGTCAGATAACGTGTGACAACGTATTGTACATACCCCGACGAGCTAAAAGTTAGAAGAAAACACCTGACATCGCAGCCTTTAACTCAATTGCAACAGAACTCGTCTTGTCTTTCCTCTTCAGTGACTCTAGCAGCGGTTCAGTTTCTCCCGCTGAACAGTTTGAAGAATCTGATTCGTCGAACCAATACAAATGGGCGTGGTTAAAACGAAAGGGTACGTTTGGTTCTTCTGTCCCTACAGTTTAGCCGTCGCATTCAATGTAGTTTATATCCCGCTTGAATTTCAGCAACCGGTCGATCGATAACTTGTGAATCGAGCTCACCTACTACTCACTTCATCCCTTCATTAAATCACAGTGAAAGCGTGAAAGGAGGAATATTTGGGAAATCTAAATATTGGTATAACCGTTTAAGTAAGCTGCTAATCGTAATATTTTGTTTCACTAGCACAGCTACCACAGTAAACTCGCCTCACATGTTTTTTGCAAGACTAAGGCAAACGTGTCAACTTTTCAAAATTTACCGCAAATTACTCAATTTGAGGGTACCTGAAAGTAATACTTATATAGTAGTTGTATTAAGTTATTTTCGCTAATACTTAATTATATTGACATTTAATAATATTAATTATTAATACTGATATTAAATGATAATACTGACAGGACATTTATTAAGGGGGGAAAAAAACTAGCCAAACCTCCAAACCTTTCTGCATAATTCAAGTGAGGTTGAGCTTCGGGGTAAGAACGGATGGCTGGACATTCTCCTTCAGGATTTTCTGGTAGACAGTAGAATTTATGGTCCCATCAATTACAGCAAATCATCCAGGTCCTAAAGCAGCAAAGCAGCCCCAGACCATTACACTATCACCACCTTGTTTAACTGTTGATATGATGCTTTTTTAATTAAGTGTTTTATGCAGTTTAGTTTTATGCAGTTAGTTTTATGCAGAGGTAACCAGACTCAACCCTTCCAGAAAGTTAAATTTTTGTCTTGAGGATCATCAAGATTGATGTAAAATGACTTTATTTACACTGGCATCCCGAAGATCTTTGTCTAACATTAAAATTAGTTTGATGATCTGAAAGATTTAAGTGTGAAGATATACAAAAAACTAAGAAACCAGGAAGGGGGGAATACTTTTTCAGAGGACTGTATGCATAAGAGAGCTTTACTTGGTACGGGGTCATTTTGAATTACTGTTTGTGTGATTGTAAGTCTTACTGAGAGGATATAAAGCGAACAGGATGATGAGTCCAGGCATTTGGTGTGCTCTTTGATTTTTGTGATCATGCGTTCTTGTGCCATCTGATATTGAGTCTGTAATCCAATCATGGAGGGAGAGAGTGTAATCCATCTTAATCCCACATTCAGAGAGAGAGGGAGAGGGAGAGAGGGAGAAACCTAGGATAGGGTGGGTCATTAAGAGAGAGAAAAACAGCTGAAGGACAGCAGTAATCTCTGAATGCTTCACAACAGCAACACAGGTTTTTAATAGCTAGACAACAACACTGCTGCAGAACTTGTCTGCTTTAGACTCGGTGTTCAGTGTTTTACTGTAATTCGGCCTGTCTCTCTCATCTGATCTGGTCCCGTCTGACAGCTGCCTTCCTGTGTCCTGAACCCTTGTTGTCAGGGTTACCTCTCCACGGAGACGCACTCTCAAAGGTAGGGGAGGGCTTCAAAGGAGAGGAGACCCTCACCTTTATGGTGTTAAGAGTGAGGATGTGGCAGAGATAGGACGGCAGGTTGCCCGTGGAGGAAAGAGTGGAGTCAAAACCTGCAGAAAGAAGGAAGTAGGAGTTGGTTGAAGTGAAAGTTGACATCTGAGGTAAGATAAAAAGAAAAGAAACAAATGAGGAAACAAGACTGCTTCCTGCTTTACCCGTGTGTTGTTTAATCTGTTTAACTTTTTTTTTCTTTTTTTATTAGGATGGGCTATGATCTGGAGAGGTTTGTAGGTTACGTGAATGAGGGTCTACTGTGCTGTGTATGTCGAGATGTGCTGGAGCGCCCCCTCCAGGCACCCTGTGAACATGCTTACTGCAGCTCCTGCATCAGCACCTGGCTGGTCCATCACCACTCCTGTCCTGAGGACAGACTGCCACTGGATGTGGGTAGCCTCAAACCACTGTACAGGTCAGTCTCCGTCTCCTGCAGTTGTGCTCCTTGCTTCACTTCCTCGTAATCATGCACTCTTAAGTTTTGCAGATAAGTTTTCATGCAAGTCAGTAGCGTTATAACAGTATGCTGCTTTTCTCACTCTAAGAGTTTCTGTCTGTGTTGGTTTGATTTGCAGGTACATGCGTAATGATCTGAACCGTCTGCAGATCCGCTGTGTGAATGCAGCACAGGGGTGTGAGGTGGTCTGCTCCCTGGAGAGCCTCCACTCACACGAGGACGAGTGTGAATTTGCCTTCATATCCTGCGCTAACACAGGTACATGACAACATCACACCGGACAAAACACTATTCATGCAGTGTGTTTTTATAAGTCTTTATGACAGTAAAAGTCAAACTGCAATCCTCATGGATGTGTATGTTACAACTGTAATGTGACACGTCTGTGGGGGTGAACAACAGGTGGGCCCTGTTGTTGTCTTGGCTACCCCAGGAACAGGTGCACTTTTAGGACTGAAAGCTCCCACAAGCCTCACACAGAGAGCACTGTGTGAGAGTCGGCTTTCATTCATTCTTTAATGAGTGATTTTTAGGTCTGTTTGAAACATGTACATGCAAGTGTGCGCTTTTGTGCTCACCATGTGTTTGTGACCCGTGTTTGGCAGGTGGAGAGTACATATGTTACCACTGTGGTAGGTTGAATCACATGCGGTGTGTGTGCATGCGGTGTGCAGTTTAAGTCACTAAAATCACCTGAAATTTCTGCTGTTGTGTGACTGCAGTGATCTGTGACTACATTGTAGATTTAATAACTCTACTTTAGATACACAAAGTGTTTACAAAGTACATTTTTGGTGGTGTTAGTAGATTATCTCCTCTTTGTACACACAGATGATTTTTATGGAAAAATTCGTGCCTGCAAATAAATTTCATCTTTGTGGAGATGCTTTAGAAGCCTGTCTTATACACTGATAACGTGGTGGTTCCATGCGAGGCCTTTGCACCCTTGTGACTTTTCCCTCTCAGGCTGTCCCGTGCAGGTCGAGAGGCGGGGCTTGGAGGCTCACCTGTCAGAATGTAGCTTTCGCAGCAGGGAGTGTCCTAATGGTTGCGGCCACACGCTGCTCTCCATTGACCAGACACAACATAACTGTGTAGCGGAGCTGCGCACTGAGGTGGAGATGCTCAGGTAAGCTCTTCTGTGCTCTCTTCTAAGCCTGAACTCAGAGGTAACACCACCATCATGACTTGGTCTCATTAAATGTCAACTGTAGGGTGGAGATGCTGTGCAAGGTGGAAGAGGTGAGACGAGAGATGGAGTCTCGGCTGGACTCGCAGAGGAGACACATGGTGCAGAAAGAGTCTCAGCTGAAGAACGAGGTGGAGGAGCTCAAGGTAAAATGTCCTGTTACCACATAAATGCAACAGAAGATAGTACTAAAGCACAGATTTGTGACCATGGGATACATTTACTATGAAAGTACAATGCAGTGTTTTGCAAATCATTTAAAAAATGCTGAAAGTTTAAAGGCAAAATGCTTTTAGAAGTCTGAACTGTGTGAATGTCATCTTAGCATTCAGACTTTTTTGCTCGGGTGCCATATTTTTTAAAAACAGTGAGAACTGTTTTTTTCACTGTCCTTTTGAAATAAGCAAGGCCTGAAAATTATATCTGATTCCTCACACTGCAGGACACCTTCTCAGGCCCATAAATGGTGGCAGTTTACAGATCTTTTTTAAGTCCATAAAATCACAATAAAAAAAAAAGAAAAGAAAGTACACTTATCGGTCATTTAAAAAATAATCTGGTTCGTAGCAGGTTCTAAAATTAATAAATACAACCTCAGGTGAACCACACAGCTAAATGACATATCACATAACAAAACTAAGCCAGAATGCAGAAGCAGTGTATGTACAGTTTTACTGGATACAAAGGATTTAAGAGGGAATTGAAGCCACGTGCCGATAATCAAATGCACTTAACTGGCATGACAATCTCTAAAGAAGCAGGCAGTTTGCTGTTTTGGAGCATTAAGATGTGTGTTAAGACAATGCCAATGAGGCTTAACATCAGTAATGATATTAACAATCTGGGAAAGGTTATACGGTCATTTCCAAACTGTTTGATTATACAGCAAGGAAGATTATTTACAAGCAGAAAACACTCAAGACAGTTGCCAGTTTTCCCAGGAGTGGATATCCCAGTGTCAGACTGTGCAGTGCTGAGAGAAACTGTAAAAAAAAAACAAAAAAAACCAAACTACCTCCAGACTCTACATGCCACAACTTATTAAAAGTTGAAGTTCATGACAGCACAATTAAGTATGGCGTGTTTGGAAGGGTTGCAGGAGAAAGCATCTTCTCTTTAAAAAGAACATGGCAGCACAGCTTAAGTTTGCAAAGATGCATTTGAACAAAGAGTTCTGGGACAATGTTGTCTGGACAGATGAGGTGAATATTTGGAAGTCAAACACAATCAAAACAAACACGTCACACCAACTGAGAAGCACGGTGGTGGTGGGGTGATGATTTGGGCTGGATTTGTATTCACTGGAATACACAATGTAATCATTGAGTTAACCGTGAACTCCTCTGTATACTAAATTGTTCTAGAGTCAAATGCGAGGACATCTGTCCAGGAGCTAAAGCCTGGCTGAAATTGGCATCACACATAAAACTACTCTATTGCTTCACGTCATATCCTGTCTGTGCAGGGTCAGCTATCCCGTGTGATGTGTGACATGCGTGCACTGCTAGGTGCAGAGCGTTTGAGGAGACAAGAGCTGGCAGAGGCAGAGCTGGAGAAAAGAGAACTGCTACAGGTCCTCAGAGACCTGCAGCCCACCAGGAGCCAGAATCCCACTGAACAGGCAGCCAGGGACCAGCATCAGGGAGAGGTGCAGACATCAGGCTGGGAACTCCACACCGAGCCAACCAGACATCAACAGAGAGAGGCTTCTTCACATGCCTCCAGTCTGTCACTGCATTCAGCCCAGGCTTCACATGCATCAGGCCCACCCCCATCACCACAGCTGGGTGAGGTAGGGCGCAAGGGTGGGACCCGGAGTCTGACCTTGGACTGCATTAAAAAGAAGAGCAGGGAGGTGACAGTGATCTGAAAAAGCTGCAATATATGAAATCTTTATTTTTGTATTATTTAGCAACAAAATTAGGGTTTGGGTAAAACATGTTACAAAAGAAAGGTTTTGCTACGCTGTGTTTTTAATGCTTAAAGATCAGCTCTTTGTGTGTTGGATTTTTGAACCACCTGACGTCATTTTAAGTGTATCGTCAGTGAGCTTCAAGAAGTTGGAATCCCCAAACGTATATTTTTTTTTTTACACCTGAGGTTAACCACATAACGATTCAGCGTGAGTTTTTGTGAAATGTAAAAAAATAGACAAGTTTAAAAAAATATATGTTGAATTCATTTTTTCAATGGGAGAGAACGTTCAATAAAAACGGAATTTTCAAAAAATATGAATTTTCTGGCAATTATTTCATGGTTTCGACTTTTAAGGGTTAACGGTCACATATTCCACCTGTTTAAGATATATTAATGTTAGTCCCACATGACCACATAGTTCAAGTTTCCATAATATCCCATAATACCAACCGTGTCTGTATACCACTGGTTTTGTGCTCCTTTTCGAACAGTTTCAGGGTTTGCGAATGAGATCAGCCTTAGAAATAAAAAAAATCACCACCAACAACAAAAAAACGGGAAAAATGCAGCAGCTGCAGCCGTTGCAAACACAGTGATAGACAGCACAAGAGGGATCGCATTTTTAAACATTTTATCTGAGAACCACAGACGATTTATTTATTTGACATTCCCTTAAAACACACACAAAGGCCTCATTTTGCTATCACTTTTATTTTCTGAATACAGCTAATAATAACAAAACTGAAAACATCAACACAGTCTGTACATTATTTGTGACAACATCATACCACCACGTTTCCATGGAGACAGCATATATAATATCCTGATTGGCGCTTCTGTTGCCGTGAGAGGCTGCAGTCATTGTCCAGGAGGATTTACCTGGTGAAGGAGCGAACATGTCTGCCCCTCCCACCTCCGCTCCCTCCTCCACCGCTGAACTTGCTCCCCTGAGATCCTCTTCCCCCTCCACCGCCTCCACCGACGCCTCCCCCGGCACCACCGCCACCTCCTCCGCCGCTAATCCACGACAGGCCAGTACCTCCTCTGCCGCGTGGAGCTCGATCCCGAAGAGCCAGCCGATACGCACCTGAAGTGTGGAACGAGTGAATCAAACTTTTTTTTCCCCCTATAACACCTTTAATACAGGTCAAAGCGATAAAAAAGTAAAACAAATGCAATAAAACAGAACATAAAAGACTGAAAAAGAGAGCGGTATAAAATGTAAAACTGTGTGTGTGGTCCTTACTTGCAGGGGATTGCCGAGAAGGCAGTGGCCCTCGAGTGAAGTTGCTCTGTCCTCCGCGGGGTTCACTGTAGGTCCCTCTGTGAGTAACAGCTGGAACCTGACCGCTCCACGATGACCCTCGGCCTCCTTCTCTCCGAGTGTAGTTTCCTACAGAACGGGGGAAAAAAGGGGGGGATTTGTCACCCTCTGCTGGACAATTGATGTATTTTAGTTGCAGTTTGTGCAGGGCTAAACGAAACACAGTATTTCCCAGGATAATGACCAGGATTCCCTGCTGTGTGCTGCATGTAATGATGAGGCAACTATGACAATGTCCTGGCAACTATGAGACTCGTGCGTATCTGATAGTACATACCTGACAGCAGTACACCTTTAGGCTGTGGTGGAGTGAAAAAGCGAGTCTGGCTGTGGAAAGTAGCTCTGCCTCTGTTACCAGTGAACAGCCCTCTGGTGGGAGGTTTGGGGGCGCTTTTTGGAGGTCGTTTAGGAGGCAGAAGCCCTAGAGGGGTCGTAATGTCTTTAAACTCCGCTGCAACAAAGTCATCCACGTGCATGCTGGGAGGACGGGAAGTATTCTGTTTGCGCAGGCGGAAGATATCATGCGGTCGGGAGACATTCTGCCCAAACCCTCCTCGACCTCCTCGGCCACGAGGAGCAGCCATGATGTGAGCTCTCTTTGCAGGCTCGACGTAGTCAGACTTCCCACTGCAGAGACAAACACAAGATGACACCATGAAACTGATCTTAAACTAGATTCTGTGCGAATAAAAATATATAGAAATCACAATGACGCTGTACCTAGACGTAATGAACGTCTCATGCTTGTGTTTGCCCAGCCGGAAGCCTTTCGTAGGTTTTGTGTGACCCGGAGAGGACGGCTCAGACAAGAAGGAGCGCTCCAGCTCCGCCTTCAGGTCCAGTTCTGGACAACACTCCTGAGCCAGACCCACCAGATCCACCTTCACCTGCCACACAGACAAAAAGGTAATCATACATATTATATAGAAAACATAAACAGACCATGTAATGTTGTTGCTTGTGGTATTTCCAAATTCCTTACAAGCCAGAGAAGCAAAGAACCTCAACTTAAAAAAATCCTTTAAATCCCTTAAAGATAGAGAAGCAAAGAACGTTTACTTAAAAAAGAAGAGGAAGAACATAGCACTGAACAGAAAGCACTTAAAATATGTGAGAGGACTCTAAGAAGTGGATAGTAGATAAATATAAATATCCAAAATATAGGACTCATCCTATTGAATCTTCCTGTCATAGTAGTCATTTTACATCCATCCCATCCTCTTCTGCTTATCTTGGGTCACGAACCCAGAGAAACTCAGACCTCGCTCTCCCCAGCCACTCCCTCCAGCTTATCGAGGAGTTCCCTCGCCAGACCAGGTAAGACATGCCCAGAACACCTCACCCAGAAGGCGCCCAGGAGGCATCCTCGTCAGATGCCCAAACCCCCTGGACTGGCTCCCTTAGATGTGGAGGAGTAGCAGCTCCAGTCGGAGCGCCTCTCAAACAACTGCACTCCCTATCACTCACCCCATCACTAAGGGAGGGGCCAGCCACAACAACTGCAATTTTGTAGTTACACCCATATGGTGCACAGTGAATCAAATACTTTTTTACAGACCATGATGCTCCCACTAAGCTAACACGGTAACAGCAACAAATATTTCTTTTTGACTCGATATACCAGAGTTTCAGTAGCAGAAAAGGATTCATAACTGCTGGTGATGTGAAAAAATTCTACATCAACAAAGATCAAGTAAAAAAAAAAAAAAAAAAGCAATAATACAAAAACGCATAAAACCGTGAATAAAACAGAAGCTGTAATCAAATTTTCATCCAAAAATGATTAACCATAAATGTGCACGCCAAACATAAGCTCTAGAGATTCTTGGAAATGTACACACACACACACACACACACACACACACACACACACACACACACACACTTACCATATCAAGGTCTGTTTCAATGTCATCAGTCTGGAACGGAGAGAACCACAGAGCCTTCAGCTGCTCATCCAGAGCTTCAGACAGAATGAAAACCGTCCTACAGACAATAAAGGCCCAGGGCAATGATCAGTTTACCGTTCCCATTAATTTTTCACATGGCTCATGTGTAAGTGGTTGTTGTTATGAATATCTGATTCAATCAATCTGTCACCGCAAACTGCGATCCTCCCTCGCTCCAGCTGTATAAGCTTCACAACTCGAAGTGATGAGGATAAAATGATTCAGTATTAATACGTCACGCGGAGGACCAACCTGTGATTAAACTGGGCCCCGAGTGTTTCTGGTGCTGGCAGAGTGGGCTCGGTGTCAGCTGCAGGAGGCGTGTTTGTGGCCGCCTGCAACGTCTGCCTCAGAGCAATCACGTTCTCCAACATGGTCTCCAGGGAATCGTCATCTGTACATAGTTTCTAAAGACATAGACAAAAGCATTGAAAGTTTGAGGTCAAGGCAGCCCGGACCTTTATTTTGATAAACACAATGTACTTGTGTGCATCTTTCATACCGCTATCTGTTTTTCCAAAGCAGGTATTGGATGTGACTCTGACTCCTCCCACTGGAGCAGAGCTTTCATTTCAGAGCCCGACAGCAACCGTGGAGGAACAAAAGCAGGATCCTCGCTCGAGCCGTGACCCTCTTCAGCACACTGGATTAAAACGAGGACAGGTACAGAATGAAGAGCAAATATGATTGGAGATAAGCTGGAAAAAGCTTGAGAAAAGAAGCGATTATCAGAAGGACAAGACAAAATATGCAATGAAAAAGCCTTTCCTTTATGCAGAGCCAGTCATTTCTGTGAGGTGATGCATTATTAATAGAGCTTTTTAAAAGCGGCTGCAGAAGGAAACTCTTAGAAAAGGAAAACTAAATTACTAGCATGAACACGTAAGGACAAGGAGGAATGCTTTCAAAGAAGCGACGTCCTTGCTGTAGTCTCTTTTGTAGTCTTTTGTCCAAATATTTTTCACAGAAGTAACACTTACTTAAAAAAAATGATGCTGCTTACACTTCTGATTAAACACCAACCGACTCTGATCGGCTCCTCTTTATGACTCCGTCTCTAAAGAGGATTGTTTGTTTGCTTTTATTGTTCAGGGCTCCTCCAGACTAATCATTTAGCTGTACGTATTCCTTCAGTGCTTCATTTGTTTTTTTGAAAAACTGCTCTGTTCTCAAACAGATTACCTTTAATTTAATGCTGAGCCTTTCTTCTGTTTTTATTGTCAAATATACAGTTTTATTTATTATGTTGTGATTTGTGTTTGCTGTATTGCTTTGTTCTCTGCTAGTTTAAAGGGACAGGATCCTGATTTTAATGATCATCTAAGCAGTACTTACCATTGGTTCTGTGTGGAGGATCTGCCTGAGAAAGTCGAGCAGAGATGAGAGCAGATCTGCTGAGTCTTTGTTGAAGGACAACACCAGCCTCTTCAGCAGCGAGCACAGCCCAGCGCCATGTTTCTTCAGAGCACTGAAACAGAGATAATCAGAGGTAATCAACGTCTCCTTTAACTAAGACAAAGGCACAGTGTGCCGTAGCAACATGGCAGGGTGGTATTGGTGGGGAAGCAGTTACGCCAAATAAACAAGAAAAGGTTCTTGTTTACACTTTGAGGTGGTAGAGTCCGTAGTCGTGCTCTGTGAGGAATGTCAAAGTCCTGATGCAGGTGAGGAGGAGGGGCACGCTGCTCTCTGCGTTCCCCAAAACCTCCAACAGAGAACTGCACACCGATGACATCATCTCTCGTCCCGGAAGTGCATTGGCCAGCTGCTCAGCCTCTGACACACAGCTTTCACCAGGTGGAGACACCACGAGAGAAATGTCCTGGTGAAGACAGTTTTACAGTTTTTAGTATTTTTCCATTAAAAGATTTTTTTTCTTTTTTAAATTTGTGTACTTCCAGCTTTACCTGGTCACACAGTGACTGTAATATTGTCCCCACTAGTACACTGCACTGCTGCTGATGTATGGAGTGATCCGTTGGAGGAACCAACAGAGACAACAACAAGGGGAACAGGTCGGCCAGCTGTTCATCTCCAGAAACTGACCCGGACAGCAGATGCAGTGTTGCACTCTTACAGGCTCTCTGAGACACCAGAGTATCCATCAAAGAAAGGAGCCGCAGGACCTGGGCCCAGGAGACGCTTTTTCCCTCTGCCCTGCAAGTAACAGGTTACAGACATTTGAAATATGATTTACAGGAAAAAACACAGACGCTATGTTGATGTGTGAGTTTGTGCATCCTTCACTCACGGCTGCAGCTCCTCCAGCAGGAGCTCCAGCAGGGTCTTCATGATGTGTGTTGCAGTGGGTGAAGACAAGTCTGCCAGCTGAACGCACACTCTCCTGAGTATGGCCAGGAGAGGAGGGCAGGTGGTGGTGCACACACATTTGAATGCCTCGGAAAACACTTTCCACTGTGCGCGAATGTGCATGCTCCACAGCTTCCTTGTGTTTAAGGCTACAGCCACATCTTGGACTGATGTCACCTGTGGAGCCAAAGGCCTTCTAATATTAATGTGTGTATGAAGACAAGAATATCAGAGCAGGTTAAAGCGCAGGATAGAGAGAGTTACCTGAGTGCTATGCATTGGCAGTGGAAGAGGCAGAAGCTCAGACAGCAGTGTCAGACCAGAGAAAAGGCCTTCAGAAGCTTTGAGAAGTGAGCTCAAAACCTCCTTTAGCATCAGAGACCACGTGTTGCTGGCCAGAGTCTCTTCTGTATGGGTCACCTGTAGCATGACACAAACATGGTGTCTCTTAAAAATCTCAACTGAAGCCCCATTTAGTATCAAAACTGTTATCTGATGCCGCACACACCTCCTCATTAACACCCTGCGTAAAGGTGAGCAGGACGTCAACAATGAGCACTTGCACTCTGGTCTCCTCCCCATCAAGACGCCCAGAAGCAGGAATGGAGCACACTATCATGTGAAGCGTCACCAACACGCTGGCCACGCGAGTGTCCCTGAACTGGAAAGCTCCGCCGCGCAGCAGCTCGGTGAGCATGGTGCGAAGCAACCGCAGCGTGCTGATACATATACTGAGGATCATGCAGCGCTGCGGCGTCGGACCCATGTGCCCGTGCACGCGCCACGGCTGCAGTAACACGCTGCATAGCTTCTGCAGGACACGCACACACGTATCGAGACCCTCCCCAGAGAAAAGCTGGACTCCTGCAAGGCTCCACTTCAGATCCCTCTGCTGACCTGTGGAGTGGAGAAGGAGCTGCTGAAAAACCATCTAATCTAATCTCAACATAAAGTGAAAACTATAAAAAAGCAAACAGAATAAAAACAAAGTCATATTTGGGGTCAAAGTTTGGTTGGGGTCCTTACCTTCTACAGCAGGAGGTGGGCAGGCGATGTGACAGAGGACCCTCAGAGCAGTGACCAGCCCGGTTCCCTCAGCAGTTAACACATTTTCTACATTCTGGAGTCAAAAGAAAACCATGTTCAGGATGACAAACCGCTTTGAAAAATACATCACAGAGCACTTCAGTGAAGAGTTGTTAACTTTTTTTATCCCCCTGGATTTTTCTGTGGATTTCAGAGATGTGAGTCAGCTTACCAGCTGGTGTAGATGCTTATAAGCCAAAAAACATTTCATTTACTTTACCTTGCAGAGTGTTTAATGAGTGAGAGCTCTGTACCTGTTTGATATAGTCGATAAGGGTGGGAATGCTGCCAATCTCAAAGCGAAGCTTCTCCACTGGCTCCAACCATTTACTGAGCTCTAAAGAAACGCACACACAAAGACACTCAAACAATTAAAACTGTCTTATATAGAATGCAGAATGCAATGATTTGCAAAGCAAATCTCATAAACGCACATTTTATTCTCCTCCCGAGGGCATATGTGAGGGTAGAAACCAATGAGCTTGATTTCATTTTGGAGAAAATCGGATCAAGATCACAAAAAATGTAAACAATATACTAAGGCTTGGGGGACATCGTTGAGACATGTTTACTGTGTAACATCCCCTCTTTTAACAGCAGTCCATAATCTTGAAACTGATGAGCCCAGCCGTTGTCCGAGTCGTGTTTGACATAAGATTTTAGCAGCTCAACAGCACCGAGTTTTCTGTGCGGCGTTTTAGGTTTCATGATGCTACAAATGTTCTAATTTGGTGAGAAGTCTGGACTGGAGAGAGGACCGTTCAGCACCAAGACTCTGCTCCTATGAAGCCATGCTGCTGTAACAGATGCAGCAAACAGTTTGGCATCGTCTTGCTGAAAAATGAAAGGCACTCCCTGAAAAAGAAATCATCTGGGTGGGAGCATGCATGCATGGTACCTTTCCTGATGTGTAAGCTGACATACCATAAGAGATGGAAGCGAGTACTGAGCACTGACAACAAGCTAGATGATCTCTTCAGTCTGGAGAGCATGGTGTCCGTGTTTTCCACTTTACCTCTGTACATTTTAAACAAACTTTGGCCCAGAGGAGACAGCAGTGTTTCTGGATCATGTTCACAAAGGGCTTCTTCACTGCATGACAGAGCTTTAACCTGCATGGTGAAATGTGTTTACATTTCTGGAAGCCTTCATGAGCCCATGAAGTGATTTCAATGACAGAATCGTGCCTGTTTTTAATGCAGTGCCACCTGAGATCAGCGGCAGCGATACTGATTTTCTTGCGCTCAGATATTTCTCCAGATTCTTGGAATCATTTAAAGATGAGACAGTCAAATTCTTTACAATTTACATGTTTTTGCAGACCAATTCTTACTTCTAAGAAACTCAGCCTGTCTAAGATGCGTTTTTTATACCCACTCATGTTACTGACCTGTTGCCAGGTAACCTAATTAGCTGCAAAATGTTCCTACAGCTGTTTCTCTTACTTTTCCAGTCTTTTGTTTCCCTCTCCCATTTTTTTTTAAACATGCAGCATCCCAAATATATTTGAGCTGGCACTTAAATATAGTTGTGACATTGATGAGAATTACCCTGTAACTTGGCATTGGTGTCATCAGCCTTGGCTATAGAGAGCAGCGGAGCGGCATATTGTTCCATCATCCGCAGCTCATTAGAATTCTGCACCACCAGTAAGACCAGCATGCAGGCGTAGTTATATGTCACCGCTTTGCGAGCCTTCCCCTCACTAACAGAGGAAGAGAGACAAAAAAACATGAATTTATACTGAAGTCAAATCAGAGAACAAGAAAAAAGGTTGGGGAGAAGAAATGGTAGGGAATAACAAGTGTACCCCTGTCCGTCCTTGCTGTGGTGCTGGAGCAGCGTGACCAGACAGGAAAGGTTGTTATCCAGGCTGAAAACATGAGCTACGGCGCTGCGTCCAGTCTGCGTAAAGGTCATCAGGTAAAGCGCATGGAGCGTGCCCAGTATATCTGGATTGTCACCTTCATCTAGGCCTGCACCACCGTCTCCTCCTGTAGCCACATGGCTCATGAGTTCTGACACGCCTTGCAGAGCATGCAGGGCCTGTATCAGCCACACGCCAAAGCCCTCTTCACCGCACCCTGGCCCAATCAGACCCGCTTCTCCCCCAGTACACATGCTCTCCTCTGCCTCGGACTCTGCCATCGACGCCAGGAGGCGCAACAGCAGGTTGGTGGGTGTGGGCTGGGCGAGAAGGAAGAGCAGACCCGACTGGGTGAGCGACAGGAAGCGCAGAAGCTCTCTGACAGCTTGAGTGACCCCAAGATGGCCGGCTGCAGCAGCTGCTGACAACACCACCGTTGTGCTCTCCAGAAAATGACATGCATGCATATACCTGAAAGAGGTCCAGGGCAAAAATACACATGTATTAATGTGTCTAAATTATATTTAAATTTATGCTACACTGTGATGCTTATGTCTTAGTATGTACCTATACAGTGATGGGTAGGGGTTGTCCCTCTCCTGTGGCCCTGTAATTCTAGCAGTAGTGGGGAAGGCTTTCCCAGGAGGTTGCACCATGCAATGAGGGGCTGTTTCTAGCAGGTGATGTAGCTCTTCCAAAGCACCTGCCAACCTATCGAGCTCTGCCTCACTCAGAGCGGTGGAGCTTAGCGAAGGCTCCTCTTCCATAGGGCTCTCTGCATCATCCATCTCCTCCTGAGGATGATGGCCAGGCAGGATTACCACAAAAACATTCTCAGCCACTGAAACATATATGAAAGTGTGGGTGTGAATGGGTGTTGTTACCTGTTGTGGTTCACTCAATGCAGCTGCTGCATGCTGTAGGTCAACCAGCACCTCATACATGTGGCTTTTCTGTAATATAGCATTTCCAGCTGTTATGACCCTCACCGTTTCCTCATGCAGGAACAGCTGGACCAGACGCTGTGAAGCAGGATAAAGTATAGATGGTCAGACTTGATCAGTCAGAGGAATTATTTCAGACACAATCATCTTAATTTAGATGTGCATAATTTAAAGCTGGTTTAATATTCAATTTATTCTCTAGAAACCAACAAGAACATCTGTATATGATGGAAATAAAAGTAGATGAATGATGATTGGATATTTCTTGCTAACCTGGTAGCCACTCTTCTCTGAATTTCCTGCATGTAGGAAGGCCTCCACCCCTGCAGGAGCGCTGATCAGAGCATCCAAAGCTCTTAGGATACTCAGCTTCAGTGTGGAGGAGACGTGGTCTGTATGGAGCAGCTCCAGCAGCACATTCAGAACCCCTTCATGCAGCAGCATCGTGAGACCCTGAGGACACTCTGCCAGGTATGAAGCTAGCTTAGCACCAGCCTTCAGCTGTCTGAGGTTAAGGGCAATGGGCTGTTTGAGAGCAACCTCCATACTGAGAGCTTGGAGAGTCCACTGGACTAAAACTCTAACAGAGTCCTCTATCTCTCCCTCTCCCCTTTTAACTAAATAAGCCAACCCTTTGGCCAGAAGTCCAGGAGCCTCTTCCAGAGCACTGACCCATCGTGCATCTCTGTCATCACCAATACTAGCTAAGAGTTCTTTCAGCTGAGCCACAGCCTCAGCTTCCTCTCCTCCTGCTGGTCCTTCTGCTCCACCTGCCTCCTTGGGCTCCTCCACAGTGGCCTTCTCAAACTGTATATCAAAGCGAGTTTTGTATGGAGGCGTGAAGTAGAGCAAGGGTCGGAGTTCTCGTTCATATGGGTCGTACTGGACCGGTGGAACAGATGCAAGATCCTCAGGAGTGTAGTCCATGTCAAAGTTCTGCAACTTGAAGCTGCCGTTATCCAGATCGTCCTCATCGCTGGAAATCTGTTCATAGCCATCATTATCTATAAGAAGGTGGAAAGGTTGTTTAGGAGGGAGTTTATTCACTGTAAAAGCATTATAAAAATGCATCATCTGTTTCATAATAATGTATATAAAACCGAGTGAGAATAAGGAGGCCAGCGGAAACTATATAGTCCCTCTCATACAGAGCTGCATACACTCACAAACCTGGCACCACCTGGCAGCATCACTCACAACATGCAGGGTTAGTTTTGCATGCATGACAGAAACTCAGCGACGGCTGTGAGGACGTGTCAGGAAGACATCCACATGTCGGCTTATGAAGTCTAACCATAAGCCTTCAGAGCTGCCCTCAGGGGTGTTCTGAGAGTTTGCACCACCCAGCAGTTCGAGATGGATGCAGCATGCCAGAGCACACACTCTCTCACTCTCAGTCCCAAATGGACCCTGCTCCCGTGGACCCGAGATATCTGGCAACCACGAGCAGAGTTGATTTTCTAGAGGAGAAGCGTCCATTTGGGTTTGCAGACAATCCTACTCTTGCATAAGAACTCCCCTACCTTCCTCCATCTCCTCTTCCTCGTCCTCACCCTCATCCTCCTCCTCCTCTTCTTCATCCTCCTCCTCCGGCGCACTCCCCTCAGTCCGTGTATCTTCTTCCTCCTCCTGCTCCTCCTCTTCCTCCTCCTCCTCGGCCTCTTCTTCTTGTTCAGCATCCGAGTACGTCTCGTCAGCGGGCAGCGATCTTTCAGGCGACACGTTCTCCAGGTAGTCGTCACGGCCCTCGGTCGGCTCTTCCTTGGCCACGCCCACTGTAGATTTTACAACAACACACACGGCACACAAACATACAGAGTACAACCCATTTAATACCAAGAACTCATTAATAAATGATACTGTATCATTCTTATTGAGAATGTGTTACATTTCTTCTGCACAGCTATCTCCCCACTCTTACACTAACCAACAAATCTTATCACCCCATTGTTAAAGAGTCTGCACTGGCTTCCGGTTAAACTTGGGTATACGTTTAAAGTCTTGGTTCTTACTTTAACAGCCTTATGAGGTGAGGCCCCCACTTATACTGTCTATCCACCCCATTTTTCTAAGCAGGATTCTCAGGTCCGCAGATAGAGGCCTTCTAGTGATTCCACGTACCTTTCTGAAAACTACGGGGGATTCATAACCTCAGTGTCAAAACTGGAACAGCTTACAAATCTCTCTCCGCACCCTTGACTCTCTGGCCTTCTTTGAAAAACAGGTTAAAACCCATCTACTAAGAAGTTTGGTTTTGACATTGTTTATTTATTTATTTATTTTTCACCTCTCTAAAACACTTTGGTTCTGGTCTTACAAGGAGCTATATAAATAATTTACCTACTTACAATTTATCTTAGCGGGAGGAAGAACTGAGCGTAACTCTAAACAGAATGAGTTTTATATGACCTTATGTTTTCATATTTTTACATCATTTTTTAGTATGTGGAGAATTTTTCTATATAAAGAAACACTTTATTATTATTACTAATTACTGTCTCAGCAGCTAAAGCAATAGCCAAATACGTTTTTTAAAAGTGGCTGAAATAGTGAGATATATTATAGTTCATACCCGTCATTTGAACCTGCTCCTCATCATCATCATCCGGGGGTGGAGGACCAGGTGGGGTGCGAGGCCCTCTGGGTGCTGGTCTTGGTGGGCTGCCATTGTACTGGTCATCTTTTTCCCACTCTTAAAAGCACAATTTAAAGTAGGAAAATGTGGGAGAAGAAGAGATTTACAGGTTTGCAATCACTATTTTTTTCCTAGTCTTGGGGAGGTTTCTGCCCAATGAATGAATGTATTTCTCGTGACGGTCAGTTTTAAATCACCTTGTTTAAGGATCCTCTTGAGCCCGCTGGGCTGTTGAGGGGGTGGTGGTGGAGGGGGAGGAGGTGAGTCTTGGTCGTGTCCATGCGGCCGCTCCGCTGTCCCGTACACCGCAACAGTCAGAGTTGTGTACCAGCCACGCAACACTAGGCCATCTGTATTCACCTGCATGAACAAATCCATTTAATTATCCACGAATCAGCAGGGTGGGAAGAAGAATGAAAAAACCTACTCGTCCATGAATGACCATTTACCTTTCCGCTGGGTCTGAACACAATGGACTTGTTTTCATCATATTCCAAACTGAGGGCAGAAAGCAAGACAGAGCAGGTTAAAGCGAGAGTGCTGATATGAACCAGTGCTAAACTAACATATGTTTGTTCCTCATGAGTCTCTGTGTTTATTTTCAGCACGTGAGTTTAAACTAGCATATAATTGCTGTGTAGCTATGTCTAAAACACACATACACCCGCACCATGCTCTATATCGCACTCTGCCCTTACTTGCTTACTACTTCTAATAAAAGGCATTTACCTTTTTATGTGACAGGTCACATGACATGATGACCTCTTCTAAAATTATAATTATCTGGTTCAACTGGTCACAACATACTGACATATATGGTAGTTATTCCAAGCAGATACAGTAGTTTGAGGGTTTTACAAGTCAAACAGGTCTTAATCAGGCTTCATGTTAGATTGATTTCTTATCTAAGAAATGTTGTTCATAAATATTACATTCACATCTATTAAAAATTTGTAAGATACTATGAAAGCAATCACATTGGTTTGAAAAATCTCCTCCCAAACTTCCCAGTAGGGATAATAAGTCGGGTGTGTTATGTTTGCACAGTTTTTTTGTTCTTTTTTAATAACGCTGACACAATGGCCACCTTTAAGTACAGGCTTACGCTCTGGTGCTACTGCATACACCTGTGTCATTATGAGGTTAGAACAAAAATACTTGACTCAAACATTCCACCAATCACCTATTTCACTGAGACCTTGACATTTTTTCTGCTGCAGTGTGGGCACGGTTTCTGGAGAGACCAGTTGACCAAGCATAAGAACAAAGACACCTGAATATGGGAGCGTGCGTGAGAACAGGTCTCAGATGCTACCGTGACTGGTTCTACAGGTGAGACAGACTTTTTGAGATTGAACCAGGAAATGGAGAGGTAGAGAACGAGAAACGGTTTAAAAAACAAAACAGGAGAGGGGAGAGTGAAAATAATTCTCACCTGCCCAGTCTGTGGAAGGTGGGGCTGTTGGGTTTGGTAACATTATTGAAGAACAGCTCCAACTGGAAGGCATGAGGAGAAGTCTCTCTGGAAACAAAAAAAAAAAGAATCAGGACTCGAGTATCCAGAGGACCTTATAACTCTGAGTGACCCATCAACGATACGATGTGCGATTTGATATTAAACACTCAGTTGTAGCTACATTTGTAGGTACACAAATAGAATTTAATGCCTTTAATTCAACAAAAAACGGATCATAGTAGCTATGATAAAAGTAGCTTTTATGGCAGAACTTTGAACCAGATGTTACTTATACATCATGAGTTTCATGGATTTCCAGAAAATAAATGCACTTTATCATAATATCAATACTACCACAATGCATACCAATGCTAGAGGACTGTGCATTCTTGAGTCTGTTCATTGAGCTAAATTACATCACTCAGCAGGTTTGGGGGAAATTGAGACCTGTTCAACAATGGAGCTCAGGTGTCAAATGCACACACTTCTTTATTCACAGAAGCTTCTCCATTTCCCCCAGACACACACATTTATCTCAGGTATCCATAGCAAAAAACCAAACAAAAAAAACAGCGACCCCAAGACATCTCTAAAGGCAATATAGCAATAACACCGAAGGTTTTTTGCAACTCAAAACCAATTCAACGTTCGCTTTTCTTATATAATTCTGATTTCTAGTATTGGGACAAAGATGACACCATTGAGTATTGCCTCTTTTCCACTAGCACCTACTTGACTTTACCCAGTTTTCAGGGGTTTCCATTAAGTGGTAGTACCAGGTGCATTTTAGTACTTGGCCAGGGTACCAAACGACTTGAGTCGAGCTAAAAATCTGACACTAACAGACTGCATGTCATTGATTGGCCAGAGAATGATATCACTGGATGAGTCAGACGCCTTCAAAAGACTCAAACATGCCATTTTTAAAACTCAGCAACGATGGAAATGCAAACAAACCAACGCTGTGATCCAACAACGAGGTTCAGATATTTTTGTGCTAAAGGTAGCCAGAACACTGTTGTGTTTGTGGCAAGTACAAATGATATCAATCAACTTTCGGGCCACATTGCTATAACGGGCAATAAATGGCACTTTTCTATCCTAAACAGGAATTTATGCTTCAGCTGAAAACATACGCCATGACCTGACAGTTTTTGAATTTATTGGTGACAGAATAACAATTGTCACTTCAGCATGAGAAAAAATAACCATAGATATAAAGACTCAAAAATGTCAGCAAATTCCTGGAGGGAGATTACCAAAACTATCTGAATGGACTTAAGGGAAGGTATAAAGAAGTGGAACAACTACAGGGACAAAAGGTCCCACAAAAGGCTTTAAAAAACAAAACAAAGTCACATCATTTCATTTGTTTCTATCAGCTGGCAACACATATAAAACACCGGGACATCACTACAAGGTAATTAATATGTAATGCACCAGCGCAAGCGTCAATGCCAGCATTGACATCAGCCATTTATGTAGAGTGTTGTAAACTTTACAAAGATTCCCCATAGAAGTCTGAATCAGACTTGGCTCATGACTCAAAGTGCTTTAGCCTATGGCTTTAAGCACTTTCTCACTATCATGCACAAATCAATGGATTCATCTGAGGCAATCTGTGTTCTGAAATGAAACCTTATCAGTTCTATGCAGAAGTTAAAGGTTTCTCTGCACAATTCTGAGGTAAAATGGTCCACTGAGTCATGTAAAGCTCAGGTTGTGGTTTTGCTTTAGTAGAAGACTACATTGAAGAGGACGGTAGCCACACTGAAATGGTGTTTGCCTTTTAAAGGTACAGTCTCAAAATTAGTAAAAAGACAACAATATACATGCTGGCAACGCTATTAGAATTCGTTTGGCCTGACTGGGTGTAGCCAGTAAGATGCATGAGTGTGTTTTCAAGCAGGGATGGTGAATCTTACCCAAACGCTCTGCTGTCAGGTAGGTTACTATGAGCTTTGATCCCTGGAGGAATGACCCGCACCTCTGTGATCAGCACCCCGCAAGGAAACCGCACCACGTCTATGTTGGTTAACTGAAACAAAGGAGACATGATTGCTGATACAAACAATGATGAAATGTTTCATTTATAACCTACGCCTTCCGCATTAGTCACTTTTACTCCCGCTTCGAGGTAAACATGCTCCCTGACACTTTAAAGTTAGCATTAGCCACCTGGCTAACCACCAATCAAACTGTGCAAAGACACAAAAGACGGCAACTCTTTGAGCTACTAATGTATAAGGATTACATTCACATCAAACAAACGCGTTATGTATAAACGGGCAGCTGTGCAGTAATCGCTGCTTAAAACCAGGATAATGACATCACATAGCTGCTAAGGTTAGCTAACGGCGTTAGCCTGGAAGTTAAGCATCCTTCCTCAAAACTCCTGAACGCGCTTGAAACTAACTTTTAATGCAGGTGGTCATGGAGTAAACATAAAAGCGTGTGTTTAAGTGTTAAACAACACTACCTCTGCACTCTGATGCTTAAACGTATCCAGAAAAAGAAGCTCCGTTGAAGGGTCCCCCGCCATCGCTCCACTGCTATCGGCCGGGCCAGGGGTAAACTTCCGGATTAAAGTCAATACTTCCGGAGCAAGCACCCCCCCTACAAAAACAAAACAAAATAAATAAATTATTATTATTATTATTATTATTAGTAGTAGTAGTAGTAGTAATAGTTGTTGTTGGTATGAGAAATTTAGTTGGAAAATTCATATTTGCTTCGATTTAGATTTAGGAGAGAAAAAAGTTGAAAAGTGTTCTGAGGGATATTTCTTTCTTTTGTAAGACATTTTATTTTGTATTTAAAAAAGTTTAAATCAGTTAATCATATCAGAAAATCAGAATTTAATAACTTTATGATTTAATAACATGATAGCTCCACTTGGTCTGTAGTAGTATTTTTTAAACTGATTTCACGGATTTTTCTTTCTGTATTTCAGCAAAAAATTAGATTTTTTTTCTCACACTCATTTTCTCTTCTTCTTCTTCTTCTTCTCATTATTATTATTATTATTATTATTATTATTATTATTATTATTATTATTATTATTATTATTATTATTATTGTTGTTGTTGTCAATTCCCTTAAAAGACAAAATATTTTTTTATTTAAAAAAAAGACTACAATTCGAATTATTGAATTGTTATAAAGACATTTACTATTTATGAAATATTTTAATAATTGACTACATAGTAACTAAAGTGTATATACTTCAAATTTGTTATTATTATTGTTATTATTATTATTATTTATTATTTGTTTTTTCTCGTTGTTGTTTTATACTAATAACCATTTATTACCTTTTCTGTCCCGCGTGAGCTGCCACGTACTAAACTTTGAACCACTTGAAAGAGGGACGGGCCAGGTAAAGGGGTCACGTGGTCGCACAGGTAGCTTCCCTACAAAAGCGGTGAGCGTTCAGCCATTGCTTCGCGATGGTGACTGCGGGAGGCTTCACATAAAATCTCACAGGCGACAAAACTTTGGATTTACGGGCTCACCTTTGCGCTCAGGTGTCAGAGTAAAGGCGTTTCTACCTCCCGCGTCCCGCTCGCGTCTCACATCCCGCTGATCTTCAGTCCCTTTTAGTCTCGTTTAGTATTAGATTAGTTTTCTGTGTGTTTGCGGTTCTTTTTTTAAAAATTCAGATGACGGCGCAGGTAGACTACCTGGTGGTGGTTTTCACCGCCACATCTGGCGCGAGCGGAGATCTCCTGGGGTCTGACGAGAAGGAGCTCGTGCAGTTGGTTTGGCAGCTCGTGGATGTAAAGAACAAAAAGGTAAAAACTCACTTGTAGGCTGCTTGTTCTTACTTGCTAATCATCGTGACTCCAAAGCAGGAAATGTGGTGTTCAAAGGAGTGGACAGGTGGACTGCAAACAGCGATACATGATGTCAGACCAATATTAATAAGGAAAAAAAAGTGTGCCAGGGGGATTTTTGTGGGATTCCTCCTTACGCGCACCTGTTCAGAAATCATTGTTCGCTTTAATTACAAAAAACCTTCTGCCTTATGTGTAAGACGTTTAAATTGCTCCTTTGCTGCTTTCCACTGTGATAATATCTATGTAGCAAACACACATATTTCATGCTGGTTTTATTATATTGTTCCAAAGCCTCTGAGTTTCTAGCTAGGCTGGCTGTTTCAAGGCTGACTTGTTTTTTTCCTCTCTGAACCAGTTGGGCAAGGTGAATGAGCTCCTCATAAAGCCTGACCTCTCAGACTTGACAGAAGAAAAAGAGGAGGAGGATGTGGTGGAGGAGAGCGTGGAACAGGAGAATGGATCTGGAGCAGACTGTGTGTACAAAGCACCGAGCGTTGATAAAGCTTTAAACATGGTAATGTCTTCAAAGTAGCCAGAAAGCCATTAATAGGCCATTTATAGATTATTAATTACAGTTACAGCACTGGTTAAAGCAGCTGTATTAAAGTCCATACCTCTAAATGTTTTTACAGTTTCATCTGCAACTGACAAATGAGGTGAACAGCGCGGGCGCAGGCACGTCGGTGTGTTTGTGTACAGACGGGCAGCTCCACATCCGCCAAGTGATTCACCCCGAGGCCGCGAGCAAGGTGAGCGGGGCGGGGGAACACGCCTAGCAGCCAGGGCGGATGTTTCACTCACTCACTGCTGCGGGAGCCTTCGACGCTCTCAGAGGGCTGTGTTGTGTCAGCACCGCACTGCTCGCTGAACTTTAATGTTAACACTGAAAGCTGATCTACAGGAGAAGCCACTGCGGTGACACACGCCCATGCGTATACCGCACACTCGTGCACATAAAAGACAGGCACACATGATGCTCATGAAATTTCTCCTGAGTGCCTTCAAACTGTGTGTTAATGATACAAGAAGTAGGCAGTGCATGCTCTTGTGGCCTGTGCAAACATGAGTTTCACAGCAATAAAAACAGAAGCTGCTGATGGGCCTTTCACTCACACTGTATTCCTCTCCAGAACATCCTGGTCCCAGACTGTTTCTACTCTTTCTTTGACCTTCGGAAGGAGTTCAAGAAGCACTTCCCCGCTCCTGACCTCAAAGCTCTGAATGTCCACACCATGGCAGAGTGTATCCTTTTAACACGTCACCTGTTTACATTAACATTTCATGTCCTGTTGCCTGTTTACGCCGTCTAAGTCATGGATTTCCAGACATTTGTTTTTTTTGCTCGATTGATTTGATCCGATTGATTGGTTCTTTCTCATACTGTGCATTGCATTACCCTCAAAAATCCACAACACACGCATTAAGCAGTTGGCTGTAGGGATAAAGGTTTTGAAATGCAAATAAGGAAAGAGTGGCAGCACCTTACTAAGCCCTTAGTGAAAGAGTGTGTGTTTACCCAACAGGACCAACCCCATACACACACACACACACACACACACACACACACACACACACACGCACACACAGGTATAGGAAGAAAAACACGTGAGTGTATTGCTGTTCTGTTTTCACTTTTTTCATTTTTTCACACACCTGTCTATTCTGTCATGATTTGGGAAAAAACAGATCAGACCTAGTTTTAAAAAATGTATTAAACCAGCAACAGAAATTATTTGGGAGCAGGCGAATGACTCCGCTCATATACAACCGGATCTTCTTTTGAATAGGACAGAGGGCTGGCAACTCTAAATGCAGATGAACCTCCTGGTTAAATGGAACTCAGTTACCAAAGAGGGCCTGGTTACGGCCATGATGATCAGTGTAGCGATCTTGCAGATATCCTGCCTTTTAATACTCCAGGTTGATTCAGAGAAGGTGTAGAAGAAAGCTGAGAGAGTGGGCTCCACCCAAAGCATACAACTCCAACTAAATTGAAAATGGACTTAGGAAATGAGAGAGAGGAAAAAAAGAAGAAATCAAACGTCCAATCCTGCTGGACCACGATGCATTCATGATTAATAACACTGTCGCTCTCTTGCTTGTGCTCCTTAACCACCTCCTCCTCAGCTCTTAGTATACCTGTTGATGTGCCCACCATGTGGGACCCCTCTGCCACACCGGATCCATCGGTCCCTTTGCCTGCAGAAGTAGCCACACAGCAGCTTCAGGTTATGTCCAGCGTTGTCCTGGCACTGCTATCCGAGCCATTTTGTAAGTACCACGTACATTACCGAGTAATGTTAGCAAACACATCAGTAAATCGATTTACTACTAATGAGTTCCAAAACTGTGTTACTTTAAGTAAAACCCTGCTGTGAACTAAACTAGAAAATCAATTAGGACCTCTTTTAAGGATAACTGAAATTTCCTTTAATCATTTTCCCCCCCAAAAATGGATGATCCAAGATTCATAGTACTACTTTTGAGCGTGCCACTTAACAAACCGGTAATTAAGAAAGGAAAGAAATGTAAGGTCTTACCTGATTTAGACTTTAACCATTTGCTTTGCCTTTTAAAAACGGTCTCAGCTTGATTACTTTGTGTGTTATCATGGTGACTCTGTCACTTTGCTGTTGCAGGCCACACGTTTTCGAACCCCGAGAGAGTTAGTGAGAAGTTCGAGAGCGGCACTTGGTGAGTAACATTTATTAAAGATACACGTTATTTTTGTTCCCTGATAATCCACTGTAATAATACCTGTGTGTGTGTGTGTGTGCAGCAGTAAAATGGAGAAAGTGTGCGACAACACGGTGATCCGAGCCAGAGGATTGCCGTGGCAGTCTTCTGACCAGGATATCGCTCGATTTTTCAGAGGCCTCAACATCGCCAAGTACGTTGCTGACATCTTTAAAGGCGCACATTTTTACACTGTTTATCATCTTTTTTTAATCACTGATGACACCCAGAAAGCTGCTGCTGACAGAGGTTTTCAGAGAGGCTTTATAACCCCCTTCATATGCTGTGCTCTTCTCTTTAGAGGAGGGGTTGCATTGTGCCTGAATGCTCAAGGGAGGAGGAATGGAGAAGCTCTGGTTCGCTTTGTGAGCGAGGAACACAGAGAGCTGGCGTTGCAGAGACACAAACACCACATGGGGAATAGATATATTGAGGTAAGGCGTCTGGACACAGTAGAATCAGCCACATCACCAAATTATTGTCCCATCACTAAACATCGTTCCCCTCTATCGGCAGGTTTATAAAGCGACAGGAGATGACTTCCTGAAGATAGCAGGAGGTGGGAAGTTCATATATCTGTTAGCTTAAGTGCAGCCGCCTGGTTTATGTGTGTATATAGTGAAACTGAGTTGAAAAAGAGGACTTTTGAAGTCTTTGAGATCTTCTATGGTGCTATTTTATTAATACTTCAGCAACTTCTTATATGAGCTTGAATTCATGTATTTAGTAATAATGATTTTTAGGAGTTGAAAATGTTTCAGGACCTTTGTAAATGTCTCCAGGTCCATTGGGATTTTTCCTTCATGCCACTTGTAATCTTAAAAGAAAAATTATTATTAGCACAAAAAGCTGTTGGTTATGACTCAGTGATACCATTTAATGGCAACACAGCCTTTTATGAAGGGCAATAAGTTTGTCAACAAGGCACAGCTCATCACTGAGTCATTTGACCTGAATATTAATAATTTTACTCACATGATGAACGCCTCCCAGAAACCAGAAGTGACCTCATTACATAAAGCTAAAGTTTATCGTCATACAGATGAGAGATTTAGACGATTACTCAAAATCACAGAGGCTTGAAAAGTCAGATTTAGCATCACTCTTATCAATTGCAGAAGAAGAAGGAGGCCAACTAACACTAGTTGAACGGGCTTGCCCGTGTCATTCTCTCTGTGTCAGGTACGTCTCATGAGGTAGCAATGTTCCTGTCCCGCGAGGACCAGATCATAGTGAGGATGCGAGGCCTCCCTTTCACCGCCACGCACGAGCAGGTGCTCGCCTTCTTCTCGCCAGAGGATGAACTTAAAGAGACGTGTCCCGTCAGCGGGGGAAAGGACGGCATCCTGTTTGTTCGCTACCCAGATGGACGTCCCACCGGCGACGCGTTTGTTTTGTTTGCCTGTGAAGAACATGCTCAGTGCGCCTTGAGGAAACACAAGGAAATCCTGGGGAAAAGATATATCGAGCTTTTTAAGAGTACGGCAGCAGAGGTGCAGCAGGTACGCCGGGGTGTTTCTTCGCTTTGTTTTACGGTGTGCGGTTGAGTGAAATGTGCTTGATTGTGTGCTCACTTGTAGGTTTTAGAGGAGAAAAACTGTTTGTTTATTTGGCCACAGCAGCAAAGAGTGACAACGTGAGGGTGTGTTTCTTATCTTCTCAGGCAGTTGTAGGCATTATAGGAGAGAAGCTCATGGGTGGGGACCAGTAAAACAAGGTGGACTGTGTGTGCATGTTTCCCTACAAACGGTTATTCTAGCTGCTCCTTTCTCTTTTGAACTTTCTTTCGCTCTTCGTGTGCTCCACTGCTCTTTGTGTCTCTTTGGCATTCATTTTCTTATCTTTCTGGACTGATAAGCAGACAGTCCACCTACATATCTATGCAGAGGCCTTTCGTGGTGTGTGTGTGTGTGAGACACTTGCGAGGTTTATTGGTCCTCTCCAGAAATGCAAACACGCTGGTGTCCTGTTGGCACCACGCCAGCTCCTGTCTGACGTTGCGTCATATTTAAACACAGCTTGGACTTGGCTTTGTTCTGCTTGAGATGTTTGCTTTTGAGTTATAGTTAGTGACTTTTACCTGTCAGTACTAGAGGAGAAAGGGTTTCCTAAAACTTCACTGCGTACTCGGTAGGTTTTTGCTTTAGGCAGGGTATGTAATTTGAAACTGTGTCTTAGGTGCTAAACAGGTACTCCTCAACCCCTCTGATCTCTGTGGCCCCTGCCCCTCTGATGCCTGTGCTGCCCACGGTGTCTCTTCTGCCCCCTCCTGGTGGAGTGAGAGACTGCCTGCGGCTGAGAGGGCTGCCGTACACGGCGAGCATAGAGGACATCCTCACCTTCCTGGGCGAGTTTACACAGGATATCAGACCGCATGGAGTGCACATGGTCCTCAACCAGCAGGTACATGCAGCACCCACACTGACACACCCATTGACTCACATGCTTTCTAGCACAAATTTACAGGTGTTGCGGAGTAATCTCTGATTCGTCTCCGCTTTAAGGGTCGTCCGTCAGGTGACTGCTTCATCCAGATGACATCAGCTGAGCGAGCGCTCCAAGCTTCGCAGCGGCTTCACAAGCATGTGATGTCCAGCCAGCGTGGGGCAAACAGCCGCTACGTGGAGGTGTTTCCCTGCAGCGCAGAGGAGATGGGCCTCGTGCTGATGGGAGGCTCGCTCTCGCACACGCATACACACACACACACCCGGAGCAGGAGTGGGACAGGGCTCAGCCCGCCGCCATGTAAGTCAAGACGTAAGTGCTGCTGGGAGCTGGGTTGCTTCGGGACTGCAGGGTAGGTGGGCTCCTGCCTTGTGCAGGGTTGCTGGGTTTTTCTCCAATCTCAAACTGTGGGAAGATGAGGAAATCTGGTCTAACCAGGAGGATCGAAAACTGTGTGTCTGAGAGTTTGTGTTGGTGTATGTGAGTGTGTCACCTCTTTGTAATTTAGTGTGATTAAATTACCCATCTGCATGACCTAATAAACCTAATGGGGTAACCATCCTTTTTTCAGTTGTTGCCTGTGTTCACACATTTAGATGAAAATACTGTAGTTTGTTTTTAGTGGCATGTTTGTCGATCTCATAAATTCCACTCTCTTACACTGCTGAAGTATTTCATAAAAATCTGAAAGGGTTGGGAAAGTGTAAGCAAGACAGTTTGATTCCAGCTATCTTCATAAAACATCAAAAATGGCTTACATCTCTCTAATCTTATCAGATGAGTAGAGGTGGTTGTGGGATTAGGCCTCAATGGCCTGGCACACCTCTGGTGTGTGCATCTCCTGTGCTTGTCCAATCAGGAGCTGTGTAAAGGCTGTGGGCATATCTGAACGCTGGTGCGTAGATGGTGGATTGATCTCTGTGTGTGTAGTCCTTCGACTTAAATGTGGACTCTTAGTTTTCAAAAAGAGAGGATTATAACACGTCTAATGGTTATGAGCTGTTTAATATGAAATAGTTCACATTAGTGAAAGGGACACAACACAGGGATTCAAGGCTAGACATGCGGGTTTTAAAAAGGTCCATGATGAGATGAAATTAAATGTTGAAAATGCACACACAGACTGCAGGAACAGCCAGAATCACCATGCAAGGAGGATAAAGTGCTCAGGCGGCACTGTCCCCTGCATTTAGACAGTGTCTCTGTTCTCTGACAGCGCTGTGGCTCTTGTTTTGCTAATATTTAATACTTGGAAGGCTTTATGCATGAATGCATATGAGAAAGTATAAACCAGATGCTGCTAAACACTGACAACTGTCGAGTGAATTAAAAGCATCTTACCTGCTCCGAAATTACACAGAGGTGATAATAAAATACTGAAATAATGAAACATACAGGTTACAGGCCCATCGGTGGTCCAGCGTAGTGTACAATACGCTGACGCTTTCATTGTTTGCCACGTGCATACATTCAAAGTGTGTCAGGTGCTGAGTGATGTTGTGGAGGGTCATTGTTTGTAGATTTGCATGAGCACCTCTCCAAAAAACAAACAATGACCTTGCAGACTTCTCCACCATGTCTCTGTTCACGCGTGTCTCTGTTCGTCTGGTTAAAAATCTTTTACCTCTCCTCCTCGCCAGGTTTATCGCCACCATCTTATTCCTTCACACCTGCTCCACCTGTCCTGCCTCCAGAGGCTGCTGCTGCTCTCTACCCTCCCATTGGGCAGGTGGTCCTGGCTCCTCGCCCCCTACCACCAGGACATGCCTACTACCCCGCCTCAGCTCAGCTATACATGAACTACGCAGCCTACTACCCCAGGTAAACAATGGTATTTACAGATGAAGGGATTTATTGAATCAGAGATTAAATGGCTCAGCTTGTGAAAATATTTTCAAAAATGTTTAAATATTAAATATTTGCATTGGTGAATAGGTGAGAGGTCTGTTAGTGGAAGGTCCAAAGGGAAAACTCTCTTCATTGCCGAAATTATTTGATTTTATCTGTTTGAAAAGTTTTGATTTGTCTGATTAGTTCGCATAAAGGTCACAGAAAGTTATTGTTTTAACAGTGTGCAGGAATTCTCACAGTTTTTACCTCTCAGCCTTCAAAGCCTGAGGGGCTATTGTCGGCATCCTGCAAGGCGGGCGGGCAGCCTGGACACCTAAGTTTGTGAATGCTATAACTCGAGAACAAAGCGACATAGGAGCTTCAAATTGTTACCATAGTAATATCTACTAAAAATCTCAGATGAGTTCAAATCTCAGTGACCTTGACAGAGGTCAAGCTTTCTGAAAATCTTGTGAACTCAAAAAGAAATTCACCTTGTTCCAGCTGAAAATCTGTAAATACAGTGGGGCAAAAAAGTATTTAGTCAGCCACCGATTGTGCAAGTTCCCCCACCTAAAATGATGACAGAGGTCAGTAATTTGCACCAGAGGTACACTTCAACTGTGAGAGACAGAATGTGAAAAAAAAAATCCATGAATTCACATGGTAGGATTTGTAAAGAATTTATTCATAAATCAGGGTGGAAAATAAGTATTTGGTCACCTCAAACAAGGAAAATCTCTGGCTCTCACAGACCTGTAACGTCTTCTGTAAGAAGCTTTTCTGTCCCCCACTCGTTACCTGTATGAATGGCACCTGTTTGAACTGATCATCTGTATAAAAGACACCTGTCCACAGCCTCAAACAGTCAGGCTCCAAACTCCGCCATGGCCAAGACCAAAGAGCTTTCGAAGGACACCAGGAAAAGTATTGTAGACCTGCACCAGACTGGGAAGAGTGAATCTACAATAGGCAAGCAGCTTGGTGTGAAGAAATCAACTGTGGGAGCAATCATCAGAAAATGGAAGACATACAAGACCACTGATAATCTCCCTCGATCTGGGGCTCCACGCAAGATCTCATCCCGTGGGGTCAAAATGATCATGAGAACGGTGAGCAAAGATCCCAGAACCACACGGGGGGACCTGGTGAATGACCTGCAGAGAGCTGGGACCAAAGTAACAAAGGTCACCATCAGTAACACACTACAACGGCAGGGAATCAAATCCCGCAGTGCCAGACGTGTCCCGCTGCTGAAGCCAGTGCATGTCCAGGCCCGTCTGAAGTTTGCCAGAGAGCACATGGATGATACAGCAGAGGATTGGGAGAATGTCATGTGGTCAGATGAAACCAAAGTAGAACTTTTTGGTATAAACTCAACTCGTCGTGTTTGGAGGAAGAAGAATACTGAGTTGCATCCCAAGAACACCATACCTACTGTGAAACATGGGGGTGGAAACATCATGCTATGGGGCTGTTTTTCTGCCAAGGGGACAGGACGACTGATCCGTGTTAAGGACAGAATGAATGGGGCCATGTATCGTGAGATTTTGAGCCAAAACCTCCTTCCATCAGTGAGAACTTTGAAGATGAAACGAGGCTGGGTCTTCCAACATGACAATGATCCAAAACACACCGCCCGGGCAACAAAGGAGTGGCTCCGTAAGAAGCATTTGAAAGTCCTGGAGTGGCCTAGCCAGTCTCCAGACCTCAACCCCATAGAAAATCTGTGGCGGGAGTTGAAAGTCCGTGTTGCTCGGCGACAGCCCCAAAACATCACTGCTCTCGAGAAGATCTGCATGGAGGAATGGGCCAAAATACCAGCTACTGTGTGTGCAAACCTGGTAAAGACCTATAGTAAACGTTTGACCTCTGTTATTGCCAACAAAGGTTATGTTACAAAGTATTGAGTTGTATTTTTGTTATTGACCAAATACTTATTTTCCACCCTGATTTATGAATAAATTCTTTACAAATCCTACCATGTGAATTCATGGATTTTTTTTTTTCACATTCTGTCTCTCACAGTTGAAGTGTACCTCTGGTGCAAATTACTGACCTCTGTCATCATTTTAGGTGGGGGAACTTGCACAATCGGTGGCTGACTAAATACTTTTTTGCCCCACTGTATGTACACATTTACCTGAAATATCCTTGATGCTTTGTGAGAGCTTACTGTTGTTTCTCCCATTAAGTAATCTTCCTTTCTCACATTAAATCAACCACTCCTGAATTTCTATAAAGAAATTTACGAGCCAACCGACGCTAAGCCGAGGCTGCCGGGTGGTGTTTACTTGTGGGTTGTTTACTGGTGGGTGAAGTTGCTCTCAGACAAACTCTCAGATCCAGGCAGAGCTTCCATTTCTCACATGTAGCACATAAGAGGTGGATTCCCCAGTCCTGGCATACCCCTGTGAATGGAAATAGTCCATTTGGTTTAGGGAGCTGCCTGTGTAGAGCTGCTGGACACTTATTTACTTGCTTTATTCATAAAGATATGCACACTTTGTACTGCAAGGCCGGCAGGTTAAAGACTGAGTGTTGGGCTTGAGTGATTCATATATTTATATTTCTCTCATAAAGCCCTGCAAAAGTTCAGGATGTGCATAAGAAATGTGGAACTGCTATCCACGCTTGATCTTCTTCATTCTTAGTCATCTTCTTCTTTGAACCGCCTGCATAGCATCAATCAAACTCAAAATAGTTTTACTTTCACTGAAACATGTTGTGTACATTAGTGAGTGATTAAAAACACCTAAAACTTGCAATAACTATAAAGGTTTTTTCCCATTTAAAAAAAAGAAAAAAAGAAAAGAGGTCGAGCATTTTGTACTTGGTTGAATTATATACTGCCAAGGAGAAAGGCTGGGGCAAGGGTAGTTAATGACTGAAGTCTGCGTTATCAAAGTACTTGGTAAACAAGCATTGACCTCTGGTTCTCTTTGGTGAGCCATCAGAGACTGAGAGAGCAGCTCACTCAAAGACAACACCCAGAGTTACTCCCAGTCTTGTTTTTCCTGAATCCTGCTGCATACGTTGTGTTTTCTGAGAAGATACATGTTTATGCTGGTTTTGTACTTAGGATAACAGTCTCTGTCCTTTTTCCCTTCTTGTTGTTTTCCTTTTTTTTTTCTTTTCCAGTCCACCTGGCTCACCTAACACCTTAGGTTTCTTCCCCTCCCCCTCCTCCATTGCCTCGCCGGGAGGCCTGGTGCGTATGCCCGGTCTGACCTACAACAGCAACGGAGTCAAAGAGCTCATAAATGCAGTGCAGGGTTACCAGGTAAGAGGTGGCGTCCTTCAAATGCACCGTGCACTTAGCATTTTATTAATGAAGTTCCTATAATGGAGATTTTCTGTGCCTTCAGAGCTCTCATACCTCACTGTAGGATCCAAAGTGTTGTATTCAAATCTCCTCGTATTATGGGTGTGTATTGTCAGGCATCCACTGTGTTTGCCCAGAGGCTATCAAACTAGTTTATCCTGTCTCCTCTCCCTGTTCTGTCACACACGGATTGCTGCTTGCTTCAACTTGAACTGGAGAATCTCAGATCTTATTTAAACCTGAAAGAGTACGAAGAATCTGAAGATAAATTATGACATGATAAGGACTACTTTAAGCAATATATTGAGACAGACTGGGTTTTGTTTTCTGTATTTTAAAGGCCTTTAGATTAGTGTCTATGGCTACATGTGTCTCAGCCCCCATCTCTATCATTCCTCCCCCTTCCTCATGCCACAGTATGCTCCCGAGGATGCTTTCATGCACGCCCACGGGCCCGTGCACACTCATGACCCGACCAGGACATTGCTTACGCAGCCCAAAGAATGGGTGTGTATTTAAGGTGTCTGAGGCAGGTGGCAGGTAAGGATTGGCTGAGGGATCAGTCGGGGGGATTTAATTTAGAGAAGGTGTTGTAGCTGTGGTTTTACTGGTCACCAGGGCTTACAGGGCACCATTTTCCACATTAATGGGGAATTTTCAGGTATTTCCTTTTGACTAGGTTAAATAATTGGAGGAAATCTCTTGGTTTTTAGGTATTTCATGGGTTTTCACATGGCGTTTGTTTAACCTTTTTTCTGTCCGCTCGTGAAGCCTTTAATGAAAACACTGAGCACCACATAGCCGACTGACCGTCCACTGAACCCTCTCCCCTTTGACTGTACAGGCATGGTCCTTTTTCTGCATGTCCAGACAGCGTGAAAGTCAAATAGCGGGCGCAAGAAACTCCTCAGTGGTGACATTTTCATCACAGAACAACATAAAAATATTGTGAAAGTGAAAGTAGCTGCTTTAAAGTTTGAATTGTTCTCTTACCCAGATAACCAGTAATAAGTCCTCATTTTTACTGTTACATTGCAGTATTAAAGATACATTTTTTTAATGTTTCATACATCAATACAAGGATATTATAGGTACATAAAACTAGGTATGAAAATGTATATAGTTAACCTAAATTAAAAAAAAAAACAACTTACCTCCCCCCCTCTCAAAACTCCCCCTAAAACTAACTAAAATAGCATTTTGTACTTTATGCTCAATTTCTTTTTGAATGCATTAATCCTGAGGAGGTAATGACACAGATGTTTAGTGAGACTGCCATATCCACTTGGCTGTGAGTCATGTGTTTTTATTGTAACGCTTGTTCTGAGCTTCTAGAATTTTCCACCTGACAAATGATAATTAGAAACACTAAAAAGAACACAGAAACGAATAAAATTGAAACGGTAAAGACCCTACAATAACAGAAGGGAACTGCAACAACACACCTAAGGGCAAGCGCTTGGCAACAGTGAGAAGGAGAAACTCCCTTTTTGCAGGAAGAATCTTCTGGCAGAACCAGGTTAACTGTAATCTTATAGATATATTTATTAACGTCCTTTCTCAGACATTTGTGATTACCTGCTGCTTCACGCCAAAATGTCTGCTGCGAAACTGGCCTGCTGAAGAGTAAAATTACTTTACAGAACAATTGCAACAATACCTAAGGGGGCGGGGCTTAGTCAACGGTCAGATGGTGCTGTCGCAATGTGGTAGTGTAATAGATGGGTAATAACAGCTTTAGGTGATTGAGAAGGTGATGGGTAATGTCTGGTGCAGGTGCTCTTTTTTTTGTTGTTGTTGGGGGCTAAAACTCTTTCCTCACCCTTGTTCTTCTTCTCTCCGCAGAATCCTGCAGAGTCTGTTTCCCTCCTGAGCAGCAGTCTGATTGGTCAGTGCAGCTCAAGTGAGGCTCCTCTTATGTCACTACCTGCTCTCATGACCAAGCCAGGGGGGCAGTATTTGGATTTGACCCTGCTCTAGGGTCACATGTGATAATTTGGTATATGTCAAAGACTTGTTAGATTTTTTTTTAAATAGCCTTTTAGATGTGTTATTTATATCTTTAGCAACAGAAATTAATGTATTTTATACCAAATTCTCTGTGGCCTTAGCCAACAATAGCATTCTCATCTTATATTGCACATTGTGTATTTTAAAAGCTTTATAGAGATTTTTTAACCTGTTCTATTGTAATCATTACGGTACATATTTGTTAGCCAAACTAGAGAGGAGTGACTTAGTAGCAATTGAGCTAAACGTTTAAGCTTTTCTGTGAAGAGTGAAAGTGTGTGAGTGTGAAAGAGATGAGAATGAGTATTACGCATGGCTGTGTTGAGATGTTTTATTACATAATCTGTTAATGCATTACATTGTATGTGTTTATATACATTTGATACAGTACACAGTGATTGTATTGGAAGCTTTAGTGCATGAAGAAGTTAGTAGTGAAACTTTAAGATGTTTACATAATGCCAAATATCAATGCACTGCTAATCAATAAGACTACTAATGAAAATAATAGCAGTATGTTTGAATGATATCCTATATGTTACACTGTGAGTTTGTCTGATAGCCTGGACCTTGTTATGAGGCCTCAATTTACAAAAACTGTGACATCTCACACTTCATTAGCCCCCTCCTTTATGTGTCTGACAAGGGTATGTTTCCATGCTGCGCCACGCCAAAGTTGCCTTGTTGTGTATTTGGATTCAGCTGAAAAGAAGACAGTCCCACTTCTCAGTAATTTAACTACAAATTTGCATTCTTCAAGAGGGCTCAGATCACAAGCTCTCAGCTTACTGTGCAAAGAGTAAAGCCAGAGCCGGTTTATGACCACTTCTGTGACATATTTTTAGCAGTCCATCACACTTTCCTTGTCTTCTTTCCACCGTCTACGCTGTTATTGGAGAACGTTTTTGAACAAACAGGTTGCTCTAAGAAATCTAATCACCGTACTTCTTTTGAACCTGTAGATTTTTAGGAAAGGCGAAAAGGAAAGGAAATGAAGGACGTGTCGGATATGTTTCATGTGAATTTAAATGCCGTTTATGCTCAGCATAAAGTTGATGTTTGGGCTTCATGTTTCTGTATGCATGTGCCACAGCAGGATTTAATCCTCCTCAGGACGCCCTACTGCAGGCATGCTGAAAAAGAAAAAGAAAAACAAACAATAAACTTAACATGTCAAGTTTGTCATCCTCCAGCTGTTTGATTTCACTGTTTACCTTCTGATCATTTCACTTTGCCGTGTAGTATGCCTGTTTGTGTCTCATGAGGGTTTTTAAAGTGCAGGAGTGCAAATATGCAGGTGGAGCTTGTCTCGTGACACAACGTGGCTCAGGGCGAAACTGTGGGAACTCCCTCTCACTGTCCTCAGCGATTACCTCTGCGGTGCCCGCATACACATGCTATAGCAAAGAAGCTATTGTCATCTAGACACACTGAACACATTATGTGAGAGGATGGCCTCTCTTTTTACTGCGTGGAAAAGAGCAGAAAATAGATCAGGAAGTGGGAAGAGAGAAGGAAAGCAGACAAAACCATGTCAGACCCCCTCAGGGCAGAGTTACATTGTGTAATACAATCTTCTGCACCCCACCCAAATAATCTCTTTTAAAAACACTTAGTCTCCCACTCACAAAACACACACACACACTCACACACACACACACACACACACTGTCCAAACCAGCAGGAAGAATTTATTTATTTTTATCCATGTGACAAAGTTTTTCTCACCTTTTTGACGTCTGGAAAATAAATGTATTGTCTGTAAGATGTTGTGGAGAAATCCAGTGAAGTTACACTGGTATGAAAAAAGTGCAGATAAGTGCAGCTCATTTAGGGAATTTTTAATTTATTGATTGAACTGAGCACGTCTTAGATTTAAAGAATCAGAGTAGATTAAATCAAATCTTTTATTAAGAAAATAATCCAGGGTTTGTCAGGGACAGACAACTATCAGGAAAAGGGAAGTTGTTTTTTTTTAATAACAAGAGGATTATTTTAGTTATTTAACATTTAGCAGGAGATGATCTTTAATCTTTTTCATGTTCCACACTTATATCCTGTCCTTGCAACATTTACTTATGTGGATGAAGTCCCCACAAACCCAAAGAAACCCATGTCACTCAGTATGAAATGTTTTTGGAGCCATTTTCACAGAGCTAGTGTTAATAAAAGTGTTTATTTAAAAGTGTATAATAGGTATAAACTACCTGTGCAGGGGCAGGTCTAGAAGGTAGCACTTAATATCATTTATAAGGTATGTTTGACATATGTTTTATAGATTATAGGCCAGTTTAAACACAGGCAATCATTTTTTCAGCAAATACCTGAAATCACTTATTGGCACAACACTGTCCATGTGATCTGGATGCTATCGCTATCTTTTTTCAAATAGCAGACACACAACTGGACATCTTCTTTCAGTGAAGTTGAAAAGTCAGGTTGATGAAGCAATGACACAAAGAAAAAAACGTATTATTATTATTATAATGGAGAGTTTTTTACATTTTCAAAACGCTGATAGTTTAGACGCAGCATGACTGACAGAGAAGATTTGCAGTGGTCTGCAGAGTTACAGCCTGGAGTAAAACATGCAGTTGGTGCACACAGAAATGCAGTGGCAAAATATGGATTCTAAATCCACTACAATGCACATTGTCTGCTTGCAGTTGATACAGTTAAGCTCCTGAGGCAGCATGTTCTTTAACTCATTTGAGAAGCCATAGACTTTCATGTAAGGCTCATACATTCACAACGAATGGCTGGAAGTTCAGCAAAAAAATGTATATAGGCCAGCCCAGAGAGTTTCAGAAGCTTGGTATCAGAAAATGAGCATGCAGTCACTTTGCATGGTGCAATATGATGGACAGTCTACCTGCAGTGCTCCAGGTCTATTAAGATATCGCTAACGAGGGAAGTAAAGAAGGTCTGTGGAGGTTTAGTATATAGAGTCATGGAGGGCAACGTATTCGACTGTCTACCCACTGTTTTAAGTACATTAAGTACATTAAGTGAAGGAGTCGGCTTTCTATTTTTGCCTGTCTTTATGTAACATCATGTATGTCATTTTCTGTCTTTGCAATGTGACCTGCAGCAAGGTTATTATAGTTAACTACAAAACATATAAAACATTTTAGTTTAGGAATTTTGAAAAATTAAAACTGAAAGGATTTTGTGACCTTCGAAAACTAATTTAGAGGAAATATCCTTATTTTAGTGTTTGTTAGTTTGGTAAACATTTGAATCAAAACTTGCCTTATGAGGCTTTGATAGACAAATATCTATTGTGGATGTCCACGACACTGTGAGTCAGCTGCTTTTAGAAAGTTCTGTTTTTATTGTAAAACCTGTACTGACTTTCCAGAATCTTGCCTCTGACACACATACATGTACAACATAGTTAATGAAGATTAAAAATAACACAGAAACAAACTGAAGTGAATTAAAGAGTGAACAGCTTTTTGTATGTAGTGACAGTTAACTGTAACAAGCTGCCTAGTGTCTTTATCTTCTTTTATTCCCCGATGCAGTCTAACAAAGGGTTTAATGACAGAACAAAAGCGTCTACGTGTTTTATATAGTTTCAGGTGTTTGTTTCTTAACCACATTGTCTTTGTGGTTAACAGGAGACCATTCAAACTCCACTTAATATTGGTTTTTAAAGGCGTGGCTGTCACTTTAGCTTACGTGATCCGGTTGTTCAGTGATGACGCGACGAATCCTACTTCCGGGTCTAAAGTAGTCTGCGTTTAATATGGCTTTTGTGTTGTTAACATGTTTAATGTTATGTATTTTCTTCTATTTGATCTCAAAAAGCTCCTAAAACAGTCAGTGATCCCTGTTGACCTCCCTCGGCTTTTATTACCGCTAATCATTTATTTAAGCTCAGTTTTTAAAACCTTAGGATGTAACTACAGCCCAGCCCATGCAGCAGTATATGAATGACTAACCTCGTATTGTGGATGGATTATCTCAGTTGTTCTCCTGGCTGAAGTTTGGTCCTTTTACAGCATCCTGCCATGCGATTACATTTGTTCCTGACCACCGAGAACACTCACGGTAACTTTTATCGAGTGGAAAAAAAAGTTAGCTTGTTTATATTATGCTAACGTAGCTGTGTCGCTAGCGGTCACGCAGCACATCATTATATAACAGCTAGCCCAACTTCAGTAACCCTACAAACGTCACTGCTGTTTAGTTTTCTGTCTTCATTTATGCTGGAAGTGATAACAGAGCTGTACGTTTTAATTTGTTTCCAAAACCCCGCAGTCAGGACATGCTATATTGTATTTAGATAGAAGCTAGCGAGCTAACTCCCTGCTAACTTCTAACTCCGTTAAATGTCATAAATTCCGTTTTCATGGATGCCTGGATGTTAAACTCAATTGTTACACCTGGTAGAGCAGAACGCTGATCATTTTATTAAAGATGAAAAACTTTAGACAGTTTTTCAACTCTCAGTAATGCCACAGTGATCGTTTGATATATGGACCTGCAGCGGAGTTTAGACCCAGACACGGCTAGTGACGTCAGACTGAACAACCGGATTGGCTTCCTTCAGCTGCTCAGCTGTTAAAAGGTTAGATTTGTCCTGTTCATGTGTAAAACTTCTTGTTTGTGAGGGAACCAAGCCCTGTAATCGAAGTAGGAGTATTTTATCATCTATAGATGTGCAAGAGGGCACACAGTTTTTAGAATGTAAAAAACGTTAATCATTGTTTTATTAATGCTTAAATGTTAATCAATCTTAAAAGACTGAGCCCATTAAAAAAATGGTAGAAACACCTCTGTTCCTTTAACTGTTCCTGTGCCTGTTAATTTCTCAAATATCAATTCCCAGAAAAGCAGAAGATCCCATTTGTTGTGGTCACCATAACTGCGGTGTTTGCTCGCCCCTCCTCTGCTACTGTGCAGCTTTGTGAGAAAAACAAATTCCACAACGAATTTAAGCTTGTAATGCAGGTTGAGCTGAGAAATTATGAAGGACGATTTTGCAGTTGTTTCAAAACCAGTGGGAGGGCCAAATGCCGAAGTCTGCGCAGGCTTCCCCCATTTTTAAAAAACTGAATCATTTAGAGCAGATTCACTTCGAAGCAGTTCTTCTCTCCCTCCCTCTTTCTGCTGTGCTGCATCTCACCTTGAAGATGAATTATCTAACACAAAACAGAGGTACAATTAACAGGCTGACTCACCGCACTGGCAGATACCTCTCTAAAGTCCCGCACAGCACACATCTTTTGTTCCGTCGCAGGGAGGGTGAGAGGCACATACCTAACAAACCGGCAGGCAGGGCGAGGCCGAGCCACATTCCCATGTCAGGAAGGAAGAAAAGAAACAAAGATGCTGCTGCAGAGTTGTCAAACCGATGATGTGGCCTTTATTGAGATCCAGTCCAAGGTAGGAAAACTCAATCAGCAACATACAGTACAGGTGCAGATCATGTGCTGCCTCGGATTGTGACAAAGAAGGGCTGAAGTGAAGTTTTTGTTTTTTGCGCAGTAATTAAATATTTCCAAGGGTCTGACCTCTGAGGCCAGATTTGGTTTTGAGCTGCATGTTAAAAACACAGCAAAGGGACGCAAGAGAGGTTTTTCATGAACACCTGTAACACAAGATCAAGGCTGCTGCCACAGGAGCTTTGGCGCCTCCTGGTGGGCACACGGAGACTGAGGTGTCGATATATTCAGTTTTCACTTTCAACTCACACTGTTCAGGATTTTCTTTAAAACCACAGACGCTGCTGATGTTTTTTTGCGTGTAAAAAAATGGATATCTGATATAGGAATTACAGTACTGAGGTAAGCATTTACAACGCCTGCTCTGTTCTCAGGATATCAATGAGTATTTACATTTTGAACAAACTGATTTGAAAGTGAGTGACTTTCATTTCAGGGGTGCTTTTTACATGGAGATCAAAGCTTCAACAGTCGCTGTCTGAAACACAGTTTAGGCATCAGCACGGACACGGCGATGAAGACAATGAGGATGAACTCACACATAAACAGAAGTCCAAAGCAAAATCCGATAATCGTTTAGGGAAACATTAATCATGCAGGCAGCACCAGGAATACAGTCTGTAGCTCGTCTGTAATGCATGTGAGTGAATCCACTTGTTTCCATTTCACTTTTTTGTACAGGTTCAGTTCAGTTATTACAAAGAGCCTTCTTTCTAAAATAACAGTTAAGCAAATATAACAACCGCCTTTATGCAAATATAGATTTATAACTGCTAAATGTGCAATGCAAGTATACAAATGCTGACTGACACCAGTGACTTTGGGACTTCTTAGCTTCCGTCTGACGGGTCGAGGTCTCAGAGCTCTGTCATCAGGAGCGCTCTCAGGATCTTCTCTCTGTCCACCCTAATTTCTTCTCCGCTGCAGACACGAACATACGATTTAACAGCTCTAAACTTGAACTTTTGTTTCTGCAACAAGGTGAAATATAATTTTCATAACAGAAAATTAAAAAAAACAAACATTTTACAACAGTAACTATGACAGAAACAACACAAAGTCTGCGTTACAAAGACAAAGAACAGCAGCTACAGGATAAGAAGTTGTCTGGCAATTTAAGCTGGTCATACACAGATCTTACACTCATCTGATGCTTTGTTAGGTACACCTTGCTAGCACCAGTTTTCTACCTTCAGAGCTGCTTTAATTCTTCATGGCACAGAACAACAAGATGCTGGAAACATTCCTCAGAGATTTTTAGGCCCACATGACATGATAGCATTGCACTATTTCTGCAGATTTGCCAGCTTTGCATCCATGACGTGATTATCCCGTTCCATCACATTAAAAAGCTGCTCTACTGAACTGAGATCTAGTGATTGTGGAGGACATTCAAGTGCAGCAAACTCATCGTCATGTTTAAGTATTCTGATTCTGATTCTGAAACCGGTTTGAGATGATTTGAGCTGTGGTGCGCTATCGTGCTGGAAGCGGACAGACACAGTAGCAACAATCTTCAGGCTGTGGTGTTTAAATGATGCACAGATACCAATGATGTGAATGTTTTCATGCTGTTGTCAGAAATAGACCAGCAACATTTTTTCAATCTTCTATTTTCCAATCTTCTATTTGAGCCTGTGTGAACAGGAGCCTCACTTTCCTGTTCTTAGCTGAGTGGAACCTGGTGTAGTCTTCTGCCGCTGTAGCCCAACTGCTTCAAAGTTCGAGGTGTTGCGTTTTCAGAGATGCTTTTCTTGGTTGGAACATGTGGTTATTTGAGTAACTGTTTCCTTCCCACAGCTAAAAGCAGTCTGGCCATTCTCCTTTGACTTCTATCAGCAGGACGTTTTCACCCAGAGAATTTCCTCTTTTTCACTCTTTAAATCATAGAGATGACTGTGTGGGAAACTCCCAGAAGATCTGCAGTTACTGGAACACTCAGACCAGCCTGTTACCAACAACCATGCCACCTTCTAAGTCACTTCTTCTCCATTTGGGGGCTCGGTTTGAACTTCAAGAGGTCATCTTTAACATGTCCAAATGCTGCCACGTGATTGGCTGATTAGATATTTTGTTAATGTGCAGAAGAAAAGGTGTACCCAACAAAGTGGCCAGTGGGTGTAAATCGTGTTAGATAACATGAACTTCATGTCATCTAAAGGCTGCAGGGAATGACTAATGAGCTAAATGTCTAATCAGCACGTTCATAAAAGGCTAACGTCGCCACAAGTCATGTGACTTTCAGTGAAGCCAGAGGCTGCGACTGCTTCTGATGGGACTTCTCATTATAGTTTATCAACTTTTTGTCTCCAGTGTGATTAGTTACTGCACTTCTAATTTAATTTTTCTAGGTTATATTAATTTGCGGTGCATATTAAGTTGTGCAATATTATTTAATGTCGTTGCGTAATTGAGTTTATTATGTGATTGATTATTTAATTAGCTCTTTATAATTTTATGTGTAACTTTTAAGTTGATTATTGTAGCACCCCGTGAAAAGCAATTATAGTTCCTACTTGCTTGAGTCCATGGTGGGACTGCTTAGAGCGTAACATACCCTGAGTAACGTGGACTTTGGAGAAGAGTGTGATGCTGGCTGTCTCGCCATGTTGCTGTTTATTATGGAATTTGTATATATGGGCAAACAGATGAAGTCAGAAAATTAGACTTAAGTGAGTTTTTACTGAATGTGTAGCTCAGCCTTCAAGCTTCTCTGTCACGTCCTAAAGAAATGAGCAGCTATTTCCATCAAATCAAATCATCTTATTGGTTTTGGAATCGCTGATGTGATTTTATTACACTGCATTATGTTTTATAAAGTGGTCAAAGCAGCCCGGCTGCCAAAGATTAAAGTAGCACGAAAGTGAACTGCCCCAAAAGTTAACTTAACCAGTGGAGGCTCGTTTTCAGTTCTAGGGTGCACGTGTTTATTTTTTAAGCTGTACTGAAGGGGCCATCTCAAACTTCATTGACTGAAATGCAGATATTGTTCGTTACGCTCAGCTTCTGCTGCAGCTGTTAAAAAAAATAAATCACTGTCATTTGCTTATTATTGGTTTAAGGTTGCAATTTACACCCTGATAAATAAATATGTGGGTGATTTTGTGTGTGTGTTTGTCTTTTGTGATGTCACTGTAATTCGGGGCTTTTAATGGTTTCTTAGAACTGTTTGTTTTCCAGGGTGCAATGATTGTACAGCATATTTGGGGAATTGGATGCACAAGTTTAAATTTGCTTTTGGATTTTCTTAATCTACACAGAGTCCACAGTATACATAGAGGCTCAAATGTACCCACTAATATTTGGTTAAATTTCCATTTAGCAAGTTGCATCTCGACCGGACATTTTTGGCAGCCTCAACAAGCTCCTGGCATAATTCCAGCTCGATATTTAATCACTCTTCTTGGCAGAATCCATAGAGTTCATTTCCTGGAACAGATCTAGTCCGCGAATATTCAATCGGGTTGAGGTCAGGACTTTGGGAACGCCGTACCAGACGCTTAATGTTGGCCTGCTTTATCCATTCCAAACTAGTTTTGATGTGTGTTTGGGATCATTGTCCTGTTGGAACAAACAACCGTGTTCAAACTGTCTAGCTGTTGGTTTGAGGTAAAAGTTTTGGAGGTAGTCCACCTTCTTCATTATTCCATCCACTTCACGATGGTACCACTGGCAGGGGAATAGCTACTGCTAACACCACTTATTCCAGACCTTTGCAAAATGGAGACGCATCCGAATAACTTGTTCTTGTGTACAGCTGTTTGAACCAATGATCCTGAAATCTGCAGTTTTTTAGAAATGGCTCCAAGAGACCTTCACAACTTCTTTAAATCTACCATTCTTCTCCTCAGATTCTTACTGAGTTGTTCTGAGTATTAGTCTAATGAGTGCCATCCAATAAATCAATGAAACTACCAGTTGCAGTCAATCACGAGCAATAAGGACAAGTTAAAAGGTCTTGGCCTTGTGAAGTTGAAAGACATTGTTGAACCGTCGGCACCGCTTATTACAAGATTTAAGTAAGTCTGTGTGGATTAGAGAAAATAATAAATTCAAACTTGTGCTGTATGCCGTATGCTCATTCCACTTTGGAAAAACAACAGCTCAAAGAAATTAAAAGCCCCAAATTATCATGACATCCATTCTCGTGATGAGTGGATGTAAACTTCTGAGGATAACTGTAATCATACTGTAGCAGGAAAAATAGTGAGATATTGTCTTGATATTTTCAAGATAATATCAAAAACTAGTCTGGATCCAGACATTCTTTTGGATCCAGGGGCTCAATTCATGCATGGTGTGGAGGGTCATTTCAGCACTGGTGGAGGTACGCAGTCTCGGACAGCTCTTGTTTACTGCTTTGACATGCTGGAAATAAGATTTTCAATATTAGCCAGTTTTCCCAAATCTCACTCTGAAAATCCTCCTGTCTGCGTCACACGGTTGTTCACTTTGGCCTCACGGTTTAGCATCAGCTACTAACTGAAACAGGGGATTGTTTTTCATGTGCAAGCGTCAAACAAGAGCCTGAGGCTTCAATACAGCACTTGAGCAAACCAGCGCTGTATAAAAGTGTCCAAGAGATAAGAGCGAGGAGGTGCGTTTACCTGTCGTTATGGGCAGCAAGGTAAGGAACCAGGTGAGGAATGGAGCTACGGTAGTAAGAAGGGGAGAGATGAGGGGAGGGCGAAGGAGAGGGACAGCATGGACTACCCAGCTCCAGTGCTGGCATATTATCCCCCTGCAATACACATCAGTGTAGACACACACACACACACACCACACAGACAGACAGACACACACAATTACAGATAATGCAGAGAGGTGTGGAAATAATCCCCCCATAAGTGGAGCATAGTGTACTACACCAAGACCCGTTTTAAAGGGTTTTTAAAGTGTGTGTGTGTGCGCATGTGTGAAGATGTGTGTTACCTGTGGGTAGATTGACGGCTGTATCTGTCTGTCCAATGAGCTGCTAGAGCCCGACTTTGCTGTACTTTGGGAGGAGATGGCTGCGAGTGCTTCAGGGAGATTATCTTCATCTTCGTGGTTACTGATAAGCAACAAATGGAGAGACTATAAGTGGCTTACACGACCTACAGATCGCTCTGAACAAGATGTCACTATCAAAGAGCAGAGATAGCACGGCTGCTGCTTCAAGTACTCTGTGGAGTGTTCATTTTCCACTCACAGCAGGCGATCTGTACTCACAAGCTGAACTGCCGGACCAGCCGTTTTCTGCGGTTGGTGCTCGGGTTGGCTTTGGGCTGGAGCCTCTCTGGCGTCAGGTTGTGATCTTGCCTGTGGGGTGTCTTTTCTGCTGTCAGACTGGATGCCGCCGAGTCTTGGGAGGAGCTCTGATACCTGGAAATGAGAGCAGTTACTCAGGAGGGTAAGTTGTGTTTTCAGAAAGAGGTCTAAACATGTTAAAGAGCGGATGAGCTACTGGCCTCTCATTCAGGGTCTCAGTTGAGCTCTTCCCTCTGGGTGTTGTTGGGGCTTCTTTCTTTATTGTGGAGAAGAAATGGATAGATATGCTGTTAGTGACACCGCCAAGTGCACAGGATGTAGGTCAAATAGCCAAAGGAGAGCGTTATTTGGTACTCACTCTGAAGGCTGCCTCCATCTGGGCCTTGAGGATGTTACATTTGAGGTGGTCGGGGAGCATGGCTGGGGAAGCAGGAGGGTGCAGAGACTTTTCAGACAGCTGCTTCTCCTCTCCCTGCCGGGAGAACGAGGAGAGGTGAGGAGACTAAATCTCAGTGAGTAAACATCGTGTGGGAAACGTGACTGACCTTGTTGTCGATGTTGATGTGCAGCGAAGGCCAGGGAGGAGAATCGCTTTCAGACTCCAAAGCCTTGAGCAGCGACTGAGAGATGTCAAACTCATCTGCAGGGAAGGGGGGCGCTTGACGTTCTGATTGAGACAAATTGTAATGAGAAAAAACAAACAAGTCACGTTTTTACTGTAAAGACACCACAGACGGTTTGACAAAGCAGGGATGGAAAATGACTATAATCTAAAAAGGTTTATAATTCAATTTACGCTGGCACAAGAGTTTGACTGTCTTTAATTTCACCAGAATTTGATGATATTATAAATGATTAACAGCAATTTTGGCTGGGTGGGGGCTTTTTGGTGTTTGAAAGTTGGCAGGTCAAAGCAAGTTTGAGAACCGTGAGATACTTTAAATCCATATTAATGTGTTTGCAGATGCTTCTCGACTTACAAACAATGCCCTTAAACAACTGCACTTAAATGAAGAGTGCAAACACAAGAAAAATTAGCAGTGTTTAACCACGTTTACTTTACTTGTATCCTAGCTCACTACAGCAAAAGGCAACTGAATTATGTTCTCAAAAGCAGAAACCCAATTTAAAACTGCTTTAGACACATTTAAAAGCAACCAGAATCATCCCTCCTTCACCACTGAGGAGTAAGTTCAAAGTGTTTTCACCAAATATCTCCACTTTGGTCTCGTGTGTCCAAAGGACGTTATTCCAGGAGTCTTGTAGACTTGCTGTCATGAACTTAAATATTTAACATGCTAACTGAGGCCTGTAGAGTCTGAGATGTAGCTCTTTGGATTTTTTTGTACTTGTCTGAGCATTGGACCTTGGGGTAAATTTTTGCAGGAACATCCACTCCTGGGAAGATTATGGTGAATTAATACAGAGAAAAAAACCCTGTGAGCAAGCACTTAGTGACAGTGGGACCATATTCTTTATTTCGGATCATCCAGCTTTGAAACAACACAGTCAGTATAAAGGTAAAGGTATATCAGTCATATCACGTGCATCTTTAAATCTGTTTTTACAAAGTTGAAATCAAACTACGTCACGTTGTAGTGGAAACATTACATCTCAAAGTCCTCAAAGTGAACCTCAAAAACAAAAAGAGCGGACAAACAGGCGGCACCGAGCATGAAAAGAAGCATCAGCGTGGCGTCTAGACACACCACAGATTTGTGCAGCCCAGCCTCAGGCTGACAGTACTCACTGTTCTTGTTGTGTGTGTGGCAGAGCGTGTCCTGGCTGTGTGTGTGCCGACGGTGGCGGTGATGGATCTTGCCAGAATACGAGTTCTCGTTCTCCTCGACGCTAAACTGATGATCTGAAGCGAGCCCACTCAGCGGGAAACTGAAGATGACACATGCAATCAAAACACAAACAACCCCCCCCCCAAACAAAATCCCACTTAAATATGACAAAAAGTGTAAGTACCGTAAATAAGTAATTATCGTGTAATAAATCCAAGCTCGTGATGTGAGTTTTTCACAGCAATGTAACCCTCCCTGTGTGGATGCTGAGCTGACTGAGTAACACAAAACCAGAAGTGCAATTTCAACAGTGCATTTGCTTTTCTACATGGTAAAGAAACACTGCTTTGGACCTAAAATGTGTGTAAAATTACATGTAATTTCTGTTAAATCTGTTATTGAATCATTTGTGTTACTTCATTAGTAAAGTACAAAGAACCATGTGGAGGTATTTATCAGTGGGAAAAGCTGTAAAGCTTATAAAAAATACAGTTAAAAGTCTAAAATTTACGCTCTTATTACATTTTCCAAAGCCATCCAGTGGGCCAGACTGAATTCGTTTGCGGGCCGATTCTGATCCCGGGCCTTATGTTTGACACCTCTGGTGTAAGACAATGAAGGAATGGGCTTTGCAATTTCTGCATTTCACTCATAAACCCTTTATTTCAGAAGCAATACGGCAACAGTCCTAAAGGCATAATGTGATTGGAGTAAACATCGAAAGTAAAAGGCGACACACTAGAACAGCAACACACCGGCCACATCTTCTGTAAACACTTGGTTAATTTAGCAAATCCATAACCTGATGTAACATTAATATAATGTTTATTCAAAAAACAAAAAAAAACATTCACTCTGAAAGCACAACACCACAAATGCAAGATTCAGCTTCATGTTTCTAAGTTCACACTGAAAACCATAAATTATACACAAAGCAGCTTAATCCCTAACCCGGCATTCACTAAGTGCAGGACTGGACCCCTTCCACCTGTTCAGAATCACTTTATTCAGCACTCACAACACTTTATTTCAAAAGTGAGTTTAAATAATTTAGATGCCACACGATTTACTGCAAACGAACAAAGAAACAAACACAAAAGCACTCTTAAAGGCAGATTTGAGATTTGAGCAACCGTAATCACATAAAACATCCACAAGCAAAGCAAGGCACAAACGTGTCACACCCGGTCCTATCTTTGTATTTATCCTTAAATATGATGCTGAATGTTTGAATGGAAAGAACAGAGTGTTTGAGAAGTATAAGAGCTACGTCGACTGGGCATTTAGAGCCATAATTAAATACTAACAATATTAAAGTGCAACAAAATTAAAATATATCATCTTATTTCAACAATTCTTAGCTTGTTTTTTGGCCTTTAGTTTATTTATATTTTAGCAAATTGCCACCTAGTACAGCACCTAAAGTTACCTTCAAGAACTTCTTGTTTGAACGTCCCTGTGAGTGCACAGAAAACTAAGCACGTGATTATTTTCATATGAAAATAAACTAAATTTTCAGGCACAATCTTGATTTTTCTAGAAGATGCTTTGAACATTATTTGAAAGTATCCTCAAAGAGACTTTAAAATGCACCACATTCTTGTTTTATCTTTACAGAGGAGCAATTATGCCCATTTCCAGCTTCATAATGTTATTCTTTGATTTTACTACTGTAGCTTTGCATCACTTAGAGTTGAAAATAACCCTTATGTATCTTATGCTGGACCTTGGTGCAGCTCCTCAGTTTATCCTGTTGGAATAAGGCTGTTTAGCTCATCTCTCTCTAATCTTATGTTTTTCAAGCAATCAATTAAAAAAAGAATAATAATAATTTATTTATTTAAACATCAGTAAATTAGCATGAGCAAACTCTTTTCCTGCAAAAATCGTACTTATCCGTTTCACTCTGTATTATTTCCCCAATCATTTGTGCACAACCTGCAATGGCCCCCACCAATCGGGAGGTTTCACCAGCAGGCAGGAACATCCACTCTCAATGACATCACAGGGAAATAATACGGAAAAAAATCTGAGTGTTTTGAGTGGACTCTCAGCCTGTGATTGCAGCTTTATTATTAAGATGAAGGCAACCTGTGTCTAAAAGGATGTGATGATATAAACTGAGCTATGACTCGCAGAATGAGTAAACTGTAACGATCAGAGGTGTTGAGGCTCTTTACCTCGATCGCCTTCGTGATCTGTGTCACCGCTCCGTAACCACAATAAATAACTTCAACATTCACCCACCCAGTCCCCTTACCCGATGTCTTTGCACAGCTCTCCCTCCACGTGACCCCCTTGAACATTATAAACCTCCATCCTGCTTGATAAAGTCCTTTGCACTTGATGGGGGTGTGTGTTTTTTTTGCTTTTTGTCTAGTATGCAGACACTGAAACACATGAGATGACGTGACAAATGGATGAAGACGTGGGACATTTCATGAGGATGAACGGAGACAGCTCCGTCACCGGAGCGTCTCTCTTTGGGTGTTGCCAGTCTGTGCCTGTGAGTTTTGAAATAGATTCCTGGGTTAAGAGGGAGGTCAAAGTTCGGTCATGACCTTATCCCTGTTAACCACAGCCACGGATCCTTTGGCGATGCTGCTCTTTCGCTCCGGGACGGGGGGAACGATGGACACCGGACTCTCAGCCTCAAAGGAAGGCCTGAACGGTTGATGAAGGGACGCACACACGGATGGAGGCAGACGAGACAAACGGGAAGACAAACAGACATATGAGGTGTAAGAGGGACATGAAATGTGATGAAAAACAGAGCATGTGGACACATCCTGAAGCTCTTTAACAATCCTGTCCTTTGTCTCTTACCTGTGAGGTGATGTATGACTGGAGGGCTGCAGGTAAACTGAGGAAGTGAGCGTGGGGTGGGGTGGATGCCAGGGCTCGTGACCAATGGGAATGTTGTGTTGGTACTGGAGAGGATCGAAGAGATGCTCAAATTAAGCGTCGCTACTGGGACAAAGCACACCGCTCTCTGCTGCTTGTGTTACATTTTGAAAAGTGGGTTAACTGAGGTCGCTTACCTGATGCAGACTTGGATTGGGGCTGGCGTGAGAGCTGTGGAGGAAAAAGCAGTGATATCAGATGTGTATCATAACTTATTTTTAAAGCAGGTGCATATATATTACTTTCGAGTGCACTGCACAAGCAAACCCTCTCAAAAGCAACAACTTCTCTTTTACAAAGGGCTGTTTCTGTGTTAAGATTAGCCAGGCCATTAGGTGGATTAAGGTCAAGGTTAGAGGAGGAGGAATGAATGCAATAATCTGAAAGTGCATGCGTGCATTATTTATGTCTGTGTCTGTTTCACCTGATGTGTGGAGGCTTGGCTGGAGAAATCGCAACTGACGGAGAGAGAGACACAAGGTCAATTAGAGCAGAAAAATACAGAAGTCAAAAGCAGCTCTGCAGTTTATCTGCGAGTCTGTGTGCACTTTTTCAAATGCCCTCTCTGGTCTAACTGTGCCGTTCAGTCCAGACTCTCTGCAGACATGTTATTACTCCAATGCTGAGCTATTACCAACACTCAACTCTCGGTTCATTCGTATTCCGGGGCTGCGTGACGAATCCAAATCCAATACATAAAAGGTGTTTGGACGTCAATACTGACAGTCTCAAGGTAAATACAGTTTGCAGTGTGCATTTGATCATTTATGTGGGATAGATTAAAGTGAGCTGCAGGCTGCTGGACCTTTGAAGCCTCTGCAGCTCACAGAAGGTGGGAATTATGGAGGAGTGAAGAGTACAGCAGGTGCCTTTGACAAAGTAAAAAAGGTGACGCTTAAATCTAACAACCTAGAGTTTCTCAGCACTTTCTTTAGAAAAGAAACCAGGGCTGCTTTTAAGTCTATTGAACTTGTCAAATTATCACTTAGCATTGGACATTTTTTTAAAAGAACAGCCCTTGAAAAAAAAAGAAAAAGGGGCGGGGGGGTCCACTTTTCCTTTCCTCTGAAAAATAAAACAATATGTTCAACAGTTACTCTCTGCAGCAATTTTTACATTTTAAAGCCGAAAACACGCTGAACTAAAACAGCGCAGAGCCTTCATAACAACGCTCGCAGCCACATAAAACACAAATCAGGCGCTGATACTCGGTCGTCTTTTGTATGAGCAGATAAAACTCACTTTTGCCCAGCGACTGTGTGCGGGACGGGTAGCGTCTGCTCGGCCTTCTCTCGAATGTGCTGGCCCTCCTCAGTCTGCCTCCGTGAGTGGCCTGGTACTCTGTTTTCCCACTGAGACAAACACACAGCAGATGCGGGTGAAGAGTGGAAATGATTATTACTAAAAGCATCGACACTAATGTCAAAGTGCCACTGAGCTGCAGTCTGACCGAATTCATGGAGTTCATCAGAGGAGACTTAAATGGAGTTTCTAGATGATTATTCCTTTTGGTGTGAATTTTCCAAAAGTTTTCATCAATTGTTTAGAATTTAGAGTTGTTTTTATGCACAGTGCTGCGTTTACAGAGACTCGCTTGACTGCTTGTTCGTGGGACTTTCTGCTTCAGTTTTGTATTTAATAAATGAAAAGCGTGAACGACTTTGGCTTTAGAAAGCCTTGGGTTGGTTTTGCAGTATGCCTAAAGTCTTTTAAACTGACAAACTTTCTAACATACTTATCTTAAAACTTCTCTAACAAAAACTCTGAATGAAGACAGTTTTCGTTAGAGAAGTTGGCACCAGTATGATTGTTATGTCAGACTGCAATACACACAGTTCCAGTGTTCCTGCTTTTACTTCCACCACCTGTTACACAAGTGTTTTTTTTTAATCCACAGAGTGCTTTTACAATGCTGTGATTTAGCTGCTCCGACAAATGACAGGAAGTGCCCTTCAAGTGAGAGAATTTGCTTCGACCATGTCTGATAATAGTTGCAAGAAAACAAACAATATAAAGGGAATATCTCAGTCACCATAGGAACAGATCCGTGTAACCATAGATACCCTGTAACCATAGATACAAAGGCTCTGTTTTATGTGACACATTATTCCACATATGCTGCTAACGAGTGCTGGCCACAACTACCTGCGAGTGCCAGCTTCTATTATCCCCCTTCAGCAAGTCAATTAGACGCTGCTCAGATGTGGCGAGACGCCGTCGCTGCTCTCTACCTGAATCTGAAGCGGGACCCGAGTCGCGTGAAGTCACTGTGGCCGGCCCTGCCCGCCGTTGGCTGGCGCAGGCGAAAGAAAGCGTGACTTTCCACGGCACACTTCCACAGGTGTTTGCAGCTCCTGGCGCTGGCCAGCTCGAACACGAAGGTGTGCTCCTGCTCCCGACCCTTCACAACAGAGAATAACCATAATAACCTGTTAGTCGCCTGAGAGATGACCGCGCGCGGGCACGGCATGCAACGTGAAGACACAAACCTGATCGTCGTCCTCCACCACCACCAACGTGAGTCGACTCCTTTTGAAGTCCAGCCGAGTGATTTTGGGCCTGTGCAACACACACACACACACACACACACACACACACACACACGCACGGATGAATGACAAACACACAAAGAGACAAACAGTTTGAGTGGGACAGGTGACGAGAGCACGCAGTATGAAACATCGGCTCCTCGCAGAGTGATTTTGGATTTCTTTTCACTTCCCATACCTCGTCCTGCCCCTTGGCGAACAAATACTCAGCTCTCAGTAGCTCTCTTTTTTCCTGGCATGCCCTTCCTTCAAAGTTTGCACGGTCCCCACCCTCCACCCAGGCTGAGCCTGTGCCCCACTTTATGTTTTATCACTTATGCCACATTTTGATTGGCTCTAGGTTGTAAATGTTGACACATGCCTCTCCAGAAACACGTGGTTCAAAAAAAAAAAGAAACTCAAATTCAATTAGCAGAGGAATAGCAGCAGACAGAAGAAGTAAGAGTTTAAACAGGTACTGCTTCTTTTCTTTTTTTTTACCTGCCAGAAGAGATAAATAATTAATTTTCGTGAACAAACTCTTGTTTCTGTTTATTTTTCAGTTACATTCATTCAACATGTCGCTACATATTAAAACATCAGCTGTTTGTGAGATTCCCTTTTCCAGTTTCATTATTTTCATACAGTTCTGTGCAAAAGTCTTGAGTCAGCTCTTTTTTTTAATATATATACATTTTGCTTCCAAAGCAGTGGTGAGTAATAGTTCTCCAGGTCTTTCTGAAGGTCTTTCAGGGGTTTTCTTTGGACATTGGCCTCTTCTTCACTTATTTTCAGTCCAGTTCTTGTTCCTGACAATTTTCAGAGGAATGCTTTTCTGTTATTTGCTAATCCACTCAACACTGACCTATGAGTCATTCAAGCATAACAGCGGCACCTCACTCAAGGAATGAACCAGTGTTGTGTCTTAACATCAGAGTCAAAACACTGGTTTATTCTGAAGGACCAATTTTAAATGGTATCTTTAGGCATCTTTTGTCCCCCGTCTCCCCCCATCGGTCATACCAAACACTGACGTTTCTATAATTCTGCAACAGAATTGTCCAGACTCTGTTTTTGCCTCGAAAACTGTACTTCCGATGATGTTTGCAAGTGTTTCAATAAACAGCAGCACATATTTCCCATTTCAAACAAATGGTCCTTCATGGATTTCCAGAGCCTAGGGTGACACCTCAAACCATCTTATTTCACTCAGGTGAGTTTAAACTACCAAATTCTCCTAATCTAAATTTGCAATGACACAAGTGACACAAATAAGTGACACAAGAATTATTACTTATGACGACAGTTTTGTTTTTTCATTATTGTATCAGTAAGGTTAGGAATTTTGGAAATGTACGGTGTTCCTACATTCACATTCACTGCTTGTGTTTTCTTACATTTTTGTGTTAAAATCATTTACATAAGAAATGTAAATGAGCACGTTTCAGGACACACAAGATGAGAGTTGTGCTCTTACCAAAAGAAAAGCCCGATTTTGCTGACGCCCTCATAAACCAAGATGCCAGTTGGAGTGAGACCCAGTGCATATTCTCCTCCATCTTTGCCCTGCGGACGAACGAGCACACATTTATTTCTAACACACCTGAACTTCAGTGTCACACAAAAAACAACACTGGTGATAATAAAACTCTCTCACGCACCTTGACAAAGTGCATATCTACTCCGTAAAGTTCCAGCCACTTGCATTTGTTGAGAAAAGAAATCTCTGCTTGAGAAGGGCTTTTTCCCCTGAGGAAATAAAAGCAGACAACACGGTGAGTTTTCACAACAAAAATACTGCTCGCTCCATCACCTGAAGCCCCGGCCACTATATTTGGCAGCTCAGTCGAAAAAAGAAGAAAAAAACGTCAAAATCGACGCTTGCCGCGTGACCTCTGCTGGAGATTGGTGTTAGTTCTGAGGGAGACGCTCAGTGAGTAACTGTCTGTCTGCATCCTGATTCAGTCTTTGTGTGTAGGCATGACTCAGTGAACTCGGTCTGTCCTTGCGTGGCTAAGTCGGCCCAGTGAAGCGCGGCGTACGCGTATGTAATCTAATCCGAGATGGGAGCAATCAGTGCACTGCTGGGTTAAATACTGCCCGGAATCAATCAAGACCCTCCGGGAATTAATCCCATAATCCTTCACGCAGACCAGCGATAGCCCGGCCGAGGAGGAGAGCACAGAGGGACGGTGAAATGAGACACCCGGTCAGTGAAAACATTGGTGCTGAAAGGCTGCAGCAGAATGACTTCCTTTGCTGCTCAGTGCTCAACTTTTTGCCCCACTTGTTCCATCCGACGAGGAGAGAAACCAGCTCAGGTCAACTGGACGCCCTCCAGTAAGCTGCTTTGACACAGCAGACGTATTGTGGTAACTGGTGCAAAAAAAATGTTTATGTGTCCTGGGTTTTAGTTTTAGAAGATCCCAAATTTAAGATGACTAGAAACACAGCAGGCTCCTCACCTAAGAGTCAGCCACTGGTTGAAGATGTCTGCCTCCATTGCCGCGCTCTGTCTGGGAGTGAAACGAAACTCCGACACCAGTTCGGGAGAGTGCTCCAAGGGGTCGCAGTCTCCCAGCTCGCCTGCATACAGATAATTCAAGTACACATGCACAGACGCACATCAGGTGAGCAGCATTCAGACCTTCGCTTACAAACAAAGCTTTATTTAATCAATAGAAAGCAACAACACAATAAATTGCTACAGACTCAGCTGGTCTGGTTTGGCCAGTAGCTTGTAGTGACTACTTCCAAGGTGATTATTGCACCTTGGAAGTAGGTGAAGTTGTGCCAGAAATTTTTGCAGTGACCATTTTTTAGTAAGCTTTATATAGACACTGGCTTTATTGCCATTACTGAGTAAATTAGAGGTGTGACTTTCACTTAATTGTATGACCATCCCAGTAAAAAACAACAACAATAACAACAAAGAAAAAAAAACAAAACCCAAGAAAACCAAAAGTATTTACAAGAAAAAAAATCTCAGACACCTCAGAAACATTTGCGTGTTTTTTTTGTCATGGAGCCAAGGACATCACGCCTCAGGCATGATGTGGTAGACAGGATGTGCCACACAAACACAACAGCCATCGCCTCCTCTGAGCAGTTCCAGTTCATTTATGATGATAATTTCCTTTAGTTTGATTTTCATTGAACACCCATAACACACTGCAGCTGTTTTTTTCCCCTCTTACAAAAATTTGGGACTTTAATTTTGGAGGTTCTGGATCATGAAATGCATATTTTTGTGTCCAAGTGCATCATTCCTGTTTAAAATCACTTAGTCTGATCATGACTTGCACAAGTTGATTCTATAAAGTATCATCTTTTAAATATAACTAATAAGAAATCTAATTTTAGAGCTTTAAATAAAATCAATCATTTAATTACATGGCATTTCTTGCAGCTGCAGCACTCGACTTACTGGTTTTGCCGCCTGACTTTTGGAACCATTTTCAGTTTAAATAGGCTGTTGCTTGGACACCTATATTAACTTTTGCATTTGGAAGCAAAAGCACCATTTTTAAAAGAAATAAAGATTTATTCATTTATTTTTACATTGGTTGTGCCACCTGACTTGGAAAGTGCACCAGCCTGCATAAGAGATACGTTTCTTATCCAGTTTAAGAGAGAGCTACAAGCCTTTTCAGACAGCCACATAGAGTCCAAGGGGTCCTCTGTGTAATTAAATATCACTTTCACTACTATTACTTCAAAATAAAATGTTTATGGTTGTGCCACCCTGGCATTTGTGAACATACAAACTGCTGGACAACATAGTTTTAATTATCTCAACAGCTTTTAAACTGTTAGTATTTATACATTTTGGTTATTTTATCAATAAAAAGTGTATATTGAGTATTTTATTTTGGAATTATTAGCATTTAAACACCATTTTTAATAGCCTTCTTAGTCTTTTCATTTTTAAACAGACGTATGTGCCGCCTGCCAGTTTGGAGTATTAGAAACCAAAATATAAAAGCATATACATTGTGCCATAATATTATTAATTACCCTGCAAATTGATTCAAATTTAAAAAGTTTTTTGATTTATTTTACAAAGTAATGACGCACAGATGCAAACATATGAACATATACAAATATTCTTACCTAAAATGACCCTGGTATGCCTGTGGTGCTGTTACACTGTGGATTACTCCATAAACATTACTCCACAGTTTGCTGATTAGTCTTTTTTGAGAGCGCTCATCAACACTAATATTAACTGACTTTACTTAGCTTGGCTGGCTCCCATGAGGGTAAAATTAGGACGGTAACCTCATTGTGATGAGAGAAAAAAAATAGTGGTTGCCTGGTAACCGCACTGATTTTTTTTTTTTTTTTTTTTTGGCTTATCAGTAATCAATTGCATGAAGGTGTGGAGACCACTTTAGATTGCAGGGTGACTGCACAGGTGGGAGGCAATCTGTCTCCAAACAATTGTAGTCTGACTAAGACCGATTCCTAATTAAGTAACAGACGTCTATGTCTGTGAAGGTTCTCAGTCATCCAGGTCATCGTAGTCAAAAGAGCTTGCAAAGAAAAGCGTCTGGACTTCTTTAAGTTGCTTGAAGACCTTAGAACTGAAGAAGCTTCTCGGATGAGAGGTGAAACGTCTTCAAACAACTTAAAGAAGTCCAGACGCTTTTCTTTGCAAGCTCTTTTGACTAACAGACGTCTAATTTATAAAAAGCCAAATTACAAACACGCTGCAATCAATCTGAGTCACTCTGAGCTGATGAGCTCAGTTTCTTTTTAATAATGGGACGTCACTATTGGCAGAGGGACGGCTGTTTCACATTCTTGAGGTTCTCGTTGGACTTAATGTGAATTTTTGTGGAACTAGACGACAACAGATTGCAGCAAATTGACTTTTGCCATTTTTGTTTCAATGCATTATCACAAAATGACTGTATGTACTCGAATATACTGAATTTAGCAGAGTGACTGCATCTTATTGCAGTTTAATTGTCCTCCAGACGCACCACAGTCGCTTTGAAGACAGCGACTGACTACGAGTGGTCATAGATTAAGCCCCGTCTTTGAAGCGACCGTTTGAAAAGCAATAAAATCACAAGTTTGTCGCACACAGTCGCAGTAATTTTGGTCAAACTGCTCCAACCACTCTTTGCCCTTGTGTAGGTGTAGCATGAAATATTTGAGGTTATTAGCTTCTGTAAAAAAGCTTTGGCATTTGAGATGAGAGGACAGGCATCTGGAGGGACTTATTTAATGTGAGAAGCCACAAAATCTCACATTGAACCATGGGGCCGACCGTTCAGGGGGTTTGGAAGCCGGTTCGATCACCAGCTCTGTCTGTCTTGGTTGTTGCGTCCTTGGGCAAGACACTTCACCTACCGCCTACTGGTGATGGCCAGAGGCGCCTCTGTCAGTCTGCCCCAGGGCAGCTGTGGCTACGACTGTAGCTTGCCTCCACCAGTGTGTGAATGTGAGAGTGAATGAATAGTGGAACTGTAAAGCGCTTTGAGGGTCTCGAAAAGCGCTATATAAATGCAATCCATCATCATCATCATTATTATTATTATTAAAATCATTCGGAGCTTAGTGTAGTACTGTTCTCAGGGCTTCTGCTGATGCATATCATGTATGTCAAAGTAAACACAAGTGCATTATGCCACAAATATATAGCAGTTTTCCTATCACAGTGAAATAAATGGATATTAATGGCTTTGCACTCAGTCCAAATCAATCTAACAGGTTACGCCAGGGTTTGGAAAACTGTTAACACTATGAGGAATAACTTATGAGGTTCTTGGAGAACATAAATCTCTGCTTAAGAGTATAAATAAACACTGAGAGTGAGGTTCCAAAGTCTACTTACTTTGTAAACAAAATGCCGCAAGCTCTACAGCCACGTCATACGGACATTTCAACCTGGAGAGAGAGAGAGATGCTGATGGTGAGCGGTTTTTAGTGCGAGTGACACACTGCATGAAATCAAAACCACTGTCCTGCCGATGGTGCGATGTGTACTCGTTATCATGTGTCAGAGAGACATAAAAGTGGATGAATACCCTACGCTGTGTGTGTGTGAACATGTCAAGGAGGAGAGGCGCAACCCTTTTGCTAAAATAAGCAGCCCTCTGCTGTTCTTGATCTTGAGCTATATAATAGAGCTGGACTCCAGGGATCCATGGCCCAGATAGAGGCAGGAGGAGGGAGATGGGGAACACACTGTCTGAAGTGTGTGTTTGTGCAGGCAGGTCTGTGTTTGTGACTCAGAAGCAGATGCCACTGTGCACAAGTCTCCCAAACTCCAGTGTAGGTGACCTGTGTGCGTGCCGCTACAGGTGAGTGTGTTTACTCCAGTTTTAATGCTGCTGATGAGAGCCGGATGTCCTCATAAATGGAGAGGAAGTGCCTACAAATGACTTGTGACTTAACAATGAGCTGAGCTAACCGAAACAGGAGTGGCAACAGTTTTTCTCACCTTCTCTACAATAAAGAAAGAATTCACAAAATATTCAGCTGTTCCTGTGTAAAGAAAACAATGCCTTAGTAGGTAAACCTGTTAAACTGCTTGCAAGTAATCACATGGCAGCAACTCAGCGCACTTAGGGAAAGACCTGCTGAAGTTCAAACTGAGCATCAGAATGGGGAAGAAATGTGACTTCAGTGACTTTCAGAGCAGAGGAGAATGGTGAGACTAGTTTGAGCTGACTAGAAGGCAACAGTAACTCCAATAACTAAGAGGATATGCAGGCGAGCATCTCTGAATGCACAACACATCGAACCTTGAAGCAGATGGCGTACAGCAACAGAAGACTGCACCAGATGTGATTTCTGTCACTTAAGATCAGAAAACCGAGGTTATAATCCTTTTCAGGCTCCCACAAAAAGTGTGGCCTGGTCCGATGAGTCTGCTGCGAGGTTCGGACCGATGGTTGGGTCAGAATTTGGCGTGAACAACATGAAATTATGGATCCATCCTGCTTTGTACTAATGGTTCATTCTCATTGACCGTATCCATCATTTTTTGACAACACTGTACTCATCCTCTGGTTCGACCAGGATTACACACCATGTCACAAAGATTATCAGTCACCAGATCTCAATCCAACAGAGCACCTTTGAGATGTGGTGGAACAGGAGCTTTATATCAAATCTGCAGAATGTGTGATGCCATCATGTCAATATGGAGCAAAAATCTCTGAGGTATGTTTCCAGGGCCTTGTTGAATCCGTGCCATGGGGATCCCAACCTGGCACTAACGAGGTGTGCTTAATATGTCGTGTGTGTGTGTGTGTGTGTGTGTGTGTGTGCGCGCGCGCGCGTCCTGGGTTTATTTGGAATTATTTGTGTGCATAAACTGTGACGATGAAACTTACTTGTCAGACAGAATGTCTTGTCGAAGCTGCAACACAAACAGATACCTGTTGGCGAACAAAACCGCAAAACAAACAAGTGAGACTCTCGCCTGTAGACAACATAAATCAATTGATGTATCAAAGGCGCTCCTCATGTCTGACACATAATTTGTTTTAACAAGTCTCTGTCCTTGATTTAAATCTGCCCATAGCAGCAAAGTAATTAGCCCCACGTCCCCTTTGGACCTTTACACCAGGCTCAAGAGAAAACCGTGTGTGTGTGTGTGTGTGTATTTTTACCTTGTAAATTCCTCACGCAGGTTGTTTGGCTCTGAAGAGTAAAACTTCACCCTGAAGAACAGCTTGTACGGCGGACCGTCTGAGAGAAAGATTAAAAGATATGTGAGTGTGACAGAAAGAGCCGAGGCCGGAGAATAATTCAATCAAATAACATTTCTCAGAATTTATTTCATACGTTTAGTCTCGTCGACTTTTCATCTGCTGCATCCATCACTGCCACGAGGTCCGAAATCTTTTCATCTCCCAATTGACTTTAACCTACTTTCATATTTCTTCCCTGCTTCCCTTCCACATTGATCAGAGTTACTTTCAGGCTACAGACCTACCACCCTGTGAATAAACGACCGGCCGACAGGTACAACATCCATCTCCCCACCTCCCGTGAACCATTCGGCCCCCTGTTACAAGCCAGTGAGCAAACAAGGCTACGGCTTCTAATGCACATAGTAATCACTGTGTCAACATTTGATAATGCTCCACCTGCTCCCCACTCACCTGCTACCACATGCGCATACAACGCACTGCACATTTTCCTACACACATGCAAATAGTCCTAATTAGAAAAACAGCCCGAGGCGACCTGAGCTTACCTCGGATCTGCTTCTTTATAAGCTTGGACATATCCAACCAGTGCTAAGAGAGAGAGTGACAGAAAGAATAGAGAGGTGAGAATGATTTTCATCAGCTTGCTTTCCACATTGATGGACGTGAGAGCTTGTTACTCACTGAAACTTGATCCGTGTCCATGAACTGCAATCCAAAGTAGTCTGTCTCAACCAAATCTATGTGATACATGATCTGGTCGAAAAGGTCCTGGCCTTTGGACTTGCTCTGGGAAAAGCAAAAGTAGAACACAGGAGGAGAAATTAGTTATTTCTTACACTATCTCTCCTGTCGTGGTGAGCGGATCTTCCACGGTGGATGGATTGAGCTTTTAAAATTGAGTTGGGGGCGTCAACCTGTTAGCACAGGCTTAAAAGTGAATTAGAAAGAGGCCTGGTGATCACATTGGGAGGAGAAATGACTTTTACTGGACGTGTAAGTGGGTGTGTGTGTGTGTCCAGGTCAAAATGAGAAGGACAAGCCCCACAGGGAAAGGCCCTTATTGAGGCCTTTCCTATAAACACACAACCAAGACAACGAGTCGGTGCACTTAAGCACAAACTGCAGCCGTTTGCCGTTAAATTTATCAGAGCATTTTACGAGCATCCCCTGATGAAGACCTAACCCTGGTCTGACCCACATAAAACACAGTGGGTGTGTAGGAAGATGACTGCCTTGTACTTTGGATCCTGATAACCAGCCTAAACTTCCTGGTGGGTGTATGAATGAGTGAGGAAATCAGTGGTATTAAAGGATTGGGGACAGAAAGAAATCGCTCCTGCCCATTCTCTCTGCAGCGTGCGTCGTTTACAGGGGCTGATTGTGACCTCCATCAAGAGGACGCGCAATCACGCGCCTCGCAGAGTCACGCGCAGCGAGGTGAACAGCTCGTTCTTCCTGTTGTCTCCGGGCCTACGCTCAGTTTCAGGTGACACACTGAAAGGCCTTATTAGTTGAATTTCAGCCCCGTTCAGTGCACTTGTAGGAACAACAAGAGCACATGAACAAACTTGTTCCAACACACCTGTGACTAAGCCGGCAGCTCGTCGAGCCATGTGTCATTTTCAACTGTAATGCCTTGGCAGAAGTGGCGGCTTTGTGTTGGAGCTGTAATCTCGCTGCAGGACGAGAGAAAGGCTCTCCACGCCACAATGCAATGGCCGAGCGTTTCGGAGGTGACGCACGCACGCAACAGCTTCGCTGACACACGCAACCTTGAAAATGAAAACATCTTATGAGAAGCCACTTACGCACACAAGGGCCCACACGCTCGCTCATCATCCCACCTACCCCCTCGCACAGCTCGTAGCACTCGTCTGTGACACAGCGTCCCCACAGTGGTAAATCAGATCAGGGAGTCGGGGAATAGAGAGAAAGGAGAAGAAGGTGATGGATGGAGAGAGACAGAAGGAGGTGGAGGATGCACAGGAGGGAAAGAACAGGAGAAGAGTGAGGAGGCAGAGTGTGAAAGAGTAAAATGATGAGCAAGGGAGCAGGCAGCAGAGGGAGTGTAAAAGGAGATTAGGAGGGAGAATGGCTCAGGGGAGGGGAGGTGGGGGAAAGGGGAGATTGCTTGAGGAAGATCAGATACAAGCAAATAGAGAGAAAAGAAAGTGAAAGGAAGACGTGCAAAAGAGCAAACAGGAGGGGGCAGCTTCAGGTCTGAGTTAGTTCCCAACAGTCAGAATGGGGAAGCAATGCGATGAATCGGATGATCATAACACCATCTGGAGCTGCAACCACTCACTGTATAAGAAGAGACGTGCTCACAGATACGCACACACACACTACAGGCACTGAAACTTTGGTAAAAGGGTTTGTGCCAAAATCCAAAGAAGTGCAGAGCGCACTGTTTTCAGTTTGAACCGAGGGCACAACTAACGACAATGTTATTCTGTGGTCATGTTTTTTGTATTGTGTAGTTAAAAGTGCCAAAAACAATGCCCCACATTCCAACATGAGGTCTCAGAGCTTCTCATTTCCTTGACCCCTGTGAAGTCTAAATCCAATAGAAGTCACCAGGAGCCAGAAAAGAAATTAAAGTGTCTTCACGTTTATTTGGGCAGTTAATTAAACTGAGGGGAGATATATATAAAAAAAATCTTGCTCTCCCCCTCATGGATTAATCAGCAAGACTAATTGCCCGGGTCCTAATTTGTCCTGCATGCCTTTTAGACAAACAGAGTGGTAAAAGGCTGTAATAAGTACTCAGTTTTACACGTCCTCTAACTACTACTGTGCTCTGATCGTTTAAGAGGCTGGCGTTGGACCTGCAAACGGCTCTGACTCCAGGCTCGTTCATTTTCAGGACAGGAAAGCTGCCTCGCGTTTCTTATTTATTTATTTATTTTGCTTGGACCCCCAGGAAGATCCACAAAGACACGACAAAGGAGGTGGGGGGAATACACAACTGATGTGCCTTGCCACTTGAGCCACTCACGGCCAATTCCACATTGACATCAGAGCCGTCCAACAGCAGGACCCGACAGGTGATGGTGGTCCTCGCCGTCCCAGCGGCCGGGATGTGAACCGACGACCCCCCGGTGACCACGGCGGGAGCGTGGACGACCTGCTGCTGGTGGGCCAGGAGCAGGGGGTTCCCGGATACCCCTCCTGCTCCCCCTCCTCCTCCTTTACCGTCCCGCTCATCCCTCTCCCTCTGCTGGAAGCGGCTCAGGGAGCGGCGGCTGAACGTCCGGCGCAGAAAGCCCATCATCTTCTTGATCCACGATGAGAGGAGGTCCGCGCCGCGTCCGTGAAAACTGCTCCGCACAACAGTCACTGCAGCCGGGGTCCTGTCACTGCTGCCTCCTTCACCACCTCCACCTCCTCCTCCTCCCCGGGGCGAGGAGTCACTCAGCAGGCACGGAGGAGACTTCAGGGCTGCCGATCAGTCCTCGGGCTGGATGTCGGCAGCAGGGGGGGACTCCAGCCGCATACTAATGAAACTACCACAGATCGACCACCGAGCAGCCAACCAGTTGATTTCCAATCATCCAGCCCTATGTGAACGGCAGGAGTCGCGGAAATACAAGCAGCCCTCCTCCTCTTCCTCCTCCTGTCCTGTCCTCTCCCGTGCACCTGCCTCCTGCTTCGCTCGCTGTTGCGCACCGACTCTAAAATCCCGGAGAAATCCCGTCCGACGCTCCGCAGTGGGGACCCCTGAGTCACAAGGGGCCGAGAGGGGGGGGGAGGGAAGTCTCACCACCTCTGGACCGGACTTGACCCGGCGGCGGTCGCTGCTGATTATTCCCACCGGCGAAGCGAAACTAGTCTACCTCACAGGTAAAAGTCAACCAGCGAGAACTGGACAAACAGCGTGATCTGCGCCTGCGTAAAAACACAGCACATAACAAACTTCTGTTCCTCCCGACTGGCCGACCCATCAACACCGGCGAACCAGCGCCACCTGTCTGCCATGGACGCGCCAGGGCTGGGAATAAATCAGAGCAGATCATTACTCGGGTCCCAAGGTGGGGTCCGCGGTGCTCCAGGGGGGGCCTTCCCCAGCATAATGATGGTGATTTATAACCCTCTGCTCTTCAGAGTCCTACCCACCGCTTTACAAGTAATTCAATCACAGTTTCAATCAAACTTTATTAGTGCAGCATCTGTCATGCAGTGTAATGCAACTCCAAAGTGCTTCACACACCCAACAAATGCAAATAAGTTACACATTAGGAGACTGACGCACGCAACAAGTACAAATAAGAGATCAGATCTGCAAAGAGCCAGTGGCATTACACACCCTCCATCACGCTTTTATTTAACCTGCTTTATTTTATTTATCTAATTAGACTAATAATTAGATGCAGGGTTTGTGAAACATCTGCACAGCTAAGATGAAAATCTGGAAAAGGAACAAAATGTAGCCAAAATCTGCTTAACTCTTTCTCATGTTCCGAGTTTATGAAATAAGTGCACATGCTCTACTTTTTCAAGTGTTTTTATTCCTGTTACACTTCCTAAAACATGACCTCGTTCTATACTTTCCCTCACTTTGTCACCCTGGAGCTTCCTCTGCTGTAAATATATACATTTCTTTACACAGCAGACTGAAAATATGAGCCCTGTGGAAGCTCCAGACTCATTCCTCCTCTTCTGTGATGAGTTCTGTGAGTCGATCTGTTGGCTCTGAATGCATTTATGAATGAAACGATCCTCTGATTACACTATTCACAGATTCTGTGGCATTATGTTCATTAGTGGGGATTAAAACAGCATCGCACTGAATCCCCACGAAAAAAGAAAAAAACAAAACACAGCACGGTGAATGGCACATCCCATTAAAACATCATCATCATCATCACGAACCAGTAGAGATGCCGCAGTCCTCCCAGCAGTGATACAGTTTGCTAATATTTTGTCATAACCACACCATTTGGGCTGATTTGTGATGCTGAGATAGCTTCCCTGATGTGATGCCAGCTGAAGCTTAAATGAGAGCGCCGCCTTTTTACCTCGGCGAGCAAATTCATTCTGTGGGAAGATGTGCACAAGACATTTCTTCAGCTACAGTAAAGGACAAAAGCAGACACATGGGTATAAATCAGTGTTTATTGTGTGTCTTTAATAATTTAATAGTGATGGACGGTGCTCAACTTGGCGTGTTGCACCACCATGACTTTTTCTGCTGTAGTGATCTAAGGTCAGCCTTAATCTTCATCTCTGGACTCACGGACAGACTACAGATTACAATGATCCCAGTCAGCTTCTGCTCCCCCCCCTCCGTTTGATCCACTGACTGAGAAGCATCAGTCTAAGGCACATGTAGCTTAATAGGCAGAGGCACCAAACCAGAGTGGCCTCTTCTTCA